>NW_027286741.1:3438426-4058426 GCF_022747635.1 Hetaerina americana | reverse complement strand
CATTTTATGAGCAGGAAGACAAAAATCCTATGGGATGGATATTAATTGCCATGTACATAATTATGGCAGTCTCCCAGTAGCATCAAACATGGTTACTCCCCATGCCATACATCATTGGATCTTATCGGCATATATATGACTGTAGCAGTAAATGTAATACACAGGCCCTTTCTCAGGCACTCCAATGTGAACGCTTTGAAAGTATGACGATAGGCATGATTCCTGGCAGCCTCATGTTGACCAGAGAATATGATAGATTAATATTACAATAAGTTGCTGCCTGCACAGCCAAGTGCCGCTGACTCAAGCCCATGCGGTCACGTTTGACAAATTTTCCAGATGCGCCATCACATGGATTTTTTATACAAGTCTGTCATTCCCAACTTAGATCCAGGGTTCTTACAAATAATCTCCAATCAACTTAGGTGAATTGTATAATAACTTCATTAAAACAGGTGATTTACAAATAATTCTTATGCTTTGATGAATGCATCAAGTAACACCTGACCACAGCAATAAGGTTTAAGTTAATTCCCTGCCGTTATGCATACTTGGCCCATCCTTTCAAAACACCTAAAATGAGTTAAATTTAGATTTTATTCCTACACAAGATGCTAAATTGTTCAGATTTTTCATATTCAGATTTTTTTACCTGCAGTCACTGGTATGTAAATGCCACTCAGGTGTAAAATTTATTTTCTGGGCAATGAAGCAATTCCTACTAGGTTTAGGATCAAAATTTGTAAAAGTACAAATATCATAATTGTTCAATTGGATACTTTTCCCACCTTCCAAAACGATTCACACAAGGGTTTAATGGAGCGCTGGAACAATCTAAACCCAACTGGCACCTGTGTTATGTAAACGTAATTGGGAGAGGGGAAAGTACTTACTACTTACCATGAAAGATTAATGATGTAAAATATTAGGTTCATATTCAAAAGATGTGGTCAAATTTGTTAAAAATTTAGTGGCAAAGAGGCAATAAATCCACCATTCACATTCTGAAGGCTCCTCTCCCTCCACAAAATACAAAAATATACAGATATGTGCAAGCAGACACACACGCACACACACGCACACACGCAAACACACACACACACACACACAGCACTGAGAAGAATCAACAGAGTATAAAATAAAACGGTTGACTTTGATTTCATCAAAATTCATATTTTCATCCAAGATCTTTTTCTTCAAATATTGTCGTTACCCTGTTTATCTTCTAGATTCTTAGTCCTTGTAGCAACCCGGGAAGTGTGCCGCATCACACACAACCAAACTCATACCACTGTGGTTCATTTTCTTCTGGCTGAGGTTGTGGGCTGGCGTGGGGTGAGTCTGCAGTCGTGGGCATGCTGATGACATGCCCTCGAGGGAGGTTGGCTGGCTGTCCACCCGATGCTTGCTCTTTGGACAACAACCCATCACCCACAGCCCCAATATTGGTGGTGATTCGATTGTAAACCAACAATGACCTGTAAATTATACGACAAAACAGGCTCTCAGACTCAAGACTTGAGTTTTCACGGGAGAGAGTGAATCTAGAAGCTGAACCAATTGTGATTGCCATACCCCATAGGCTATTGCCCTTAACGCAGGCCACAGGGGTGGCCCACTCCCCAAGTGCCTTCAAAACCCAGCTCTAAACCTTCCCATCATGAAATAAGAAGGCCAGAGCCTTCTAAGTTCGTGAAGACCTACAGAAAAAATATTCTACCACCCTTTGAATTACATGAAAAAACAACACCCACAAAAATGTAACCACCATATCATGTGAATTTTTAAAGAAGGAAATTCACTAAAGCTGGAATAGGGTCACAAGCAAGTAGATGACTTTTAATTCCAGTTTTTCAAAGATGTAAATTCACTTTTCAAGGTTTTGCGCTACCATTTTTACTAACTTGTTTCCCATGTAATCCAATTGACACTGTTAAAATTAATAGGCAAATATTTTAGAATTTTTCCCTGCATCATAAATATTCATACGCAAATAATTTGTAATAAAATGTTTCTACAGGGTGATCGCTCTGTAACTGCAACTTAGCATTGTCATTAAATAAATTTCTAGCCTGCAGAGCCACTGCCTTATTAGGGCAATGCTTTGTACAAATGGTACGCAACAGTTTCCCATACCTTTCCAAGACCTCCACATTACATTTAGCCTTCTCTTCTGGACTTCACCCTCCATTGAAGGTTCATGGAGTTTCTGAATGACAAGCAGGCAAGGGTTTCACTTTCCAATCACCATTGGCAAGGGCAGAAATTAGAAGGCTGAGATGGTCTTCCATTGGCTTTTGGTTGGCAATGCATTCTCCTGTGCTGTTATATACCTTTGCTCCAACATCTTCTTCCAAAAGAGATCCATCTCATCACCATTAAAAACCTGATTTGGCAGCCAACCCTCCAAATCTACGAGATTCATGAAGTCACTGATTAAGTCCTCTATTGCCTTTGAGTCTGAGCTTGCTGTCTCGCAACACTGCGGATGCCAGTTTTATTCTTATACTTCTTGACCCATGCATCTTCTAATGAGGCTGGCAAAAATCACTTTTGTTTTCTCACAAATTATGTACTCATAAATAGTGTTGTACTGCAATTTTCGTTTATCAATAGGAGAGGCAATCTTTCATCATCGTTGAGAATATATAACCTGCTAATAAGATAATATTGCCACTTCCTTTTAATAAATATCTCCTTAATTATGTCTTTGTTCTTGAAGATAGTGCAAATTGGAGATGTGGACTTTGTATGTGCATGCTAGATCAGCCACTTTCACATCTTGTTCTCACTTCTCAATGATTTTACTTTTCATTTCTACGGCTATTTTTATTCTCTTATTGCTTGCTTAGGACATCTCTTTCAGCTATGCACAAAATATTATTTGATTTTTCACAAAAAAAAAGAAATATAGTACATCTGAACACATGCCTTAAGAGGTAGAAGATCACTAGTGAGGTCAGCAGAGTGAAGTCTTAATAAACTGACGTAGCAGGAGGACAATCATTCTGCAAATTCCCCTCACTTCATCCCTTGTTATGCAAAAATTAGCTCACTAAGCAAGTCATTTTTGGAACCAATTCTTTGCTGTTTATGCGAATTACTCGCTTTGCAAGGTGCTCGTTAAGCAACGTTCCACTGTATAAGAAAAGGACAAGGAAATCAAGGATTACAGTACAGGAGGATAGACAAGAGAAGGAAATGAAATATTGCAAATATAGAATTAGGTAAAATTAAGTACAAAGAGATAAATAAAGAAACCGAGGAGAAAATGATATGTTATCTTAAATGTAAAACAAGTTGGGTTTCCCAAAGAAATCTTAAAAATACAATGCAACTGTGGGGATCGGTGCTTCACCAAGTGTTATTGTTACAACAAAATTTGTTGTTTGCATGAAAAATGATTTTATGATGACTTCTGTCAGAGTAAATGTGAATCAATAAAAACCGAAGCACACTATGATTATGTACTAAAACTTAAATAAGGTTTTATACTTAAAGATGTCATTACAAGAAAATATTTTAAGAGCGTGTTTTTGTTGCCGAGAAATACTGTTCCTTTTCCAACCCTTGCTGCTTTCCTCTGCTCTGATGTGATATGAAGTCTGTTCAAAAGGTTCCAGCACTTTTTCAATAGTTCACCTCCAATTGGTTATTTTTTAATGTGTCCACAGAAACTTCCTGAATAATCACATTCAAACCCTTAGCTGATGTCTTGTTTTGCTGATTAATTATGGCCGTTTATGAGAAGGGGAGTTCATTGAGTGCAGCATAAAATCGGATTCCCGGTAATGAGATATTTGAAGGAGCAGCATTGTTCCGTGAAATTCTGTGGGAAAATCTGCAAATTCTTCACAGAAACTTTTCAGTTGATTGCCGAAGCTTAAGGTAAGAATGTTATGAAACATACCACGTGTTATGAGTGGTTTATCCAGTTCAAAATGGGGCGACAATCAGTGGAAGACGAGCATTCTGGAAGACCATCAACAACTGATGACCCCTACATCAAGAAAGTGAACTATCTCATTCGTGCTAATCGACATATGACTGTCAGGGTACTTCTAGAAGAGTGCGGTACCTCGATTAGTTTGTGCTATGAAATACTGACTGAAAAATTGAGGAGGCATCAAGTAGCCGCCAAATTCATTCCTCCCCTGATGACAGCAGACCAGAAACAACATTGGGTTCAAGTCTGTCAGGAACTGTTTCATCGAGCTGAAAAGAATTATAAACCTTCTTGTCTAGGATCATAACAGGTGATAAGTATAGGGTTTATGGGTATGACATCGAAATAAAAGTGCAATTGGTGGAACATCTCACCGGTCCAAAAAAGATGGACAAGTTTAATTGTATGTCAAGGTGATTGACTGGTTTTTTTTATGTCAAGGGGATTGTACATCACGAATACCTACCTGAAGACCAACACAGTTTGGTCAACAGTAACACAGAGTACTACCTGTGGGTGGTGAAACACATTAGTGAGATCATCAGGAGAAAACAGGCCATATTTCAGAGGAGCAGCGAGTTGTTTTTTCACCATGCTGTGGCTCATTTATCTCTCAGAACTTGTGAGTTTTTAGCCAAAACCAAGACCACTGTGCTTTCCCACCCACCCACCAGAACTGGCCCCATGTGAATTTTTACTGTGTTCTAAACTAAAAACCCTGCTCCAAGGAAAAACATTTGCCACCATTCCAGAGATGGAGAAAAACTTGACAAAGGAGCTTATGAGCATTCTTGAAGGAGCATTACAGGACTGTTTGAAAAGTGGAAACACCATTGGGATAAGCGTATACATTGGGGAGGACACTGCTTTGAAGGAGACCCTAACCAATAATTTCCTAGTGAAGTTTTTTTCAGTGATAAAAAAGTTTGAGAGGTGTTTGAACAGATGACATATAACAGAAAAATCACTTATGGTCTGGGTAGAAGAAAGGTTGTACAATTTTCAGAAAACCACCATTACTTGTGCAAATGGTTGCACTGGGAAATTCATTTAGTTTATTACTCAGTAAATTTTCCTCAGCCTGTTGAAACATAAGAATTTAATTGCTGCATGATTTGATTATTAAGACACAAATAATGGCAAATATTAAAAAAAATAATATAAACACATACGCCATGTGAAAATATAGTGAAGCGTTTGAGAAAAAAGGTACTTGTAGTATGGAAAATGTAGGATCAAACTACAAAATTGAAAAATATTAGTTTCATAAAAATGCATAATGTGCCAATAAAACTAAAAACTGTAATTACATGAAAGATGGATAAGTAAATCAAAGAAAAATTGGAAAAAAGTTCCATTTGATAGGCAAAAGCATTAGGATATGGAAAAGCCATCTTAGAAAACATTCGGATCAAAATGGTCCAAGTGGAAGGGAGATAAGTTAAAGAATTGAGTCATGCAAAGCCTTAACAAGGAGGAGGGAATTGATGACAAGGACGTTGAGTAAAGATGTTGAGAAAAGGTCCATTGAAACTTTGATATGGAGAGCAGTTATGTGCGGCAAGCAAACATGGTCATTAAAGCAGGATGATAGATGTAAATTGGAGGCTTTCAAGAGATTGGGTGTGGAGAAGGTGAGGTTGACCGAAAGGAAAACAAATGAGGAAGTGCTAGGTATGGTGGAAGTGGAGAGGCGTTTATTGAGAGAAATCATAAGGAGGCAGCAACAATGGATGCAGATCATATTGATTAGAAGTAGGGCATTGAAGACTGTCTTAGAGGGGAGAATGTTAGGCAAACAAGGAAGGGAAAAGAATAGGATAGGGATGTTGGATGGAAAAGATGGAGGTAGACAGAACACAGAAATTAAGAACAGGGTAATGCATTGTCTGGTTTCAGGTTTTCTTTCGTTAATAAATGCAGTGATGTTTAGCCTGCATCCATTCAGGACCTTTCAAATCATGTAGAATTCACTTATTTACCCTGGGAATATTAGGTACACTCAGAGCACTTCACATCAAAACAAATTATCATTAGTTTACAAAATATACATTTGTACAAAAGAAATAGTGATGTTCGACAGCATATAATCAAATGTAAAACAAATGTTAAAGCCATTCCAAGAAGATCCAAATTCAATAAAAGGATCCATGTTATCATGGACTTTGTTTATTCTATAAAAACATAAATCCTAAGGTTGTCATTATAATTATTCCTGTTAGAAATTTCTCTATACTTTTAGGATGAATATGCCTAAATGTATTTTTGTAAGATTTCTAGTCGACGGTTTCCTTGTAAGGTTCTATGAAATTTGTCACCAATGGAACAATAAACATTTAAACTATATTCATTGACTTCCAAGGTTTCCAAGATTGCTGCCAGTCCTGTAGATGAAAGACAGCAGTGCACTCGAGTGTGATGCCCTTACCTGCCTTCCTTTGGAGTGGAGGAGGAGGGTGGTGGTGGGATAAGGGGGGACCTGGTAGCAGACAGCCGAGGCGCTTTGCTGCTGCTGGCCTTCTCACCGCCACTGCCGCCTGGGAACACCTGCCGGCAGAGAAGAGGGTGGAGAAATTGATGTCAGGGTGCAGGATATCCATCATCCAACTGGGCATTTCCCCCATGATGGCCCCCACCCAACAACAAATCACCCAAAGACATCCTCCTCCCTCCCTTCAAGACCACCCCCCGCAGTGGTGGGATGTTGAGAAATCGGCCAACAAGGTAAATCTCAGTTTTATGGGATGCACACGGAATAATTCACATGAATTACTACCAAAGAGGACTAACAATGAAAATAAACTCCCTTCATTATTGCACCAATTGAAGAAAGAAGAAATCAAGAAAATACGTCCTTATTTGACAAAGCAAATAATCCTATTCCATCAAAACAATGCAGGGACTCAAAATTGAACAGTTTTGATGGTTAAAATTATAAGTTTGATTTTTTAAAACATCCACAATTTTCACCAGATTTGGTCACCAGTGACTTTTCTTATTTCCAAACTTGATAAAATGGCTCTGCAGATGGGTAAATTGGCCATTATTTGGCAATGTGGCTTGTTTCTTTCTTCTGGCTATGCACACCATGAAATGCACTAATCCTTTGAGTTGTTGCATTAATGCTTTCCCTGCTATCCTTTCCTTTTGTATTCCCAACTATTTCTCCTTTGGTGGGTGAAATAGCTCCCCAAAAGCCAAAGAATAGCTCTCCTGGCCAAAGAATTAGGGCACCTGGTTGCATAAACCGCCTTAAGCAGATTTCAGCGTAATTTATGTAAAAATTCTACTGGCAGGTTGTGCTATGGGTAGCAGCTTCAGTCCTTCCTAAGCAACCCTCTTTCTGGGTCTCCCAGAGAAAGAATTACTTCCAAAACAACCCTTGAAATCACTAATGTGGCTCAGATATAATGATAATGTTGCCTTCTCCAGCCTCATGACACTGAACCCCTGAAAACATTTATTTCAGACCTCAAAGCTTCATCCTCTGTTTCCTTCACCTCTAATGTTTCCTCCTCCCAAAATACTTTCTTAGACGTTAACATATCATTAATAGACAAAACATTTCACACTTCTACAAATGCAAAACCAACTAATAAACAATAATACTTACACTACAACAGCAGCTACCCACATCACACCAAACACTCCATTCCTTATTCCCTTCCCACATGAGGAAACAGAATCTGCTATTATTCCGACTCCCTGGATAACTTCCTCTCACACCTACACCATTCCATCCTCCAACAAGGATATCCCGAACCCCTCCCAAACAAAAGAATCCGAAGGCATACTAACACTCCCAAACCTTCCTCCTCCTCAACTTTTAATCCCCCGCTAACTTACCAGATATCCTCAAATCAACCAGTCCTCTCCTCCAATCTCAGGCCCATCCCAAAGCCACACCCATGCCCTGTTATCAACCAAGATGCAAAACATGTCCTGTTTTTGAATCCCAAATAGGATAGGGATATTGGACGAGATGAAGGGAGGAAGAAAGTACTCAGAGCTGAAGAGGGACCAGATGTAGATATATATATATATATATATAGATGTAGATATATATATATATATATATATATATATATATATATATATATATATATATATATATATATATATATATATCTACATCTGGTCCCTCTTCAGCTCTGAGTACTTTCTTCCTCCCTTCATCCCGTCCAACATCCCTATCCTGTTCCTTCCCTTTCCTCGTTTGCCTAACATTCTCCCCTCAATTACAGTCTTCAACATCCCGCTGCCGGTCAATAGCCCCTTTCAGCCACTTTTCCTGCCTCCACTGGATTTCTCCCAACAATCCCCTCTCTTCGCCCAACATACCAAATACTTCCTCGTTTGTTTTCTTCTCTGTCCATTTCATCTTCTCCATTCTTCTCCACACCCACATTTCAAAAGCCTCCAGTCTACGTCTATCCTCCTGCTTCAATGACCACTTTTCCGCGCCGTACATAGCTACGCTCCAAATTAAAGTTTTCACGAGTCTTTTCTAAACATCCTTACTCAACGTCCCCATCATTAACTCCCTCCTCCTTGTGAAAGCCTCTTTGCCTAGCGCAATTCTTCTCCTTACGTCCCTACTACTTTGACCGTGTTGGTCCAAAACACTACTGAGATACATAAATTGTTCTACCTGCTCTAGTTTTTGCCCTCCTATTTTAATGTTAAGCTTAGCCTTTTTCTTTCTAGAAAATCGCATAACCTTTGTTTTATTAATATTGATTCTCATCCCATACCTGTCGCACTGAATTTCCAATTCACTAAGCAATGCTTGCAGCCCCTTGGCTGACTGACAAACTAAAGCTTGTTCATCAGCAAACCTAACTGATTTTACGAATTCCCCGCCCACTTTCATTTCTTCCCATGCCTCTTTAATAATTTCCTCTGCATACAGGTTGAACAGCAACAGTGACAATGGGCAACCCTGCCTTACACCTCTTCCTAACACTGCCCAACAGGACTCCCCGTTCCCCACTCGTACCTGAGCAGTCCGAGACATGTACAGGTTGCGGATTAGCCTCCTTTCCCACCAATCTATTCCTATTTTCTGCAATATACTCATTAGTTTTTCCCAATTCACTCTATCAAATGCTTTTTTGAAATCTACGAAATCTACATATATATATATATATATATATATATATATATATATATATATATATATATATATACATACATATATATATATATATATCTTAATATATATCTTAATATAATAATATCTTTTTTTTGTGTGTTTCTGTGTTTTTGTCTGTGTCCACTAGTGCTAAGTGTTATACATTATTATTCACGTCCGTGAGTCTTTCAAAAAGTGTTATATATATATATATATATATATATATATATATATATATATATATATATATATATGGATCACGGATGAGATGATTACAAAGATGGATGAGCGGCGAAAATGGAAGAATATAAATACAGAATTAGGCAAAATGAAGTACAAAGAATTGAACAATAAATTGAGGCGGGCAACAAATAAGGCAAAAGACGCATGGTGGAAGACGCAGTGCGAGGATATGGAAAGTCTCCAGAGGAAGGGCGAAATCGGTGCGCTGTACAGCAAAGTTAAATCGTTATCGGGAAGTAAGAAAGGAAGAGCTATGCTAATAGTTAGAGATAAGGCGGGTAAGGTAATAGTTGACGCAGGAAAGATCCAAGAGAGATGGAAGGAGTATATAGAAGAACTGTATAGTAAAGAACTCAGACCAACACAGTTAGACATTGAAAAAGAAAATGACGTAGAGGAAGACAGCTTAGGTCCAGGCATACTAGACAATGAGATAGAAAGGGCATTAAGGGAGATGAAACTAAATAAGGCCGTGGGGGTAGATAACATTCCCGTGGAACTTTTAAAATGCTTAGGAAAATCTGGGAGGAAGAGGCTATATGGGCTGATCCGTAGCATTTATGAGGAGGGAATCTGGCCGGAAGACTTTGTGAGAGCAGTTTTAGTTCCGATTCCGAAAAAGGTAAAGGCCACGTCATGTGAGGACTATAGGACAATTAGTTTGATATCCCACGCAGCTAAAGTTGTTCTCAGGATCATAAACAAACGGATAGAGAGTAGGGCAAATGATTACTTAGAGGATGATCAGTTTGGGTTTAGGAAGGGGAGAGGTACGCGTGATGCCATTGCAGTAATGAGATTATTAATCGAGAGGAATATAGAACACAACCAGGAGGTATTTGCCTGTTTCGTAGATTTCGAAAAAGCGTTTGATAGAGTGAATTGGGAAAAACTAATGAGTATATTGCAGAAAATAGGAATAGATTGGAGGGAAAGGAGGCTAATCCGCAACCTGTACATGTCTCAGACTGCTCAGGTGCGGGTGGTAAACGGGGAGTCAGGATGGGCAGTGTTAGGATGGGGTGTAAGGCAGGGTTGCCCATTATCACCGTTGCTGTTCAACCTGTATGCAGAGGAAATGATCAAAGAGGCATGGGAAGAACTCGAGGTATGAATGAAAGTGGGCGGGGGATTCGTAAAATCAGTTAGGTTTGCTGATGACCAAGCTTTAGTTTGTCAGTCAGCCAAGGGGCTGCAAGCATTGCTTAGTGAATTGGAAATTCAGTGCGACAGGTATGGGATGAGAATCAACATTAATAAAACAAAGGTTATGCGATTTTCTAGAAAGAAAAAGGCTAATCTTAACATTAAAGTAAGAGGGCAAAAACTAGAGCAGGTAGAACAGTTTACGTATCTCGGTAGTGTTTTGGACCAACACGGTCAAAGTAGTAGGGACGTAAGGAGAAGAATTGCGCTAGGCAAAGAGGCTTTCACGAGGAGGAGGGAGTTGATGACGGGGACTTTGAGTAAGGATGTTAAGAAAAGACTCGTAAAAACTTTGATATGGAGCGTAGCTATGTACGGCGCGGAAACGTGGTCATTGAAGCAGGAGGATAGACGTAGACTGGAGGCTTTTGAAATGTGGGTGTGGAGAAGAATGGAAAAGGTGAAATGGACAGAGAAGAAAACAAATGAGGAAGTACTTGGTATGGTGGGCGAAGAGAGGGGTTTGTTGGGAGCAATCCTATGGAGGCAGGAAAAGTGGATGAAGGGGGTGTTGACCGGCAGTGGGATGTTGAAGACTGTGATAGAGGGTAGAATGTTGGGCAAAAGAGGAAAGGGAAGGAACAGGATAGGGATGTTGGACGGGATGAAGGGAGGAAGAAAGTACTCTGAGATGAAGAGGGACCTGATATAGAGTAGGATGATGGATTTTGTGTTTTGTTAGGAGTAATAAAATATTTGTTTGGTAGTTGTGTCCATCCAAAAACCTACCTTAACCGGTAGATTACCTTTAAAAAAAAAATATATATATATATATATATATATATATATATATATATATATATATATATATATATATATATACATATACATATATATATATATATACATATACATATACATATATATATATATATATATATATATATATATATATATATATATATATATATATATATATATATACTAGCTGAATACCCGGCTTTGCACGGGTTAGGGAGAAACAATAATATAAATATACTACATTAATAAAAACAACAAATTATAAAGTACAATAATACACTACTTCATACAAATTTAAGAATCTTTTTTATTTAACACCTGTTTATAAACTACATTTTTTGTTTCATATCCAGGAGAAAGAATATATAAATTTTTAGGCGAACCTACTCTGGAGCAAGCAACATAAAGTTGCCCGTGGCTAAAATATGGCGATCTTAGATCAAAACCACAAAACTTTAAAGACTGTCCCTGTGATTTATTAATGGTAATTGAAAAAGCTAGCTGGACTGGAAACTATAATCTTTTCAAGTTGAAGGGAAGATCAGTTGGGATTAGAGGTATCCGTGGAATAAAAATTATATCACCTTTTCCTTTTCCAGTTAAAATGACTGCCTGGATTATATTTTTCATTAATTTTGTTACACACAATCGTGTCCCATTGCAGAGTTTTGGTGGATCTAAATTTTGCAATAAAATGATTGGAGATCCTACTTTAAGTATAAGGCGATATTGAGGCAATCCAGCTGGATCAAGTGAATTTAGGAATTCCATTGGATAATTGACGGCTTCGTCAGCATCCACTACGGTATCAACCGATTTATATTCAATCACGTCTCCTGGCAGCATGGCTAATATCTCCTTGTTAATTTCATTAACATCATTGTTCTTATGAGCAAGAATGGCTCTTTCTCGCAACCATTCTAAATTTTTATAATTTTGATTAACGTTAGGATAGACTGCTTGTATCATATCGCGGACAGTTTTCACCGATACACATAAATCTGATGACAATTTTATCATACCAGATGCTTCAATAACTAATCTATCTTCTCCAATCTTCAAAAGTTTATTTGCAAAATTTTGAGCATTCCCATCTCTTAAGAGGATTCGCATGTTTTGTTTAAGGCTAATTTCTTGGACATGATTCCATAAAACAGAATGTTTTAAAAAGGCATAAATTTCATCGGCTGGAGTCGATTTTGGAATGACAGGCAGAGTTTGACGGAGGTCTCCAGACAGGAGTACCAGAGCTCCTCCCATTAAACTGCAGTTTCCTCTAAGATCTTGAAGTGTTGCGTTGAGGGCCTCAAGAGATTTTTTATGAGCCATCGTACACTCATCCCATACTATCAATTTACATTCTATAAGAACTTGTGCCTGGCCGCTTGTTTTATTTATATGGCATGTGGGATTTTCTTGTCGGGAAATATTAAGTGGCAACTTAAGGGCAGAGTGGGCTGTTCTTCCTCCTTCCATTAATGTCGCTGCAATACCTGAAGATGCAACGGCTAGAGCAATTTCTCCATGAACCCTGATTTCAGCGAGAACTAAATTAATTAAAAATGTTTTTCCCGTGCCACCAGCAGCATCAAGAAAAATGATACCTCCTTCTTGTTTATCTACTTGATCCATTATTGTTTCGTACGCGAATTTCTGATCTTCATTAAGAAGTGGCTTTTTATCCGCGACGTATGCTTCTAAGTCTAAGACATTTTAGCTAGTTTCACGTATATAATCTGGATAAAATACACCCTGTTGATCTTGTACAGGTGCAAAAAGACCGAGTTCCACTCAAGTCTTGTTAACCATGGTGATACACTTTTCCTCCAAAATAATCAAAGTTTTATTAAAAATGTCGGAGTTAAACGTAATATCCAATGTAGGATTTTCACTTCGAACTTTAGCCAGTATATCCTCACTCATTGATTCTTTATATTTTTCCCATAATGTTTTTGGGTTAGATGGATTACATGAGGTTATTATGATGGCAAACAAAATTCAGATTTGTCCTGGAAGAGAAATCAAACTGGCCTCTTGCAATGAGTCATCCCAGTGTTGATCTCCTTCTAGTAACCCTAAATTCTGGCAAGCTTCTCTGAATGTCTCACATATTTCTCCGTTTACCGTTCTTAATTCTGCAAATGAGCGAGGTCCTCTAATGGTATGTAGAAGCATTCTTAAAAAATAACATTCGGCGTTGTTAGGATGGACTGTGTAGACTCGGCCCAATGCGTCACATGAATAAATATTATTCTCAGGATCAAAGTTGTCCATTTTTCTTCTACAAAAGACTTTCCTTGATGTATTCCACGTATAATATCTCGACAATTCTGAATACAATAGTGTTCTTGCAAAAGTATCCTGCTGGCATAGTTGGAAAAATGCCGTTTCTATGACAGCAAAAAAGTAAACAAATTACATACATACAAACAAACACTCTCCTTTATATATATATATATATATATATATATATATATATATATATATATATATATATATATATATATATATATATATATATATATATATATATATATATATATATATGTATATGTATATATATATATATGTATATATATACATATATATATTCATAACCGTATTAATATCAACTCACGGCATCATCATTTGAGGGCAAGACCGGCTCGGTGTTTGTTGTGTGGCCCACACTGCCTCCATCTGAGGGTTTCTGGGGAGACTTGTCCGAAGCAATGCCCGTGTAGTAAACACCCTGGCGAGATCCAGCGCCTCCAAAGCTCAGGGTGGCTGGTGTAGGTAGGAGCACATCTGTGTCTGCCACAACTGATGATTGCGCTTGGGAGATGAACAAATGTACACATGAATAAAAATATCAAGGGAACATGAGTACGTAACACATATGGTACATGCACAATTGTTTCTTGAATACACAAAACATTAATCAAGTATATCAGGTGTAACATGAGAAGTATTAAGGTATCCTGTAGGCCTACATTTGAGATTTTAAGAAACTGCAGGTGATGCTGCAACAGTAACTTTTAAGGGAGTCATCTGCTAAATGTGCATTATAATGCAACTATGTCAGAGTGGAGAAGTCAAATCTTGGAATACAAGAATAATGGGAAAACTAGAACAGTGTGGAGGGACACACCTCCCCTCCCCGCCCATAGCTCTTTCCCCTCTCCTCAGCAATAGCATATTTTCAGTCTCTCTTGAAGAAGGCCTCTGAGAGGGCCGAAAGCTCGAAAAATTTACCGTGTGAGTGTTCTTTTAAATGTGTCTATTCTTTTCTATTTGTGTTATATTGTGTCAGCCCATTAAATATATATATATATATATATATATATATATATATATATATATATATATATATATATATATATATATATATATATACACACACACACATATACATATATATATATACACACATACACATATATATATATATATATATATATATATATATATATAGATACTATGCATTTAAACCAATGTCATAAAATTAAAAAAAATTCAGTGGAATTAACCTGATGTTTTTTTCCTTCCACATTGCACTTCATTTGAAAGAACAAAAAATCAACTGCTAACCCAACAGCAAAGCACCTAGGAGTACATGCCTGAATCCCATTTTATCCCATCACTTCCAACAAGAGCTCGAACAGATGAAAAAGAAAATATTTATAATGAGTTTCTATCTACCTTTGAAACATGAGCTGTGTGTATATTGGAACTTAAATCGGTTAGCGGTAGGAATATTGTAAGTTAAATACTTTGTACCTACTTTGTAAATACCAGATCTTCTGCATTCTATATATGTACAGTAATGGGAAGAAGGGGGTTCCCTCCACTAGGAATTTCACAACAGGAAATATGGGTGATGTTGTAATGGAGTGGAAATGAGGTGCAAATTACATTTCCCCATATCAACAGTCACAACATGGGTAGATCTTATAAGGGGAGCAAATGAAAACAGTAAAACTAGGCAAGAGAATTTGAATGCAGAGGAGATATTCCTCCCACTTCCATGCAAGAGGTGTTTGCTGTGAGGGGACATACCAGAGGCATCCCAGTCTCCATTCCCAGAGCTGCCCTCCTCATCCCCTCGATCGTCGTCTTCATCGCCACCAGAGCCTGAGGCCACATCAGACATGAGCTGCACATTTGAGTGACTCAGGGAGCGACGCCCCTCACGCTGCCACGAACGCCCACCCTACACAGAAACAACAAAAAAGGTCAAATGTCAACAAACAAATCACTCACTACACACCTAAGCACCTCTCCCACTTCTAGAATCGACGAATCATCCACTTCCTTGGCAGAGATATTCTTATGGAGACTTAAGAACCAATGGTGTAACAGCAGAGTGCTTCTATCCCTAAGCATAACAAAAGGAACAGTATTGCTTAAAAGCCACAAACAAAGCGATTATAAATGCCATATCTGGGATAATATTATCATTAACTGGTAGTCTAAAATTTCAGGTAGGTTTTGGATAGACACCGATTGAACATTACTACTTTTCAAATTTAACAAGATACAATCTGATACACAAAATATACTGAACTGTTCTTCAATTCTACACACTTACTATAATCCTTCATTCAATTAAACGGGCCATTCTGATTCCTGCCCCTCCCTCACCTACATAACATTCTCCCATCTATCACAGTCCTCAATGTCCCGCTGCTGATCAATATGCTTTCCATCCATTTTTTATGCCTCCTCATGACTTCTCCCAACAATCCCCTATCCTTCCCCATCATACCACTATGCATTTCCTCATTTGTTTTCCTTTCTCTCCACTTCACCTTTTCCATCCTTCTCCACACCCACATTTGCCTCCAATCCACTCCTAACGTCCTGCTTCAGTGACCATGTTTCAATACATAACCACACTCCTTGTCAAAGTTTTGATGAGCCTTTTCCTTCCATTTTTACTCAGCCCCCATCATCAATTCTCTCCTCCTGGTGAAAGCTTCTTTGCCTAATGCATTTCTTCTATTACTTTGACTTCTGTTACATTTGGACCAAAACACTTCCAAGATAGGTCAACGATTCCATCAGCTCTAGTTTTTGTCCTCCTATTTTAACATTATATTTAGCACTCATATTCCTTGAAATTCTCAAAAATCTTTGTTTTGGTTCCATTCATTTTTATCCTATTTCTACTACAATGATTTTCTAATGCATTGGGCAATGATTGCAACTCCATGGTTGACTGGATGGCTAAAGCTTGAATATCTACAAGCCAAACTAATTTTATAAATTTGTACATGGACTTTCATTCCTATCTCCAGTTCTTCTCATGCCTCATTAACCATTTCTTCCATGTGTATGTTGAAAAGCAGGAGTGAAAATGGACATCCTTACTCCTCTTCCTAACTTTACCATATTCACTCTTTTGAGGACCTGGAAATTTACAAAGCAAACAAATAAGTCCTGATTGCACTCTACATCCCTCTCAACTATGGACCTCTTTACTACTATAAGATCACATTCTCCCCTTCCTGAAAACAAACTCATCATCCAGGAAGTAATCATTTGCCCTAATCTTCATCCTCTTATTGATGATCCCGAGAACCACTTAAGCTGCATTCAAATGAAACTTACTGCCCTCAAATATGGTTGGCTGCCTTTCCCTTTCCTGAGAATTATGACATCTCATGACTTTATCTATTCAAATTCCTCCCTCATAAATGCTATGAATTGGAATATAAAAACTCTTCATTCCACATTATCCAGGTTCCTTATTTAGTTCTGCAGGAATACTATCTAACATCATGGAGTTATTTGATTTTAATTCATATAACACATTTCCTACCTCACAATCCCGAATTCCTGGGCATAAGCCATTCTCATTTATCATACTCCCTCTCTTTTCTAAGCATTCAGGCCTAATATGTTTACCATAGAGATCTTCTATGCATTCTTTCCATCTCTCTTGAACTTTTCCTGGTTCTATTTATAATTTTCCAGCCATATCTTTAATTGGATTTTCCCTTCCTGCTTCCAGAGCGAAACACCTTGGGGACATTCTTACACTATGACAGGATACAGTTGAGGGTTGTCTGAAAGTTTATGTCCTCAATGAGACGATGTCAGTACTTTCCACAAAAAAATTATAAGTGCGTTTGCGCATGCGTTGATAGGTATGCAATAAAATTACAGCCACTTTGGATACTTTATGGTTGCTTGATAATTTTTGAGTGATTCATTGGGGGTGTTTAGTGAAAATAAAAAAAAGTGCGTACCAAGCTGCCATTAACATTTGTTCTGCAATATGCCTATTCAAATAAAAAAAAAAGTTGGACACTGTGAAGGGAGACTCTGAAGCATCATTTGATACAAGGATACGATGTAACGTCATTTAGTTTCATCTCACACTTGGTGCTACTGGGAAACTCATACATATTGGGAGAACGGGGATGTCCCCCCTCTGCCCAAGCGTTGTTACTCTCGAGGTGAACAGATGCAACAAGCATTGTATCTGTTACAGGAAACTCTTGAGCCCACGGGAACTCAACCATGGGTAATATGATAGTATCGGTCAAAGCATAATACTTGCCTTTCTATTTGGTGTGCATTTCTGCTTTTGCACGCAGAAACTTAAGTATTGCATGAAAAGTTAAAATTAGAATTAAAATCCTCATGGGATCTAAAGAGGGAAGAATGTCATTTAGGGAGAAATGCATTCAAACTTTAAGCGGTTATTTACGCTTCGGAGCATAGAAACAGGGCAGCCAAAGGACAATTTGGCCCACCTCTGACTGAGAAGATGATATTAGAATGGAGGAAGACTGAGCCAGCGAATGCAGATGAGAATGGGGAAACTTAACTTAACATTCATGTGCTCCTGAATGGCCAAAGCTCGAGGAGCATGTTGAGAGTGGGATAAAAAATCACTAGAGGAATTCGATCAGTGTTCCAACCAAACTGACTTTAATTGAAGATAGAAAATTAGCGATAGGAATGTCTATTGCAGATTTGTCCATGATATTTCGTCACAGTGCGAGGGGTTCCTGAAGAGAAATGGTGTGTGCATTTGTACCAGATCTACAATAGCACAAAAAATACCACTTGAATAAGAAAGAAAGGTTTCAGAATTCCTCAAATACTGATGGTTTTATTAAGAAATCATCTTTGTAATTGTGAGATCAGTTTAAGTCCCAGAAAACAGAGTCAGAAACAAGCCGTTCCACTTAACGCAAGCTGCATCTGGATGTGATTGCTGGAGGGTTAACTTCTCAATGGCAGCTTCAGAATGTTTCAATTAATTGTTCGAGGGTTCAAGCCTATCAAAACTACAATAGCATTCTAATAACAATTTTGTCATACTTTCCAAGAAAATTATGAGTTAGAGAAGTGAAAAAAGCTGTCCTGTTACTTTTATGCATTGGAATGAATAAAAACACAAAAAGTGTACGTGGCATAACAAGCATAAAATGTAATTGCATTATTCAATGAACTGTGGGAGATGCCGCAGCGGTAACTTTTAACGTAGTAATCCGCTAATATATATAAAGAGCAAGAGGACGCCTCGGTAGCTTAACTGACTAGAACACACATCCATACATCAAGGGATTCAGGTTTGAATCCCAGTCAAGGCAAATGATTTTTACATTTTGAAATATCTTCATTGTAATCGCATTACATGAAAAGCCGGAAGTGGTAGAAGGGCTTGATAACAGAGAATTCTGTACTCCTGTAGAAAGTTTTATAAGAAAGAATGAGTTCATCATAACTACAAACACATCATATCGCAAAATCTCAGAAAGTATTCTTAAACATAAAAAAGAGTTTCAATAAGTACTCTTGCAATCCAAGAAAAATCAAGTGTTTGTGCAAACACGTCATGACATTTAGTGAGCACTTTTAAGAGTAGAAGATTCTGTGGCAATCAGAATTTAGAAGGGATACAATCTTTAATAATTTAAGTGTCCTGACATTCAAGATAAGATGTCCATCACTATTAAACAGGACTTCTGGAATAGGGGATAGTCATTGACTATTTCAACAGTGAGAAGAAGAAGAAAAGTCACCGCAAACCTCAACCAAAAATTAGATTCATCATTATTTTTTTAATATTCCTACCAATTGAAATTCCACGATAACACAACATTATGCTTATCATACTCGGTCTATAAAGTAACCATGACATCCCTAACATTCAAATTCACCTCTACCATTACAGAAGGAACTGAGAGAGTGCATTCAGCATTTGGTTTCATGCCCTCACGATGCTTCCTTTAGTCTTTTGTTTGTAGCTGTCAAATATCACACTCAAGACCACTACCAAGAAGGGAGAGGGATCGTTTTTGACTAAGTTTACAAGTAGATCATTCAAGTACCAGTAGAGTTACGCGAATTCATTTCAGAATGATAGAGACACCACAAAACCTAAGATGTCCACATATTTCGTGATTTTGTCAACAGCTGAGTTTCTCAGAAATGCACGCCATGTTTTATAAGGCATCACATTCTTGCACTTATCTCACACCATTAGTTATAAGTATTGAGAGACCACCACAACCTCAACGCTTAAAGTTAAAAGAAATGCATACAATACAATTTATTAGCATTATTCAGATAATATTTTGAAAATATGGCTAAACCTGAACATGGAGAGAAGTTAGCTCTTTCCTAAAGTTGATTCAACAAAGGAAGCCAGAGAATCAAAATTAGAAATACCTATGGGACTCATGAGTATAGATGTTACCAATTTTTTATGTTTATAAAAATATAATCTTGAACATTATTATACATGGACATTGGAACAAATGTTAAGAGGTTTCCCAGCACATAATGAATATTTTCTCTCTGTATCATTTCATGAAGCATTACCTTAAACAGCATCAATATTTAATTAGAAAATGCAAAAATATCTTTCAAAAGAAAACATTTCATGTACACTTTCAAAAAATTAAACATCCCATTAGAAACTGACTTCAGGAATAAGACAACTAAAATTATAAAATAAATATATGAATACATTATGAAATATTAAAAATAAAAAAGCTAAAATGATAATACAAATTTTAAAAACTCTCCCTCTTGAACCATTAACCACTTCAATACAATAAAATAAATGCTAACATGTCTTTAAGAGAGGTACAATAAAAAGAACTTACACGAGGTACCTTGCTGATGAAATCGGAGCCAGCTTTGCGAACCTTTTTAACCAAATTAGCACCAAAACTCTTCCTATAAAATGTAAAATAAAAAGTACACAAAGTAAAATAAATCAACAGAAATTGGAAAATATATAAATGATAAATCAATTAAGTCAATTAAAAGTTCTTCACAGGGTTGTAGGTATACTCTTAGTCTCTAAGAGCTGAGCATGTAGATTCTACACATAGTAGAATCATTAAATTTAGTGTAAACTTCTTCTTATAAATGTTTAAAATGTCATCCATGTGAGAGGGTCACAGACATGGCTAAATTGTAGGTCAGACCCACGTGACCCTGTGGAGAATATCAAATGGGAAACCAAGGGGGTTGGAGGGCACTTGGTGCAACGGCAGGGTGGAGCAGAGAGCAAGGGTCAAAGGGATTGACACCCTAAGTGCTAACAAGGCACAGGTATATTTTAACTTATTCTCAAACTTTGGTCAGTCCAAGATCCCTGAAGGCCAACCGAGGACATCGTAAAACAGGATGACATGGAAGGTTAGAATGCTGACTGGGAGGGTAGTTTCCAAGTTAAAGGGGTGCACGAATGTAGGCCCTGGGGGATACAGGTCTGGGCAATCCCTTGCTGGCACATTTTTGAGGAGGCCCAGAATTTTGGGGGCACTAAACAGTAAAATGTGTAAACCAGGGTGGACAGTCTACGACAAGTTGCAATCATAACTATGGGTAGGCAATGATGACATTTGAATCTAATACTGTTCATTCAGTATAGCGTTGGTCACGCAAAACCTTTCAATTCATCGATATGATGAAAAGCAGAGTATGCATTTTGAGGCACTCCTAGGCATCCATTTCTGATATTGCCTTTCATGTGATAGTATGCAACTTGGGATCCCTGATGAATAGTGCACATGTGCGGTAATCTTTGAGATGTTAAGGAATGGGACAGGACATTACAAGTGATATGACTTTACTGTTTGAAAGACCAAGCGTGTAGACCTCGTAATATTGGATTTTATTAAAGTCAAAAAATAGCTCCAGAACATAGTACACAAAACTGTGGCTTGTGCAAAAATTCAATTGAAATTAATGACAAGTTAGTTTCAAGTGACGTCCATTAATATTTCACAGTGAACGTACAGGGCTTAATTATATATCATTAAAAGCCTAATTTAAAGACCGAGAAATTCACTGGAAATGTTTTTCCTGCCGATCCTGCAAGATATCACTGACCAAAATGGAAATGCAACAATTTCAGAGAGTGAAAGTTGACCACTATTCGAACCTGGATCCCTCAATGTCCAGCCAAGTGCATTATTAAGTTAAGCTACCGAGGCGTCCTCTGATGCTACAAAATTGAGTGCCTGTGACATTGTATGCACGGTGTTCTGTCATGACATCATGTTCCTTTTAAAGCCCCTAAAATTTCAGAGAGGAGGATGCCACAGTAGCTTAACTGATTCAAGCACTTGGCCAGATATCGAGGGATCTGGTACAAATCTCAGTCAAGGTGAATGATTTTTACACCTGAAATTGTTGCATTGTAAAGGACAATTAGCAGATGAATCTGTCAAAAGTTACTGTCGTGGTATCTCTTTCAGTTTTGTGGAATTTCAACCGACATGGCTGCTGACATTGAATACCCGAAGAATGAACTCAACAATCTAAAGAGTAATCAGGATTATATTGCCATCAAAAATCAAAAACAGTTACTTGTGCATTAAAAATCATCAATGATGTGATGCACAAAACCCTAACTAAAACCGACAAGGAGCCCATTCCTGTGATAAAAGAATCATCAAGGGGATCAGGATGGTGTGGTAGCTAACATACTGGCATCTCGCCTTGAGGGCCTGGGTTCGAATCCTGGGGATGACAGATATTTTTCAGTGGTATGCCGATCCATATTTGAGGTGCTTTGATGGAGGGCCTTTTGAGTGAGTACGTCATCCATCGGATGGGACTTGAAGCTGCGGACCCCTGGGTGCCATTTGTTAAAAGCAGGCTAATGCCAACACTGGGTTTCTTTCCACCCTTAATCCTTTCCTGTCCATCCCCAATGGCACAACTGACCTCAGCTGTCAGTTGCCTCTCATAAAAACAACAAGAACCATCAACTCCCAACTTTGAAGAATGCCAACATGAAGGCTGGTACATCTAAGGAAGCACTAACTCCAGGGGATATCGGCAACAAGGAAAACATCAATAACGCAGCCTCGAGAGTGTCTACAATGCTTCCTTCTCATTGAGAAGGATATGCTTACATTATGAGGAGTGGTAGAGCAAACACATTCCATGCAAGTCGTCGCAATTTTAATCAAAATGCAACTTCCAATCAAAACAATGCAAGTATACGTGATAAAATCTGTAGTGAAGCTGAAAGTGCTCCCTTATCCCCCTGATCATGACTATTTCATAGAAGTTCTGCCCCAACGTCGTCGAAGAAGGAAGCCGATTGAAGGATCTGCAGGCATTAGTGAGCCTGGAAGCTGCAATCTCACTGGTGTTCCAAAGGATGAGCAGCTAGCACATGTCGTGATTTTCCAAGGATACAACTGCAACAGGTATTGCTGAATACCTCAAAGGAAGATTCTCAGGTGATGTGGAAACTGAACAGCTGGCAACTACGGGTAATTACTCGTCTTTCCACATATCCACTGAGGGCAACCAAGTACATTCTTTGAGAAGCCCAGCTATCCAACACAAAAATATTTTTGCCAAATTGCATTCTTGCAAGCCAGCTCGGCAAAAATTGGCTCCGAAATTAATTCTGTACCTGGTTCAACTTCTCATGTTGCAAGGATGAATTGAGAATCAAATGACTCTATTTTAAAATTTTGGTGATAAATATTCAATGAGTAAATCATAAGCTTGCTGAACTAGAAAGAAAAAGTTGAACATAGTGAAATATCACTCCTGATTAGCAATAGTAAGCACATAAACATAAATATAATGATTCTCAGTTATGTTGTGGGTGATAAAAATTGTCGGAAGAATCACCATCATGGCGCCGAGATTATTTATGCTTTGAGTTCTTTTGTGTTCGGCAATATGTCGCACGTATCTCAACATCTCAATGAAGAGCTAACATTTGAATGCTCTGCCATAAAGTGCTCATTTTCAGACAAAAACATTGTGGTGTTCTTGGCATACAATTCTCCACTTGGGAGTTTCTTAAGACTCCAAGAAAAACTGGGCAACTTGTCATTCTCAGTGACTAACCATTTTAATCAACCAACAGTCATTTTCAACGGCAATTTTAATTGCAATTGGTTGATGGGTGGACATGAGTGGAAACAGGACTCCAGACCTTATATTCAATCATATAATCTGAAACCATTAGTCAATGCACCAACCAGAGTAACTGCCAACACCCAAACACTTCTGCATACTGTTTTGATGGATTTTAAATTACACAAAACCACACCATTGATGCATTCAAAAACTATGTTTTGGAGGTAACTCAATCCGAGTGGAAAAAGTGTTATGAAAGTTGGTTTGAGCACATGCAAAAGTGTATTGACTATCATGGTGAATACTTAGAAAAATAATAAAACCCTTTCAACAATAAATTACTCTTTTTTCATTATTAGGCTCAAAATATAAATAGCAACCCTCGTAGGAATAGAACAATGAGCAGCTAAGGAAAGCATCTAATTACTCCAAAGAAGTCTGGAAAATTATCAAGAGAAACCTGACCCCTAACTTAATCCGGACACCACATTATGTTAATCACAACAATGGTGGTGCCATAACTGACCCTACTGAAATAGCAGATGCATTTCAGATTTTATTTCTACTTCTACTCAACACACCCCAAACCACTTCAAGGGAGATCATGAAGTTCAGGGTAAGATCAAACAAGACAATGTACTTCAATCCTGGCAGTGTCAGAGGACTACACTCCTATTTTGGGAAAGTAGGAGTAACTAACACACCCAATATACATAGATGGTGTACCAGGTAATACAATATTCTAAAGATCTTGTATTCTCAGAGAATAACAGAAGTTTATTCTGACCCCTTCACTTTCCGTAGTCCATCAATCTCTCTCTGATGGTGCCTATCTTGATACTTTCAATTTGTCTAAAGTAGTCCCAGTTTTAGAAAATAAAAGTGATATAGAGGCTTCTGGATTTCTCTGCAAAAACTGGCTCTATTTAAGGAGAGCAAAAGTAGGTACAAGCAGTGATGTTATCCTCAACTACCTACAAGTGGGATTTCCAGATAAATAATTTTCCTGTGTATATGTTGACAGTGATATAGATAGATAGATATGGCCCCACGTTTATAGTCAGAGGTGATCTCACCTTTTGGAGGACACACTATATGAAAGATACCCTCACTAAAAGAAAAAAGGTACACTCAATATTAAAGATACCCTCCCATGGACTACAACCTTGACATGGTGGAAGGGCATGTGCGTTCCAATGATCCCTAGAGCTGAGCTGGCTGGAGGGATGATAATTGCTACTGGTAGGGTCAGCCATGCAAGGCAAAGGTTAGGAAGGTAGGAGCCAGACGGAAGGTAGTCCACACAGTGTCTGTTCCTCCGGGAGGCTGCTACAAAGGCATCTGACCCCAGTGGGGCAGCCATTAAGAGATGCGGTCACGTTAGAATCACTGTTGAGGAAGGCCACGGGAAACTACCTCAATTATTATTCCCAAGTATTCCTCCATACAGTCAAATATAATGGACAGTATGGAGAATATGAGTCCTGCCAACTATGGGGCTCGGCCGTGTGTTGTGTCCGGCAGTGGGAAAGGCAAGTCTTCTTCCATGGTCATCATATCTCAGGCAAGGCTTCTGCTGCTGAGATTTCACGAAACCCTTGCTAAGCTAAATCAAAAGTAACAGGACAGAAGACGCAGACAAAAAAGACCAAACTAGCTAGAAAAGGAACTTGGAATGTTAGAACAACGTTGAGGACAGGAAAATGAGAGAATATAAAACAAGATATGGGAAGAGGAAACATAGATATTTAAGGCATATGTGAAGTGAGATGGCAGAATAGTGGACATTACTGGAGTGATAGTTATAAGCAATATACAGCAGAGGGAATGAGATCCAACGAGGGGTTGCCATAATATCGAATAAAAAAGTAAGAAAAAGCATAGCCACAATAGAAAAAGCAATGGATAGAATATTACTGGCAGAGATAAATGCTGAACCAACAAACTTGGTCATTGTTCAGGTATAAATACCACCAAGCAATCATAAGGAGGAAGTAATAGACAAGGTATACAATCTGTTAGAGGATATCACAGTGTGTGTTCCTGCAGAGAAATATTTGATAGTAATGGGGGACTGGAATGCAATGGGTAGGTGAAGGAAGAGATGGTGATGAGGTGGGGGACTACGATTTAGGTGCGAGGAATGACTGTGGAGAGAAAGCAGAGATTTAGGAACAGCAAGATCAATTCACACGGTTTCACAGGAGCGGATGAACTCAGATCAGATTTAGTAGTTATGAAGTGTAGCATCTATTTAAAAAGGCAGGGGCAGCCGGTTAGGAAATGGAATTTAGAAGCATTTACTGGATTGACAAGGAAGATGTGTATCAGTGGGCTGTAAAAAAATATCATAAGTGACAAAAAGGAATCGAGTACTCATGAGGAAAAATGAAATTTTATCAAAAAAAAGATATCTAACACCACAAAAGAAACTATAGGAAAAAAACAAGGAAACGATTGATCATGGATGAGTTGATTAGGAAGCTAGATGAGAGAAGGAAATGGAAGAATGTAAATACAGAGCTTAGTAGAAGGAAGTACAAAGAGTTAAATATTTAATTGAGAGGGGTAACAAATTGAGCAAAAGAAGTATTTTGGAAGACGCAGTGCGGGGAAATGGAACGTTTAAAGAGGAAGGGTGAAATTGGTGTGCTGTACAAGAAGGTAAAAACACTGTCGAGAAGTAAGAAGAGAATATCGCATAAGCAGTTAGAGATATGTCTGGTAAGATAATAGTTGAAACAGAAAAGGTCCAAGAGAGATGGAAAGAATTGGCGGTCTGTACAATAAATGCACAAACTGGTGCAATCTGGAAGCCATGACGGGGACCATAGCCCCACCCACTAGCCAGGTGTTAGTTGCCTGAGACCCAATGAGTCATCTGTACTTCGGCGGATCGTCGAGTATGGTGCCAGTTATGTTAGTTTCTGTTGTCCTTGTTCTTACTTTTTATTGAAAATGGAAATTGACGAAATCGTAGTAGTAGTAGTATTAGTAATGAGGGGAGGCGACCGACAGCTGAGGTCATATGCGCCATAGGGGATGGACAGGAAAGGATGAAGGGTGGAGAGAAACCCGGTGTCGGCATTAGCCTACTCTTTACGAAAGGCGCCAAGGGGTCCGCAGCTTAATGTCCCATCCGACGGACGCCGTACTCACCCAAAGTGCCCTCCACAAAGCACCTCAAGTAGGGATCGAGATACCTCTGAAAAATATTCAACACCGCCGGGACTTGAACTCGAGCCCTCTGGGTGGGAAGCCAGTATGTTAGCCACCACACCATCTTGATCCCCTTGACGAAATCACGGAGCAACGAATCAACATCAAGTTTTCGGTGAAGCGAAGTAAAACTTATCAAGAAATAACTGAAATGTTGACTGCTGTTTACGGTGATAATGCTCTGAAGAAAACATCTGTTTTCAAGTGGGATAAGCATTTTAAAGATAGCCGACAAGACACCATGTGTGATGATGCAAGGCCGTGACGACCTTCAACCACCTGTGTTGACGACAACATTGATCGTGTGTGGTCCATTGTCCTCATCGATCGTCGAAAAGCTGGCAAAATGATAACTGACGAACTGAATTTAGGAAAATCAACAGGGCACACTATTTCAACCGAACATGATGGATGTATCCTTCACCATGACAATGCACCTGCACATTCAGCATTGACAGTTCGCCAGTTTCTGGCAAAAAATTCAATCACCATCCTTGATCATCCTGCTTATTCACCAGATCTTGACCCTGCAACTTCTTCCTATTCCCCCAAAATGCAAAAATGTGACGAGGGGACATCGCTGGGAACATGTGGACACAATAAAGCAAAAAACAATGAGTAAACTAAAAAGCCAAACTGCCAAGGACTTCCAAGGGTGTTTTAAACAGTGGAATCGAAGAAGATGGAATAAATGCATAGCAACGAATGGAGAGTAATTTGAAGGGGACAAAATCGATGTATACTAAATTTTTAAAAATAATGTTTTTATGTCCTCATTTCGTGTATTTATTGGATTATGGTAAAGAACTTAGGCTAACAAGGTTAGACAGAGAAAGAGAATATGACTTTGATGAAGATAGCTTAGGTCCAGGCATACTCAACGATGAGATAAAAGGGTATTAAGGGAGATGAATCAAATATGGCCATGGGGGTGGATAACATTCCTGGGGGATTACTTAAAGGTTTAGGAAAATGTGGGAGGTAGAGCCTATATGCACTAATTTGTAGCATTTATGAGAAAGCAATCTAACCTGAAGACTTAGTGAGATCAGTCTTAATTCCTATTCCAAAAAAGGTAAAAGCTACATGATGTGAGGACTAGAGAACACTAAGTTTGATATCCCACGCAGCTTAAATGGTTCTCAGGATCATCAATAAAAGAATGTAGAGCAGGGGAAATGATTCCTTAGGAGATAACTAGGTTGAGATAAGGAAGGGGAGAGTCACGCATGATGCCATTGCAGTAATGAAATCACTAATCAAGAGGATCCACCACCTCAATCCTCAACAATGTTTCAACAAACTAGGGAAAGATTTAAGTGGTAGAAATTCACTACATAGGATGTTGGTTCAACAGTAATTGTACACACATGGTAGGTGATTTCAGGACAAAAGAATATGGCTTACTATTGAAACAAGAATTTATAGCATAAAACATTAGCTTGAACTTTAGAGAAAAGTTCCAAACTCACTGATGGAGTATTTTGTTATGCTAGTGCATTAAGGCACAAAGAAGCATAGGTAAACAGAAATAAGAGCCAATGAAATTGATAAAAAAAAAGTCAAAATTGCATGCGCACGGCAAAAGCTTAAATGTTGTGCATAACATTTGGAAAGTATTGAGTGAAGTAGCATTAGATCACTAGCAACAGCAGCACATGCATCAGTGTAAAATAAAAAAAAACTCACTTCTTTGAGGAACTCTCTGCAGACCTATAGAGCTCCATTATTTTCTCCTCCAGCTTTTCTTTCTGGCGTTTGAGATCATTGACGTGATCCCTTAAAATAGAGAAAAGACTTTTAAAATAAATGATACTTCAACCATTACCCATGTACACATATAAATATTTAGGAACTACAACAGGAGATCTATTGGAATCTGATATTCCACACTGAGAAAGCACTTATTCACAACTGGAGTGGATCCTACAGGATTCAAAAGATTTCAATCAAACTTCAACAGACAGGAAATAAAAACTAATCAAATAAATTTCTATGGTGTTCATCCTCGCAAAACTTTCATGAACAGTAAGAAAGAGAAATCTGGCCAAATAACTAAGCAAGGAACCTTATTACATTCACCCCACAAAAATATTTAAAACAAAATAATACTGCAGGTTCCTACATCTTGGAAAGCCAATTTATTGAAAGTTTCTTTGCAAATTATGATAATGAATAGCCTATGATATTCAGCTATGATTACACATGCTTTGTTTAATAGATGCCTCCATGCCCAATTAGAAGACGGACAAGAAGATGTAGTACCATGTTATGTGATGTCATTGAGGGCAGGGAAAACAAAAATTTAAAGCCAGAGATGGAGAGATGAAGTATAGATATTTTGAAGCAGTGTGAGGTGAAATGGAAGGATAGAAGGAATTGGAGCAATAATTATGAGCAGCAGAGGGGACAAGAGCCAATGAGAGCTTGCTATTATATTGAATAAGACGGTAGGAAAAAGCATATTCAACATAGAGCAAGCAACGGACAGAATATTACTGGTAGAGATAAAAGCAGAACCGACGAACTTGGTCATTGTTCAGGTATACGAGGTCTGTTCAAAAACTATCGCGAATTTTGAATTTTTGTGGGTTACGTATATTTGATTTTTGATTTTTTTGTGGTGTTATGTTGGTACTTTTGTCTCTCACTTATGCCGAAAAGTTCGGCCAGTTTGAATGTTCGGTTAACTTTTGACAGCTGTTTTGCTTGGACGTGTTTTGGCTTGTCTTCGATTTTTGCCTCTTCCAAAAAATGGATCAAAGAATCTGCATCAAATTTTGTGCGAAAAACGAAATTAAGTGCGTGGACACATCCCAAAGGTTGACTCTGGCATATGGAGAAGATACCTTGGACCAAAACAACATTTATTGGCTGTACAAAATGTTCTCAGAGGGCCGAGAAGATGTGAACAACGAAGAGCGTGCCAGACGCCCGAGGACGTCAACAACAGACAAAAACATTGATGAAGTGAAGAAAATAGTATTGGCCAATCGTTGAATCACCATTAGAGAAGTTGCTGAGGACCTAAACATATCAATTGGCTCGTACCATTTGATTTTTCCAACAATTTGGGCATGACAAGGGTCGCCGAGAAATTCGTACCTCAATTGCTCAATTCTGACCAAAAACAGCAACGCATTAACATTGCTAATGACTCTGTCCGCGATGACCCAAATTTGCTCCAGAGGGTCATAACTGGTGATGAATAACATGACTGGTTTATGATTATGACATAGAAACTAAAGCTCAATCATCCCTATGGAAGCTGCAGCATGAGCCAAGACCGAAAAAAAGAGCACCAAGTTCGGTCGAATGTGAAAGTTTTGCTTACAGTTTTCTTTGATTGCAGGGGCGTGGTGCATCATGAGTTCTTGCCACAGGGTAGAGAGGCAAATAAGGAATATTACCTGCAAGTTATGCAAAAATTGCATGAAGCAATACACCTAAAATTTCCAGATTTGTGGAAGAACAAAAATTGGCTTTTGCACCATGACAACGCCCCTGCTCACACATCGTTACTTGTGAGCCAATTTTTGGCCAAAAACAACACTAATAATGCCGCAGCCACCGTATTCCCCAGATCTGGCCCCCAGTAACTTTTTCTTCTTCCCGAAACTGAAGAGGCCCATTAAAGGACGACGCTACACTACGATTGAAAAACTGCATCGAAGGAGGAGCTGAACAAGTTCACACAAAATGATTTTTTGAAATGCTTCGAGGATTGGAAAACACGTTGGCACAAGTGAATAATATCTAATGGGGATTACTTTGAAGGGGACAAAACAGATATTCATGAATGAAGTCGCCAGACTTTTTGAACAGACCTTGTACACTGCTCTCCATGAATGATGCTCATAACAAATTCTCATAAAGAAAAGGAAGATCGATATTAAATCAACAGAAAATAAAAATACCATCAGCTCCTCATCAAATGTTTTTTACCAGTGACAGTGGACACACTTTTGATAATGCTCACATTTAACTTATTCATTGCCATTCTAACTGTCGGATATCTCTCAAGATGTAAGAATTATATGTTTATTGTAGATAAAGAAAAAAGTGCAATCTAATCCCTGTAGGGAGTTGGAACTCGTCCATTGTGGTCTTCATTCTAAAACGAACGTTCAACCTCTTATCAAGTTTCCCACATATGTATCAGCCATGAGTAAAATCTCTATATCAATATTTATATTTTCTTTCTTTTTTGCAATAACTTATAACAATTATAAATGGAGTATATAATACTTTAAAATAAGGAAAGTTTACTGTTGTGGTGTTACTTGACAAAATTTAAAATATTCCCACCAGGAAATACATATAGAATATGATTTATGGTTAGATTGGTCACTTGGAAGGAATGTCACGTGAATAAACAAAAAAACTTGAATAATAAATTTATTTTCAAATTTGAAACCATGTTACACAGTTCCTGCGATGTCTGGTCATTTTATATTACAAGGGTAAGCTGAAGACTAACGCACACATGCTTAGAGACTACAAACAAAATGACCTTCAGAAGCACTACTGGTGGCATGAGGAAGTAACATTCCCCCCTCAACATGCAGGTGCAGGTTTGAGGTCATTATATTCCGAAAAGTGAAAGTATGGAGTCGTGTTCCAGTGCTATGTAAATGCGAGTTAAACAGCATACTGTTATCGAATTTTAAGTTAAGTTAGGGTTGGAAAAAATGTTGGCACAAGTGGATAATATCTAATGGGGATTACTTTGAAGGGGACAAAATAGATATTCATGGATATATAAATAATTTTTGAAAAACCATTAAAGTCGTGATACTTTTTGAACAGACCTCGTACATGCCACCAAGCAACCAAAAAGAGTACGAAGTCGAGGGTTTATACTATCAGTTAAGAGGACATAGTCGCATTTGTTCCTGCAGGGAAACATTTGATAGTGATGTTGAATTGAATTGCAATGGTAGGCAAAGGAAGAGATGGTGATGGGGTGTGGGACTATGGTTTAGGTACAAGGATGACCTTGGGGAGAAAGCAACTGAGTTCTGCAGAAGACAGGGTTAGTGATTATCAATACTTGGTTTAGACACCACAAAAGGCATAGGTATGCATGGAAAATACCAGGTAACTCAGAAAGGTATCAGATCATATAATGGTTAGGCACACATTTAGGAACAGCGTGATCAATTCTCAGTTTTCCGGAAGCAGCAGCGGACTCTGACCACAATTTAGGAGTTATGAAGTGTGGCACCTGATTCAAAAAGATAAGGCAAGGGAGGTGGGATAGGAAATGGACTATAGAAGCATCAACTGGATTGACAAGGAAAGATTGGTGGGCAAAGCGAAGGCTGGGAGTGAGGCAGGGACTATGGCTTGGCAACAAGAAATAGCCGTGGGGAGAAAGATAATAACTAATATCTAAAACATGCATGAATCTAGAATGCTCTTTGATGATTTATCAGATATGTTTCTAATAATAATTTCACACATTTAACAGATGCACTTTCTTGAATTGATACTGGACTACATTTTGCCAGAGTATTCAATCTGAGTGCTATACTGTCCCAACCCTTCTTAAGCAACCCGATGCCCTTAAGACCATTTTTCTTTAAACTGGCAGAGGTCACCTTAGACAGGGCCCCCTGTGATTGAATGATTGCTCTAGGAAATAGGAATATTATACATAGAATTAAAAAGGAATGCAAATTCTTGGCCCCAGGAGTTAAGAAAAAAACTGCACAGGATTAACCCCTTCTCCAACATACAAACAGCATCACACCTTTGAGACCCCATTGTGCAGTTCAATTCTATTGCAGGGATACAACTGCGAGAGTTGGGGTAGTAGGGGGGAGTGGAAGACTCAAGACAACAACAGAGTGCGTACTCACATGAAGGCCCTCTCTTCTTGGTGGAAGTGTTGCTTGTCTTCAAGGGAGTGAGAGAACAGCCCATGGCACTCATTCAACAGCTTACTGGCGTGGCTCATGAGTGACCGCCTCTCTTCAATGAGCTGAGCATTCATGTCCCGCAGCATCTGCACATGAAGACGGCACAAGAAGGAGGAAGAATATTGATCGGCTCTCAGAGAATAGCAGAATGTCCACCCCCCCAATATGCAACGCATGCAAGAAAATCTCAGGCAAGAACAAACCCCTCATTCAACTCACTTCACAAAAGCCACGGAAATGGGTCAGGGAGATCCGAGGAAAGGAAAGGCAATCAAATTTAATAATATTTCCAAATCTTGGAACACAAATTATTAATTTACAAAATATTTTTTCAACTCAGCAAGTACCTCATTAATCGTTCATAGAGCAGTATTTAAAATTGGTGGAGTGATATAAAGAATTTTTTTACTTCATGAATAAAACTTACATTACACAAAAAGCTAACAATATAATCAATTTAAAATTTTTAAATTTTGTGTACAATAAAGCACACAAATTTAAAAAATGCATGACTCTCTTTATAAAACATGCCTCTAGTTCACATATTTTTATGTACTCGCTAGTGTATGTATAGAAATGAATTGTGATGAAGAAGTATTTGCTTTCTGTCAAAATGCTACCAGCCAGCAAGCAGTCTACGAGCACTACAAGAAGTTTTCCTAATTATTTGAATGTTAAATTCAAAAAATTGTCATAAATACATTACAAATTTGTGTTAAAATAATTTCATATTTCCAGTGTTCGAAAATGTCCAGACCCTGCAGCATATGAAAGCTCCCCAAATGAAATTCAATAATCAAGGAGAGGCACTGAAAACAATAATCCAAGTTGATGGCACATCGTCACGTCAAATTTCTGACAGCCGTCACTAATCTTTAGAGAAGCAAAATGCATACCACGACCTCTGCTTCAAGCCTGGCCCTTTCATCAAGAGTCGGCGTCTCGCTGGATCCTCCCTCTGGCCTCTCCAGGGCCAGCTCCATCACACTTGCCTGGCCATCCATTGACCTCGGAATTACATGATGCAGATTGACAAATGCCCTCTGCTTCAGCTTAAGGGCTTTTATCTCCGCCTTCTGCTTCTCAGCCACACTATAGACCCACCTGAAGTCTTCCTACATGAAAAGAGAAGAAGAAACCATTGCACAAACTGCTCAGCAAACATGTCAAATAAAAGGGGACCACCAAACAGCTAATTTAACTTTTACTGAAACAATACCAAGAAATTTCACCAGAAGAATGCATAATACAGGGTAAATTAAGGTATCTATTAATCAGGGCTGATAGAAAAAGCTGGCAGAGTTTTGTCTCTTTTTTCCTGGATTTGTCCATATTTTCCTCGTGAATTTCCAACTCAAGATACACTAACCCCCCAATATTGCCATTCTTTACAAGAGCAGATGAAATGTAGGTGGCTTCTGACTCCCATGTGCAACGCATTCCTGAAAACATGTGATATCAATGCAGAGCGACAAGATCAACCAACAAAGATATTTTATACATATTACTACAACAAGACAATGCTATGAAAAACTTGCAGGATCATAAAAATACATAATTAATTATTACTAATGCTTTTCCAGTGGATATCTTTATCTTAGATCTAAACTACCAAGAGTGACCTTTATACCAACCTAAAAAGTCAAAGTAATTTGCTAATAAGCGACTCTAAATCACTATTGGTAATAACGTGAACTCAATACCATAAGCACTTTGAAGAGACTGTATTGGAATATAATCTAGATTTGACATGATTCGCTGTTTCGCAATACTGTATTTGAGCTTTCCAGCAAGAACTAAAAAGAGTTGATACCACATCCAAATTGTACTAATATTGGGGCTGACTGTGTGCGAATAAGTACTGGCAAGTCACAATTTACTAAATAGGTATGGAACTAGGGGAGTGTCCCCGGAGGGAGGGTAAAGAGCATAGGCATAGGATGATCATGGTGATGGGGTCTTTGCCTTGAGCCTCGAGTGCTCGTCACGCAGGTTGGCAAGCGAAGACGTTGTCGTGTGCATGGCCCCCTGCTCAGCTTGCAGGGCCTCCTTCAGCTGGAGCAGCGCCTTGCTGCATGCCTCTGCATCCACCTTAGCACCACGCGCCTCGGCCCGGGCAATATCTCTCTCCCTCGCCACATGCTCATAGTCGGACGTGAGGTCATTGTGCAGACAATCAAGCTTCTCCTGAGACTGTAACAACAGCTTGCGCATGCTCTGCTCTCTCTCCAACTCACGAAACAGCTACAAAAAATTACAAAGAAAGGGGCAATTATCATGTTAAGCAATTAACATTTTCCTTTTTTTATTAATTATAAAACTTAGCTGAAGTTAAAAAATATACTGAAAGATTTCCCTCCAGGAACCCAACCTGTACCAAATGACCAACTTCATGAAAGAGCCGCGGAGAGAGTGCTCCGACATCTGTGTGATCTTTTTCCACCCACATGGCAGTCTCCCAAAAGAATACCTCTCCTATGGGTGAACAAACCAGAAAAGAGGCTGAAAAACCATGCAAAGACCACTTTAATTATACAATGGGTATCAATTAACCAGGATCAACAAGTAAGCACTATCTGCTTTCATCAGCTCCTAAACTAGATGCATTACAAGTACCATCAACTACCTGCGCCCAGTCTGGAAACTACAAGGTTTGTATTAAGGTTACCGGGAAAAGTTTTGGAAAATAGATTTATTTCAGATACTGCTACAATGCCTCAAAATTCTTTGAAGTTCATCACATGAGCATCAACAGACTTTTGCCAGCAGCTTTTCTACAACTCTAAGGCTTCCCGCTAGGCGGATTCAGGAAGGTCCTTGAAGACACCCATGCATGCTTCCATGACGGCACTTAGGGGCCCATGGTGGCATTCTTTGAGGGATGATTTCACTTTCATAGGGAATAGAAAATAGCCTGTTGGTGCCAAGTTGGGACCGTAAGGGGGTTGGGGAATCATCGCAATGATGTTACAGAAGGTCTTCGCCAGCAGAGACACTCAACTCTGCTCTTGGTCATCAGCCAAAACCTTCAAGAAGAGTTTAGCACAGATCTTTCACATTGCCAAATGTTTGGTGATAATGGTATGCACTGTCATCTTATCAATGCTAATAATGCCATCTGCGATCATGCGCACACTTAACAACCGACGGCCTGAATTTAGCACTTCATGCACACGTTACGTTGTCGTCAGTTCTTGACATCGATGGCCATCCAGCATAGGGATTGTTCTCCAAACTCTCTCGGCCATCTTTGATGGGCTTGTGTCACTTAAAAACTGCAGTTTGTGATATGCTTTCATCCTTAAATTCTTGGCGAATCATTCCCGATACCTCTGTACCTGATTTCCCCAGTCGAACACAAAATATCACGGCTTACTGCTGTTCCATCGTTCACTGCATTTTGCACTAGCACTGAGTCATTCCACAGGGTTACACTAAAAACACTATCTAGCCTGAATGAATTATCACAAGCGATTGGCGCTTGGTGCATGTTGAAGGTCAAACTCTCCACTACCAAGCCTGCATAGTGTGAGTGTGCTGCTATGTACAGTCACGTCAGGGAAAAATTGTTCCCAATACATTTTATACACACTCTTTACACTTTGTTTCTTTGTTGACAAATGGTGAGCTACTGCTGAGGAGGGATGCACAAACAGGAGAGCTGAATCCACTCCCAATCAACATTTTCCAATTCCAGATTTCATCCAACCCTAGGGTATGAAAAGGAGAACATCCCTTGGAAAGGGGAACACCCCTTGGGAGGGGGAACCTCTGAAACACATCATCCAACACGATGTACAAGGCCACTTCTTCCTTTGAAGCTCATATTTTACCCCTATGCTTGCATTGCAAAGGAATGTTGAATTGCACCAACAGAAATATATTGACAATATGGGGATGGAGCTTGCAATTGACAAAAAAGGTGGCCAATCATTTGACAAAAAGGAAACTTTTAGACTTATCTTTGTTTTTACATTTCAACCACTATGACTTCACACCCATAATATTTTATGGATGGGCAAATATGGTGAATTCTTGACGTCTCATTGTCTGTATATGGTTTTTTACCAACGTCAGATGATATATGTTGACATTGTTATGACATTCACAACAAAATCAAGTTATTCTATTGGGTATTAAATCATGTGTACGTAATAATGAATTCACAACATATTACCGAAAAAAGCTCTGCTTATGTAAGAATTATATGAAATTTCATTCCAGGAGCAATAAATAGGTTGGTGAAAAGAATTCAAACATAGGAACATTTAGGGTCTGACCCCAGCCAAGGGGTATCTAGGGGTTGTTCCCCCCCCCCCCCCCAACAAAGCTGTAAACTTAGGGTGATTTTTTGATTATTTTTCACACAGCTAGGTTGCCTTCACCAACAATGACACATCTTCCAATGACCCTTGCAATCAAATCCATCTCTGGCAACCTATTCAAATGTGCAAAGAGGATCATCACCTCATCCTTCTCGGCGACCAGCTGTGAGTTGGCCAGATGGAGTGCGGTGTGCTGGTCGGTCAGACTCTGAATCCGCGAGTGGAGGGTTTCAATTTCCACCTCCTGGGTCATCCCGGCCACCACTCGTGCAGCCTCCCTCTCGCGCTCCTCTCTCAGGGCTCTCAACTCCTGCTGCAGACTGCACACCTAGAAGAGGGAGCCACGCTCAGCACATGCAACCCACTCGACCAAACGAATGGACGCAGGAGAGGTGGGAGGGTTCCCCCCCCCACCACACAGGCAAAAGCAAGACGAGGGCATTTTCAAAGAAAGCTCCAAGAGTGAGTGACTCTGCGATAATCCCACAGGCTTCACTTTGCAATGCCCTCGACTTGCCAATCTTTACCCCCACACACTTTCCCTCAGCACAAGGAAATTAAGTTGTTCTCATTGTTTTGAGTACAGTAAAACCAGGACCAACGGATGATGACATCTGTCTTTTTCACAACATAAATAGCACATTCAGTGAGCTGGGAAGAAATGTATTCCAGCTGCACTAAAGGAAACACTGAAACGTAAGAGTTCAGTGGCAGGCATAACTTTCTTCAACCAACCTGCTGGAACTCACAGGTCTGCATTGAAAGAATCAAATTCAGATGAGACTTACATTAATTCTTGGCTAGTCTCGGCAAATGGCCTACCACAAGAGACTTCATGGCAACATGTATCTTTAACTTCATTGATTTTAAGTTGCACAATACATGCAGGAATAAGAGCAGTATAATCTTATTGTGAGACGCCCAGAGAGTTCCCTTTCACTGAGTCATCCGCTAATATACATTAAAATGCAGACTTTTCAAAGAGTAAATAATCATTCGCCTAGACCTTGAAGAAGTGTAATAGGATGCCACTGTAGCTTAACTGGCTTAAGCACTCAGACAGACATTGAAGGATCCGCGTTCGAATCCCAGTCAAGGCAAATGATTTTTATACTTAATTTTTTCAGGCTTAACTTTGTGGAAATCCATTATCACTGAAGTAAAATTACCAATGTATCTTTCCACTATATGGACATACTGGAAGAGCTGGAGATAAGAAGAGAAGTAGAAAAAACGGCATATCCTTAATTCAATTGCTTTTCAAAGATATTCCCCACTGATCACAACCTCTCTCTCATTAAGAAAATACCTCCAGACCACCTCCATTCTCCTCCGTCCTTACCTTCCCCTTATCTCCACCGCCCCTGCCTCCCTCAACCACCCACACCAACTTCAACCAATGCCTGCCACCTCTTCCCCCCTCGTCACCTCCACCATATACATATAACTGACCTGTACAGGTAACTTTGTACCGGAGAATGACGCCAATGCATCAAAACTAGTTGTACTGAATAAAAATTTAGAGCAAAGATACATTGGTAATTTTACTCCAGGGAAATGGTTTTTAATCTTTGAAATATCTGCATTTCAACATTTACTTAGACATTGAATTACCATTTTATGGAACAATGTCTGTGTGTGCAATGCCTAGACCCTGCTTTGACTTATTTCACCCGTAAATCATTGGAAAACAAACTGTACCTTGGGCATAATTCGTTATATCAGAATTCTCATCACATGCCATTATGGGTAAGCTGCATGGAACGTTATTAAGCAACAAACAAGCAGTAATGTGAGCCAAAAAAAATCTCCTTTTACAAACTTATATAATATTACAGTATCAAAACCTGTTCATATTGCTACTTCAAAAGAAAATTTTGTCAACTTGGGAAAAGTAGTAGTCTACTGATTCACAATTTGAAAATCTGTCCAAAATCAATACTTCTCACACCATCAGACTCCATCAGAAGAAGTTGAAAAAATCATAACCACTTTTGAAGATAAATGGTCTGTGAGGTATGATGGGATACCTATGCCAATCATTGCACGGGCAGCCAAAATTATCTCTCACCCTCCCTCTGATATTTTTAACCTGTCTCTCTCCAAAGGTCATTTTACCACTGCACTTAAAACCTATTTGATAATCCCTATCCATAAAAAGGATCATACAGTGAATCAGAACATTATACGCCAATTACAATCATTTCTGTCCTCTTTATGATTTTTGAAAAGCTATTTTAAATTCGAGCAGTTCACTATTTCAGCCACTTCAAACTTCTGCATTTTTCCCAACATGGCTTTATAAAGGTAAAATAAACCATAACGGCCACCTTTCAACTAATTAATAAAATCATCTGGGGACTCTAATAAAAAAAATAATTGGAATTTTTTTTGGCTTATCTAAAGCATTTGACAACATATGTTGGGTGAATTCTTCTCGGGTCTTCCACCGGGTCAATAACTCCATAGCTGCCGACGTTTCGATTCCCGACTCGGTCATCGTCATCAGGGCTGATTGCCGTTCCGCCAAAAAGTGTCCAATATATATACCCGCCTCCACGGCTCAGGTGTCATCTGATTGGTCCCCAGACCCACCACTGTCGGGGCGCCTCGTGATTGGCCGAGCGTTCTGCCTTGTTTCCCTGATGCATTTCAGAATAGGTTTCCAGGTATTGCTCAAATGAAAACCTGAATCGCTATTGAAATTTTTCTTTTGAAGGCGGATCTCGATGGCCTCCTCTGCCAGCCGATCCCAGTAGCCACGCGCGCGGCAAAGTAATTTCGCCTCGTCCCAGTTGATGGCGTGGTCTCGGCCGACGCTGTGTTCGGCGATGGCCGATTTTTCCAGCTGTGCCCGTCTCAGGTGTCTTTTATGCTCCTTCAGGCGGGTTTCAATCGTGCCGCCTGTTTCTCCAACGTAGACCTCGCCGCACTCACACGGAATTTGGTAAACCCTGGGAGTCTTGAGGCCTATCGGGTCCTTCACGTTGACCAGCAGGTGCCTTATTTTGGCTGGTGGTACGTGAATAGTGGCGATGTTGAATCTCCTGAGTATTCTGGATATTTTTCCAGAGACGGTGGAGACATACGGCAGGCAGGCTGTGGCGAGCGGTTTCTCGTCCGTCCTCTTTACTCGTCTTCTGCCTTCCTCTTCGGCCCTTCTGAGGGCCAGGAGGATTTGCCCCTCACCATATCCGTTCTGAAGGAACGTCTTCTTAAGATGCTTGATTTCAGCCAGTCAGCTCTCCTTGTCGGCTACCGCCTTGACCCCGTGGATCAGCGAAGACAAGACAGCATCGCGCTGAGCAGGATGGTGGTGGCTGTTACCGTTGAGATAGAGATCAGGGTGGGTGGGTTTGCGATAAACACTATGCCCCAGCCTTCCGTCTCTTTTTCGGTGGATTAATATGTCAAGGAACGGGAGGCGATGGTTTTTCTCTATCTCCATGGTGAAGCGGATGTTCGGATGCTGGTTGTTCATATGCTCTAGGAAGGCGTTCAAGGTGTTAAGTCCATGGGGCCAAATTATAAACGTGTCGTCCACGTATCTGAAGAAACACTTTGGTCGCATCGGAGCTGAGTTCAGTGCCTTTTCTTCGAAATCCTCCATGAAGAAATTAGCGATGGCCGGAGACAGCGGGGATCCCATGGCTACTCCGTCTGTCTGCTCGTAAAACTTCCCGTCATAAAGGAAATACGTAGATGTTAAGACGTGGTGGAAAAGTTTAACGGTCCGGCTGTCGAATCTTCTTTCAAGGAGAAGCAAGGTGTCAGCAAGCGGGACTCGGGTAAATAGAGACACTACGTCGAAGCTGACCATAATGTCGTTTGTCTCTAATTGAATGCCCTCTAAGGTTTTAACGAATTCCGCTGAGTTTTTAACATGGTGCTCACATGATCCCACGAACGGCGCAAGGATGCCTGTTAGGTGCTTGGCCAGGTTGTAGGTGGGTGACCCTATGGCACTCACAATCGGACGTAATGGTGTGCCCTCCTTGTGCACTTTCGGTAGTCCGTACATCCTGGGGGGAGCGGGGGCTGGAGGTTGCAGTTTCCTGATAGTCTCAGTAGGCAGGCCAGAAATCTTCATCAGAGCGGTAGTCTTCCTCGTAATGGCGTCAGTGGGGTCGCGGGGCAGATTCCGGTAGGCTTCATCTGAGAGAACCTCCCGGATTTTTAGGTGGTAGTCTTCGGTTTTCATCAGTATCGTAGCATTTCCTTTGTCCGCCGGCAAGATGGTGATGTCCACATTTCTTCGTAAAGCGTAGAGAGCAGCCCGCTCTTCTCTCAGATCACAACATACTTTACTCCATATTAATTAGCATTGGAATTAATGTCATTGCTTCATCGTGGATCAGATCTTGCCCCTCAAATCATGAACAAACGGTTCAGATAAACCTCAAACAAGTCTGGTGCCAGCATTTTTAGGACCAGCCTAGTTAAAACAAATTGTGAAGCACCTCAAGGCTCAGTATTAGGTCAAATGTTATTCATTATATTCGTAAATGACCTTCACACTTATTTACCCAATAGTGAAGTAATATTATATACTGATGATAAATCTACATTAAGCATGGGAGAAAATGTAACCGATGCTAATACTTCTGCTCGTCATACATCAACAAACTTGTACAATTGGTGTGGGTCAAACAACTTGCTATTGAATGAGAATAAAACATGTTTTCTACAATTTCATACCAAAATTAATCCACCTATTTTAAGTCCTCTTCTTAGAGCAGATTCACATAAATCTATTCACCGGTCCAGTTCCACAAAATTTTTGCAGTTATCTCCAAGTGAAAATATTGACTGGTATTTTCATGCTGATGAAATAATCAATAAAATGGTCACTGCGGTATACATGATCGGGAAACTTGCCCCAACTACCTCACTTGAGACTTTGAAACTGGTATACAATGCCATAATTCATTCCTACTTCATCTATGGAGTTTTCTTTTGGGGGAGCTCTAATGCAGCAATGAAGGTGTTTTCTATGCAAAAAAAGGTAAGTAAAAGCAATGGTGAAGGCCCCATGAGAACCCCAGGAAGGCCCCATTTGAGGAACTGAACTTAATGACATGGCCATACATACACATCCTTCACTGCTCTTTACTTGTAAGAAAGAATCGATGTTTGTTTTCAACAAATTCCACTGTGCATGATCAGTTGACATGTGGAAGGGAGAATGTGCACCTGAAAAATCAACCACTCACTACAGGTATATTGAAGAAACGCCCACTTCAGGCTGCCTCATTTATTCATAAAAAACTACCAATGAGCACAAAAAATGAGTCCACTGTGATTGCCTGTGAAATTGAAGTTAAGAAGTTATTACTCCTCAAGAGTTACTACAGTATAGATGAATTCATTAGAATGATTTTTTGTGTGTGATGCTGCATTCAATGTAGTAATGTTTTTATGTATTATTACTATTTTATTTATTTTCCTTACCCTGCTGACCATGTCCTATGTCATGTACTTGACCAACAGAACAAAAAGGTTATTATAATTAGAAACCAACATAGAACAGATGTATATTGAGATATCACAGTTTTAGGAATAAGATTTTTAACCAAAATAAAAACCATAACATATTGGAATCTCGCTTAACGAGCACCTTGCACAGTGAGTACATGGCATTACAAGCAAAAATATTGTCCCCGAAAACGACTCGGTTAACAAGCAAATTTTCCCATAATCCAAGACGAGGAGAGTGGAATTCCCGGATTCATTGCATGCCTGGAACTGCAGTTTGTATCTAGCACTATTTCTGCAAGCATTGCTAGTGGTCAGACAGTTTTCTTAATTTGGTTCAAACTAATTAGTAATGATATTTTTGTGCCTAGTTTAATAATTTTTTGGGCATGGTTTTAATTTTGGCCCCAAAGAAAAATGAGAATGCATTGCCCAACCATGAGGCTATGAAATGCCATCTCACACTGTTATTTTGCACCAATAAGAGCAGGGATTTAAAAATCAAACCCCTGCTTGTTTACCAATTAGAAACTCCACAAGCTTTTAAGTGTCAATTCCACAACAGCAAGCTAAATGATTATTATCACATTATGAGGTTCCACTGAAGGACTGGAAAGTCACTGTAATTTTCCCACCTCTTTTTCCCATGCATAATGCCTATTTCCCTGACTGGTGGACAGGCTGCCAGCCTCAAGAAGAGGCTCACTCACCTCCTCCTCTAACGCTCTCACTCTCAGCCTTGCGTCTGCTGCCCCCACGGAGAGTGCGTCTCCAGTTGAGCAACTCCCAACCTTCTGCACTCCATTAGGATGATGCTCTGTGCAGGGATTACCATCATCAGTCACCTCATCTGTGATCTCCATGCCTGGCGCTGACTCCTTCACAGTCCGCTGCACCTCCACACTGCTCTTGATTCTGCTCGGAAGCACAAATGGAGAAGTTCCTTAGTGTTATATTCATTCAGCACAACTCACTTTTAGTTACAACTAAGGTATTTGTAATTGCTAAGAAATACCAACAACTTTTGTAACTGCAGAAACATTTAAACTGCATGTAAAATAAGTAGAACAAGGCATGAGCAGAATAAAAAAAGACAGATCCTTTAGTGCATATTGTAATGCATTTCCCATTAACCTTGACATCACACCATTCTCGGGTCCCTCTACTACTTTTCCCAAGCATTGTCAAGGGAATTTTCTTTTTGAAGTTGTTCCAGGCCAAAAAATAATTCATAAAAACATTAAAATGGCAAATCCACGTCAAAGTCACTCTGCAGTTTATAGAGTGACCAATTACTAGTTTCAATGTGATAGCATTGGTGGTGTAAAAAGCATGAATAACATGCGCCAACCCACCATCCGTCACATGAGCACCATCAAAAACTTAAAAGAGTACAATCTCTTGATTTCAATCCAAAGGTAATTTTTTATTCAAAAATAATTCCAATATCTGCTTCAAAGAGAGTAAGTGTGCCGATTTCTTGGGCTTATGTTGGTGGGTGGAAGTCCAGTTGGCTGATTTCGACCCACAGTAAGGCAAGCATTTTTGTATTTCTTATTAAATACAAGCAGTAGCAAGTGCCTTTTTTCCCATATAAAATTTAAAAAATGAATTGCATATGTAGTTCCCAGATCAATTTGCCATGAATTATAACAGGCAAGTAAAATGGCATTATAGCATATAACTTGGCTACTTAGGAAACTGCTGGAAATTTTCCTCATCTTTTTGATGAGCCTGGATATTTCAAAATCCCAAGAATATGAAATATCACGCTAGACCTCAGACCCTCCTGGTAATCAGTTCACTGCCAATTTTAAAGTGAATACTATGTTCGTTGACTCTCACCGTGAGCTATTATACAAGACATAATAACTGAAAACTTTTTCATTTTCATGATTTGCAGGATAATGAAGGAAGAGGCATAAGAGGATTATTACACAATAGGAACCAAAACAATTGTAACAATTCAACTGGGATAAAAAAGATTGAATTCCGCAAAGTAAAAGGTCTGTCCAATAAGTTCCCGGACTTTTTGAATAGTGTACCTCAAGTTGTTTATTTTTTTAATCCACTTGGAGGCGTTGTGTCTGCATTAACTTCCAGCATAACTGACTTCAATCACTTTGTAAATATATTGTTTTATTGATTAGCTGTGGCTGGTTATGTGAAGGGGTGTTCGTGGAGTGCGGCAAAAAATTGGAGCCGCAGAAATGTGCTCTTTAAAGGAGCAGCATTGCACGGTAATATTCTCCGTGAAATTCTACAAATTGATTGGTGAATCATCCCCCCACCCACGAATAGAGAGACAAGTTCACTTGAATGTCAAGGTGATGCTGTTTTTTCCAATGCAAAGGGAGCCGTGCAACACAAATGCCAACCTAAAGGCCAGACAGTCAACATGGAGTACTACATGGAGGTTATGAAACACCTAGGTGAGATCATCAGGCGAAAACGGCCCGAACTTTGAAGGAGTTAACTTGTACCTTCAAAATGGACTGTTTCACTCATCTCTCAGAACTCATTGAGTTTACAGCCAAAAACAAGAACGCTGTGCTTCCCCACCCACCCTACTCACCAGACCTGCCCCCTTGTGACCTTTTCCTGTTCCCCAAACTAAAAACCCAGCTCAAAGGAAAAAGATTTGCCATCATTCCAGAGATAGAGAAAAATTCAACGGATGACCTTATGAGAATTCTGGACTGTAACACCGTTTGGATAAGTGTACACGTTGGGGAGGAGACTACTTTGAAGCTGACCTTGTCAAATACTTTGTTAGAGAAGCATTGTTTTGAGATAAAAAAGCTTGAGAACTTTTTGAGCAGACGTCATTGATCTCATTGCTTGGAAATAAAATCTGGACATACTATTTGACTAGGTATAATATGTAGATACCATTCCAATGGCAGCAAACCAGTTCAACAGGAGGGTAAACTAAGGAAGTGAAAAATAAAAATTTCCAATTATATATATATGACTATATAACTATGAAGATCAAACATATTTTTGTGGTACTCTGCATCCACTCAAAACTCCAAATTTTAAGGAAATGTGCCCATGGTCGACTCCATTGTACATATTTATGGTCCGTTGAGGTAACCAAGGAAAAAGGAATTATGATTTGGGAAATAAAATTCTGCAGAAAACCCAAGTGACCATGCCACAGACCAGACATGACCTAGACTGGCTTATTACTAAGAATAGCCTCTTGGCCAGTTACTAAAGCATCATATTACACGGCAGGAGCACAGGCACGGCCATTAACAATCCATGCCTCACGTGTTAACTTCGACAACTGGCTCCTGAAGTCAAGGGAATCCAGAACAGAGGGAGAATGATGCCTCTATGTACCTCTCGACCAGAAGGTCAGGGTCCAAGGATACCCCCACGTCAACATCCTCCAGGTTCCACGGTGCCTCCACACCAATTTTGGTCAATGCACCTTCCACCTGATTCAGTATATTGTGGAAAATCTGTCGTTTAGTCTTCTCCTGCACAAGGTTCCCCTGGAGGGTCGCCAGGGCCTCGTGGTCTTCCAGGGTCTGCCGCTGGCACTCTGTCACCTCCCGCTCAATTTCTTGAAGTCTAGAAGAGCATGCATGACACATATGGGATTCATTTATATTTTCTGATCGATTACACTTGCAAACAAATACAGGACAATTCAATTTATTTTAAAAATTAAAACAAAAGAAAGTTTGAAGCACAATGTACGTGCCAATACAAAGGAATCTATTGGAAAAAATTCAGTATATTAACATCTAATACGAGCATCCTTTGGAGTTTCAAATTAATATTTTGGACATTAGCCCAGGCAACATTTTATAAATAAGGATGACAAAATGACATATTTACATAATCAAGAAAGAAACCAGTCTGCAATTGTGAATATCAAACAATATACTATTTTCATATACAAGATATTCACTTTCTGCTCCCAGTGATTTAGGTGCTACATCATTACAGCAATTACGTTTTAATGTCTCTATCCTTTACTTCATTTGAAATATCAACAATACTTATTGAAATCATTGATAGTGAAAAAGAAATATTACGCCAAAAATTTGAAAGATAAACAGGACACACTCAAGTTAAAAAGAGAGGCAGTGGGTACCAAATAAATTAGTAATAACAAGGACACTTGGAGCAGAAATGTTATCAGTACGAGTGAGTGAAGCTTCATTGCTATGAATTTTGAAGTGAATTGATCAAAACCCCAGCAAATCAAGTCTCATTGAAAAATATTTCACACCTCAAATTGTTGAATTGGTGGCATACAAGGTGTGTTCGAGTTCTGATGTCACCCAATGTTATCTTACCAGCCTGGGAATGATATTAGATGTGGTTGATGGGCATGGGCACTCTTAAAGAATATGAGTCTCAGATGGCTGCAACATACAGTGCACAAGGTTCACGTAGCTGGAGTGAAGCATATTCATTACTCAGAATGACATCATGTGGTATGCCAAAGCATGTAATCGTCTGTTTTCTGCAGTTGAGTGGTTAAATACACATTGAAATTGATGAGTCAATTGAGAGAGACATGCAGCAATGATGACACGGATCTGAAAAATGTGTTTACGTGAATAACAGGCCAAATAAGGGCGATTGTCATGTGACAATTAACCAAAGAAGACTCCGCCATGCCCCAGATGACTTTTCCAACTGGCAAGAGGGACTCATTCTCAACAAAAGCACCAAAAGCAGTGGCCCTGGGATCATGGCATCTATGTTATGTAAAATGTGTGCCTCTGCATGGAGATTAGGTTGACAAGTAACAGGAGTTTCAACTTTCTGTTTTAAGCAGTTTGAATGAAAGGTTATGAAGTACCAACTCATGATGTCACACCAACGGGAAGAATGAAATGGCCGTCCATTTATAGTGTTTGTGATTGGTTGAAAAAGTCCAGGCAGAAAAATAAAAGTGAGATCTTCACAATGTTTTTTATGTGAAATTAGCTATGCACTAGATGGAAGTGAGGATAACACTGTATAAGAAGAAAGTGACAACCCAGTGAAAATAGCTGTCGAAATGATTAAGCTGCAGTGATGATGAATTTCTGGGATTCTACAATGAATGAACATTTACAAGGTCTGTCCAAAAAGTTCCAAAACTCTTTGAATAGTGCACCTCCAGTTGGTTGGTTTTCAATCCACCTTGTTGTGTCGTGTCAGCTAAAACTTCCCAATTTTCTTTCTTTAACCACTTTGTTGATAACTTGGTTTATTGATTAGTTATAGCTGTTTATGTGAAAGTGAGTTTGTTGGGGAGTATGGTGAAAAATCAGATCCATGGAATTGAGCTCATAGAAGGAGCAGCGTTGTTCTTTGAAATTCTGCATGAAACTCAGCAAATCCTTCCCAGATACTTTTGAGTAGATTATCAGCGCTTATAGTGAAGATGCCATGAAACATAGCACATGTAATGAGTGGTTTACCCTGTTCAAGCTAATTAGGGGAAGAGAACAAGCATTCGGGAAGGCCATTAATGTCAACTGATGACCAACTCATCAAGAAAGTGGTAGAACTCATTTGTGCTAAATGATGCTTGACTGTCAGCTAACTTGCAGAAGAATGTGGTATCTCGAATGGACAAAGTGGAAGAATGAAATATTATTAGCATGGAAGTAAAATACAGCGGTTATATACAACAAAATTTTAAGTTTTGCATCTTTTTGCAAGTTATTAAGCAAAATCTTGATTTAGTCGGAGTTTGGCGAAAGAGGAGTCAGAATTTGAGAAAATGCTATACAGAGAAAATGCTACATAGAAGTGTATCAGCAAGAAAAAATCAGGAAATTGTGGAACAAATTGAACTTTATAACTCACAGTAAAAACATTTTTGAATTTGTAGGCATTTAAGGACTACAGTTTATATGATTTTTAAATGAATATAAATAAAATCAAACGGGATAAACATTACTTGAGAATGGGGTGAACATTTGCTGAAAATAAAATAAAAACCAGAAAAAGGCGCATAATGTGAGTATATGAAGGCAATACGATGCTACAAATAATTGAACATGTGATTAGTATAACATTGGTAAAGAGAAAATGGGAACATTGAAGTTCTCCTGACCTTTTGACCTGGGCCTGCATCTCTTCGATCTTGTGGGACATGCACTGCATCTCCTCTTCTCTTGTTTCCCCTTGGCAGACCAGCTGCTCCATTGACACCTCTTTGGCCTGTGCAAAAGGACACCCATTAGTGATTCAAAGCAGAATGATGACCCACCCCTGGATGGAGGAATTGGAGCCAATTAATCAAGATGGCATCCCCATTCCCACATGATAATTTTCCTACCCCTTAGTAATTTTGCAGTTCATAAATAAACGTATACGTGGAGGTAATGATTAAAGAGGCATTAAGGGAAGAACTGGAGGTAGGAATGAAAGTCTGAGGGAAATTTGTAAAATCAGTTAGGTTTGCTGGTGACCAAGCTTAAGTTTGTCAGTCAGCCAAAGGGTTGTAAGCATTGCTGAGTGACTTGTTTAATTCAGTGAGATAGATAGGAAATGAAAATAAATATAAATAAAATTAAGGGTACGTGATTTTCCAGAAAGGGAAAGGCTAATTTAAATATTAAAATAGGAGTTCATAAATTGGGGGACAAGTGGAACAGTTTACGTATCCTGAATTTGTTTTGGACCAAATTGGCAAAAGTAAGTGGGACGTAAGGAAAAGAATTATGTTAGGCAAAGAGGCTATCACAAGGAGGAGGGAGTTGATGACAGGGACATTGAGTAAGGCTGTTAAGAAAAGACATATCAAAACTTTGATATGGACATTGTTATATATGGCATAGAAACGTGGTCACTGAAGCAGGAGGGTGGACGTAGATTGGAGGATTTTGAAATGTGGGTGTGGAGAAGGTGAAATAGACTGAAAGGAAAACAAATGAGGAAATATTAGGTATGGTGGGCGAGGAAAGGGGTTTATTAGGAGAAATCCAAAGGAGGCAGGAAAAATGCATGAAGGGCATATCGATTGGCAGAGGGATGTTGAAGACTGTAATTGAGGGGAGAATGTTAGGCACGCAAGGAAAGGGCAGGAACAGATACGGATGCTGGATGGAATGACGGGAGGAAGGAAGTACTCAGAGATGAAGAGGGACGTGATGTAGACTTGGTTGCTGGATTGTGTTTTGCAAAGGAGTCACAAAATATTTATTTGGTAGTTGTGTCCATCCAAAACCCACATTAACTGGTAGATGACATATAATAATAACTACATATACATTGTACTATGATGATGTGGCAGACCAAGGGCAACAGACAATTGGACTGTTGAATAGAGGGCCCTGGTTCGATTCTCGGGCACCTTCTCCTATCTGGGCACCCTCAGCTCAACCCAAGATGTTAGATAGATAGATTTATTTGCCATAGAACAATACATAATTGTATGGGCTTCATTAAGATTCAATTACATTTATAGGAGCATTAACATACATACAAACTAGGAGTGTCGAGGATACCTGGAATAATTTTCTTGCGATAACACGTTCAGCAATACAGAGATTCATACCTAGTAAATATATAAGAGAGAATAAGGAACCCCGTTGGTACAACTCTGAAGTACGGAAATCACTAAGACGGCAAAGGGCGTGCCATGCCAGAATGAAAAACACGGTTAAAGATTCCTCCCCTGATAAAATCAACGAAACCTTACAGAATTACAAGCATCAAGGTCCACTGCCAAAAAGGCATTCTGGAAGGCGCTGGCGGAATTCAAAAGGAAAAAATTAGGTGAACATTTAAACGGTAACCCAAAGATGTTTTGGTCCTACGTCAGGGAAGTGCAGGGAAAAAAGTCCACCGTAAACTCATTGAACAACGAAAAAGGATAAAGTAACAAGTAGTTTAGATAAAGCCAACATATTAAACTCATTCTTCCACAGTGTTTTTAAACAAATGCTCCCCGAATATACCAGAGAACCTTCCGAAAACATTTCTACAGCCAATGCATGCTATCGACTTTTCCACCCGCGGAATAGAGTTACTCCTTAAAAATATTGACCCCAACAAATCTCCAGGACCTGATGAGATACCGGCTTGCGTGTATAAAGAACTGTCGTCTGAAATTGCTCCTTATCTTAATATAATATTTAAGAAATCCTTAGCAGAAGAAAGCGTGCCAAGCGGCTGGAAGATAGCTTCTGTGACACCCATATTTAAAAATGGAGACCGGGAGGACCCCAGTAATTATAGGCCAATATCGCTCACCTCCATCTCCTGTAAGATTTTTGAGCACATCATTGTTAGTTCCATAATGAGGTACCTCGATAGCCAAGATTTATTGATTAATAACCAACACGGGTTCCGTAGAGGTAGATCCTGCGAAACTCAACTCCCACTATTTGTTCATGATATAATGCATTCCGGTGAAAGTAATATTCCAGTTGATGTGATATTTCTAGATTTTAAAAAAGCTTTTGATAAAGTCCCTCATTGCAAGTTACTCGCGAAGTTGGAAAGTTATGGAATACACGGGAGTGTTATATGCTGGATAAGACAATTTTTAAAAAATCGTGTTCAAACAGTCGTCCTGGACGGTGTATCATCCGATGCTGTTAAGGTCACGTCGGGTGTACCACAGGGAAGTATCATAGGCCTCCTCTTGTTTCTTATTTACATAAATGACCTCAGCGCCGTGGTTAATAGCAGGCTCCGTCTTTTTGCTGACGATGCGGTGATTTATGGGGACTTTCGAAGTCGCGATGACAGAGTCACGTTAGCTAACGACCTAAATGCAATCCAGACTTGGTGCGATACATGGCAATTGGAATTAAATTTGAAAAAATGCGTAGTAATACATTTTTGGGAAAAGAGTTACACCCCCCCATTTAGTTACAAAGTGAAGCAAACAGAAATCGCGAGGGTAGATTCCTTTAAATACTTGGGTGTAACAATTACTAACGATCTGTCCTGGGGAAAGCACATACGGGAAATATGCGGTCGCGCTAATAAAAAATTGGGATTTGTAAAAAGAGTGCTGGGTAAATGTGACGAAAAAGTGAAGGAACGATGTTTTCTTGCCCTAGCCAGGCCCCACCTAGAGTATGCTGCCAGTATATGGGATCCTCAAGAGATAAATTTAATTTCGGAATTGGATCGAGTTCAGCGGAGGGGGGCTAGATTTGTCAAAAATTGCTATGACCAACGCAGTAGCGTAACTACTTTGCTAGAAAATTTAGGCTGGGATTCCCTTACACAGTGGCGTTTACAATATAGATTAAACTTATTAAAAACATTTAAAGATGGGTCCTTTCCCGATGACATCAAGAACATAATACGAACCCCAACGTATTACAGGCGGAGTGATCACGAATATAAGATTAGAGAGATTGACTGCAAGACAGACAGGTTTAAATGGTCATTTTTTCCAAGAACAATAAGAGACCAGAATTCTTGTAATCGAAATCCCCCAGGGGCCGGCTCGACATAATAAGTATTAACCTACAAGGTAACGACTGCGCAGGGTTATACGATTTTATATATGTATATATATATATATATATATATATATATATATATATATATATATATATATACATATATATATAAATATATATATATATATTTTTTTTTTTTTGCAGGTTCCCCTTACCTTTCCCCATCCATTTGAAAAACCCTAACCCCCTCATCCCTTACCCTTTCCTCCTGGTGCTGCACCCCCTGCCACACACCTTTCCGGTGGCTTGCAGGGTATTGATGTAGTAGACAAATTCATAGGAATAATAATGTACATGAAATGTATAAGCATTAAAGATTTAAAAAACAGAATTCCCTACATTGGCTCTTTCTCTGTACTCTTGGATGCTATAAAAAACATTATTTAAAAAGAAATTTTTCAACATTTTTTTGAATTTATTTTCTTGGGGGAGTATTCGTTTTAACTCTTCAGGAAGTCGATTAAACAGCAGTCTTCCTGAAACTTCTGGAGTTTTTTGTAGTGCTGCTACTCTGCAATGGCCATTATGAAAATTATCCTTACCCCTGGTGTCGTACTCGTGAACTTCCCTATTTCTGACCATGGAGGGGTTTTGGCGCAGGCATACAAAATCACATTATACATATAGATACAGGGAATGGTCATGATTTTGTGACATTTGAAGTACTCCCTGCAGGATCTTCTTGCATTTAGTTTAAATATAAGCCTTAATGCCCATTTTGGAAGCGTGAGTACTCTATTGATGTTTCCACGTGCTGAGCTCCCCCAGCAGACGATGCCATATCGAGCAATGGACTCAAATATTCCATGGTATACTGGGACTAATATTTCTGTATAACAATAGGTGGCAAGATTTTTTAAAAGGAATAGGGCTGAACATATTTTTCACTACATTTTTCCATTTGAAACCTCCAGCTTAACTTGTGGTCTAATTCTAAACCCAATAAGGTGGTATGCTCTAACTCGGATATCAATTGGTTTTCTATTTCTATGGAAATATTTGGCTGAAGGTCTCTATTACTAAATACCAAGTAAACTTTTTCTTGCATTTAGTTGTAAATTATTTACATTCAGCCATTGAGCGACTGAATTCACCATAGCATACATATCTATTTCTAATTGAGATGATTTCGTATGACCTGCTATTAGACATATGTCATCTGCATAGAGCCCCATGTTATTATTATCTGGAGAGATTATGGCTTTTTCAATGTCGTTCACATACACCAGGAAAAGTAAAGGCCCTAATACAGGACCTTGTGGAACACCATATTTTAGAGTTTTCAATGTTGATTTGTAGGTAGCACCATTTTTTCCGACAATCTCTACATACTGTTTCCTATTTTCCAAAAAAGATACAAGCCAGAGATGAGCTACTCCCTTGATACCATAATGTCCTAGTTTAGTTAAAAGAATGCTAGATTTTACAGAATCAAAGGCTTCTGATAGATCCATATTAGCCCCTATAACATGCTTTTTATCTCTTAAAGCTTGGGCAATTTTAGTAACATCATCACTGCATGCAGTTTCTACACATATTTTTTTGTGAAATCATGCTGTGACTAAGAAAGAACTTAATTTTTTATGAGGAATTTTAATAGTCTTTCTTCCATCAATTTTTCACGTATTTTTGAAATACATGAAATTAGTGATTGGATTGGCCTGTAATTATTCAGTTGGTCTTTGGCTCCCTTTTTATGCAGTGGAATAACTTTGGTTATTTTTAATTCTTCAGGAAATTGCCCAGTTAGAAACGATTCATTGGCTATATTGGTAATAGGTAAAGTGAAGGATTCTTGACAAAGTTTTATTAGATAATTTGACATGCCATCATGCCCACTGGATTTTTTGTTTTTTAGTTTCTTGATTATATTTCTGACTTCATTTTCTGTGGTGAGGTTTAAGTAAATTCATTCACTAATGTAAATTACTTTTTCTATGCTATTATTTAGAATGTTTTTCTGTGCTGTTGTTTCGCCAATGAAATCTATGAAGAAATTATTGAATTCGTTTGCCATATTTTGAGGATCGCTGATTTCTTTTCAATCAATTGTTATTAAGAAGCATTTATTTTTTCCAGGCTCTGACGTTTTACTGGAATTTTCATTATTAACCTACAGACCACAATGCTTTTGTTTGATTGGTAGAATTTGAAATAATTTGTTTGACATGGTGATTTTTTGCTTTCCTGAGCAGCATCCTATACTCGGACTTCAGTTTATTTCTTAAGGGTATCAGACTGGCATCCACTTTACTAGCCTTAGTTACGTAGTTAAGCCTATTTCTAGCTATCAGAACCTCATATCTTATCCATTTATATCCTTTATTTGCAGATTTATATTTTATGGCTAGGTTTTTCAATGGGAAACAAATATCCCAGTAATACTTAATAATTGATTGAAATTCTTTGAACTTATTTGTAACAAGATTTGCATTTAGTACTGCTGCCCAGTCAATACTCTTCAATTCCCATTTAAATATATTCATATTTTCCTGTGAGTATATACGTTTGTACACTGTATCTGCATTTCTCCCACTTCTATCTGTTAAAGTGTGTACATTAAATTCAATAATTTGAGCATGTTTGATTTTGGGTACCAAATCTTACTGAGAAACCATAGCCAGCAGAGGGAAAGGTAGTGGCCTCCTACCCTGCTCTTGTGTGAATTTCGCATGCCGTCGGGCTTAGTACTGGGTTAACTCTATCATCACCTACCAAACTGACCTTCAAGCTGATAACTGGGTTTATAGTTTGATAATGGCTTTATTACATACATAAAATATTAAAGGTAATACAGAGGAGTTCTCAACATACGGAGTGCTCACTGTCCCTAAAAAATCACTCACTATATTGAGTTCATTATTATCAATGATTTTTTAATTAACTCTTAATAGCTAATACCTATGACTTTCAGGATTATAGTGAGGATATTTTCATTAAAGGTATACGGAAATCAACCAGGAAACTATAAATATTGATTTATTGTTAATTTTTCACACATGAAAGGTTTTCATAGTATGTATTGCATTACTGTAATATTATGAATGAAAAGCTTTTAATAGTCATCTAAGTGAATACACCAGTCTGATACCACAAAAAGGGCCCAGCTTTACTGACATGGTTATACTATTTTTAAGATTTGTCAGGAAGGAGTAGGACTCAGTCCTACTCCTTCCTGACAGTGTGACATTCATGTGACCCTGCTCTTTGATGCATTTCCACCTGATGAAAGTGTTAAAACCATAGCCATTTACAATAAACATTAATAGAGGAATTTCTGTTTCATTTCATCTGTAAGATGAAAAAATCATTTATGATTTCAAATGTTTGCAATAGAAGATCAATTACTTAGTAGAAAAACAGCGTGCAATCCTTTTGCTATCCATCAAGTGAATCCAGGCCATCCATTTGGTGATTGAAACAACATGACTATGATCACGAAAGAGCCACTGCATTGATGAAAATCTGCACAAGAAACAAAAGCATAGGCATGGCAGCCATCCCAACCCACCTCCACATCCTCCTTGAGCTTGGAGATCTCCCTGAGGAGGGCCGTCACTTCCCTTTGCAGATTGGCCACCTTGTCCCTGGCCCTCTGCGCCTCCTCCACCCGCCTGCCCTCCTCCTCCTGCAACTTCCGGATCTCCTCCGTCAGCCGTTGCGTCTCCGAGCGAGACTCACGCAAGCTCTGCTCCCGACCGTCCAACTTGGCCTGCATCAACTGTTTCCAGGATGGTGAGAAAGACACATTTCAAACAGAACTGAATTATCGACATCCCAAAAATAGTCAATTCATCAACTACCCTCCCATTACATACTCTTTTCTTCACATCCCGCCCGATTCATGGTACTTGTTCCAGATAGAGACCAAGGTTCAAAGAAAAAACAGCAATTTTTTAATGATCCCTATGCCATAGAGTATTACATCAGTTCACAAGAACTACTTGGAAAACACTGGAAGGAGATGAAAGGAAATCTCTAATATAATTCCCAACTGATGACCTCAGCACTTAACCACCTCCAGTAGTTATAGCACACTGGACACACAGCACATGCATATGGAAGTCATGGAATGGCTCAGCAGTCTACGATGCTACACTTGACAGGTTTTTCTAAAATTCTCCTTGCTATCTACACAATGAATGTTAATGCCATTTGTTCTCGTTGTGGTATGAGGTCTTCTTCTGATGAAAAATCCCATATGACAACAGTGATGAAAATTGGAAAAAAATTAGTTTGAATGTATGATGGCTCTTTTATAATTCCCAAATATCACCAGTGAAGTGCTTCATTGCCACTTAATTTCTCTCGTGAACTCTCACAAACCCAACCGTGAGGTGACTCCGGAAGTTTAATGTCTTCACACCAAGCGACCCCGGCTGATTTTCCCAAACCAAATTTGTTTTGAAGGGAGGATACAGAAATGGAGTGGCAATCACTTGGAGTGGAGGCACTTCAAAGTGCGGATGAAATCACACCCCTAACACCAATCAACTCTCAGGGGGGATATGACCCATGGCATAGGTGAGACAGTGCTATTCAACATTCACATGTACAAGGTCGCACCCAAAAGTGGTAGGACTGATTTTCTCTGGCGCGAACAAAGCGGTGGAGGGGGGTCTGCCTGGCAGGGTAAGGTGGAGGGGGCTCTTAGCAACAGACCGACACCAACCTCAGTCGCCTGCGGGCTGTCGTTGAGTGAGGACACCGTTTTTAGTGAAGCAAGTTTTTTGTCCACGTCGAAAAACAAAATGAATCTGAATTTAGAGCAACGTTATTCCGTGAATTTTTGTGCGAAACTCGGGAAGACCGCCACTGAGACCCTCGATATGATCAAGCAGGCTCATGGGGACACTGCCTTAAGCCGTTCCACAGTATTTGAGCGGCACAAGTTGTTTAAAGAGGGTTGGGAGCTCGTTGAAGACGACCATCGCTCCGGACAGCCGTCGACGGCAAGAACCGACACAAATGTGGACAGAGTGAGGACACTGCTGAACACAGACCGATGCTTAACCAGTGAAGAAATTGCAGACCAGTTGGGTCTGTCTGCATCCAACGTCCAACGCATTATTTCACAGTATTTGGCCATGCGCAAGGTGTGCGCCAAGATGGTGCCGAAAATTCTGAGTGTCGACCGACAGCTCCCGGCCAAATACAGCGTTGCCACGTTGCCGCACCCACCCTATTCTCCCGATCTGGCACCACCGGACTTCTTCTTCTTCCCCCTGATGAAAAGACAGCTCAAGGGGCGACGTTTTGACTCGATAAAGGCCGTTCAAGAGGCTTCGACGAGGGTCATCAATGGCATCCCCAAAGAAAATTTCCAGCGGGCGTACGGGGAATGGGAGCAACGTTATACTAAGTGTGTAGCAGCTCAAGGAGCATACTTTGAAGATTATTAAGTCGAAGTAAGTATATCGTCAATAAAATTCTAGTAAGAAAATCAGTCCTACCACTTTTGGGTGCGACCTTGTATTTCAAAATCTTATTAATTATTTATGCTAGTTCTCAAAATCTATTGAATAAATTAGCTATTGAAGGAAACCTCTGAATCTAGAGAAGATAAAGAATAAAGAATTATAGAGCTCCTATTCTTGTTTACTTAATTTGAAGGGGATCAACAAACTGGAAAAGCATTGGGCAAAATGTATAACTAAAAGTGGCTCATCCCATATAATTACATAGTCTCCACTTTTGCGTGCTCTTTTCAAAACAACCTCATAATATGGAGAATTATTAGCATGTGACTTGAACCAGTCTTGGTCATTAATATGAAATTGCAAAGAAAATCTTGAACATACATCATACATCAACGTCAGCTTTTTAATAAATGTATAATGAATCGTTATTGAACAGAAAATGAGTCTTATTTTGCATGTTATATCCTTCCATATCCTCAAAAAGGGTTTTTCTATTTTTTCTTCATAAATAACATTAGGAAAAATTATTTTCTTACATCTAATTAAGCCTTATTATTTTTATTATTATTCTATGCAATAGTCAAAATTTTTCAAACATAATTTTTTTTAAATTGAGAACACCTTGCAAAAGAGCCCTGATGATGATTCAAAACTCTATAACTCAAAGACAAGATGACAAATGTGTTTCCAGCGAAGAATATGAAATACAAGAAACTGACAGATCACTCACAATTTCATTCATAAGACTCAATTGCTATGAATATTTAATTTAAGATTGAACAATTATTACTGCCTTAGTCCCCCCTTTAAATTTTAAGACACCAAAAGCTGGGTAAAAGATTGCTGATTAAGATGACACGAGAAGGAAATGCAACAATGACCTGTTAGGCCCAAGTGGAATAGGGGGGTGGGCGGAGGGAGGGAAGAGGGTTCATGGATGGCCATCCCCTTCTCACCTGCTTCTCCTCCACGTGCACGCGGTTGCCCTCTTTGGCAACATCCAGGGAGTTCTGGAGGCGCCTCCTCTCCACCAGCGCCTCCTGCAGTCCAGCCTCCAGCTGCTCTCTCTCCGAATTCCACCAATCACTTTCCTCCTGGAGCTGCTCCAGCTAAGCATTCACAACCAAAATGCAGGAAATGTAAAACACACATCTGATGCAAAGAAGCTTCTCTTAATGACTACCTGCCTACGACAACAAATATCACTTACAACTGACCAATTTCCATTATCATCATGAGTACTTCAGCCCCCAGGTTGGTTTCATGCCAATCTTCCATTCTTTCTATTTAGTGTCACCGTATTTCTTCAAATCTAAGACACATCTTTTTTAGTAATTCTTCCCCTCAAAAATCAGGGCGCATCTTAGATTCACAGGTTAAGATCGGATGTAAGAATGGGGGAGAGACTATGTATGCAACCCACACAATTGCACTGCATTACTCCTGGACATTGAACCACTGTGCCAGCTTACACGTAGGCTTTTTACAAGGTGGCATAACAGAAAAGTTGATGCAACTGGTGATTTCCAGCATAACTTTATGGAATTGATTCATATTGGAAATGAATAATAGTTACTTGTGATTCCACTGAAACGGGCACCTGAAGATGACGTTGAAGGTCGAAACCCGGGTTGTCTCATAATAAATTTTCAGTGGAATCACAAATTTACTATTTTTCATTCCCAAGTTGGTACAAGGTAATGTCATTGTTTAGGTAACTTCAATTTCTTGTTTCGATGCAATGTTAGGTAACCCCCCTTCATCCTTGTCTTCTTCACCTGAAGTGTTGGATGAATCACTTTGCTCCCACTCAGCATCTGAACAGAAAAAAGGAGCACGTAGACACGTGTTGTGAAGCTGGAGGAAGGGACAGACCGAGTTATAACCTAAGAGTATTGTAAACACTTGCACTTTAATTATCCTCGTCGGCAAAGACGTCATGTTCAACATCCTCCTCCCAAAGGATGTCATCTTCTGTGCCGTCCATCTTGTTACCGATACAGCACTTGTCTCCACGATCTTTTCCTAAGAAAGAGTTAACCAAGCTACAGAAACTCAATGAGCCACTTTTTCAGAAGTTCGTTTTTGTTTTCCTGTAGAAGTTAACTCATGCTCATGTGCAGACAACCGTGAAATTTACTGCTCTCAAAGGCGGTCTTTGAATGGCTTATTAACACCAACATCCATTAGTTGCAAAACAGATGTCATTCCTGCAGGAATGAGCACAAGTTTTGCCTTTATCCTTCTGATTTTACCTTGTACAGCATTGCAAAGATAGCCCCTCAAAGAGCCCAGTACAAGCATGGAGGGCTGATTCAAACAGGCACCTGGTCTGCGTCCCCACATTGTGTTTAACCAATCATCATCAATTATTCTGCCATCCAGCCTTTTTCTTGGACCCAAACAATGACATCTTTGGGGAACACCTCTCCTTTTTGGATCACTTTTCTTTTTAAGCCAGATGTGGTGGCAACTTGCGACCAACAGATGTAGCGGCCAACGTCACCATCGCTCAGAGTTTTTCACGTCCTGTAGACTTCAGAAGAACTTCTTTGACCCCCTTTCTCTCAAGCGTGTTTTTTGGCAGCATCTCGAAGTTAATATCCGTCTTGCCTGCAGTATCCATCTGCCCGAGCATGAAATTCACTCTCTTTCGAAGATCAAGTACATGTTTTTGGTAAGACATCAATTTGTGTTTGAAATCGGCTGGGAGCTTCTGAAAAATCAATGTTTGCCACCGCAACGCTAGCCCTGTTCTTTGCATGAATCATTCTGCTCATCCTCGACTGGCCCAAAATTGTGTGCGAGGGATACCTAAAGATCTTGCTTTTTTGTTCGCTTCCTGTCGCAATAGGTTGTAGCTCACAAAATGCCCACCTTTCCGCCTTGTGTCAAAACATTCCAACACTGCTGCATCGACTTCATCAAATCTTTCAATGCTTTGGCCCAGTGAACTTCTTTAGTGAAGACTTATAATAATAATAATAATAATACATTTATTTGTCCGGAGATTTGTTGCTATGAGGTGCTAGAACGAACCATTCATTATGATTAAACAATTTCCTGGATAGAACTCTTGCTGGTTTCTCTCCATGATCATTCCTCGTCCCTAAACTATACTCTCCACCCTCACTCTCAACTCTCTCTTCACCCACAACTGCATTGAAATCCCTCATCACTATGTAATTCTGCTTTCTCCCTATAATAACTTGGCATGCCAATGATGGCAGGTTATTTATTTCACCTTTTACTAGCACCAATAATATTCTATTGCTCACCTACTATACGCAGTATGGCCATTAAATAACCGGACTTGAAGCTACGAAACATATCATTGATCACTAATCACACTAGAAAGTTTACCGCCTCAATTTACTCTCATTTCTGATCCCTATAATGCTCTACATGAATTTTCCATCGTCCAAAGCAGTGCCGGATGTCACCGCTTCCACAGTCTCAAATCTTGTTCCCTTGAGCTATGATTCGACCTTAGGAAATAAATAAAGTCAGAGGGGGTACAGGTACAGTGGGTGGTCTAACATGGTGATGCCTTATTTCGCAAAGAATGTCATTATTGACAAGGCGGCATCTCAATGCGCTGATACTTTTTGCGCTGGAGTGAGAAGTTTTGGTACCATTTTAGTGCAAGCATTGTGCCTGTTGAATGAATCATACAAAATCTGACAGACACTATCTTCGTTAATTCCTGAGATTCCAGTAAGAGCTCAAACACTAAGATGATGATTTCCGGGGATGAATTTACCAATTTTCATTTCATGTCCCTCCTTAAACCTTTTAAACCACTCAAAAACGTGTGTGCAATAAATATAGACTTCCGTACACTTCCTTTAACATGGCATGAGCTTCTGTATCAGTTTTCCCATTTAACAAGAAACTTCACATTAACTCGTCCCTCCATCTGAACACATTGCATTTTTTCAACGAGGCACTAGAGCAAGTACTTGACAGGTTGATTGGTACAATGAGACTGAGCGATGTACAGCCATGCCCATTGAACTCAGGGTGGGGGAAGCATCAACAGGCACAGACATGTCTCTATTCTATGCTTTTCCTACCTTTTTGTCCAATAGTGATACCACCTCTCTTTGAGTTCTCTTCCCCCTCCAATGAAAATTTCTATAAAGTGGAACCTCACTCAACAAGTGCCTTGCGTAATGAGTAATTCACATAACAAGCAAAAAATAATGTAGAAACAATGACTTGCTAAACGAGCAATGTTTTGCATAATTTCTGGCGATAGACGGTAAGTCCCAGACTGATTGCGTACCTGCTACTGCAGTTTATCTCTAGCACTTACTGCGCAAGCATCTTAGGGTCTCTAAAAATCACAAATTTTTTTAAACTTGTACTCACGCATATTATTTGTGATTAATTTGTGCAAATTTTAAAAATTCTCGCAAAAATGTCTCTGAAGAAAAAGCTGCAAGAAGTCAGGCATAATAGAATAAAAATAACTATAGAAATTAAAAGTAAAATTATTAAAAATATGTAAGTGTGGCTGATCGCACATACAATCAGTTGGCAAAAAACATTTGCACTAACCTCAAGAACAAGATTAAGGAGATGGATGCTTCAAAGGGAGCAAAAAGACTATCTATGCAACAGTTAAGTTTTATCAATGAGGCTGGAGGTTTGCTTCTAATACGGATAAACAAAAGGTAATTGCAAAGCAAAGCGATTAATGAAGACATCATTTTTGAGAAGGTGAAAGTGATTTATGCTGCTGTTATCAGATATGCACCGCAAGGATTTTGCATGTGATGACGGCCATTAAATCCTCCCATTGCCAGGCATGGCACGTGGCTCAGTGGGGTCTGATGCCTTTATAGCTGCCTCACTGATAAGATACTTCTTTTTGTTTTAACTCCTGCCTATATCCTGGGTGCGATTTGCCTGACAGTTGTGTTTTGACGAGAATTGCGCAGGTGCTCTGTGACGTAAGAAGACATTTCTTTAACTGCCTGCAGGGGAGAAGATTAACCCCAGAGGTGATCCCCAAGGATTTAAGTGCACAGGGTGGGTGTGACGGGAGCTCACTTGTCAGCTAGTTGCCTTTTCCTCATTCTTATTTCATTGCTTTCCCTGTCAATATTCCAAACGTTCACCCAGCGAGAGGATTTCTGTTACTACCTCACCCATTAAGGCCTGTCTCCTTTGTCCACATTTCCTGAGTATTTAGCCTTGCTTGGGTTTTTTCATAATAATCTTTAACAAGGGTCTTCAGGGGAAACCAGCCATTTATCCCATCACTGATAACTGACCCACCAATGACATAAATGGACATACAATTTGGCAGCAGGAATACATTGTTCGCTGGACTGAGTCAATGGTCTCATTATTGAATAGCCAGAATTTTATGGTGATGCTGTAAGTTATTACAATTTTATCAGAAAATTCTATTTCAGCTCCCACTAATATAAATCCTTTTACAGCCATAAAAACTTATCAATTCCCTCAACATCAAAAAATTCCTAATTTACACATTTTAATATTTCAGAATGAATTTTTCAATAAAAATAGGCATAATTCATATTAATAGAACTCACATTTATCAAACTGGCCTTTTATAAATTAAACTGGATTATGCACATGATTGCAACGATTTCAAAGTGTAAAACTTATTGGCTTAAATCACTTGGAATCTGTGCAGAGTAAAGAGAATTTAGAGGAAGGGACAGGGCACCTTCATAGAGAGTCGCTTGTTCTCTCCCTGGAGAGCACCCAGTTGCGCTGCAACCTCCGTGTCCATCTCTTGCTTCTTGGCTTCCAGCTCAGCCACCAGGCGACTGTTCTCCAGCTCCAGCCGAAGTGCCCTTGCCTCCGCCTGCCTCGACAGCTGCTCACTCAAACTGCGGTTCTCCACCCCACTCCCTCCCTCCTCCTCGCCCCCCTCCTCCTTGCCTACCAACAAAATACAACCAAAGTCAGTCTCTTGCCACTCCAACAGCTCCGGGCACATACAAGTCATTGTGATGGGGGAACTTCCAACGTTCATGTCAATCACTTTCAATGATGACATTACAAAAGATAAGAAGCACAAACTATCACTTGACTTTGAAACTCCTGTGCATGAAATTTAACCTCCACCCTTCGACCCTCGAAAATTAAAATAAATCCCAACTGATTTCAAAAAGGAATGACTGAACTTAAAAGTACTTCCTTTAAAAAACTCCAACTATCAAAAGAGTGCCCCAAATGAAGTAAGTAGTCATCACCAAATAGAGCAATTCAGCAGCAAATGATATACAAAATGTAAAAAGACTAACACATGTGCACAATCAACAGAGTAATTCAAAGAAAGAATTGATGACACTTCCTCAAGAGGAACACCCAATATGACTCGAACTGTACTAGAGCTAATAAAATCAGGATGAAGTTTTGTTTGTGACCAATTAAAAATTACCTAATGAAGCTGATGAATGTGATATTTCTATGTATCTCATAGGCTTTTAATGTCATGTGCGTATGGTATAAAACTTTGACAAAAACTTTTTTTTTAATGCACAAAAATCCCTTTATCAGCAAAATTATTTTCTCCCTTTCTCAAAATTTCATGGTCAAAAATTAGAAAATGGAGATCACAGGAGATTGAGGAAACAGGTAATTTTACATAAAAAATGTTGACTCCGTAAAACAAGGTCTGCTCAAAAAGTTTCCAGACTTTTGGAACAGTACACTTCCAGTTAATTGTTTTTCAATCCACTTTGAGGTGTGTGTGTAATTTGCAGAATAAGCACCTATAACCACCTTATTGATATCTTGTTTTTTTTTATTGATTAGTCATAAGGCCATTTATGTGATTAGGTGTTCAAGTAGTGCAGCGAAAAATCGGATCCGCAGAAATGATCTCTTTGAAGGAGCAGCGTTGTTCTCAGAAATTCCGCTTGAAACTCTAGAAATCCCTCACGAAAACTTTTGAGTTGATTACCAAGGCTTATGCATACAGTCACTGCCAAATTTGTGCCTCACCTGACAACAGCGGACCAGAAACAACATCAAGTTCAAGTCTGTCAGGAAGTATTTCAATGAGCTGAAGAGAATGAAACCTTCTTGTCCTGGATCATAACAGGCAATGAGTCATGGGTTTATGGATATGACATCGAAACAAAAGTGCAATCTTCACAATGGATTGGTGACACATCCCTCAACTCCAAAAAACTAACCAAGTTAGCTTGAATGTCAAGGTGATGCAGGCTTTTTTTCGATGCAAAGAGGGTTGTGCATCACATATACCTACCTTAAGGCCAGAAACGGAGTACTATCTAGGGATTATGAGACGTCTAAGAGAGAGAATCAGGCTAAAACTGCCCAAAATTTGGAGGAGTGGTGAGTGGTTTTTTTCACCACGACAACGAGGCGATTCATTCAACCCTCAGAACTCGTGAGTTTCTAGCCAAAAACAAAACGCTGTGCTTCCCCACCCACCCTACTCACCAGACCTGGCCCCATATGACTCTTTCCTATTTCCCAAACTAAAAACCCTGCTCAAAGGAAAAAGATTTTCAACCATTCCCGATTCACAGAAAAATTCAACGGAGAAGCTAATGAACATTCCAGAGGAAGCATTCCAGGGCTGTTTGTAAAAGTGGAAACACCATTGGGATAAGTGTATAAGTTGGGGAGGATACTGCTTTGAATGGGACCCTGACCAATAATTCGTAAGCCAAGTATTTCTTTTGTAATACCAAAGTCCAAGAACTTTTTGAACAGCCCTCATAAAATGCCTCTAATCAAACTAACAATTTCAAAACCATAAATCAAATGGAGGAGAAAAGACAAAGTCAGGAAGTCCCTGGTTCTTCTTGATCTCCACTTATGGTTTCACATTAGTGATTTTTCGGTCATTAGGTGCAACAGGAAGTCCATTTACACATTCAGAAATTAAATAATTTCAGTAAAAATTCCATACTAGATATGTCATCACCAATAGTTTTCTCATAGCTAAATCAGTTAAAAGATGAGCCTTTTTGAAAAATATATTATTCAGTTTTAACTTGAAGAGGTAGAATGAATTCATATTTTAATTTTTTTAATTTACATTAATTAATATTTTAAACATCAGAAAATCTCTTTGGCAAATTCATTTTTATTTAATCTTTGCGATAAACCTTCTACTTCTAACACATGGTCATTCTCCTGGGAAAAAATTTCATAGTCAAATGAACTAGAAAGGCGACCACTTTGAGGTGTAGCCAGATGTGCCAATAGCCATTCCTATTCCACTAGCTCCATGGTTTTACGTGGGGGTGAAGTGGCAAAGTCATACCAAGACTCGGCGAGAGTGTGATGACTGCGATAGCAACCATCCCATGCACTCCCCTTCCTTCCTAGCCACTGAGAAAATACATTGCAGTTCTAGATCAATGCAAAACCCACTAATATTGCCATCCACTCTTCACCAGTGCCGAAGTCTATTAACATAATTATGGAAAAAATTCTATGCAAGTTCATTACTTAATGGTTATTCCCATTGCCTAACCATAACTTCAATTTTTGCCAAACTAAATACAGGGTTCGTCCGGGAAAATAAGTGTACTGACTCCTGGGCTGGGCGCGCCGCTCCAGGCGCGCCCAGCACCGCTCTGATGGGCTGCGATTGGAGGGGGGTATGTTGGCAAGCGACGCTGAAAAAGGCAGTCGGCTCTGAGCTGTGGTGTAGTGAGGAGCTCTGTTAACGCGAACCTCCACGCTCGACCCACGTCATGGAATGCGATGCCGAAGTTTTTGGAGCAGCATTATTCCATCAAATTTTCGGTAAAGCTTGGGAAATCGTCTACCGAAACTGTCGGTATGATTAACCAGGCTTATGGGGAGTCAGCCATGTCCAGAAACATGATCTTTTGGTGGCACAAGATGTTCGTGGAGGGCAGAGAAGAGGTCGACGATGAGTCTTCGAGAGGTTCCCGATGATGCCTTCGCGGGAGCGTTCCAGGAATGGGAACGCCGTTGGAACAAGTGTATCGACTCACAAGGGTCCTATTTTGAGGAATATTAGCTTAAGATATGTAAAAGTGTAATAAATTTTTTTTCCTGAGCTCAGTACACTTATTTTCCGGACGAACCCTGTATGTGCTAATCTCATTGAAAATAGTCCCTCCAGACTTTTTTTTCACATTAATACAAAAATTAGAACTCTGAAATCAAAAAATGTTTAGATTAATGAATTATTGTATTGAGGTCACAATAATTCTGGGCCAAAGTTATTTTAATTTCCGTTGCACAGTTTAGCATCTCAGACATCCATATCAAGGAATTACTAAATTATAATCTGTATTTGAGACTTCATTCATACAATCTTTGGGTGAAGCACTACTTCCTATGCCAGTTCATTATACAAGCTAGTTGATATCTGATCAGGTCTGCAAGATTAATTAGGGTTATTTGCAGCCAATGCTATAATCTACTATGAGGAATATCTTTTGCAGGCACTCGCAGAGGGTGACCAGGAAGGATATTGAGCATAAAAATATTCTCACACTTGGGAATTCCCTTATCGTATGAAGTGGTTTGCCAAGCAGAAAGAATATTCATCTCTAAGATGAAAAGATCGAAGGCTAAACATCAAATCTAACACTGCTATATTGTTGAATACCATAGTCACAGAAGTCTTCAATGGTTTGACCTGACTCCTGCATAGTACTGTAATGATCCCAGAGATCGGAGATTTTAACCAAGGAGGAGTATATAAGATTGTTTATCTACAGCTCATTCAATGTACTGCACTGACATATACATATAACCATTGATCAATAAAATACAATGGATATTGAAAATGAGGCTAATGAACATATTGAAGTAACATGTTTCGCAAACTTTAATAAACTGTTCTGTTATGTTTGTCACATGAAATAAAACTAATTCCTAGGTCACCTCAAAATAGGAAAAATAAATCTGGGGTCAGTGCATGGTCAAGTAAAAGGTTGAAATATGAACTTAAGGTATCATTCAGGATTTTCTAAATTAACAAAATTTATAGTTTTCAGTTTCATGGTTTAGACACCCAGACAAAATGTCTGGATGTCAATAAGTCTGGCGCTGAGTGTGCTGTTGTCAAATATCACAGGAAATGGTCTCAAAGCCTATTGGTCATCCCTCAAGGCAGTGCTCAGGTGGTACAGTACCCAGGAAGTTGCACCTATCAATGATCCTCACCTCTCACTCACACACTGCACCCTCCATCCTGTTTCTCCCTCCTCCCATGTCAGTTGAATAAGGCCAAGGATGAGGTTGCTCAAGGTGCAGGATTAAGGCTTGGTATTGTACAGTGTGGAAGATATAGGGTGGCCACTCTCGCAAGTTGGAAGCAGTTTTTCCTTTCGGAATGAGTCGGCCAAGTTGACAAATGGTTTCAAAAGACACTGAAGACTCCCAGAAAGTGATTAAGAGTGAAAACAAATTTCTTCCACCAGAAGCTTATCAGCTTTGTTTAAAAATAGAGCATAAAAACAGTGCTCAACCCTTGCACCACTATGTAACTATCGCATTTATCTCCTGTGTCACATATGGGCTACAGTTCTGTCTCAACGAATCACACACTAACTGGATGCTCACACTGGATTGAAAGAAACTTCAACTTCATAGTTTAAGCAATTCAAAAGAACCATTTAAATCAAACCTATTAAAGTATCCATTCAATTAATTATTTACTCAGTCACAAGGATAGCCTCTATTTGATTGGAATAACTAATCACGTGCCCAATTATGGTTAACCTTATTACTTTGAATTGTTTGGCCCTAAAATGTTACATAGGTGTAAAATATTTGACGATGCATCCATACAACAGTATTAAAACTCCACATTCCTTTGGTGGCATTCTTTGTAATGTGCCCTAATGAGCCAATATTAAGGTTCCAACAACATGGCACTTTGCATGAGGGCACACATCCCCTCCGTTGCGCATGCCTACCTTCCTTGGCCCTGTGCTCATTCTTGAGGGCTTCCCGCAGCTGCTCAATAACCTTCAGCTTCACACGCATTGCCTCCGTGCCCAATTCCATGGCCTTTGCCTTCTCAGCCTCCCTCTCCATTTTCAAGTCCATAATTTCCCGCCGCACACAGTTCACTTCGCTCTGCAACTGCGATGCCCTCTCTGCCTTTGGACGAACCACGCTCAGCTGGTCCTCCAGGAGGTCCTTTGTTTCCTGCAACACCCTGCAACGCACACAGCCCACAGAGTTTAACAGCAAAATTTTGGGTAGAGTAGCTGGCAAATTGAAGTCAACTGTTTGATTAGAGTAAACACATTGTGAATCCCAAAGAGAAAAGTAAAATGAGTTCAATGAATTGATTATAATGAAGTATACACGAAACAGACTTCCCAATATTTTAATTTGAGGACCAAAGAACATTTTAGTGCTTTTGAAAATAACTTTGCCAAACATCTTTTAAACTGTGACCATACTAGTGATCTTGTGTGACCTTTTTATAGTCTGCATGTTAACAATGTCAAACATTGTAAAGATAAGATGACTTTTTCAAATTCCTCCAGATACTTCAACATGGGAAAATTGATTTATGCACAATATATATCTAAATATAAAAGGTAGCTATTATTTCATTTAAAACAGTTTGTAGTTTTGTTCATATTTGCTTGAGGTCATGCAGGGAAGAAGCATATGCTTTCATTACGGTGCAATTCATAAATGCCACCAAGGAGACAAGGAAACTCTTTTAAGAAATTCATTTCGTGAATGATTTATGCTAGGATGTAATGATTCACTTGTTAATTCTATTTCCCAATTGGACAACAAACATCAATAGTTTAGTGTACATTAATATTTTTTATCATTTGTTTGTTTCTAGATGAATTATTCAGGATGGTGCTATGAAATTGAATGATTCATGTTGTGGCATTGTAACTGCACCATGAATTACATGGACTTAAATGAATACAAATTTTCAAAGTTTTGTTTTGCACCTGTGATTGTGTTGTTTTAACCCTGATGGGTTGGCCCCTGGGGACATGACAAAATATCAGGATCCTAACAGCGTTGGTAGTGTCAGCATAGTAGAAATTAATCGAAAAATTGTTAACATAATGGATACTTGATGAACTGAACAAAAAAGAAAAAAATTTCTTATCCTTTGTGTATATCTATTATACCACACTCATGGCAGATGCAGCTTTCACTACCTTTCCAGAGATAATACGTATTCCTCTACAAAACATTTTGTTTTGAAAATGGAATATATATTATTAAGATATGGGTTAGTCATCTTTCAAACCATTGTGACCTAATTATTCTAACTTTTCATTAATTTAATTTCATGTATCAAACGAAGCCAACTGGCCACCATTGAAACCACTCAAATTTGAATGCCAGCAAACCCAAGGGAAAACCTTTCTTTGATTAGCAGTGAAAAATTTTCTTCTTCTGCAATTCTGTAATCAAGTACTTCTGCTCCTGAGCCATCTCCACCTTCACCATATGCACTTCTCATACCTAGCCTTGATGGCCTTATTATTTTAACCATCTAAATCCTCCGTGTGGTCCTTTCATGTCTCGTGAATATTTCCTGGATATATTACTCAATCTCCCGATGTATCTTTAATAGTGTGCACAAATTCTCTCTTCTTACTTCCTCAGAGTTCTTTCACCTTCCTTTAAGGTGCACCAATTTCACCCTTCCTTAGCAGTTTTCATATCCTCACACTTGTAGTATTTAAGGGGGGCAACCAACAGCTAAGGTCATTAGTGGCAATAGGGATGGACCTGAAAGGATGAAGGGTAGAGGGAAACTCGGCATCGGATTTTGTCTACTCTTAATGAAAAGCACCAAGGGGTCCGCAGCGTAACATCCAATACGACGGACAGCGTACTCACTCAAAATGTCCTCTACAGAGCACCTCTAGTAGGGATCGAGATACCACTGAAAAATTTTCGACACTGCTGGGATTCAAACCCGGGTCCTTTCGAGAGATTTAGAAAACACAGCATTTGAAAGCACAGAAGTATTTATTTTTGTAATTTGTTTTCATGACTATATGCATTTATTTTAATACCACAGCAGTTTCTAATATGTAAACAGCCATTATCAATAGGCTGTAACCAAATGTAATGTTTTGTATTGATATACAAATATACCTTGAAGATAATTTTTTTCCCTACTCTCTTTCCACCTCCCTCAGAACAGTCAGTACAAGGCTGAAGAGAAGGCCATGTATGAAGACTGAGATGCTAACATAGAGACACACTCAAAGTGCAAACCTTGAATTCATACAATGTTTCAACAAGATATCAAATCATACATACAAGATATCAAATAACGACAGTCAAGGGGATCGAGATGGTGCGGGGGCTAGCGCACTGGCTTCCCACCCAGAGGGCCCGGGTTCAAATCCCGGCGGTGTTGAATATTTTTCAGAGGTATCTCGATCCCTCCTTGAGGTGCTTTGTGGAGGGCACTTTGAGTGAGTACGCCGTCCGTCGGATGGGACGTTAAACTGCGGACCCCTTGGCGCCTTTCGTAAAGAGTAGGCTAATGCCGACGCCGGATTTCTCTCCACCCTTCATCCTTTCCTATCCATCCCCTATGGCGCAAATGACCTCAGCTGTCGGTCGCCTCCCCTCAAAACTACTACTACTACGACAGTAAATTCTCAACAGAAAGAGAGTGTGATTCTAAATGACACTATGCCTTCAAGAAGCAAATACAGCAGTGTTTTTTGGAAAATTGATGCTTGGGAAGTGTGAGATTAAGTACTAGACATGGCGAGATATGGACATCCCTCATGTACATGAAACATGTTTCAACAGCATCATATGTAGAATGATGTTGTTGAAATCGATATCACATGTTCTGGCACAGTGGACAGGAATTAATGATAATGTACATGTCATTCAGGACGAGGTCTCATCTGAACAACAGATCTAAGATCCATGCATAACCATGCAAGTCAGTGTATTATAGATGGCTCTGGTCTCATATGAAATTTGGCAATGAAAGAGTTATCACAGGTAACTCATCACAAAACATTGGAAGAAGAAATAGAATGGGCAAGATAAGTACAGAGGAGAACAGAGATGAGCGAATGCGGTGTCCTAAGGAAAGGCCTTTGTATTAGGCGACAAAGAGAGATAGGTTGGTGCTAAAAAGCAGAATAAAAACATTAATAATAATAATTTTATTGGTCCAGCGATCAAGTACATGATATAGAACAAGTCAGAAGAGTAGAATAGAAGATGGCGAGCACACTATAACAATATTACACTCCATCATCGATGAAATCCACAACCTTGTAATACATTTTCTGTAGTAACGTTGCTTTAATTTTGGATTTAAAAACGGAAAAACTATTGATACCCTTTAACTCATTGGGTAATACAATGTAAAGTTTTAAACCCATTGAGTTTGGACCACACAAAGAACTTGTAGTGCGTACATATGGGATATGAAGGTCATTAGAACTTCTTGTGAAGTGGCAGTGTACAGCACTGTTTTTATAAAATTTGGTAAAATTATTGTAAGTATACAATAACACATATAAAATATACACACAAGGAAAAGGTAACAGGCCCAGCTTTCTAAAAATGGGTTTACAAGGGGCAAGATAATGGGAATTGGTTATTAGCCCATTCATTTGCATACCAGGAAAATGTGTTTTTCAAGGTTCATATTTGACTGCATAGTAAATTATTATTATTAGGTAATCTACCAGTTAAGGTAGGTTTTTGGATGGACACAGCTACTAAATAAATATTTTGTGACTCATAATAAAACAAAAAATCCAGCATCCTACTCTACATCAGGTCCCTCTTCAGCTCTGAGTACTTTCTTCCTACCTTCATCCCATCCAACATCCCTAACCTGTTCCTTCCCTTTCCTCATTTGCCTAACATTCTCCCCTCAATTACAGTCTTCAACATCCCACTGCCGCTCAATACACCCTTCATCCACTTTTCCTGCCTCCATAGGATTTCTCCCAACAAACCCCTCTCTTCGCCCACCATACCAAGTAATTCCTCATTTGTTTTCTTCTCTGTCCATTTCACCTTCTCCATTCTTCTCCACACCCGCATTTCAAAAGCCTCCAGTCTACGCCTATCCTCCTGCTTCAATGACCACGTTTCCGCACCGTACATAGCTACGCTCCATATCAAAGTTTTTATGAGTCTTTTCTTAACATCCTTACTCAACGTCCCTGTCATCAACTCCCTCCTCCTTGTGAAAGCCTCTTTGCCTAGCGCAATTCTTCTCCTTACGCCCCGACTACTTTGACTGTGTTGGTCCAAAACACTTCTGAGATACGTGAACTGTTCTACCTGCTCTAGTTTTTGCCCTCCTATTTTAATGTTTAGCTTAGCTTTTTACTTTCTAGAAAATCGCATAACCTTTGTTTTATTAATATTGATTCTCATCCCATACCTGTCGCACTGAATTTCCAATTCTCTCAGCAATGCTTGCAACCCCTTGGCTGACTGACAAACTAAAGCTTGGTCATCAGCAAACCTAACTGATTTTACGAATTCCCCGCCCACTTTCATTCCTACCTCCAGTTCTTCCCAAGCCTCTTTAATCATTTCCTCTGCATACAGGTTGAACAGCAAAGGTGATAATGGGCAACCCTGCCTTACACCTCTTCCTAACACTGCCCATCCCGACTCCCCGTTCCCCACTCGCACCTGTGCAGTCTGAGACATGTATAGGTTGCAGATTAGCCTCCTTTCCCTCCAATCTGTTCCTATTTTCTGCAATATACTCATTAGTTTTTCCCAGTTCACTCTATCAAAAGCTTTTACGAAATCTACGAAACAGGCAAAGACCTCCTGATTTTGTTCTATATTCCTCTCGATTAAAAATCTTATTACTGCAATGGCATCACGCGTACCTCTCCCCTTCCTAAACCCAAACTGATCATCCCCTAAGTAATCATTTGCCCTACTCTCTATCCTTTTGTTTATGATCCTGAGAACAACTTTAGCTGCGTGGGATATCAAACTTATCGTACAGTAGTCCTCACATGATGTAGCCTTTACCTTTTTCGGAATAGAAACTAAAACTGATCTCACTAAGTCTTCCGGCCAGATTCCTTCCTCATAAATACTACGGATCAGCCCATATAGCCTCTTCCTCCCACATTTTCCTGAGCATTTTAAAAGTTCCGCGGGAATGTTATCCACCCCCACGGACTTATTTAGTTTCATCTCCCTTAATCCCTTTCTATCTCATTGTCTAGTATGCCTGGACCTAAGCTATCTTCCTCTACGTCATGTTCATTTTCCATGTCTAACTTTGTTGGTCTAAGTTCTTTACTATACAGTTCTTCTATATATTCCTTCCATCTCTCTTGGATCTTTCCTGTGTCAACTATTACTTACCCGCCTTCTCTCTAACTGCTATCGTTGATCTCCCTTTCTTACTTCCCGATAAAGATTTAACTTTGCTGTACAGCGCACCGATTTCACCCTTCCTCTGCAGACTTTCCATATCCTCGCACTGCGTCTTCCACCATGCTTCTTTTGCTTTATTTGTTGCCCGCCTCAATTTATTGTTTAATTCTTTGTACTTCATTTGGCCTGATTCTGTACTTACATTCTTCCATTTTCACTGCTCATCCATCTTTGTAATCATCTCATCCGTGATCCATGGTTTCCTTGTCCTTTTAGTGTTAACGGTTCCAATAGTGTCTTTTGCAGCTTTAGACAACCCTTTCTTGATACTTTCCCATTTTTCTTCGATAGTACTTTGCTCTTTACCATCCTCCATGATTTCCTCTACCGCCTGTTTGTATTCCTTCCTTTTCAAACCATTTAATGCTTCTACATTCCATTTTCTACCTCGCCGCCCCTGCCTTATCTTTTTGAAATGGACGCTACATTTCATAACAACTAAATTGTGGTCAGAGTCCGCATCCGCTCCCGAGAAGCTGTGTGAATTTATCACACTGTTCCTAAACCTGAGTCTAACCAGAACATAATCTAGCTGATACCTTTCTGAGTTACCTGACATTTTCCATGTATACCTGCCGCTCTTGTGGTGTCTAAACCATGTGTTGGTGATGACTAACCCCTGTCTCCTGCAGAACTCTACTGCTTTCTCCCCGCGGTCATTCCTCGTGCCTAAACCGTAGTCCCCGACCTTGTCACCATATCTTCCTTCGCCTACCGTCACATCCCATACCCCCATCACTATCAAATGTTTCCCTGCAGGAACACACGCGATTATGTCCTCTAACTGATCGTATATCCTATCGACCTCTTCTTCCTTAAGGTTGCTCGGTGGCATGTATACCTGAATAATATCCAAGTTCGTCGGTTCTGCTTTTATCTCTATTAGTAATAATATATCCGTTACCAGCTCTATGTCGACTACGCTTCTCCCTACCTCTTCATTTAATACTATGGCAACCCCTAGTTGGCTCTCGTTCCCGCCGCTGTATATTATTCTATAATTATCACTCCAGTAATCCCCGCTATCTTTCCATCTCACCTCGCATAGACCTAAAATATCTATATTTCCCCTTTCCATCTCTCGCTTAACATTCTCCAATTTCCCTGCCCTCATCATTGTCCTAACATTCTACGTTCCTATTCTAACTAATTTGGTCTTCTTCTCCTGCGTCTTCTGTCCTGCTGCTGCTGGTTGTCCCTTGCAAGGGTTTCGTGGGATGACGACCGCGGAAGCCTTGCCTCCCCCTCTGCCAGGCACGAGCCCCAGAGTTGTCAGGACTCAAAATCTCTCTATTGTCCATCATGTATATCTTGGGAATGATAATTGAGGTTGTTTCCCGTTGTCTTCCTCAATAGTGTTTTTAACGTGACACCATCACTTACTGGCTGCCCGACTGGGGTCAGACGCCATTGCAGCCGCCTCACTGAGGAACAGACGCTGCATGGACTACCTTTAGTCTGGCTCTTAACCTTTGACCTATCTGGCATGAGCAATTATTATTACTCCTGCCAGCACAGCTCTAGGGGTCATCGGGACGCACAAGCCCTTCCACCACGTCAAGGTTGTAGTCCGGGGAGGGTGCATAGTAAATATCTAATGGAATTATATAACATATATATCTATCAAAAGAGATACTAATACAGAAGACTTCAACATGGAATTAGGCATTTACAAAGTATAAATAAAAAGATATAGAGCATTGTTGATTTGAAGAAGCTAGAGCACAGCATATGTAAAGTTGAAATGGTTTTGATAGAATATGGAGTTAATAAGCAGTTATTGAATTCTACAAGAACACAATGGATTATTTGATGAGTTCATTATTAATATCACTCAGTAGAGAGTTAAAATTCCATTTTAAAAACATGTTGACAACAATATCGGTAAAGTCTCCGGAACACCAGACTCCACACTTTTCAAGAAGGGAGAAAAAAATCTTGATCATAGAAACAAACCGATTATCCTCTCGCAGCTCGTCCACCATCACTCGATACACTTCCATGTCCCGGAGCCTCTCCTTGTACCGACGAATGTCTTCCTCCATTTGGTCTGCTTGCACTGCTCGCTCCCTCAAAGCATCCAGTTCATCTTGATAGGTGGCATACTCACGGGCCTTCTCCGTCAAATCCTGCACCTGTATGGAAGCAAATCAATGCATCAATTCACACCATCCCTAAATGCAGCCACCTCCTCTAGACCAATGATTTGATCCAGCGGAACATACAAAGTTGAAGAAAAATGAAATTGTAGGAAGTGGTTCTTTCGGGTTTTCTTCCGCGTGTATCCATTTTTCGGACGATATTTCGCCAACGTTCCAGTTGGCTTCCTCAGGTCCACTGAAGTGCCGATGCAGGTTTTGGTCCAATATATATACCCTCCGTTTGGCGCCTATTTTTAGGAGGTGTGCTCTGATCCGTTGAAATCCTTGAGGACACGTTTCCACGCGCTGGCGAGGGGGTAGCCGTCCTCGCGGTTGAAATTTCTGGGCGTTTTTGCAATTTCAATTGCCTCTCTGATGATCCTTGGGTAGTAGCGGCCTTCTTTATTCAATAAAGTGGCGTTGTCAAACTCAATATTATGTGTCGGTCCACTCCAATGATGTTCAGCCACCGCTGACTGCTGGAACTGTCTATTTTTTTACGGCCCTTCTGTGTTCTTGGACTCGGCATTTCAGCGCTCTTGATGTTTGGCCGATGTAGGAGTTGCCGCAGCTGCATTTGATTTGGTAGATTCCTCCAGAGATGTCTTTTGGGAGGCGGTCTTTCGCGTTGACGAGGATATTGGCCACTTTGGTTACGCATTTGAACCTGGCTGAGACATTGTGTTTCCGGAGGGCCCTCGCAATTTTTTCCGTTGTTCCGGCGACGTACGGCAGGAGAGCGTGTGCCGTCGCCTTTTCCTTAGGGCTAGTCTCGTCGGTCCTCTCCAGGGCCATCCGCTTCTTTCCTTCCACCCTGTGCATTATCTTCAGAATGTTGTCACGCCGGAAGCCATTCATCTGGAACGTTTTCAGCAGATGTTGTTTTTCTTTTCCAATGGAGGCAGCGTCAGAGAGGGAGCATGCTCGGTGGAGTAAGGTTTTAATTACTCCGGCTTTTTGTTGAGGGTGGTGATGGGAGTCTGCATGGAGATATTGGTCCGTATGGGTCTTTTTCCGAAAAACGGAGTGTCCCAAAGACCCATTTTCTTTTTTCTCGACCAGGACATCCAGAAAGGGCAGCCGGTTGTCCGTTTCCATCTCCATGGTGAATTTAATAGCACCATTTTGTGCGTTGAGGTGTTGCAGGAACTTCTGGAGTTCTTCTTTTCCGTGGGGCCATATTACAAATGTGTCGTCCACATATCTCACAAAGAGTTTGGGTTTTTTGTGGAAGGATTGCAAGGCTTTTCGTTCAAAAGCTTCCATGAAAAGATTGGCGATCACCGGTGAGAGTGGGGACCCCATTGCAGCGCCATTTGTTTGTCTGTAGAATTTTCCGTTCCACGTGAAGTAAGCGTTTCTCAGGCAAAACTCCACCTTCTTTGGGATGTCTTTCGGGAGGCCGTCACTCGTGAGTGATTTGATAATCTCTACTGCTTCACCGATCGGGATGCTTGTGAAGAGAGAAACTACGTCAAAACTCACTAAAATATCCTCCTTGCTTATTTTGGTCTCTTTTATAATCTCAATGAAGTGAGCGGAGTTCTTCACGTGCGTTGACGACTTACCAGAGAACGGTAAGAGTTGCTGGGACAAATATTTGGCGAGTTTGTGGCATGGAGAGTCTATGGCACTCACGATGGGTCGTAGAGGGACACCTGGCTTATGGATCTTAGGTAGGCCATATAATCTAGGTGGTTTGGGAGCCGATTCGACGATCCACCGTCTCTCTTCTGGAGGGATCGAAGACTGTGTAATTATTTGCTTAATCTCTTTTTGGATCCTGGAGGTGGGATCCCGTTTTTCTTCCGAGTAAGTCTCATCGTTCAGGAGACTGTTGATTTTTCTATTGTAGTCATCCTTCTTCATCAACACCGTTGCGTTCCCTTTATCCGCTGGAGTGATTATAATGTCATCGTTCGTCCGGAGATCCAGACGAACGATGACATTATGACGTCCTCCTCTCGGGTGACGTTGGGATACGCCGTCCGGAAGCTACCTAAGGAAGAGGCCGAGGAACTTCGAGGAGAAGTAAGCCGTATACTGCTCAATGCTAAAACTCCTAAACCCAACGTCACCCGAGAGGAGAGGAAAGCCTTGAGAGATCTCCGGACGAACGATGACATTATAATCACTCCAGCGGATAAAGGGAACGCAACGGTGTTGATGAAGAAGGATGACTACAATAGAAAAATCAACAGTCTCCTGAACGATGAGACTTACTCGGAAGAAAAACGGGATCCCACCTCCAGGATCCAAAAAGAGATTAAGCAAATAATTACACAGTCTTCGATCCCTCCAGAAGAGAGACGGTGGATCGTCGAATCGGCTCCCAAACCACCTAGATTATATGGCCTACCTAAGATCCATAAGCCAGGTGTCCCTCTACGACCCATCGTGAGTGCCATAGACTCTCCATGCCACAAACTCGCCAAATATTTGTCCCAGCAACTCTTACCGTTCTCTGGTAAGTCGTCAACGCACGTGAAGAACTCCGCTCACTTCATTGAGATTATAAAAGAGACCAAAATAAGCAAGGAGGATATTTTAGTGAGTTTTGACGTAGTTTCTCTCTTCACAAGCATCCCGATCGGTGAAGCAGTAGAGATTATCAAATCACTCACGAGTGACGGCCTCCCGAAAGACATCCCAAAGAAGGTGGAGTTTTGCCTGAGAAACGCTTACTTCACGTAGAACGGAAAATTCTACAGACAAACAAATGGCGCTGCAATGGGGTCCCCACTCTCACCGGTGATCGCCAATCTTTTCATGGAAGCTTTTGAACGAAAAGCCTTGCAATCCTTCCACAAAAAACCCAAACTATTTGTGAGATATGTGGACGACACATTTGTAATATGGCCCCACGGAAAAGAAGAACTCCAGAAGTTCCTGCAACACCTCAACGCACAAAATGGTGCTATTAAATTCACCATGGAGATGGAAACGGACAACCGGCTGCCCTTTCTGGATGTCCTGGTCGAGAAAAAAGAAAATGGGTCTTTGGGACACTCCGTTTTTCGGAAAAAGACCCATACGGACCAATATCTCCATGCAGACTCCCATCACCACCCTCAACAAAAAGCCGGAGTAATTAAAACCTTACTCCACCGAGCATGCTCCCTCTCTGACGCTGCCTCCATTGGAAAAGAAAAACAACATCTGCTGAAAACGTTCCAGATGAATGGCTTCCGGCGTGACAACATTCTGAAGATAATGCACAGGGTGGAAGGAAAGAAGCGGATGGCCCTGGAGAGGACCGACGAGACTAGCCCTAAGGAAAAGGCGACGGCACACGCTCTCCTGCCGTACGTCGCCGGAACAACGGAAAAAATTGCGAGGGCCCTCCGGAAACACAATGTCTCAGCCAGGTTCAAATGCGTAACCAAAGTGGCCAATATCCTCGTCAACGCGAAAGACCGCCTCCCAAAAGACATCTCTGGAGGAATCTACCAAATCAAATGCAGCTGCGGCAACTCCTACATCGGCCAAACATCAAGAGCGCTGAAATGCCGAGTCCAAGAACACAGAAGGGCCGTAAAAAAATAGACAGTTCCAGCAGTCAGCGGTGGCTGAACATCATTGGAGTGGACCGACACATAATATTGAGTTTGACAACGCCACTTTATTGAATAAAGAAGGCCGCTACTACCCAAGGATCATCAGAGAGGCAATTGAAATTGCAAAAACGCCCAGAAATTTCAACCGCGAGGACGGCTACCCCCTCGCCAGCGCGTGGAAACGTGTCCTCAAGGATTTCAACGGATCAGAGCACACCTCCTAAAGATAGGCGCCAAACGGAGGGTATATATATTGGACCAAAACCTGCATCGGCACTTCAGTGGACCTGAGGAAGCCAACTGGAACGTTGGCGAAATATCGTCCGAAAAATGGATACACGCGGAAGAAAACCCGAAAGAACCACTTCCTACATCAATAATCTCCGCGGAAGCCTACATGGAAAAAATGAAATTGCATGAATGAAATAAATAAATGACGTAATATTTTGAAGTAAACAGTAAGGGGTGATTAAGATTGATGCATGTGTTATATTATCATACCATTCAGTAACCATTATTAGGGCAATGGACCTAGGGAGAAAGCCATTAAATAACTCATAGGTGTATTGTGGGGGAATGGCATACAGGGATAGAGAGATGGTCGGCAACAGCCTCCCACCCATTGCTGGAAACGTTGCTGAAATTATGAAATACAACAAGGAAGTGGCGAGAGACAGCCTCATCCATGCCTTCAAACAATATTATCATCCGGTTAAAATCATCTTGTCCTTACTGTGAAATATACTGAGTATGTAAAATGTATGGATACCTTTAAAACCAGTTGACGATTCCTTTACCATTGTTTCTAGCAATTAGGGTTTAACGCAGTGGTAATAAATGAATTGGTGAGCAGGCACTGGCAAATAAATACAAAATAAAAAGAGGGAGGGAGGAGAGACAACTGACCCTTCTCCGGAGGGCACTCGTCTCTGCATGTGACTGCTTAACTTCCTCGCGACAGTCACTCAAAGCTTCTGTCCTCTCCTCCAACTCCTGCCTCAACCGTCGAACCCTTGCCTTCAACTCGGACACTTCCACGGAGATGGCTACGGTGCTCTGGTGGTGCCCAGAGCTCCTCAATTTCTCCCGACCACTCTCTTCTTCCTTTCCTTTGTGGGTGGACAAATAAGACATTCTAATAACAACTAAGCTTCCCATGAGCAACTGACACAATTCTACATCTACCCTCACCAATAACACTTGAAGGATGTAAAAATCTCAAACTTCTGCTTTCCAATGTTTACGGGTACTCTTTGGTTGCTAACTTGGATGGTAATGACAACTTCTCTAGTTTCTTTAAAAATTTCACACTTTTTTAACTTCTTTCCTAAGGAAGGGTGTTATTATTTGAAAAGTTAGAAGGTTAAGCCGTAGTTTACTTGAGGATTATTATGCCTCAGAAATGAAGTAATTTTGCTACACTTCAAACACAACATTACAGGTAATGAAGATGATAAAATGGTTTCCATGAAGAAGTACTGTAATAACATTCTCCTTGATAAAATAAATGCACATGAAAAATTTATAAAAATGCTGATAACCAGTCTAAGGCAGCTTTGAAAGTAATTAATAGGGAGTTTTGGTCATTAAGTCCTGCACCTACCTTCAAATCGGGAGGGATTACAGTCCCTGATATTAGAATGATTACAAGACTTTATTAAGGTTGGCATTGACATCTGCTAATCATCCACTACTTTGATCAGACCTTGCTGCTCCTCCTGCCAAAATTTTCAATTCATGTTTTATATTGGGTATTCTTCCTAAATCCCTAAAAATATCTTTTTAACAACCCAATTATACAAGAAAAGTTAATATAAGCTTAACATCTAGTAATCAGCCAAGTTCTATCATTCTACTTTTTGATTAGATATAGGAAAAATAATCCAAACCAACTCTATAATGATTTCCAAAATAATAATTAATTTAACCAACACAAATTTACTTCCATTTGGGTAATTCTACCTCTTCTGCCATTAAACATGTTGCTCATGACATGCTAAATGGTTTTGAAGATAAATCACCCGATGGACTTAGCCCTAGTGATTTCTGTATGGCTTTTGAATATCGCCCATTTGATCTTCCTGAAAAAACTCCATTACTGTGGTATCAACAGCATTCAAGTCCAGCAATTGAAGGACAGAGAAATGCCTGTTCTACAAAAACTCAAAATACTAATCCCCAGGGGAATATTTAAAATGGCTTGACCTTTTTTCATTTCCATCTTAATTGCAGTATTGGGCAATGCCTTAAGAATTTTAACTCATTTTTTAGGAGAGAAAGCAGCCAGATTTTTTTTTCAATTACAGGGAACACTATAAACCAATTTTTAGTTGACCTAGTATTATGACTCTTCGTAGTCGTTATTTGAGTACACACATATATCAATGTTTTTGGTGCATCAAAAGAAGCTTGGACTGCATATCAACATCATGCCAGGATGTAAAAATATAACCTAGTGATGCCACAGCATAGTAGCAAAAGTAGAACTCATTCACCATATTAAAACTACTGTTTTTCAACCTTTAGATGCATGAAAGATCACATTAACAATTTTGAAACATGTACTTAACCCTTGGCTTGTAATTGAGGCACTTTATTCATTTCGTGAATTTATTAGTTGCAAAACTCTTAGACATTGAATTCTGATTGTATTGCATTGCCCATTGACAGAGACAATTGCATCACACTTATGCCTAATATTCATTTGTATATTATTGTTATTATTGCAAATGAACAAGGTGCACCTTGTTGAACTACTTCTCAAAAAAACTTTATCCTAATTGTTTAACAGCAATAGCACTAGAAACTGTTATTAAACAAATTAGCACATACCAAGGAGTACAAGGTTACTCGCGGCAATGCCTTAGGGAAGCTGACTGTGGATGCTTGGGCCACACACACAAAGTAGACAACAACAGGACATGCATTGATTATCTGAGAGACATAGGCTCTCCAGTATAGACACAATAGTAAAATACTTCATTCATTTTTTTGAAATAGCTATATATAAATGATTATTAAAGATAAATTAACAAAGATACAAGATAATTAACTGTACAAATCTAAAAGATAACAACAAATTATCCTTGGCATCTTTGGATTTATGATTCACTTAACAATTCCTGATTTGTACTCTGAATAACTATTACATAACTGTATTTAAAATTAGAGAATTAATTACATTACTTCTTTCTGGACTTTTATATAAAAACTGAAAGAAAAGGTCAATTGCACTCACTCCAACAATCATTTTAAAAGTAAAACATGGAATATTATGAGATAATTTTAATATTGTGTCATCACCATCATATACGTTTACACTTCAAAATATTAAAAACAATAATATGAACCGCGATCAAAAACTGAACTAACAATATTTTAAATCCTACAAATTTTATTCAGTGTGATATTTTTTAGAATATTACAAAACGTAGTAATTTGGTGGCCATTTTTTAATAATGACCAAAGATGTTAACATTTTTTGAAGAAAGGATGAAAAAGTCATCACTTTTCTTCCTAACAATGAAAGAACATATCTTAGAGGTCATTAGAAAAACTGAGATGCTTGGATATTCCCATAAAATACTAATTAAATTGATGTTAACCATATTTTTTCCCCAAAATGTAGCAAAGGAATTATTTTAGATTTTTTTGTAATAATACAAACATTGTAAGGGTCGATAGATGACATAGTCCAGGGAATCAGTAATTTATCAGGCAGACACTGTATTTTAAGGTTCCAAGTAATTTCAAAATAAATAATTACAATATGAAAGACTAAGAGTAAAATAAAAACACTTCTTTTCCACTTAGCCTACAATAATTTACAATTTATTTTACTTGAATGGGTGGTTTTTGTAAATATTAAAAATGAAATTTTTATTTGTATCTCAGTAGGTAATTGCCTAGTTCACTTCCAAACACATTTACACAATACCAACATTCGACTGTAAGTCACAGCGTGATCCTCTATAACTTCAAAAAGTAAATTTCCTAAATTTTCAAGAAAGAATTCCACTTACTAGCATACTTAACATCCACAACAATAGTGTTTTCTTAGGACTTAACCATAAAAATATTGCATTTCAAAGAAGACCAAGAGCATTTCTAGAATGTCTAGGATTACAAGACTAATGTGTACTTTACTTCCAGGGTATTCTCATGCAGTCCTGAATTTGCTAATCCTGACCATGATCAAGCATGGGCAAGAAGAGATGGCATGCAGTGGCACCACCCACCTGCATTGGCCGACGAAGATCCGACCCCCCTCTGGGCTGCTGCCCTGCCTGTCAACACACCCCCCCCTCCAACAACACCTCCATTCTCTTTCAGGAGGCTCGTGGACCACTTGGTCAGGTAAGCATCCCTCTCCTTTGCCAATCGCACCACGTGAGAGGCAAGCAGCTCAGGGACCACAGCATCCTCACCCGCTGCCGCTGCGCCCAACATCTCCCCCCACTCTTGAGTCAAAACTAGCTCCTGACTGTTTGTCACCTTGGGTCACCATGCAGGCCAAGAAAAAAAAGAGTCAAATGGCCAATTGAAATTACAACTGCAATTGCACAAACTATAACATTCAGTTGAATCACACCGAACCTACAGATTTCAGATTGTAATCTTCAACAAAATCACAGAGCTCTGGATCCTAATATGCTGTGTTGATAGGTTTCACATGAGCCTAAGTGCCATAATACCCTGAATTGAAACCACCCACCTCCAAAAAAGAAGAGAATCAAACCAGTTAGTCCTAGAATTGCATGATGGGAAGTATAGAGAAAACGAGTCCTGGCAACCATGGGACTCAGCCCCATCAGCTGTGTGTCATGCCCAGCAGTGGGGGAGTCAAGTTTTCCACAGTTGTCATTTCAATAAATCTTTGCAAAGCTAAATCAATGACAGCAGCAGCACAGAAGATGAAGAAAAGGACAGAATTAGTTAGAATAGGAACTTGGAATGTTAGGACAACGCTGAGGACAGGAAAAATAGAGAATATCAAGTGAAAGATGGAAAGAGGAAATTTAGATATTTTAGGTCTATACGAGGTGAGATGAAAAGATAGCCGGGATTACTGGAGTGATAGTTAGAGAGTAATATACAGCAGAGGGGACGAGAGCCAACGAGAGACTGCAATAGTATCGAATAAAAAGGTAGGAAGAAGGGTAGTTCACATAGAGCAAGCAACAGATAGAATATTACTAGTAGAGATAAAGGCAGAACCAACATACTTGGTCATAGTTCCAGGATACATGCAACCAGGCAATCATAAGGAGGAAAAAGTCAATAGGATAGACGATCAGTTACAGGGCATAAACGCGTGTGTTTCTGTAATGAAACATTTTATTATGACGGGAGATAGAATGCAATGGTAGGCAAAGGAAGAAATGATGATGAGGTGGGGGATTACTACTTAGAAACAAGGACCATAGGGAGAAAGCAATATAGTTATGCTGGAAACATACAAACACTTGGTGTAGACACCACTAAATGAATAAGTAAACAGAGAGGAACATTGCTGAACAAACACCTAACATGTGGAATAATTCATATTACAAGCAAAAATACTAAACACCAGAAATGACTTGCTTAACAAACATACAAACACTTGGTGTCGACACCACTAAATGAATAAGTAAATAGAGAGGAACATTGCTGAACAAACACCTAACATGTGGAATAATTCATATTACAAGCAACAATACTAAACACCAAAAATGACTTGCTTAACAAGCAAATTTTCACATAATGAGTGACAGAGAAAGGGGGATTTCTGGAATGATACAAGCAAGCCTGCTACTTCAATTACTGTTTAGAGCTCAATCTGCCAGCAACTTAGGATTGCTAGTGATGACACATTTTCTCAAACTTGTGGCCAGACATTATTTGCAATTTTTTTCTAAAAACTCAATTATATTTTCTGCATAGTTTAAAAAAATGCCTCCAAAGAAAATTCTGCAAGAAGACATCCATAAAAGAACAAACAACCATAGAAAAGGAAAGCAAAATGAATTAAGAGAGTTGACAAGGTGTGAGCTTGCCTGCTCTAGCACACACATCAACAATCAGTCCACATAAACGATTTACACTATCCCCAAGGACAAGGACGAGATTAAGAAGATAGGCATTTCAAAAGAAGGACGCAACGCAATCTACGCAACAGTTACATATCCTCAATGATGTTACAAAGTTGCTTCTTGGATATGTAGGCCATCTCACACTGCTATTTTGTGGGAACACAAGTGCCAATTTGAATATTAAACCCCTATTTGTTTACCATATAGAAACTCAACCAGCCTTCAAGAAGTGTAACGTTTCAAACAGTAGGTTAAATATGATTCGGAGGTGGTGCAAAATTGTAGCAACATACCATGCATACGAAGCAACCCTCTAATAAGGCAATAACTATGTGCACCAGAAATTTATTCAATGAAAATGCTAAATTGCATTTTTACAAAATTATGAAGAATCAGCAGAAACAAATGTTTCTCGGGAGCTTTTTAGTGAAAAGGAATTAAGTACCTATCATAAATAATAAACTAATTATTTTTACTCTTTTTCGTTTTTACAAATTGCGGTTGCATTCCTGGTTGCTTCATTCCACGGCAGAAGAAAATGTGAATGTGATCCATGATCCTAAACATTGTATTTATATAATTTTCTTTGAATAAACTTATTTTTTTTGCAAGGAACTCATTACCATATTTTAAATCAATTTTTATGCTATAAGTTGTTTCTCTAGCTGAGTGTTTCACTTTATGAGAAAGATGGTGGAACAAATTATGCATGTTTCACAAGAAATTCCAAGAAACTGCGGGAGATGCCACAACAGTAACTTTTAACGGAGTCATTTGCTAATATGCACTTCAATGCAATAATTTCAGAGTGTAAAAATCATTTGCCTTGACTGGGATTGATTGGCATTGTTGCATTGAAATACATATTAGCAAATGACTCCGTTAAAATTTACTGCTGTGGCATCTCCTGCAGTTTCTTGGAATTTGTCAAAGGTAAAAACAGTGTGTTTTAAGTTGGCAAAAGTGTTTAAAGTTAGCTTTACTTTGTGGACAGTGGTGCGTCAGGCACGACTACGATTGCCTGTGACATTGTACGTACGGTATTTTGTTACAACATCTAGTTCCTTTAAAAGCCCCGAAATTTCAGAGTTAAAGAGGAGGCCTCGATAGTTTAACTGGCTAAAGCACTCGGCTGGACATCTTGGGTTCCAGGTTCGAATCCCGGTCAAGGCAAATGATTTTAACACTCTGAATTATTACATTGAAATGTTGTATGACGTTCCACTGTACATGGAAATGCCAGAGGATTCGGGAAGGCATGAATTAAGACTAAATCATAGCTAATCACTGATTGAAAAACAGTGCTGTCATTTCGCAGAACCCCAGGAGTGAATTTGGACTCAGATGACAATTTCGCACGTAATTATGAAGTGTGGCATCTGATTTGAAAGGATAAAACACAGAAGAGAGTTAGAAAATGACATGTAGCAGCCTCACTGGACCAACAAGGAAGGACTACCAGCAGGCTGTGGAGAAAATCATGAGTAAGGAGAGGGTGCTGGTTACTATTAGGAAAAAAAATTCTGAATGTAACAAAAAAGGGATTTTGGAAGCAGCAAGTGAAACTATAGGAACAGTAAATAGGAAAAGCTTAAGGGAATAATGGATTACAGATGAGATGATTAAAAAGATAGATGTGAGAAGGAAATGGAAAAAAGTAAAAAGAGTTAGATAGAAAGAAGTAAAAAGAATTCAATAATAAACTGAGACATAGGGAAAATAGGGCCAAATACGCATGGTGGAAGGTGTAGAACAAGAATATGGAAAGTTTACAGAGGACGGTTAAAATTAGTACGTTAAGCAGAACAGTGAAAGCACTGTCGGGGAAAAAGTGAACACCATTGCAAACAAACAAAGATAAGTCAGATATTAAAGATAGGTAAATATGGAAGTAAATATGAAAAACATTAATAGTGTTATAATAGTTAATTTTCCTAGGGATGAATATTTCAGATATAAAGCACAACATACAAAAACACAGAAAATTATAATTGATAAAAAAAATATAAGTACATATACAAATTGTAATCCAGGTTCAATATTCCATGAATTCCTGAACACTATAGAGGCACTTATTCAATATGAGAGCTTTAACATTGGCTGCAAAATCAGGAGAGATCATGGGAGCTTTGAGCACCAAAGGTAGGTTATTATACACATGCAAAACCATAACCTTAGGATCCATAGCAATCTATTAAGAACTGACAAAAGAGGATATGCAGGTTCTTCTACTCTCTTGTACCATTACTATGCATGCTGAAATTCACCAAATATTCCTAATAGGTTACATCTTGCGCACATCAGACACTCAAGTATATAAGCACAGGGCACAGGTAAAATGCTATTATTTTAAATAACCTACTGGGGGGGCAAGGGAGCACGATAGGCTTTCAGAGAAAATCAACAGACATCCATCTTTAGTATTCAAGAGGTTCTCTCGGGTTTCCCACCGGGTCAGGTTGCAGTACACCGACGTTTCGATGGCTGACTCTGCCATCGTCTTCAGGGTGAAGTTCAGAGCATAAAAAAGGCCTGGTAAAAGGTACTCTCCGCCAAGCCTCAGGTGTGCCCTGATTGGTCGGAAGCGTTAGTGTGCTCTGCTACGGCCAATTGAGTACGTTCCCGTGCATTTTTTATTTTCTTTAGCACTGGCTTCCAAGAGTTACTGATTTGGAAATCTGCGGTCGCCGAATATTACCTTAATAACGACCACAGAATCAACTTTACCGGCACGAAGAGGTTATGCCACTCCAATGGCTATTGGGATCGCGTGTTGAAAGAAGCCGTTGAAATCTGACTAGACACCAACACTTTCAACAGAGACAACGGCTTCCAAATCAGTAACACTTGGAAGCCAGTGCTAAAGAAAATAAAAAATGCACGGGAACGTACCCAATTGGCTGTAGCGGAGCACACTAACGCTTCCGACCAATCAGGGCACACCTGAGGCTTGGCGGAGTGTATAAATACCAGGCCCTTTTTTATGCTCTGAACTTCACCCTGAAGACGATGGCAGAGTCAGCCTTCGAAACGTCGGTGTACTGCAACCTGACCCAGTGGGAAAGCCGAGAGACCTTCTTGAATACCATACGCTGGGAAAACCTGAGATCCTTCATTCATCTTTAGTATTTTCAAGATGTATACAGCTTGTGATGATGATCCCCAGGCAGGTAAGACGGTAGTCTGAAATATTTCCGACATAACAAATTCATAAGATATTTTTCCTTCACATTTATTTTTATTTTTCAACATAGTCTCCTTTTAAGTCAGCAAACTTTTTCCAGCAATGCTCTAACTTTTTCAACATTTCCAAATAGTAGTTGACATCTTTCTCCATAAATTAGGCTTTCATTTATGCCATTTACATCCTTACCCGATGAAAATCTCTGTCCTCCAGGCAAAACTTTGAGGTTAAGAAAGAGGAATGAGTTGCTGGGGGCCAGATCTGGTGAATATGATGCGTGGTCAACCAATTCAAAATGCAACTCACAAATTTTAGAAATGGCAACCAACAAAGTGTGAGCAGATGTATTGTTCTGACAGAAAAGCAATTTCTTCTCCTTCAAAAGCCATTTTTTCCAATTTCTGCCTTTAGATTGTCAATTTATGTTGAGTAATACTTTCCTGTTGTTGTTTTAGCTCTTTAATGACAATCGAATAGACAATTCCATGTATATCCTAAAAAACGGTCCCCACTACCTTCCCAGCTGATTGAACCATCTTCCCTTTCTTCAGAGAAAGTTCACCCTTCGCAGTTCACTATTTTGACTGTTCTTCCACCTTGAGAGTTCATTGGTAGATCCATGTTTTATCCAAATTTATGAATTGATGCAAAATATTTGACTCACTTCACTTTAATCGCTCAAACAGGGCCTCTGGAAATGTTCATTCAAATGCATTTTTGGCCCAAAGTGAGCAAACTTAGCACCCATTGCGCAGATAGCTTACCCATGTCCAATCTTCAGTCTACATATGAAAAATGCATTATTTTCATATGCCCATAGCCTCTGCGATCTCTCTAACCTTAATTTGATGGTCGTTCAGTACCATCACGTGAACCTTTTCAATGTTATTGGTTGTTGTCGCAGTTTTTGGCCATCCCAAATGCTTATTATCCATCAAGCTGGTATGGCCATGTTTATATTCATCCAACCAAAATTTCATGATCGTAAATGATGAGCAGTCTGAGACATGTACAGGTTGCGGATTAGCCTCCTCTCCCCCTAATCCATTCCTATTTTCTGCAATATACTCATCAATTTTTCCCGGTTCACACCATCAAATGCCTTTTCCACATAATACGAAACAGGCAAATACTTCATGGTTGTATTCTATGTTCCTCTCTATTAGTGATCTCAATACTGCAATGGCATCATGCATGCCTCTTCCCTTGCTGAACCCAAACTAATCATCCCCTAAGTAATCATTTTCCCTGATCTCCATCCTTTTGTAGATAATCCTGAGAATCGGTGGTTCCTCACATATCGCTGCCTTACCCTTTCTTGGGATAGTAACTAAAGATGATACCAGTCTTCAGACCAGATTCCTCCTCCATTCGAGGATGATCTAAAAAGTTCTAGACCAGATGATCCCTCAATTTTCACACTGCCAACACACTTTTGTGGCCAGGTGCATTCTCCCGATGGAAAACATTTTTTACCTTCACAAGTCAAATCTGCTTTCACCAATATTTGTGTCCAGTTTCATTTGAAGTTAAGAATACTAGGGTAAGGTGAAAAGTTCTCGGTCTGACAATGAAGTACTGAGATTTCCAGTTAAAAAATTATTTTATTTTCCTACATAATCTCCGTTGATTTCAACACACTTGGTCTAGCATTTCTCCAACATCAGTATTCCTTTCCGAAAGTGAGAGTCTGGAAGGCTGCGAAAATATCCATCCACGGCCCTCTTAACTTCTGCATTGGATGTGAAGCACTTCCCAAACACAAATTTCTTCAAATTTGAGGAACAGAGGAAAGTCTGCGGGTGCTAAATCAGGAGAATATGGCAGATGACCAAGCAAATCATATCCCAAATCCTGTAGTTTTCCTATCACCAACGCACCAGCCCATGAAGGTAATCAATTAACAGGATCCCTTCCACATCCCAAAATACACTGGCCATGACCTTTCCAGCAGAAGCAAACAACTTTGCTTTTGTCAACTTCAGATGAATTTTCTTAGGGGTTAATCCATTCGACACAAAGAATTCAGGGATCGGGATGGTGCAGTGGCTAACATTTTGGCTTCCCACCCAGAGCCTGGGTTCGAATGCCAGAGGCGGCAGATATTTTTCAGTGGTATCCCGATCCCTACTAGAGGTGCTTTGTAGAAGGCACTTTGAGTGAGTATGCCGTCCGTTAGATGGAATGCTAAGCTGTTAGACCCTTTAGTAACTTTCCTTAAGAGCATGCTAATGCCAGATTTCTCTCCACCCTTTCTTCCTTTCCTTTCCATCTCTAATGGCACAATTGACCTCAGATGTAGGCTGCCTTCTAGGATAACTGCAAAGAATTTTATGACCGCATTTCCATTAAACAAAAAACACGAAGTCTACTGCAGCAATACGTGTTAACAAGCTACTTGAGAGAAAAAGTTGAAACTTGTCTTACAGACTAATGGCATGTCCACCCAGACAGGAATCATAAATTTTCCCTAATTGGAATGCCATCTCTGTGTCAGGCTGAGAACTTTTTACCTTACCCTTGTAGTACTTCCAAGTTATTGTTTTACCTTTTTCAAGATAGTCAATCAACAGATTTCCTTTTGCATCCCAAGAAACTAACGCCATGACCTTTCCCACCAACAGTACTGTCTTCGGCTTATTTGGAGCTGAAGAACCAACCTCTATCCACTGCATGGACTGTTGATTCGATTCTGGCTTTTAATGGCCAACCAATCTTTCATCCATTGTCACATATCAACATCGAAAATCAATCTTGTTTTCCGTAAAGCACACCACACACTTTGGAAAGTGTCGTCCGAATGTGTGTTTTATCCACATGAGCACAAACAGCACCCACCCGGCGCAAAAGCTTTGTCAATTGCAATTCCTCATTCATAATTTGACCAACAAATTCTTTTGATATCCCGTATATGGTATCAGCAATTTCATGCAACTTCATAGTTAATCTTCCAAAATCATATCGTGCACATTTTCAATGATTTTGTGGTGTAGTTGCAATTTTCCGATGTACTTCATGTGGATCATCTTGGAGTAATAGTTATAGAATATTATACAGAGGAGGGGAAAAGATCCAGGGAGGGATGGCTAGAATAATGAGCACAAAAAGAGAAAACACTTGACACGAAACACTCGGTGCTCACTTGTCTATTCACATAAGGAGTTACCCAGACATTTCTCTGCACACATTCTGATTGGCACAATCTTTGGTCTTCCCTGCATTGAGATCATGCAAAATCCACTTTGACCCTTCAAGTGCCACAATTTCCAGATGAAACACAAAGGGGAGCTAGCCACCACAAAAGCGTCCCGCCGAGCTCTCAATGTCCTCTTCCCCTCCAGGATTCTGACCATCGCCCACTTTCATTTCCCAGATCACTGTGATTTGGTTCAGGAATCTCATCATCTCTAGATTGCTGCCCACCACATCTGCAACCACGGCACCCGGGCCTGGGACCCACATGTGGTAGAGGTGCACCGCCTGCCCCAGCGCAATCGCCATGAGAAGCACACACAGCAACAACAAGGGGCCGATATTGATTGTCGTCTAGAGGTAGCAAAATGCAGTGAAGAAACGCTCACATGACAAACTAATAAATGCACCTAAAACTGTCAAAATACAAAAAACTAACCGTCACATGCTCATCTTGTTAGTCTTCTTCTTCCCCTGAGTCAGTGTTCCTTGAGGCATCTTCACTTGAAGTAAAGGGGGAGGCAGGTCTGTGATATTGATAGAAAGGAATGGGTGGAGGGGGGTTGCGGAGGAAATATTCACAAATATTTCCTCCGCAACTTCGTAAAATGAGAGCTAAAGCAAAACCAAGGGGTGGTGGAGGCTGGGAATTGGATACCCCCGCACATCTAGGTACCATGAGTGTATTAGTGACCCATGTGTATGCTGGTTTACCTGTGCCAGTATTCACCAAGGGGCCATATTTTGCCATCTCTGTGGTAAACTTTTTAAGATAAATTTGTTATATGCATTTCCTTAAAGAACATCAAAACCAAGCAAATGCCACAAAGCAAAATGTTTCAGCTCCAATTGGCAATAAAATGGCACCAATTTGAAATTACAAAATAAAGAGCCCATTATTCCAGTGGCACTTATTCCAATTAACTGAGAGTGCTGCCCCGAGGGATGCATTCAGAGAAAACATGAGCAGAGCCATTACAGTGCCATACTTGCCCATGCCATGCCATACCTGCTTGATGCAATCCACAATGGAGTGCTGGCAGTCCAAGGGAAGCTGTTTAATGGCCTCGATGAATGATTCCTTCGATGCCCCCTGCACGGCCGCGCCCAGCAACAAGAGCAGCAGCAGGTGCATCGCCGTCACGCACTGCTCATCCCTCACTGCAGCACTGACGGCATTCTCGCCCCCACTGACGCCTGCCAGTGCCACAGGGTCCGGGCAGACGAGGATCGTTTGAAAGAGCTCATTCTTCATCCCCAAGGGTAAGAGGAGAGCCAATCAACAGTTGAACAAACACAACACAGCTTCTACGTTCAAACATGTATAATTAGGCCAATAACTTCTATAATTTGAACAAATCATATATTAATGCACATCAGTAGATGACTCTGTTAAAGTTACTGCTGTGGCATCTCTCGCAGTTTTTTGAATTTACAATATTGTGCTAAAAATATGCCACATTAACACTTTTACCATGACTGCACATCCTCACCCTAGCACCTACTGGTCCTGTCACATTCACTTTTGTAATTTTCGACAAATGCATTGGATAGAAATTAGTCCTCAACTAATAGTAGTAGCCTCTGCACCATCCTCCTTAATTATTGTATTCCAGTGAAAGAATATTTTAATTTTAAGCTTGTTCATTTTGCTCTTAAATATGTTTCATGCACATCACGCATTGACTTGCAAGGGCTAATATCCCAAATAAATCGGGACTTAAAAATGTTGACCCTTCCATGGAAAACTTACATTTCAGCCAATTAAAATGCTCTTCATACGAAAGACAATAGGGCAAATGGGTTAGCCATGCCTATTTACTTTCTCCCTTCGGAATACCAAGTGCCATCAACAGCTAATATCTTAGTCAAATGCCAGTGAGTGGTGACTTTGAATGGTTTGCCTCACCTACAACTGTCGTTGATGAAGAGTATCACTGAAGAAAGGTAAGCAACTGAATCAAAATTAATTGCTGTTGAGTTATGTTAACTGTACTACTGTTTCCATTATATATGCCATAGTCAATTCTGAAATTAATATTTACTTTTCTCTTTACGTTCTTCTGCTCTTGTCAATGTCAAAGATACAATCTTCTTTACAAATGGGACAAAAATAATCCCAATGTTTATACTTTTCAGCATTTGGACAAGATCAATATTTCTGACTCAATCCATCCCAGGATATTGGTCAAGTTACAGGTTAAAGCAACAGTGTAGAATAATGGCCAATAATCACAAGGCCAAGCAGAATAAATATATTATTATAATTTACTAAGGTTTTATAGATGATCTCTTTGAAAAATTTCTTTTTGAGAATGTAATTTCTGTGATAAGACATCCTAAAAAATGCCCAAATAATTGTGAATTAATACAAGGCAGCGCATTTAGTTTAATCGTACATGTGGTGTTGCTGTGAAACTTGTATGCATTGGAATGACAGGGATGTCGCCCCTCTGCTAATACACACATTGTATCCCTACCGACCAACTCTGAGTCCACAGGCACTCAACTGTAAGCGGTATGACAGTATCGATAAATTCGTAATACGTCCCTTTCTATTTGGTGTGCATTTCTGCTTTTACCCATAGAAACTTATATGTTGCATAAAAAGGTAAAATTAGAATAGCCTCTTAGGATGTAAAGAAGGAAGATTGTCATCTAGGGAGATTGCATTCAAATTTTAAGTGGTTAATTATGCTTTGCAGCATGGAAACAGGGCAGCCGAAGGACAATTTGGCCCACCTCTGGCTAAGAAGATAATATTAGAACAGAGAAAGACTGAGCCAGTGAATGCAGATGAGAATGGGGAAACTTAACTTAACATTCATGTGCTCCTGAATGGCCAAAGCTTGAGGAGCATGTTAAGAGTAGGATAAAAATCACAAGAGGAGATGTGATCAGTGTTCCAACAAATTGGATTGGACCAATGATCTTGATTGAAATGAGAAAATCAGTGATAGGTATGTCTATTGCCAATTTTTCTGGGACAAGTTTATGATGCGAAGAATTCACAAAGAGACACCGTCCCTGCATGCATACCGAAACTATGATAGCACAAAACCTGCTACTTAAATACAAAATTAAGGTTATAGAGTTCCATAAATATGTCATCAACTTGAGAAAAAGGATGTGTTTTGAGATAGGACAAATTGGGGATATGGATGAGGTGCCCTTGATGTTTGATGGCCAATCAAATAAAACAGTGGATATCAAAGGAGCTAAGGCAGCAATGTTAAAGACTTCTGGTAAAGAGAAGATGCACAAAACTCTTACTCTAGCATGTTGCGATGATGGTTCAATACTCCCTCCTTTGCTGGTCTTCAAAAGAAAAATGCTACCTAAATGTACAACTGCACACAGAATTTATGTCCATGTTCATGCCAAAAGATGGATTGACAGGGATGAAGCTGTAGTCCAGTCATCCAGATGGTCTTCCGACAAATCCTTTTGTTAGTGTGCCATCAGTTTGAGGCCCATACAACAGAGTTGACTAAAAGCCATGCCACTGAACTTAATATGTATCTTGCTTTGTGATTCCTGGTGGATTACCTCCTCCATTGCTCCCTCTGGGCATTACAGTCAATAAACTGTTCAGTGGATTTATGCATGTGGAATGGATAAAGTGGGTTGAGGCACCAACTCATGATGTCGCACAGATGGGAAGAATGAATCAATTTCTAGTGTTTGTGAGTGAGAGAAAAATTCTTGACAGAACGTTAAAAGTGAAAATATCATCAAATCTTTGCAAAAAAGTAGAATTAGTAGTGCCCTATATGGAAAGGGAGATGATATTGTACATGACACAAGTGAAACTCCAGTGAAAGTGAATTCCATTGAAAATAACTGCTTATATGATTTTAGCAGCAGTGATGGTGGATTTCTAGAATTCTACAATGAATAAACATTATACTCTCTAATTTTTTAATGTAACAATTCAATTTACTGGGTATTGTATTGACATAAAATGCTTTTATACTTTTCAGTCTGACACAAAAATGTTTCCTCAATTCTAATCAGAAAAATCACAATAATATATTACCAGACCTATGAGATGTACTGGTGCATTTCACGCACCAGTACATCCCATAGGTCTGGTAATAAGTACGAGTCTTTCTTTCTTTTTTAGTAATGGATAATAGTTGAGATTTCATTTTGTGTAACACAAGAATGTATTATTTTATTCTCATGGCTGAAATTGTCTTCCACATGTTTGACGGAAGAAATTGGTCAATGAAGATGCTTATATTTGTACTGATTGGAGATGTTATTTTACAAAGGGCTAAATATTACAACAAAGGAAATTATGTTCTCAAAGCTGCAACTGAAAAGCCTTCTAAAATGTCTTCAAATATAAATTGACCAATGAATCTCTTCGTCATAGCTCGTTCTGGTTTGCAGTGCTTTGTGACAAGTGTGCTTAGAAGGAATTTCTGATTTTAGAACGTTTGAAGATTGTGCATGAAATGTCAACAAAAAAAAGTAAGCCTTACTCATGTCATTAGTGTTTAATGGATTCTGGAGTTTGCCTCGACCTGGAATTGCTATAGATAAGTACATACCTAATTGAGTACCATTTTTCAGGTTTGTATTCTCCTTTCTGTAAGTTGCCCATTTTATTTTTTATTTCCAAATACACATGAATCTATCCTAATTCTTATACCCATCAATGCCAGGTAACCCATTAGAGGGGATGATTACTAATTCTTAATCTTCTGCATGATCCTCAGGGCAGGAGGATGAGAGATACACAGGATAATGATAAAAACCATAAACGCAGTAATCAACCCGAAGGTCCGTTTAGTAGGTGATGGTAGAGATCACCCAGTACTAAGCCCTATACGGCGTGTGAAATTCACACATCAGGGTAGGGGGGCCAGTTCCTTTCCTTGTGCCGGTTATGGTTTCCCAGGAAGACCTGGTACCCGAAAAATCAATTTAGCTTGGGTGGAGCTGCAGGTGCCCAGAGTGCCTTGCCCGGGAATCGAGCCTGGGACCCTCCGGTCAGCAGTCGAACGCTCTACCCACTGGACTACCGCGACCCAAGGATAATGATATATAATAAAAACAATAAAATAAAAATCTCACTCCTAGTGATGATCACAATACCACTATGATTTTTGTAATTGCCCATGCACATTTTACTACAATGGCTGGTAAATGAGCCACATTCAAAGAGAAGTACAGGCAGAACGCTAACTTCTGTCCCTCTTGACTGACTTTCTCGATGAATTTCATTCAGTTCAGAGGTGTGTCTACGAATAGGAGAGGGGAGAAGGTCCACAAAATAGACCACACAGATAAGGAAGGCCTCAGGGAGGAATAGTGGCACCACAGTCATCGCAGGTTAGGTTGTCCATCACTATTATCCACATAGGTTATCCATCAATTTTAGTAACAAGGTAAATGGAAACAATAGGGACTACAAATTCTCGGAAAATATCATTCCTAGGATTGATAGTTGCAAATACTTAGGTTTACATTTAACCAAGGATTTAGGGTGGGGGCTAACCATGAAATGCATTTTTAAGAAAGATTTCAAAACTCTTCATTGAGTGATGAGAAACCTCAAAGGGATTGTTAGAGCAACTAAGGAAAAGGCATATAAGACCCTTGTAAGACCAATGTTTGGTACTCATCACTTGTATGGGACCGACACAAAGAAGGACATATTACAAAACTGGAGAAGGTCCAAAGAATGGGGAAGCATAGGAGGCTGGAGAGTGTGTCTGGCATGTTACAAACACTGAGCTGGGAACCTCTACAAAGTAGAAGAAAAATAAGCAGACTTTGTGGAATGATCCGCATCCTGAAGGGAGAGAAAGCTTGGGCAGAACTGAGGAAAGAGGGGGGAAATCCAAATTTTATAGGGAGAAATGATCACAACTTCAATGTAAAATGCAGAGCACAAAGAATGAATAAAAAAATTTTTCTTTTCTTAATGAAACAATTCTTGATTGGAACACCTTGCCTGCTTAACTATTCAAACCCTTTCCTAACAGGGTAAAGACTTTTCAGAGAAAATGTAAACAATTTTTGGTAATAATTTGACTGATGTGATGTGTAAAATTGTGTTTAACAGCTTAATTTTTTATTTTTTCTCCTGTTGATTGGGAAAATGATATTGATTAGATGGGGATATTCTTTTTTTTTAAGTGAGGGATATGTGTTTGGAAGTTTCCTTTAAGTGTACTTCTTTTGCTGAATAATTTTATTTATTATCTTTCGTGATACTGATTCTTGTCATGATATGTCATGCTATTTTTTCCAAGGAAAGTTCAATTATAATACTTGGGACTTGTGTGCCACCATGGTCTATCTGCACATGTAGGTTTTAATAATAATAATCCAGAATCATGAAAGGGAGCACTACATAAACCACAACTAGCAGATCGGCTGAAATACTAAGCTGTGCATTGCAACAAAACATCAACTTTAAACGACAAATGAAAATACAATCAATGACAGTTAGTGCCACAACTCAACTTGATGGTAAGGCATAGCCCGAAACAGGTTACCACCATCGGTACCCACCAAACAACACAGACCAGGCAGATTAGATTTGGCAAATATATACTGTACAGAACGTTGCCAATTAGAATGATCTGAACATCATGTCTCGAACCACGTCTATTTTGACTGCAATCGAGTCGGATGTGTAACTTTTCATGGGGAACAAAGGAAACACTACTTACTATCTTAGCAAGAAACCCCTAAGTAGCGTTACAAGTAATATATCACATACCTCGTATATGGCCCTAACATTTTGAACGTTAGACACCATATTCCGGATTCTGATTATAGGATCTTTGTAACTAGGAACCACCATGCCCTTGCGCTCAGGATCTGGCTGACTGCTTGGATGGAAAAGATTTCTTGTTGAATAAACAAATATATCACATTGTCAATAAATCTCAATGACCCTATTACACTCACATCAACAAAATCACTTCATGGATGAGTACCCCATCCATGAGATCATCAAGCGTCACCAATTTTTCAGGATTACTCAAGCAGGACTGGAACTATATTAAAAACAGAAGTCAGTAAATTCCAAACAATACAGTTGGAAACCTTAAAAACAAGCGTATTACCCAAGTCACCAACGGTCCCTCCATGAATGGATCACCTTCGGTAGACGAATCCATAATTTTATCATCGGCTTGATTTGCTGTCATTGAAAAAAATTATAATGTTCTTGATAGAAAAGCTCGTAACCTGTCATTGACCATCATGTTCAATAATTTGCCTAGGAATCCCAAAAAAAATACTGTTAGCTTGTCCAGCACACAAAAAACTAGTTTCACACTGGCATTCAATACACCATAATGAAGCACCAGATTAGCGTTAAAACCATAGCTAAGGGTACTAACATGCGATATCAACGTAAATATCCATTGCATACCACAGGGAAGCATGTTTAATAGTCCTAACAATCGTAACAAATATTCTTCACAAAAACATTGCCAATTTAAGTCAATCGATTTTTCATCATGAGACGAGGACAGCCATGATATTCATTGAGCGAATGTTTTTTTTTCCTTCCTGAAACTACCCCACGGCATAAGGCAACGATTCCCGAATTAAACTAAACAAACCTTCGTTTCATTGACAGGAATTATCAGAGTTATCGCTGATAGAATCGATATCCATTTCACTCTTGATATATTCGATCCTATCGATTCTATTTTCGATGACGAGAGAGAAGCGCTATTTCAAATTCGAGACAAACGAGACCTCTCATTTTCTAAACTGCATTGTTCAAGCGTAAATCTCCTGTATTTACTATTGTACTGCGTAAACATAGAATTCTAATATCCGTTCTATTTTTCCTGAGTGAAATAAGATTTAAACGATAAAAGTTTTTCTTTGTCACGGATGTCAAGGGGCACTTTTTAGAATCGCGAAAGTCGTGTGATTGCCGAAAACCAGGTATGAGGAGCTCTTTTCCAGATTTTTTATTTTATATCACTTAAAATTGGCAGCGGTATAGAATAACAGAACCGTGGCATCAAAAATAAATTTAACTTAAAAATATAATAAAGACAAGCCTAAGTTAAGAATTAGCATTTCGCAACATAAGTAGACGGGCACAGAGTGAAAAGTGAAGTCTGCGAAACCGATATTTTAGTCTGTCGAGTGAATTTCTGTAAAAATTATGAATTCATATTTTTTTTGTCTATCAATTTTTTTGGCCAAATAAACTTTTGTTTGTTCCATTAGAGCATTTCAGGTCACTGACAGAAAAAATACAACAATCTAATATGAATCAAAGCAATATAAATAATGATTCAGAAACATTTCTTAGACATCAGTCATGAACTTCAGGTAAAAATGGACTCTGACAGTATAAAGAAAGCCAACTGTTATATTTATCTAAATCCTCAGGTGACAAAATAGAATCTATCTTGGTCATGCTGTGGCCCTTGTAAAGCATTACTCGAAGTGCAGGATAAAGTCATTGTATGCGATATTTGGAATAGTTCATATCACTATGAATGGTCAGGATTTAGTGATATTTCATTAAAGGCTCAAAAACTCAACATGCTGAATGCAGTCATCAGATAAATATAATGGAAATTGAAACTACTAAAATACTAGAAATTTACGATCAATCTGATATAAAGTTAAAAGGTAGAGCTGCCATAGTCAGATCTGTAATAAACTCCGCAAAGCTGTTTATATGTTAAGAAAGATCGAATTTCTCATGACAAATGAGTATCATTTAACACTTTGCCATGCTATCTTTCAATCCCATTTGAATTGAGATAATGAGTTATTGTATCACTCCCCACATGTTAAACAAATATTGCTACTACAAAAGAGAGCTGTTATTGTTCTTGGTAATATTCCACCTAGTAATTCTTGCAAGCTTTTTAATTTTGGTGTTTATTTATGCGTCTCTGAGTCTCTGATTAATGTAAAAGTTAATCTAGAAAATTACCTATTAAAATATGATATCCATAACTGCACCATTAGAGATAGTGCAAACTCGGATAGTAAATGTTGTAGACTAACTAAATAATAATAATGATATTTATTATGTCCAACAATTTATTTATGCAAATATAAGACAATTTTAGGGGTAATAAGTATAAATAGTTACACCTATTTATTGCAACTTGCATATGGCTCCATTAGATTAATCGCATAGGAAGTAAAATTGATTTAGCCCTGCCCAACTCATTCTTTTACATTGTATTATCATTTTTCCATAAAATAAGTCTTAATTTTTTCTTTAAATTTACAAAAATCTTGAATATCTTTTAATAGAGACAAACAAAGAGACAAACTCAAAATCAATGACTCCAAAGGCCATCCTATCTCCAACTACAGCATCCTAGCAAATAGTTTCAATGAATTTTTCTCCAAAACAAGTGCCCCCCTAAATCCAGCTCACCCATTGGAGCCAAGCTTTACCAGCTCTTGCAAATCCTCATTTCTTTACCCCTGCACAGACATAGAATTGAAAAATATTTTTCAGAATCTACGAAATAAATTTAGTTCAGGGTTGGATGAGATTCCCAGCCCAGTTCTTAAACGCTCATTTCATCTGATCAGGACACCTCTATTACATATTATAAATGAATCCCTGCTGCAAGGAATATTCCCACCTCCTCTGAAAGTTGCAAAAGTTATCCCGCTCTATAAAAAGAAAAGTAGCCCCCATGAAATGAATTCTTATCGCCCAATATCTCTCCTAAATCAGTTTAGCAAAATATTTGAGAAAGTGTTTCTCAATCGCCTCATCCCATATGTTGAATCTGAGAAGATTCTGTCAAAATTTCAGCATGGTTTTCGGCAGAATAGGTCCACCAAATCTGCTACTTATCAGGCAATAGATAATATATTGACAGCTCTTGATTGCAAGTTAGAATCTGTAGGAATGTTCTTTGATTTTTCTGACGCATTTGGCTCAGTAAATCACAATTTACTATTGCAAAAAATGCATAAATATGGCATTAGGGGCAATGCACATGACTGGTTAGTCTCATATCTTCAGGACCGTCAGCAGCACGTGGTTTTGCTCAATGATGGAAAAAAATTCATCTCTCCTGGTAAAGTTGTATGCCAAGGTGTCCCACAGGGTTCAGTTCTGGGTCCTATCCTGTTTCTCCTCTACATTAATGACCTACCTGAGAATATAAGAACCAACGAAAGGGATGATCCACTCTTATTTGCAGATGATACCAGTATCATACTCACTGCCTCTACAGCCCAAAGTTTAACAAACAATGCTAAACAAACCGTTCAACATCTGAACTCATGATGTAGCAGGAATCAGCTGAATTTAAATGAGGAAAAGTCCCAACTACTTTACTTTGCAAATAAAAACAAAAAAATGGCCACTTTTGCAATTGAATCAAGTGGAAAACTAATTCCCCAAGCGCCCCATGCAAAATTCCTAGGAATAGTTCTAGACGGGCGGTTGTCCTGGTGGGAGCATATATGTCACCTGGGCAAAAAACTGAATACCATTTGCTTCCTTATTAGAAGCATCAGGTTTACCGTAACAATGGATGTCCTCATGTCAATATATTATGCAAATATCTACTCCTGTATAGTATATAGTATCCTTTTCTGGGGTTCTTCTCCGCTTGCAGACACAATATTTAAAATTCAAAAGCGAGCCGTACGGCTAATTGTCAAAGCAGAGCATAATGCTCCTTGTCGTCCATTATTCCATAAATTGAACATTCTACCTTTGCCATGTATTTATATCTATGTATTACTGGTGTACATCTTTGTAAACCTTTCAATGTATGACACAAATTGTGGTATTCACCACTATGGGACCAGGTCTAAAAATGATCTGCACCGAACTTACGTAAGAACTAGAACCACCGCACTAGGCCCTAAATCTATGGGTCTCCTTATGTTTAATAAGCTAAATGAGGACCTGAAATCCAGCACAAACATTTGTCTATTTAAAAGGAAATTGAGAGCTTTTCTTCAAAGGAATTTGTTCTATTCTATTAGGAATTTCATGGAACATGAAACTTAGAATAGGTATATGTATTACATTGTGTATTATTGTATATATTGACGTGTCCTATACTATGTGTGCAATTTTTTGTATGATGCAGTCTCTGGACAAATAAAAATTATTATTATTATTATTATCATACTATTTATATGATTCAGTCAATTCTATGATCAGAAACACTCAATCAAGGGGTTGATGGGATATTCAATGCTACCATTCTTCAATTTTTAAACCTGCACCTCTGGTTGTCATTTTCAAGGTTTCAAAATTTGTAAGAAAAAGTTATTTTTTTTTTTTTTAAGGTAATCTACCGGTTAAGGTAGGTTTTTCGATGGACACAACTACCAAACAAATATTATGTTACTACTAACAAAACACAACCCTAAATTCTACTCTACACCAGGTCCCTCTTCATCTCTGAGTACTTTCTTCCGCCCTTCATCCCGTCCAACATCCCTATCCTGTTCCTTCCCTTTCCTCTTTTGCCCAACATTCTACCCTCTATCACAGTCTTCAACATCCCACTGCCGGTCAACACCCCCTTCATCCACTTTTCCTGCCTCCATAGGATTGCTCCCAACAAACCCCTCTCTTCGCCCACCATACCAAGTACTTCCTCGTTTGTTTTCTTCTCTGTCCGTTTCACCTTCTCCATTCTTCTCCAAACCCACATTTCAAAAGCCTCCAGTCTACGTCTATCCTCCTGCTTCAATGACCACGTTTCCGCGCCGTACATAGCTACGCTCCATATCAAAGTTTTTACGAGTCTTTTCTTAACATCCTTACTAAAAGTCCCCGTCATCAACTCCCTCCTCCTTGTGAAAGCCTCTTTGCCTAGCGCAATTCTTCTCCTTACGTCCCTACTACTTTGACCGTGTAGGTCCAAAACACTACCGAGATACATAAACTGTTCTACCTGCTCTAGTTTTTGCCCTCCTATTTTAATGTTAAGCTTGGCCTTTTTCTTTCTAGAAAATCGCATAACCTTTGTTTTATTAATGTTGATTCTCATTCCATACCTGTCGCACTGAATTTCCAATTCACTAAGCAATGCTTGCAGCCCCTTGGCTGACTGACAAACTAAAGCTTGGTCATCAGCAAACCTAACTGATTTTACGAATTCCCCGCCCACTTTCATTCCTACCTCTAGTTCTTCCCATGCCTCTTTGATCATTTCCTCTGCATACAGGTTGAACAGCAACGGTGATAATGGGCAACCCTGCCTTACACCCCTTCCTAACACTGCCCATCCTGACTCCCCGTTTCCCACCCGCACCTGAGCAGTCTGAGACATGTACAGGTTGCGGATTAGCCTCCTTTCCCTCCAATCTATTCCTATTTTCTGCAATATACTCATAAGTTTTTCCCAATTCACTCTATCAAACGCTTTTTCGAAATCTACGAAACAGGCAAATACCTCCTGGTTGTGTTCTATATTCCTCTCGATTAATAATCTCATTACTGCAATGGCATCACGCGTACCTCTCTCCTTCCTAAACCCAAACTGATCATCCCCTAAGTAATCATTTGCCCTACTCTCTATCCTTTTGTTTATGATCCTGAGAACAACTTTAGCTGCGTGGGATATCAAACTAATTGTCCTATAGTCCTCACATGACGTGGCCTTTACCTTTTTCGGAATCGGAACTAAAACTGCTCTCACAAAGTCTTCCGGCCAGATTCCCTCCTCATAAATGCTACGGATCAGCCCATATAGCCTATAGTTTTAGTCCAAATGGATGCCAAGAAATTTTATGCATGCGATAAATTCTATATTTTGGTTATTCACTGTTGTGGAGTACTGGGCTTGGATTTGTTGAGAGAAAAATACATTGCCTGGGATTTTTCCTTGTTCAGTTTCTGACTATTTTCTTTGCATCAGTGTGTTTGCCAGCTGAAATCCTAATGTACTCTTTAAAGATAATTCATTAGTAAAGGTTCAAGAAACTAATATATTGGTATCATCAGCATATGAAATTGGTTTAATTCCACCGGCTCATATTAAAATTGAGGGCAGATTATTTATATATATTTAAAAAAGAACTTGCCTAAGAATAGAGCCCTGAGGTACTCCAAAGAATTTGGATTTGCCTTTGGTATTGTATCCAAAACCATTGACTGTTATGATGACTGTAGTGACACGATCTTTCAAAAAATGACTGGATCCACTGCCTTTGTTACCCTCTTATTCCATGACACTGCAACTCTTTAGCGAGACTGTTATGATCTATTGTATCAAAAGCTTTGGTTAAATGAGAAAAGGCCGGTTACCTACTTCTAATTGTCATGAGAGGTCAGAATAAGTTCAGGGCCTCATATGTGGCTGAAATGGAGGACCTATTTCTTATGAACCCATGTTGATGATGTGATAATAAATTATTTTTATTGAAGTAGATGTAAGTCTATTGAGAAGTATTTCCTCGAATATTTTTGTGAACAATGACTGTATAGCAATTGGTCAGTAGTTATTAGGATTATTCTTGCTTCCTATATTTTTATAAATAGGAATAGCTTTTGATGTTTTGAGAGGTGTTGAGAAAATCCCTTGGGAGAGAGATTCATTAATTAAATGAAATAGGGGTTCTTTAATGAAAGGATAGTAGAATTTAATCACAGAACTTTGGAGGCCATCCTCTCCAGGACTACATCTAGTACGCAGCTGATTTACTGCGGCACATTTACTTTTTTACTTATTTACTTTTTCTAGTCATGCAAATAAGAAGAGAGACTTATCACTACTTGGGATGTGGGGTGTGTTAGTTTACAGGCATCAGAGCTAATTTTTTTACTGTTCAAATTATGTAGAGTGGTGATGATATGTGTGCAGGATTGGTGACTGCATTTCCTTATGGATCATTTAATTGGAGTGGAGTGTGAGGGAGTGAGGATCGTCGGAAGCTATTCATTCTTCTTATTCATTATCCTCCAGGATTACTTGTATTTGTTCTCAGCATATGTGATTCCATTATTGTTGTAGGTATGCTTAACTATGGCCAATGCATTTTTATATTTCTTGTTTCAAGCTTTATATTCCTTCAATAAGGCTGATTTATGATGATATTTAGTTTTTTCAGGCATTTATTTTAGAATTCTGGATTGTTGTTTGAATTTGTCAGTCACCCAGTTTTTTAGGATTTAACCCCCCCCCCCAGCAGTCTCAATCTTTTAGGAAAGACAATATTAAAGTGATTGATAAATTTAGTGTAATAAAGGTGATTTTCTTGAGAATAGCTTCACTTAAGGGTGTATGCTGGATAATACACTTGGCTTAATTTAAAGCTTCCAAGCAATTAATGGTGATCAATTAAGAGAGAGGCGAGCTTTTTACTCTCTCAGATGATTTTTCAAGATTTGTTAAAATATTGTCTATGCGTGTTTCAGAACTTGTTGTGATGCGAGTTGGGATGTAGTTTGTACATATTATAACAATTTAATGTAGACATCAAATCACTTCTTGCTCTTGAGGTCAACAAGATGTTGCAAATGAAGTCGCCTGTCATAATGACACATGGATTATTGGGAGAATTAAACATTCTATCCAGGAGACAGTTCAATTCTTTCAGGAAAACGTCAAATTTTTGGCAGGAGATCTTAATACTGATGCTATAGAAAATTAAAGATTGATCATTTTTACATCCCACACATTATTCAAACACTTTTTCTTCAATCAGGTTATCATACGTGAAATCCACCCTGTTTATTAGGCATTGGACCTAAAGGTTCATGATTCTCTCTCTCATAATTAGGCAGAAACTTTACAAGAGCTGGAACAATGAAAGACAATAATGCCCTTGAATTCTTAGGTTGACTCTGAATGGGCACCAATTGATTCTGTCTGAACATTAGCCATGGATGGACTGAGTTCAGATAGACCTCAGGGTGGTACAGTCGCAGTGAACAATGATGATCAAGACAATACAGCCAACAGTGAATCTACATTGCTGGGGCGAGGGCTGTGGGATTATGAAGGCCAAGGTTCCACAAAGGTTTCATCGCAGTCCGGAAATCTGTCTGCTCAGCCAATGCGGTTACAGAGAGTCCGCCTTCAGGCGATGGGCCAGCTGGCTGGGCACTGGCTCCAGGAATCCAGCAACCAAACTTATGGTACAGATGAGTTGGAGTTGGATGAAATGGAGAATGGTGAGAGTGTGCACATACACTCATTGTCTTTCATCACAAGGTGCCATGCCATCCTAATTGATGCTTTGACAACTTCTGTTTGGAAAACTAGTTTTCTGCACATTTTAAGTTCCTACTATTCACTCTGTTTTATGAGCCTCACACTTGACTCATTCAAATTATTATGTAATATTAGATTTTTTAAGTTTCTGGTCATAATGTTAATTTATGTACTAAGACAATGCGTGCAGTGATAGTGTTAATGCTGGTTAATATTATTTATGATGCAAAATATAATATTTACTCAAATGGGAAACCTGATTTTTCAGGGTAAATTTTTCATAAATAAATGCTGGAAAGATATGGAAACTGAAATTTTAACTTTAGTAATGTGTTTTAGCCCCCATTCCCTAAGAAAGCGGATGCTTCCTTGTGTGAATTATGAGTCAAAAATTTCTGACACAAGTCTTGCTCTGGAGAATTGAAGGAATAATGTTGCATGGCCAATTCAGGTTCAAGAGAGGCACATGTGAAGCTATCCTGGCTTTCAGGCTGGTTGTGAAGAGAGGAATAGAAAAAACAAGCAAACTTTTATAGTTTTTGTGATGTAGAGAATGCCTTTTATACATAGCATGGAATACGCTGCTGAAAGTGCCAAGGAAGAGCATAGTAAAGTTAAAGTAAAGAAGACCTGTAGTGAGGCTGTGTAGGGGCATGAAGGCAGTGATAAGAGTGAAACATAGCAGACAGGCATGAAGATAGGAAAGGGTGTTGGACAATCATGCTCACTCTCTCTGCTACAAGTATTTGAGATGCGGCGCAACAGGAGAAGGATGGCCAATGCGAGCTACATACAGTGATTGATGGATTCAGAAGTGTTGAGTTAAGCAGGCAAATATTATGCCTTAGGAAAACACTGCAAAGAAGGCATATCACATGGTTCGATCATCTGCCAGGGCATGAGGAGTTGAGCATACCACACAAAGGGTTGAAATAGGGCAAAAACCATAGATGACAACATAGATTGGAGTATGCATAGCAGATAATGGAGGGCATGGAATGTAGTTGGTCGTTAGGAGCAGAGAGAATGACAGAGGATAGAGATGCACGCAGGACTGTCACCAACCAATCCTTGAAACCTCATGTTCCTCTGTGAGACTAAATTAGACCAGTGATTATGATCCCATTTAGGTTAAGAAATTATTGCACTAATTAGCAAAAAAGTATCTAATATCATCAAATTCACTCAAAATTATATTATTTGTGTGTTCTTTGGTCAAACGGCAATAACCATAAGTTTTATATATCATTAGATGGCTCAATACTACAATAGATATTGTCAATATTATTGAGAGCACAAAGTAGAGTAGATCCACAGTAATAATTGTTTTATATGAGATTAAATTTAAAACTTGACTCTAAACATCCCAGCCATAACTGTTGTGAAGAAGTCCTTTTTCAGTCCACCCTTCTAAAAGCAGATATTTAGCCAAAAAACATGAAACATTTTAATATCTATGAATGAATTATGCATGCATGGCAAAACTTCTAAATTGTTTGACAAGCTGGAATTGTCCTCAAGTTGCTAGTTCCAAAGATCATCTAGTCTTAATGAATGAACATTCTTACAGACAAGCTAACCAATAATGCTGGTGAGAAAATGAACAATGGAATACTTAAGAATATGGCTGCAGTTACTATTTGTGAGGCTACAGAGAAGGACCACAGTTATGCTGGCGACAAGGTGTCTCTGATAAGGTCAGTTGATGTAGATTGAAACTCACATCCTAATTTTTCCTTTTTCTCTGCATGACTTATTAGTTTCTGCTGGTGGAGCCAAAATCAATTTTTCAGGTATAAAAACATTTTGTTCAATTCTGCTGAATTAATTATCATTATTAGGATTTCTGAAGTTATAGGAAGTTTTTGTATGGACAAAGTCTGAATAATTATGTATTTTTTTGACCCTCCAAAAGATCGTAGATGCTGCTTTGACGAAGCAGCACTTACGAGTAACGTCCAACGCCACAATAAGCCCCCTCTTTAATTATAAATACTTCCTACCTTCATTCTATTCAACATACCTTTCCTCTTCCTGCCCTTTCCTTGTTTGCCTAAAATTCTCCCCTCTATTACAGCCTTCAATATCCCACTGCTGATCAATACACTATTCATCCATTTTTCTTGCCTCCATAGGATTTCTCCCATCAAAACCCCTCTCCTCGCCCACCATACCTAGCACCTCCTCATTTTTTTCTTTTCGGTCCATTTTACTTTCTCCATTCTTCTGCACACCCACATTTCAAAAGCCTTCAATCTACTTCTATCATCCTGATTCAATGACCATGATTCTGCTCCGTTCATAACTACATTCCATATCAAATTTTAACGTGCCATTTCTTAACATCCTTACTCAGCATCCCTTGTGAGAGCTTCTTTGCCTAGCGCAATTCTTCTCCTTAACTCTCTAACACTTTAAACATTTTGGTCCAGAACACTTCCCAGATAGGTAAACTGTTCCACCTATTTAAGTTTATAAATTTCTATTTTAACATTCATTTTAGCCTTACTGTTTATCAAAAACCTTAAGACCTTGATTTTGTTCACATTATTTCTTATTCTATATGTATCACGCTGATTATATTGTGCTTGTAACCTCTTGACTGATTAAAGCTTGATCATTTTCATTGATTTTATGAATTCCCCTAAAAAATTCTTCCATCTCCAGTTCTTCCCATGTCTCTTTTACCTTTGTCTCCATGTTTACATTGAAAACCGAGTAGGTTATGAAATTCCCCTATCTCATCCCTCTTCCCAACACAACCTATCCTGACTGCCCATCTGTAACTTGCACCTCAGCAGTCTGAGACAAGTACAGGTTGCGGAATTATCTCCTGTATAGTGACATGAGGTGGCAATAAAGAAGTGACGCAAATATTAATTCCACAGGAAGTGAAAAATATGTACTAAGACATAAGCAACATACTCTTACAACAAACTACATCAATTTTTCCCAACCTAGACATAAATGCCCCAACATTACTTGGGAAGAGCTCTATGATACACTTAGGTTGACATTCTAATCTTCCACCCCACAATTAAAAGAGGAATGTTTTCCTGTATTAGAGAAATGTCTTCATGGCTCTATTGTAAAACTGTGGTCTTTCCTCCCCAGATAAGAGGACTTTTTCAACCTTTCTGAAATATCTTTCTTGGCGGCAACCTCAACATAAGATTGGTATATGCACTTCAGGCATGCTTTCTTCCTCCTTGATTTGAGCAATTCCCAGGCCAATTTCTTGAACATTTCAGTAACTACGAGCCTTTCTTATGAAATTTCCCATTGTAAATCTTGCTGCTAGTTGCTGAACTTTGTCTAATCGTTCAAACTCACTGGCGAGATAAGGATCCCAAACTAATGCCCTGTATTCTAAAACCAACGGAACAAAAGTTTTACAAGTGAAATCTTTTGTTTCGATGATGCTATTTTCCAGAGTTCTCAGCACAAAGTGTAAAAGCTCTAGTTGCAATGCATTTGATATGTGATCCCCATTTTAGATCCCTACTTAGGGTTACTCCTTGATGATTGCAGCGCATCCCATTATTCAATACTTCACCCCTTATGAAGTAAATGTTTGATCTAGCTGTCTGACCTTTATGGAATCTCACTAATTTTGTTTTGCAAGCATTAATGACCATCCAGTTCTGTTTTACACAAATTTCCTAAATATATTGGTTGTTTTGTAATATAATGCCATCATTAATTGTTTCTATTTCTCTGTAAATGATGCAATCATCTGCAAGCATACTGATGGAGCTTTACATATTTTCTCTGATGTCATTCACACAAAGAACAGAGTACCGCAACATAAGTTCATTTTTTGAAATGTGCACCAATCAGACTTGAGAAGTTGTAGCTAAGTAAGAGTAGTATTAATCGACAGTAGGGGTTCTTAAATCCCCCCCCCATGCTCAGTTGCCATCATGCATGGGAACAGTGAGGAGCGTGTGTTTGCTGTCGAGGCCTACTTTTCGAACGGATGTTCTGTGATTGCAATCCAGCGGGCCTTCCAAAATAGCTTCAATATTGCCCTGTAGGGCCCTATCCCGGACAGGAAATCAATTGTTACAAGGGTCACTATGTTCAGACAAACTGCGAGTGTGACAAGACAAAGAACTGGAGTCCCTCGGCCCATCAGATCACCCAAGAACATTGAGGCAGTGAGAGAGCATCATGCAATCCCCACCTTGTTCTGCATGCAAACATATGTCAGCCCTTGGACTTTCTGATCGTTCAGTGAGGCAAATTCTTCATGATGACCTTCAAGTTGGCAGTTGTGCAGAAACTCTCTGAATGTGACTTCTATTCTCGGAGGAACGCATGTGAGGCTCTTCCCGAAAACATTCCTGAGGGCACACTTGTGTTTTTCAGTGATGGAGCCCATTTTCATGTGAGTGGATACGTCTGCAAACAGAATATGCGATACTGTGCTGACCCTAATCTCAGAGAATTGCATCAAATGCCTTTGCATTCACCTAAAGTCACGGTGTGCAATTTCCACAGTCGGTGTTGTAGGTCCCAGGTTTTTTTGAAGAAAAACAGAACTCAGTGACAGTGAATTCAGACCGGTATGCAAACATGTTGGAGGAATTATTTTTTCTATGACTTGAAATGTGGACTTAGGGAGCATTTGATTCCAACAGGATGGAGCAACGGCTCACACTTCAAGGGTATCAATGGCTGTATTGAGGGAACACTTCCCTGAGTGCCTCATCTGAATGAGGGGTGATTTTGAGTAGGCCCTTGCAATTTTTTTTGTTGGGTTTTTTGAAATCTTGCATTTATGTCGACCATCTAAGGGCCCTGCAAGATCTGAAGGACAACATCAGGGCAGAAATTGCCAGCATACCTGCTGCTATGCTGGTAAGGGTCATGACAAATGCCAGAAATTGGCTTATTCAGTGAATGGACAATGGGGGGGGGGGGTGTCATCTACCTGATTCGATTTCAAAACTGGGTAAAAAAACTTAAATATAAAATTAAAAAAATATTAAGAACATACCTACATTAAAAAAATAATAAAAAGATTCTGTTTCAAAAAATGGGTTTTATTGCGTTTTGGAAAAAGGAAGTTATGTTGCCACACCCTGGATAAATAGCTAAGGTTCCAGCACTTCCTTGAGGCACACCAGAAATGCATAAAATTCCTCTGAATCAACATCGCCTTGGACTCTAACCCTTAGTGATCAACCCTACAAGAAAGAATCTACTTCCCTCCCATCTAAGCGTATGTTGGCTGCTATTTTCATAAGAACCTCATGACTCGCCTGGTCAAAATACTTTTGAGAAATCAATTAGCTTACTGTTTATGCTTGCTTTCTTTTCAAGAGTCCCTAAACATATTCCCCAATTAAATGCTCCATAATTTTGCGCAAAATACATGTAAAACTAACTGGTCGATTGGAATCAACACTAATGCATGACCCTTCTTTGTAAATGGCAACAATGATTTAACTTTTGTAGTCATTAGGTAAATCTCTCCATTTTTATTTATAACTGCTAATTAATGTTCTAGATAATAGACCAGTGCATTCCCCAGTCTTTTAATTAGTTTACCCGCTAGATCATCAGGACCACTGGATGCATGGCTTTATCTTTTCCAGACATCCCTGTCCCTTATTTCAAAAAGGAATGGTGACATATTTCCATCACTTGTTGCAAATGTTGCCAGTGTACTGGTTTATTCACCCCAAGATAATTCTTTGAAAGCTCAAGCCTTTCAGAAGTAGTCATCCAAAATTCGACCATTGGATTGAATAGAAATTTTATCCATGGTATTAGTCCCTGTAAGTCTTCTCCAAACATAAATATATTCACTCCAATTCATAAATATACCCACTCCAATCGTGATTTTCAGAGTATCTTTCAAAAATGTATCCTTGACCCATAAGTTTTCGGTAGTATGGTAGTTATATGGGGAAGCGACTGACAGCTTAGGTCATTTGCACTAATTTTTCACCAGTCAGTTCCTTGCAGGCCTTTTCATCATTATTTTAGCAATAAGTGCTTTGATTTCCCATCCTGTGAAGCCTCCTCCTTTTCAATATTCTAATGCTAGCATTAGAATATTCTGGATTGGGGGTGCTTTCAGTTTTTTCGAGGTAACATAATGATTTGTTCCTTCAGTTTGTATGCTTTGGAAATTTATATTTCATCCTAACTACTTACTCCCTTTCTCTACCCATTCTGAGAATCATTGCTCCTGTCGGCACAGCTCTAGGGGTCATTAGAATGCACAAGCCCCTCCGCCATTTCAAGGTTTTAGTCCACGGGTAGTCTCCTTTTGTTTGGAATTTAATAACCTGGTGTGTCAAAGTCATTCAAATATATTTTGAAAATCATCTAATGTTGCCTGTGATTGAATGACTAAGCATAATTTGTCTGGTAAATAAATCAAAACTAATTTATTATGCCATTGGTAAATTCAGGCTACTAACAGGGCATTCGTCTTTCAAATTCACAGCACTCTGAAGTCATTGTCTATGTCTGGGAAATATCCTTGATTGCTAACTGATAATAATTACTTTTCTGTGCAGGGTGTTTGACGGCAGAGATTTAATGCATGTTGTGGAGGGTGAAAAATTGCACAGAATCAACGAGAGGGTGGTTCGCACGCATCATCAGCTGAGGGTGAAGGGAGAGGAGGGCAAGTGGAGGCAGGGGGTTGGCTTGGTCTGGGGTGGGAAGCAGGTGGTGGAGGAAGCACCAAGGAGAGTGGATGACCTGCTAAGTGTGGCCCATGGGTGGGCACAGAGAGCTAAGGGGGTGAGGAGGGCACCCTCCAAACACCATGGTGCATTGAATCATGAGAAGGCCAAGAGAGGGAGTGAGAGCAGCCATCGGCTCAGTCTAAATTTTGATGCTAAGCTGAAAATTGGAATCCAAAGATTGAAAATAGAAGCTGAGAGAGAGGCTAAGAGACAAGGTGCAGTGGAGCAAGAATTTGCAAGTGCGCTCAGGGTGAGCAGGAAGGAGAGGAAAGGGGAGAGGGAGGCAAGCGGTGAGCGCAGATGCCACAGCAAAAACCATGGGGCTACAGGGCAAGATGAATCCAAAGGAGCAATAACACACAAATGGTGTGGAGGAGATAAATGCTACCACCAAGAGCTAGAGAAAGTGATGTGTGAAGATGAGCAGCCCTCCGAAGATGAGACGGCTACTGCCTCACAATGGTCAAAGGAAGTTGGTGTTTGGCCCTTGGGAGGAAGGGGAAGAAATGAAGAACTGGAGCATGGATCAGGGAGTATTGATGAGCAATCATGGCATTGCCGGAAAATAAGATCAACCGATCAAGTGAATGAGAATCCAAGGAATAATCAAATGCTTGAGAGACTGAAAGAGGAAATCATTTCTTGCAAGATGAGGGTAGACAAATCACTTATGAATGAGAGAATTCGAGTAGGCATGATGATTTTGAATGGAGCTAAGCATATGGATTTAGAAGGCAGACAATGGATTTAAAAGATTGTAAACCATGGACATTTCTCAAAAATCTTCAAAGATTTCTCAAATTACTATGAAAAATGTATTTTCATAGTAATCACAAATAATCCAATAAAACACCAGGAACTTCAATTTTAAACTGTTTTTCCTGACAACAGAATTCATTAATTATAATTAAAGACACAATTTTTTTTGCCAAATCAATACTGGGGGTGCAGCGTACTCTGTAAAATTTTGATTTATGTATTTATAGTTCAGTAGCACCTTAAAACAGAGGAGTGGGAGGAAATACTTTTTAATGGGTTTGTGACTTGGGAGTTTGTTGTCAAGATGTGTTAACATATCTCCATGAAAATCAGAGGATACACAAAATGTAAGGCAGTCTTGATGAATGCAAAGTTATGTTTTTACAATCTAGAAGGAACTCCTTCCTTCTCTTCCTTGAGAAAGGTGGCTTGTACCATAGGAAATTCTAAAACTAGTGAGTTTCTTTTCTTTGTGGTGTGTTTCTGTCTTTGTTTACTAGTGCTAACTTCATATACATTATTATTCACATTCGTGAGACTTGCACATATGTTATATATACATTTTTACTTGCGTTTAAATTGTTTTTTTTTGGGTAGTTTTAATCATTAATTGTGCTAAATGCACTGATAATCTTTGATGGCATATTCTTTAATGTGGGATTCCAATATTTTCCTTCGAATTTTTTAGTGTTCAACTGAATGCTAATTAGGGTAAAGCAAGGCAATTTCGGCAAATTAAAAGAATTTTCGATTACATGAAAGATTCAATCATTAAAGTATTCTACCTATATAATGGACAGCTTTGGACAGTCCTTAGCACCTATTCAAATCCCATGAGAACTTTTTCTTTCATTTCCCCACATTATTTCCTTCTTCATACTTCTACCTGTCTCATACTGTCTAAAGACCCTGTCTCTTCCTATGTGATGTGTTAGGTATTTATTCTTTAATGCAGCATCACGAGCTGCTAGATATATTCATCTATCGTTTTTAGATACTTTGTAAATATCCCAATGCCCATCCAGAGCTCCTCAAATTATTACTCTTTTAAATTTGTATTGGGATAACTAGATGCAATCACTTGCTCATATTAAAGGAAGACTATGTGAAGCAAGTGTATTCTGATATGTGGTTTGTTGTGTATTTATCATTTGATATACCATCGTGAGGTACCAAATCTGTAGTTTTTACATTCTCTGTAACAATAAGATATTTTAATTATTATATCCGACAAAAATATACCCCATCGCGGCTTTTATGAAAAAAATACTTCGTAGATGGGAAATTTGGCTGTGTGTATAAGTACACAGAGGGATACGTCTCCATATGCTGCTACCACCGATTACACTATACTTCTTACGGTGGAAGCATCTAAATTTGAAGCTAGGAATGGTTAAACGGAAATCCACGCGTCTTCGTGTAAACACTGTGATGGATGAAACCATGATGGAAACGAAATCACTAAATCATCACACCCATACCAGAAGCAGGGACAATCAAGTTTTTCTCAGCAATTTCATGAACCCAAACAATGCCGATAAACTAAACAGGAAAAATTGGCACGATATTTTTTTTAATTTAAACATTAATGGAAAATAATTATTAGATCAATACAATGCCTTAATGGTCTTGCCCCTCACAATAACTAATTTTGATAGATTAACTAAACTCTCTCTTAGTATTTCTAATATTGAAGTAGGATTACTCCCTTGGAATGGCCATGAATGATTTTGGATAAAGTCTAGTTCGTGCACACAACAAGAAAGTTTCAAGGTCGAAGTGCAAAGGAAGGAAATCCCCAAAATACCAGTCCCAGGCAGTTCTTTCTTCCTATCGGTCGTCATTTTCGCTGGACAGTAATGTCTTCACGTGCGTAATAAGTTGAATTATGGAAGATAATTAATTTTATTTTTTGGAATTTGATCATTTTACAAAATTGAGTTAATCTTATTAGAAATGATTCATCCTGCGACTTGTGAATAATGATACTGCTGATTCTTCTGTAGAATGCATGCAGTTATTGGCACTTCTGTTAAGTTTTACGGTGTGCCAATGTGAGAGAGCATCGTCGTTAACAACAGTACATCAGGGTTTGGAATTATTTGCTAAGAACCTTCTCAAGGTATGAAAAATCACAAGTTTCTTCTTAGAATATTATGTTTGCTTTTATTATCATAGATCACGGGAACTCAGCCATTTATCACTACTGAGTAATTTCCTTTGCTACAAAACAGGGTAAATTTAAATGATTTTCCTGATTTAATCGTGCCATCATGCTATTGAAATCTTTTAGAGATATAGCATGCCATAGTGGACGTACTAAAAAAATTTGAAAAATTTCATTTTCTAAGTAACAAAGCTTAGTTTATGTATTATAGTTGTTCGTAATCATTTGTGGCCACTATCTGTCAGTATCATTGGCACCTCGTTTGATATTGTTAAGATAATTTATCTTTCGAATAATACCAGCGCGGGGAAGAAGTGTAATGCTGTCCGATATATTATCTACGAGCAGTCAGCTATGGGTTTACCGTCATTCCTGAGCGTATTAAAAATTAGTTTTGAGAGTTAGATTTGAGGTCCAAAGTAACGTACACAAAATAAAGTTGTTGGTTTTTGAGAAATAGGGACGCTATGTTAAACTTTAAAACAGATTATCATAAACCAGCGAAAATGAGGCTGTTTATATATCTTGGAAGTGTTTTGGACTGAAACGTTGAAAGTAGGGTGGGCATCTGAGAAAAGTATTGGCATCAGAAGAAAAATTGCTTTATAAAAAGAATAGTAATATATTTCCTTTTGCCCCGTAAATCATTGTGCATAACAATTGGATGACATAAATCACGTCAAAAAAATAAATGAAATGCATAAAATTTGTACGAAGTAATAGTCGTTTGATATGGTACACATTCATGTTCTAATAATTCACAAAGCGCAATTAATGGACATGTCGCCCATGAATTCATCGAAAGAATGATACATTTTTTCAATAAATATATCTTTCAATATGGCCCTAAAATAATAAATACTCCGACCATGTAGAACTTCAGTAGGAAGTCTATTATACAACTTCATGCCTTTCTCATGAGGTCGTAGTTACATTTTAACTGTCCTGACTGGCTTGCAGCGTAAGTAATTTTTGGTTCTAGTAAGGTGAGAATGATGGTTTGAATGAGAAGAAGATAGACTTAAATTGGCTTTTGTGTATTATGAAAGAGATAACAATACACACAAAGAAGGAGCAGAATTTTTAATGAATGAAATATTGGTTGGAGGGTGAGGTACAATTGAATGACCATAATTCGACTTTTATTTTCTGTGCTTTAAATATCTTAATTAAGGTATGGGATGGCCCCCTAAAAATAATGCTACATAACACTTTAGAATAGACTTCACAATGATGAAGTTTGAGGAAGATTTCAAAACCTGTTGTGTATATTAGCTGTTTAAACAATAAACAGGTTGAGTTCAGTTTTTCTTGTAAATCGGATACCTATTGTTTCCAAAACGTATTGAAAGAAATAATATACTCCAGGGAACTTACACATTGGTACCTGTTTAATAGATGCACTATCAATTCCTATGAGACAGCTTTCATTTAGACAATTATAAAATGAGGACTGAATCATTTAGTTTAATTCACCTTTAATCTCTAAGATTATCAGGACACCATTTATTTTTATTATTCACATCATGATTACTATCCTTGATTAGGTCAGTACAAGGTTAATCGGGCAAAATAGTATTTGTATCATCTGCATATATGAGGGGTAATCCCTACAAATTCCTTAAGAAGAAGTGGAAGATCATTGATATACTGAAAGTATAAGAGAGGCCTTCAAATGGATTCCTTAAAAAGAAGTGTTATCAAGGGGGGAACTGAGGACAGGAAACTGGTGTAAGAATGTTAAGGAAAAATTCGAAATATTTTATAGAGATTGTGGTTATGTGCAGTGTGGAAACATCATTGAATTAAAATGATAGGTATTGTTCAGAGGTTCATATCCGTGCACATACAGATTATTACTTTTGGTTATCTACCAGTTAAGTTAGGTTTTTGCATGGATACAAGCTGCCAAATGGTACAGCGAGAATTGCCTTGTCTCTATTAACAAAACATAACCAAAAATTACAACGAGCCCCTCTTCAATTCTGATTACTTCCTCCTCCCTTCATTCCATTCAACATTACTATCCTATTCCTGCCCCTTCCTAGTTTGCCTAACGTTCTCCCTCTTTCACAGTCTTCAACATCACATAGCCAATCAAAATGCTTTGCATCCATTGTTTGTCTTGTTAGGATTTTTCCCAGCAATCCCCTCTCTTCTTCCACCATACCCAGCACTTCCTCATTCATTTTCTTTTCTGCCCGTTTCACCTTCTCCATCCTTCTACACACCCACGTTTTTAAAATCCTCCAATCTCTGCCCATCCTCCTGCTTCAGTGACCATGTTTCTTCACTATGCATAACAGTGCTACATATCATAGATGCTGAAAAAAGTAATGTGAGTGGGATTATAATTTGAGTGAGTCAGCAGACATTGAAAACTTTTTTGTATTAATCAACTATTTATCCATGAATGTCTCTGCTATGGGGAAATATGCTGAAATATTTGTGCCTTTAATTGTAGCAGTCCCTGTTGGATTGCATCAGGGAAAATGGGCAGTAAAAATTACAGCAAAAAACCTTGAAAAATTAATATATTAGAAGGGAAATATGTCTAATGTGGTGAATAAGGAGGAGGTTAAGATGAAGTATATTCATAGAAGAGTTACTTCACTGTGACAGTGATCATGGGGGCTGTTAGTGCATGGAAGATGAAATAGAATGTGAGTTAGTGGTAGTAGGAGACAAAGGATAAAGAGATGGGAGGTAGAGACAGCTACTGATGATGTTGAAGATGCAAAAATCACTAGCCTGTGGTTTGTATAAAAAGTATGCGGAAAGATTTTGGAAAAATAGATTTATTTCAATAGATATTGCTACAATACCTCAAAACTCTTTGAAGTCCCCTTGAGGGTCAACACACTTGCCAGTGTCTTTTCCACAACTCAAGGGCTCCCTGGTTGGTGGATTTTGAAAGGTCCTTAAGGGTACGGGGTCCCATGGTGGTGTTCTTAGAGGGAGGATTTCACTATAATAGGGAATTGTAAATAGTCCGCTGGTGCCAAGTAGGGACTAAAGGGTGTTGGGGAATTGTTCCAAAGTCTTTGCAGAAAGTATTCGCAAGCAAACACTTGATCCTGCTCTTGGTCGTCCGTCAAGACCTGTGGGACGAGTTTGGTGCAGATCTTTTGCATTTCCAAATTTTCAGTGATAATGGTGTGCAGTGTCATCTTATCAATACCATCACAATCTGGGATCATTCGCACATTTAACAGATGGTCTGTCTTCAGCACTTCACCCACTCGTTTATAATGTTCATAAAAACCTTGTATATTATCAGAGGCACCTTGGAAAGGATGCAATGCATTGATTTACAGATCCAATCAATAAGGTCTATAAAGCAAAAAGCAGGGTGAACAGAATACCTAATTGTGATGGATACAGCATTAATGTGAACACGTTTCGCAAAATACAGTGGGACCCCTTTATGATGGGTTTTCAATGCAATAAATTTGCTCTGAAATGTATTAATACAAGTAGTTTTGTGCGTACAAATGAAAACTCTCATTACAGTTTTACACGCTCGTCAAAATCACCCACAGGATGTAATGTGCTCCAGTTATTCTTTGTAGTGCCTTCCTTGCCACTAAATAATTAAATATACAGGTATACCTTGAAACCCTGTATACCTTGAAACAAGTGCAAAGGGGAACCTGAGGGAAACACAACACTTTTCTGGATATATCTTGTAAAACCCCTCCAAAATTACACTAGCAGATTTGCTGATAATGAACAATTAATATCAACATTTATTCACAATAAATGTGCATATTCAGCTTTTTTTGTCTATTTCTTCTTTTCTCTTAATATACAATTTTGAGCATTTCCAATTAAATTATTCAAAATGTTACAACGCTCTGAATTTATTTTGCGAAGACTACCATTGGTAAAATCTTTTAAATGAATTATAAATTCATAAATTCTTGATTCTGTCGCCTTTCTTTGTTAAATCTACATCTTATGACTTCAATCCATCCAATTAACCTTCTGCATTTCCTACCACTATTTCACATTCATTGCAACCAGAAATGTAGTTGTTCAAAGTTTCAAAGTGCTTAATGCCTGCATTACTTTTTATCAACTCCTGTGGCTCGTTAAGATCTTGTAATAATTCTGGAAGGATAAGTTTCAGTTTAATATGTGCATTTTTTAAAATAACATTTCAAATAGGAGTATTGACATTTTTATCTTACCAGGCTGATTCCTGCAGTTAAATAAACCTGGCCTTAGCAAAGCCTGATTTCACTGTATGCGATTTTTCTTCTTTAGAAATCAAATTAATCCAACAAGCATCATCCAACGCTGATATCTTTTTAGAAGCCTCTGGCACTATCACCTGAAGCCACAGTCAGAATTCGTTTGATCTTACCATCATGTGGCAGGTCAGAACAATGAGGTTTTTTGCTGCCTTTGACTCGGAGCTTGCAGCTTCATCATGCACAATGCCGTGGATGCTGGTTATTCTCTTAAACTTATCAAACCAAGTACACCTTCCCCTAAATGCTTCTTCAGCCGTGATGCTCCTGGCATCTTCTTAATGAGGTCGGCAAAAATAATTTTTGCCTTCACACAAATTATGTTCTCGTTTATAAGTTTATATTGCAATTTCTTTTATTAATTACATAAAATAAATAAAACAGTTTCTGGCGTCACTTGGTGGAAAATCTTCCTATTGAAATTGAAATTAAACCACTTGGTTTCTATGTGGAAAAGCCAAGTGGTTCAATTTCAGTTTTGTTGATTAATTAATGAAATAATTTATTTGTCCAGCAGACACAGTGTACAGTATTGAGAATACATGACAGATGTATAGAGCGTGTAAATGGGATACAAATCACATTATTTCCAATTATAAATAAAAATATGAAGATCTGACGAGAAACTAATATACATTTAAGTTTTACATAAATATTCATTTATGCTATAATGACACTCGTGAACCAGAATTGCATATAGATTCTTCTTGAACAGTGACATTCTTGTCTCATTTTTAAAATGGTTAGGCGGGTTGTTAAACATTTTTGTGCACATTGATGCTGGTCCTTTAGCTACCATAGACAGGTTTGAACATGCATTTCTTTACATATTCTGGTATATTTCACAGTGATAACTATTATTCATTGTAAAGTCAACTTTTTTCTTAGCATACGTCGATATATAAACAAGGTACTGTTAATATTGCAAAATATTCAAAAAGAGGTCTGCAATGTGCACAAAAAGGTTTATTGCTTATGAGTCTTACTATTTTTTCTGAATTGAAAATACTTGTTAAATGAGAATAATGTTTCTAAAGTTACAATTCCATAAGAAGTTACAGAGTAAAACAAGCCTTATCATAACATTTTTAGGACAAATAAACTTACCCTGTCTTTTGAAACTAATATCTGGTAATAAACTGAATTAATTTTCTTACATGCCTGGGAGATATGTTCATCCCACTGTAGATGTTGGTCGACATGTAACCCTTGAAATTTTTTATTTTCTTCCGCTATGATGTTATACATCTTACTTTGAAAGTCAAAATTATTAGCTACGCACTGCCTTGGAGAAAACAAAACCATTTGTGTTTTATCATTGTTGAGGACTATGCCAATACTGTTACATCGTTCAAACATACATTGATTTTATCCAAAGTTAACCAGAATCAAGTAAGTTATTCAAAGAATTACAGGAATCCATGATGCTCACATTATCAGCATGTATGGTACATTTATTGCTGTTAACCTTTAAATTTAAAGGTAGATAGATAGAGGTTTTTATTTGGGTGAAATTGAGACTAAATGGTCCCTTCTTCCATTTAACCCATGGGTAGATCATTATTAAATATTATACATCCATATGCATCCTTATGAGGAGCAGCCTTTCACATCATTGAGAGTACAGAACCGTTGCATGCATAGATACTCTTGTCACTCCATTTGAAGCCTCTATCTCGTTATTCTTGTCCTTGTTCTTGAAGAAAATGCAAATTGTTGATGTTGACTGATTGTATGTTTGCACTAGATCAGCCATGCTCACATCTTGTTCTTGTTTTTTAATGATTTGACTTTTCCTATTAACTGTTATTTTCATTCTCTTGTGGCTTTTTCTTCGGGGATATTTTTAAAACTATGCAAAAAGTCATATTAAACTTCGCAAAAAATCTCGAATAGTGTCTAAACAAAGATTAGAAAAATTTTGATTATTTTTTTGGGACCCAATATGCAGGCTAGCAGTGAATCTGGTAATTCCCCTCTCCTCGTCACTCATTTTGAGGAAAGTTACTCGTTAAGGAAGTCATTTTCGGGCACAATGTTTTTGCATGTGATGCAAATTATTCATTATGCAAGGTTCTGGTTAAGCAATGGTCCACTGTACAATCATCTTACAAAGCCAAAGGCTTTTTAATTTTAAGATGAAAAAGAGATAAAATGGATGGTTTTGTTCAACTTCCAAAACATACCAAGTCTGGTCAATTCTAAATCATATCTTCCTTTCATTCAGGAAATAGTCCATGAAGAGAATGAAGATGGCCGGTACAACCAAAATTTGGTGGTTTCACCGCTTGGAGTGTGGTCCCTTTTGGCGGTTATCGCTGAGGGTGCCTCGGGGAACACCGAGTCCCAGCTGAAAGCCACTCTCAATCTTCCAAGTGATGCGGGCATTGTGCGGCGGGGATATAGATCCATTTGGAAGGCAATTCTCGTAAGTGCTGGAAACAAAAGAAGGCTGCATTGCTTGGACATGAGGCACGGCTCGAATTCCAATTTTGGTGGCATGTGCAATACCACAGTAAAATGCATTTATCTGTTAGTGATCTTGCATAGAAATAGAAATGTGAAATCATGGCCAATTAATTAGATCTGGAATTTTAGCCCTTGCATCTAATATGCTATTTCTAAAACTAATCTCCAACTTACACTCATTACCAACAGTCACTGTAGACTTGAAACGACTGCAGCAGCCATTGTGAAAGTCATGTTCCGATATGTGGCTGAAGTTTATTTTAATGGATGAAAATACTGAATACTGAGAACTGTTCTATCTGCTCTAGTTTTTGCCCTCCTATTTTAATGTTAAACTTAGCCTTTCTCTTTCTGGAAAAGCACATAACTTTTGTTTTATTCATTTTTATTCTCATCCCGCATCTATTGTACCAAATTTCCAATTCACTCAGCAATGCTTGCAACCCATTGGCTGACTGACGAACTAAAGCTTTATCATCCGCAAACTTGACTTTTAATGGATTCCCTGCCGACTTTCATTCCTACCTCCAGTTCTTCCCATGCCTCTTTAATCATTTCCTCCAATATAAACGTTGAACAACACGGGTGATAATGGACAACCCTGCCTTACACATCTTCCTAACACTGCCCATCCGGACTCCCCATTCCCAACTCGTACCTGAGCTGTCTGTCTGTCTGCCTGAGCTGTCTACTGGTTGCAGATTAGCCCCCTTTCCCTCCAATCTATTCCTATTTTCTGCGATATATTCATTATTTTTTCCCAATTCCTCATTTATATGTGCATACTCTATGCCAGTCCAAGTTTTTTCCTGGGTGACTTCTTTGACACCTTTTCTGACCCTCTATTGTTCACAGGAAAAATCAAATTTCAATTACAAGGTCGCTTATTGTCTCTCTGATCCATCGGCCTTCCTTAATCTGTAATACTTTAGTGAATAGCCTCTTTAGTTGTTAGTGGTGCTCATTGTCTTTTAGGCTATGCTTTTTGTGTTCCCATCTCGAGGAGTATCTGAAATCACATACATCCCCTGTCCTTACTCTTTGTACCTCTTCTGTCAACATGCGGTCCATATATTTTTTGCAACTTACATTACCAGTAAAAGTCAGAAATAGGTCAATATATTAATTTATTATCACCAAATTATTTTTAGACATATGCAAAAATGAGAAAATAGATCACCAGGATGAGCAATGAAAACCATCTTTGCCTATACATAAGCCTGGTTTATCATGGCTAAGTATGTTTTGTCGCACTGGATATAATGGAATTGACTGTGGTGGCTATTGAGCCGGGTTTGGGCCTTGCCTCAAGCGGCAGCCATCATGGCTAGATTTCTCCTTCTAAAAGTTCCTTCTATCACTTTTCAATATATATGCAGAAAATTTGTTATATGTGAGAATTTTTAAATTGGGAACTAGTAATAACTTTTTCTTACAAATTTTGAAACCTTGAAAATGACAACCAGAGGTGCAGGTTTAAAAATTGAAGAATGGTAGCATTGAATATCCCATCAACCCCTTGATTGAGTGTTTCTGATCATAGAATTGACTGAATCATATAAATAGTATGATAATAATAATAATAATAATTTTTATTTGTCCAGAGACTGCATCATACAAAAAATTGTACACATAGTATAGGACACGTCAATATATACAATAATACACAATGTAATACATATACCTATTCTAAGTTTCATGTTCCATGAAATTCCTAATAGAATAGAACAAATTCCTTTGAAGAAAAGCTCTCAATTTCCTTTTAAATAGACAAATGTTTGTGCTGGATCTTTTTCAGGTCCTCATTTAGCATATTAAACATAAGGAGACCCATAGATTTAGGGCCTAGTGTGGTGGTTCTAGTTCTTACGTAAGTTCGGTGCAGATCATTTTTAGACCTGGTCCCATAGTGGTGAATACCACAATTTGTGTCATACATTGAAAGGTTTACAAAGGTGTACACCAGTAATACATAGATATAAATACATGGCAAAGGTAGAATGTTCAATTTATGGAATAATGGACGACAAGGAGCATTATGCTCTGCTATGACAATTAGCCGTACGGCTCGCTTTTGAATTTTAAATATTGTTTGTTGTCTCAGGCGTAACTTTGTGGAATTTGCATAACATATTGAAATGTAATGAAATAATTGACTTTGTAATTCCACACACTTTATTTAAAAACACACGACCCAGGTTTCGACGTTGAACGTCATCATCAGGTCTGATGATGACGTTCAACGTCGAAACCTGGGTCGTGTGTTTTTAAATAAAGTGTGTGGAATTACAAAGTCAATTATTTCATTACATTTCAATATTTAAATATTGTGTCTGCAAGCGGAGAAGAACCCCAGAAAAGGATACTATATACTATACAGGAGTAGATATTTGCATAATACGAGGGTCATCCGGAAAGTAGTACCCGTTCATGAAATAAAGACACAAAAGTAAATATTAACAAACATAAAAAATTTTATTTGAAAGAGGATACTTTAAACTACTTCTCAACATAATCTCCAAGCAAATTAAGGCATTTGTCATAACGTGTGACAAGTTTCTGTATTCCTGCTGCATAGTCCTTCGCCGCCAGCTCATTGAGATACGCGAGGGACCCATCTTGCACAAATTTTTGCATAATGCAGATGGTGTTTAACAATTTCATGAACAATTGTTCGAGAAACATTGGGAAAATGCTCACAGATGTCATCAATTGTGACGCGCCGATCGTTCCTCACGAATTCGTCAACTGAGCTCACCAGTTGGTCTGTAATGACAGACGGTCTCCCCGAACGCTCATCGTCGTGTGTGTTCCCCCTCCCCATGTTGAAGTTGCGACACCACCGCCGAACAGACGACTCGTCCATTACATTGTCTCCATACACCTCCTTTAATTGGCGATGAATATCACATGGGCGAACGTTTCTTGCATTGAGGAATTTAATCACTGCCCTCACTTCACAACTGGCGGCGTTCTCAATTTTCTTAAACATTGTAAACAATCACAGAAACAACACAGGCAATGCTAGCGTCACGCAACTTGGCTCAGAGAAGGCAGACAAGCCACTGAAGCTATCTGACCTCGTCCAGCGGCTACTCGCGTCGTCAGCACTTCATGCGGCACGAACGGGTACTACTTTCCGGATGACCCTCGTATATTGACATGAGGACATCCATTGTTACGGTAAACCTGATGCTTCTAATAAGGAAGCAAATTGTATTCAGTTTTTTGCCCAGGTGACATATATGCTCCCACCAGGACAACCGCCCATCTAGAACTATTCCTAGGAATTTTGCATGGGGCGCTTGGGGAATTAGTTTTCCACTTGATTCAATTGCAAAAGTGGCCATTTTTTTGTTTTTATTTGCAAAGTAAAGTAGTTGGGACTTTTCCTCATTTAAATTCAGCTGATTCCTGCTACATCATGAGTTCAGATGTTGAACGGTTTGTTTAGCATTGTTTTTTAAACTTTGGGCTGTAGAGGCAGTGAGTATGATACTGGTATCGTCTGCAAATAAGAGTGGATCATCCCTTTCGTTGGTTCTTATATAAATATATATAGTATGTAAAGCTATAAGTTATTTAGGAGTGATTTGTTCGTCCTACCATTCATTAGTTAACTTGATATCTTTGATTGCGTGCAAGTAGGAATTCAGTTGACATTTGATGTTTTGTTTTTTTGACAGCATGCCAACAGGAGCAGCACCACTCTTGAATGTGCCAATGCCATTTTCTCGGATGCCAACCGACCTCTCTTGCCTGACTTTGAGTACCTAGCGGAGACTCATTATGGAGCAACAGTGAGGGGCGTGCAGTTACACAATCCACCGGCAGCTGCCGAGACTATCAACTCCTGGGTTTCTTCTGCAACACATGACCGCATTCGGAATGTGATATCTGCCAGTAGGTTTGCTGATTTATTAAGGCTATTTGAACTAGTTTTGCTTTTTTTCTTGATAGAGAACAGAGTAATATCACAGAAACCATGCATACTATTTTTGATGCACAAAAAGCTTTGCAAACGACCCTTTCTTTATTAAAGAAGTTGTTTTATTTATTTTATGATAGTGGAAGTTGTTGTTAGGCTATAAAATGACTCATAGGTGATGTTTTAGTGTTTTAAGCGTACTTGTTCTGCAATGATGATTGAGATATTTTAAAGTTTGCGTAGAGCCTGATTTGCTGTTTGACAAGATAATGTTGAATTTGTTTTGTCCCATGTTAGATAGGAAGAATTATTATTTGTTTGGAAAATTTCAAGTATGTACAAATGAATGCTACTGCCCATCTATAAAGCAGGGGAAAGACTGGAAGCATGCAAATTCTGGAAAGCATCAACTACTACACCAATGATTACACAGTGACAACGCGCCATGCCACAGATCAAGAATGGTGCATAACTATTTGGAAACATTCAAGTGGGAGGTGCAACCCCATGCCGCTTATTCACCAGATCTGGCTCCTTCGGACTACCGCCCGTTTTCGTCCATGGGCCTCGTGCTCGCTGAGCAGCACTTCAAAACTTACGCAGACGTCCAAAAATAGCTTGTCCCAACTCACCTTCCTGGACCAATCCCCCCATCCCTGGATCCCTCCACCAAATCGATATTTGAATTTATTTTGAGACACGGAGTTAATCTCCTCTATGTATGTATGGTGATGTGAGAATTCCTTATAATATGCCAAATGGGCATCATAGAGTCTGCATTCACATCTTAGAAAGCCACTAATGTATCATTAGCTGGAGCAATATATATCAGGTTACATTTTTTGAGATTGAAAATGAGACCTAGATTTGCTTGAAAAGCAACAGAGTAGAATACCAGAAATTGAAAACTACCTACTGCTATCAAGGTCAGGGAGTCTGTGTTCTCATTTTTAGGGTTCTCAGTCACAGAGTGTACTCTGTGTCAGAGTTTTACTAGAAATTAGAAGTTTGGCATTTTTGATAATTTCTGTGCATAATGTTCTAAAAGCTTACTCCCAAACCTGAAGGAAATTAAAAATGAATAAGAGCCTTTAAGAAAATATTCTGATGAAGAAAATAGGGGAAGTGATATAATTACTGAAGAGGAATTCTAATTGAGATGTAAGGCATTGTGTAAGGAAGAACTGTGTACAGGTGGGAATCAGGATGGTGCGGTGGCTAGTGTACTCACTTGCCATCCAGAGGGCCTGGGTTCAATTTTTTCAGTGGTATTCTGATCCTTGCTTGAGGTCCTTTGTGGAGAGTACTTTGAGTGAAGTACGCTCTCTGTTGGATGGGACGTTAATCTGTGTGACCCCTTGGTACCTTTTGTTAAGAATATGCTAATGCTGATGCTAGGTTTCTCTCCACCCTTCCTCCTTTCCCATCCATTCCTTTTGGCACACCTGCTGCAAAAGTTTTATTAATTGTGATGAGATGGGTGTCTCCTCAAAAAATGCTGAAGTGAACCTATGTAACAGCGGAGGAGAGTAAACTGCCTGGCCACAAGCCAATGAAATGCCATCTCATGATGCCAGTTAGTTTAAATGCAAGAGGCAAAATGAAAATCAAGCCACTTGATGAGCCTTTTAAAGGTGTGAAGTTCAGTAATGCAGGCTAAAAGTGATGTGAAGGTCATGGGAAACTGTTGCATCATACATTGAGAAGCATCACCCTAGTAAATCAGTGGCTATGCACACTACCAATTTATTTTATGATAACGCTGAGTTGCATTTTCACAAATTTTGAAGCTTCGGCGAAAGCAAATGTCTCTTGACAGCTTTCTAGTAAAAAAGAAAACAGAATGTATCATAAATAGTCAACTAAAAATTTTGATTCTTTTTGGTTTTCTACAAATCGAGTGTGCATTCTAATTTGGTTCATTCTGCAATAACAGAAAAGATGAAGATGATTCACATTCCCGAACAATGTATACATAATTTGCTTTGAATAACCTTATGCATAATTATTTGATTTGGATTGGAACACTTATTAATATTTTACATTCATTTTGATGGGAAAAATTGTTTTGCTTTACAAGAAAGATTCTGCAATGCATTATGTTTATTGTACAGGGTTACGCTGTACTTAACTTTAAATATATGCTGCACAGTGATTGTATCTGCAAAATGTGGACATTCTTATACACCCTACCTCTGGATCATTTTCAATAAGTGATATTCAGTTACGGTTCAGTGAAAGCTAAGTTCTGCAGAGCATTTGATGTGAAGAGCTCTCCACATAGCTCCAAGAAGTTGCTGAAAAAATCTTGCTACCTCTGGAATTCAAACCTGGGCCCTTGGGGTTGAAACCAGTGTGTAATTCACTGCACCAATCTGAGTTCTTACGCCTTATACACTTCCTGTATCACATTATATGCAAAAGAAATTTAAGAAGTCAATGTTATGTATTAATCTTCATTTTACGTTGGTAGCAGTAAAAATGTCATGAAGTATTTTCATTGATACCAGGTTGCATATGCATACCTTTGCCATGAATTGTCACGTATGGTACATCTCTGTCATATTTATTTTCCTCATGACCCATGCGGAATCCTAACCTGAGGCCAATTATTATGATCTTCTCCTTTCATGTTTTTTGTGTTGCTTCAGTCAGTGAGGGGAGCACTGCTGGAGGTCATGGATTAATGTGTCACTTAGTTAATGCTCCAATTTCTCTCCATGGAAGTAAAGGTTGGTATGGTGATGAGGGTATCATTTATTTGTTTCCAGGTGACATAGTCGATGCCGAGATTATAATGGGCAATGCAGTTTTCTTCCAAGGTGCTTGGGCTCTGCCTTTTAATTCCACATTCACGGTGAACCGGCCATTCTATGCGGATTACAGGAGAGAGAGGCTACCGCCTTCCGGAAAGAGTGGCTTGAGACAGCACGATGCAGTTGAGGAGATGGTTGTGGCCAGTGTCCCAATGATGTATCAGTCTGGGCCTTTTAAATTTGCAGTGATTGATGCGTTAAAGGCCCAGATTCTTGAACTGCCTTATGAGGTAGGTGGGTTGGGGGAGTAGGTCTCTCACTTAAGTTTCTTTGCAGGGAACCTATGAACGTTTGTTGCTATCATGCCCACTGGTTGTCCTCGGGAGATGATGATTTCACCACTGCACCAGGTAGAATCTTCAGACCAGTTCTGTTGCTGCAGAATATTTGCCACTATATGCATGTAGCATTTTGTAGTTGTGCTGCAATTGGTTGAAAGTATGCCTTTATTATTGGTTTTTCAAATAATTTTCCCGTGTGGGTGTAAGTTTATCGTAACCCCTCTATTTGTAAACATCTGGGCTTGTAACTATTCTCACAGTCTCCTTCATTATTCTTGGAGCATACCAAGATTTTCTATATATTTGATATTGTTTCCTCCATGTTCACCCCACCCTGGTTCTGGTAGCACCTGATCCATCCGTATGGAAGTCATGCTGAATTGCTTGCTGTCCATCACCCTCTGGTTTTGTTTAAGCTTGCAACTGAGTGCTCTTCACATGTGACCAAACTTTCTGGGATCTGGAAAGGACTTTCAAGTTAAAGAAGTTTGAAATAAATGTGACAATCCCTCGCCTGAGAGAAAGCTAAGAATGAGTAACAAGAAAATAGGTCAAGTATTGCTTTATGATATGCAGCAAAACTGCTGTACAATAAACCCATGCCAATCCAGATGCTCTGAAATCAAATAAAATCCGGCCATTTAGTACAGGTGTTTTTGCATATTAGCTATTATGACTTTTCAGGTAATATAAACCATCGCTAATCCAAACTGAGTTAAGCCATACAGTGCAGGTGGTTTTTTATGGGATCATGTGATGGCTATACTGATTTACTCTGCGGAAAAATACATTTTGCTTGCAGGTTCTCATGAATGAAAACCATGTTTAAGTTATTCCTAATTCTTCCAGTAGTATTGTAAATTATGAATTACCAGTACCCCATGAATATTTAACTTGCTCAACAAAATGCTGCACTTTGTGCTGCTGTGGCTTATTTGGTTACGATGCATGGCCAGTTCTTTCCATATGGCTTTGTAACTTCAGGAGCACGTGCCTAATTATTTCAATTTCTTCTGGCGGTAAGAAGGTGCAGCAAAGCCAGCATCAAAAAAGTGTGGCGCAATAAGAAAATGCACAACTTTGAACATTGTGGACAAGGTGAGGGTCTTTGAGAAGTTGGAAGCTGCGTTCCCTGTCGCTAGTTTCGTCCATGAGTTTGCTAAAGCTAAACAGACTTGTGTCTCAACTGAATAAGGAGAAGGGAAAAATGAAGGAATTCCTTCTCAAGTTTGATGTCAATGCCCAGGACGTCAACTGGAAGCCTCAGAGAACACTTCAGGTGCTGCCAGAAGATGGAAGCTGGGAGAAAGCATCCTTTGGTGCTGTGCTCATCAGGGATCAAGTGGTGAAGGAAATCGTGGGGGCACTGATATGAAGAAAAAGATCACCAGGAATTTTTGCGGGGAAATATTCTTGACTATTAAAAATATTGAGAACTGGAGGATGGTGATTTGGGTCTACAGACATAAACTGAAGAATAAATAGCTCATGTTGTGTTGTCAGTGAGAAAATGTGTTTTCTGAATCTGAAGAAGAGCCTGCTGAAAAATCACTTGCAGTCTTGGAGGTCTGGGAAAACCTGGATGCTATAATAAATTTTATGGGTGAAATGTTTGGTGGAGTCATGCAGGAATATTGTGGAAGTTGGGGACTGACTCAAAAGCAACCCCAAAAAGCAAGCAAAGTAAAATAAGTACCTTTTACAAAACATTTCTCTCTTCTTCCTAAAAATTGTCGCAATGGAATATAGAAAGTTTATATTCAAAAATGTATATTACAGTACAAGGGTGTTCTGAAAAGTTCTTGGTCCTGCCCATGGAAGGCATCACTGCTTGCATGACTTTTTTCTCTTATGTTGGCACAAGTGTGAGGAGACACCATGTGAAATTGCTAGACATTCCATTTTAGCGGTTTGCTGTAGGCAGTCATTTGAATCAGTAGCGGTGGGTGTGCTTTGAGAAAGGGAAAAAATTGAGTATCTTGCTGTGATGAAATTCTTTGTGAAAGAAGGTTTAACGTCAAATTCTAAATTCATTTGAGGATTGTAGGTGTATATATGGGGACTCTTCTCCGTTAATTTCCACTGTGAAGAGATGGGTGGCTGAGTTTAAGCTTGGCCGTGAGAGCCTCCGAGAAGATCATCCACGTGAAGGACGTCCAAAAAGTGCAGCCATACACCGGAAATCATGGAAAAAGTCCACAGTATGATTTTGAAAGATTGGTGCGCAAAGTTTTGTGAAATTACTGATAGCGTGTAGGAGATATCATGAGAGCACACAGGTCGCATTTTGAATAAGGAATTGCTCATGGCAATGTTTAGCGTGCCGTCATGGGTACCGCCGTGCTCACTGTGGATCAGCATTCAGGTGACATTTTCCAAGCAGTGCTTCGCATACTTTAAGAAAAACTAGAGTGATTTTCTGCATGGATATGTGGCAATGAATGAAATGCAGATTCACCATTACTCACCAGATTTGAACTAACAATCAATCCTTCACAGCGGACAGAGGGCACTTTTCAGCTCTGAAGAAGGCGGAGGTGGTGTCCTCAGCAGGAAAGGTCATGGTGTCAATTTCTTGGGATATAAAAGGAATTTGTCGGTTGGCTATCTTGAAACAGGTTGAACAATGACTGGGGAATACTATTCTTAACTTCTAATGAAACTGGACGTAAAAATTCCTGAAAGCAGAATTGACCTGCAAAGGTAAAAAACTGTTATCCATCGGGACAGTGCCCCTGGCCTCAAAAGTGTTTTGGCGATGTGAAAATTGAGGGATTTGCACAACTATGAACTGCACTGTGGACATCCACCCTTTTCATGGATTCAGCTCCCTCAGACCTCCTTCCACCTCTTCAAAAAACTCAACATTATCATCTGTGGTCAATGTTTTTTGTCCAATCAAGAAGTAGTTGTGGTTGTAGTTGAGTACTTCTGGAAGGACGGTATAGAGACGAGTTAACAGTGCTGGAATATCGCTGGATGAAATGAATTACTCCATTGGGTGATTATGTTAAAAAATTAAACTTTTTTGAAAGCATACACTGTCATTTTCATCACCAGGCCGAGAAATTTTCAGATCACCTTCATAATTCTTTTCCAAGAGTGGTTTAAAAATAATTAATTTTTTCAATTTAATTGTTAATTTTCATTGCATTAATTATTTAATCATGACATGTCATCTAATGAGTCTTCATAATTTTTTAGCACACTACGGGTTGGATAGAATTCATTTATGGAAAGTGGCATCACTACCTACATTTTAAATTTTGAATAAACAATTATCTAGTGTGCATAAAATCATTGAGGAATTATATTCACTTGACATCAGTATTATCCTAAGCATTATTTTAATTCATTATATCATGAAATCGTCAATAATTAAATTCTTACATGATGATCATGAGAATGAAAACAAATGCTCTCACAGCTTTATTTATTTGTCAGCAGCAGTTAAACTTGTTCAACTTCATTGGTACATGGAATCTACCTTCAATGAAATCTGGAACAATTCAATAGCCATTAACAATGTCTTGTTGTCTCATTGAAAACGTCTACTATAATATACTTTAAATATTTCAGCTTGATGAGTAAGATTTACGTCGGCATACAGAGATATGTTTCTTCTGCTGATGGTATAATTGAACCATATCTGAGAACAGAGTTGATCAAGTATTGAGGCAACATAGGTAAAATTTAGAAAAGAAAACTAGCACAAATTTCTGAAGATAACTTAGAAACATTAATTTAAAACCTGATCCATTCACTTAATTTATGTAAGTAGATCAGATAAATAGGACAATTTCAATGATAAAAAAACTAATAACATATTATCATGGTTGATAGAAGTTTCCCAAGAGTAACTGAGCTGATTGCTGGACATACTGTGATGTGTTTTATTCTGATAGGAAGTTGTCAAATTCAAATGAAATGTTTTTATACTTAAGGCTTTGTATTCACCTAATTAAGTGTAATGAGATATCTCTTCTACTGCACCCATTCCATTGTCCTTGCTCAGCATTATATCAATTGCTTCCTGGGGCTCCTTCCCGTGTCCCCTAACTAACAAGTGCTCTACGTTTCATTCGTTACACTCATTCCCTTTTTCATTTCCTTAAAGTCAGCATTACCCTTAATGAGCACTAAAATGTGACCTGAATCCACATCTACTCCTGGGAATTTGTTTGAGTTGATCACCATTCCTAAATCTATGCGTAACTAGTATCTCTCACTAACTCCTGGCACTTTACAAGTACACCTACGTCTGCCATAACGTTTAAACCAGTTACTAGTTGTGATTGAGTTATTTCTTGTGCAAGACTAAAGATATTTCTCTCCTCAGTCATCCTTTCTGCTAAACCATACTCTCCTACCTTGCTATCGTATCTCCTTTTGCCTACCACCACATTCCACCCTTCTCACCTTTCACCTACAAGCATTTGTTTCTAGGTACACTTGCAATCTTTTTGCCTAATTGATCACATACACTGTCTACTTCCTCTTCCTTGTGACTGCTTGTTGACGTACACATTAGGATTACCACTAGATTGACCGGATCTGCTCTTATTTCTACCGATAGTATTCTGTCATTCTCCTAGTTCTCCCCAGTTTCCTATGAATTACTCTGGCTATGCCATGTAGCCAGTATAACATCTACTGTATAAAACTTAGTAACTATCGTGCTAATAGTCCCCGCTGTCTTTCCATCTCACTTGCACAGTCCTAACATGTCTATATTTTGTGTCAATATCTCTGGCTTGATGCTTTCCAACGTCCCTGTCCTCAGCATAATCGTAACATTACAAGTCCTTATTCTCATTGTGGTGTTTGTCTCTCTTCTTTTCTGCCGACATTCATTTGGATGTGCAAGGATTTCTTATGAAGATGACTGCAGAGGCCTTGCCTCTCTTCCACTTTCACGGTACGACACTATGCTTGGTAGGCAGAATCCTATAGTTGACAGAAGCGACAGTGTTCATCCTTACATTTTTGGGAATAATAATTGAGGTGGTTACCCGTCACCTTCCCCAATAGTGTTTTTAACGCGACACCGTCACTCAACGTCAGCCCCAGTGGAGTCAAATGCTTTTGCAGCCACCTTTCAAAGGAACAGAAATTGCGTGGACTACATTTTGTCTGGCTCCTAGCCTTCAACCTATCCAGCATGGCTGACCCTACCAGGAGCAATTATCACTACTCCAGCCAGCACAGCTTTAGGGATCATCAGAATGCACAAGCCCTTCCAGCACGTAAAGGTCGTAGTCCATGGGGAGGAGAATAATTGGTATCCCCCGAAAGTAATCACCTTTTTGTCAATTTAATGATGTGTAATAAGATAGGTGAATGGGAGTAGGAGTAAAGATGAAATGAAAATAAACCTCAAGGACCACATGAAGTTGAAATGAACCAAAAATGTTTTTATGTAACTTCGATTTTACTCCAAAATACTAGCATGATTTACACCTAATGATGCCAAAACATGTATGGTGATATCTTGTAGTTACCAAGGTTATTTTGAGGATAGTTAACATGATAACTTGTAGAGTTCAACTGTCACCAAATTTTTCAACTTCTAAGTATGTCATAATTGGCATTAATATAATTTTGGTACCCTTAATCATATTTATACACTTCATTTGCTCTGTGGTGTAAAGTGAAACTATGTATGATTTGAGGACATGTCATGTTGAGTGTTGTTGCCCTCCTAGGAATTCCCCTCCAGATCCTACATTTTAGTGATGACTCTTGAGTTCCCTCCAGAAAATAATTGTATATCTGTTGTTCTTGGATGATGAGAAGAGTTTTTCAATGTACCCTTTGTTTTTAGGGTGGTGAACTTTCAATGCTGGTGGCCCTGCCAAAGAAGGGGACTTCCCTTGCTGAAGTGTTTGCAAGGTTGCGCAACACGACGCTTGACACACTTCTGCAAATGCTGGAATCGCAGAGCAGTGTGGATGTGGAGGAAGGTGATGTCATCGACGTCTTCCTGCCAAGGTTCACCATCAACACCCGGGTGCAGTTGAAAGAGCACTTGGAGAAGGTTGGTGTTGGCTCGGCTGGTGCTCCTCTAGAGGAGGCTCTTCTCTCTCTCTCATGGGTCCACACTCACACGTCTGCTTGTATGATCGGAGTCTGTGATGGGCAAAGTTAATCAAAAACTTGATTTCATTTACCCCCTATTCGTTAACCAAAAGGTTAGCTTTGAAAACTGTTTATTGGTTAATTAAGTAATAATGCAAAGGAGGTTATCAGTAATAGACCTTGAGCATTAAATTTAACCCTAGATGCTCAAGTTGCCAATATATCAGCTTCTCATATTTGCCTTAAAAAGCTCGAGGTGCTGATGTATGGGCTCTAGTTTTAAACTTGTTTAAAAATTGTTATTTAATGCACCTTAAGTATTAATATATGTTAAACTGATAATCATAGATTTGTTTGTTGATTCTTTCAAAATGGGAGTGGTTTTTATAAATAATGTATTTTACACTAACAAAAGTAATTGTAAGTATCTTTCCCGATCAACTGGATGCAGCTGTGAGTAGTCATTGAAAATTTGGAGTTCTCCTCACATCTGTAGGTTCCACTATCTAAATGCTGTTCTCTCTTTCATTCCTTTTATGTCGTTTTGTATGAACTGCCTTCTGTGCCCTTCTACCGCTTTGTTGTAATTCATAGCTGGATACTTCATGTGAGACGAAATGCTAGCCGCAATTTTCCTTTGTGTTGCCTCACGCTATCGATGGTAAGGCTTGCGGCTCAGCTTCGTCAGCAGACTCTCGAGCATCATTGTCTGGTTTTACTACATGTTGCAATTTTGTCAGGTATGATAATTTTGCTTTGTCACACAACCTTTTGATACCTGCTACTTCATTGTCACAAGCATTTTCCTTTGCACTCAAGACAATTTTCTCTCAGCCAGCAGCACAGGCGTTACCGGGAGGACACGTGTGGATTTTTTGTGGCAAATACCCGATTGTTTTATCTGTAATTTCTTTTTAATTGCTTCGGAAACTTTTTTTTGTGCCAAAACTGTGATACCTTGATTGGGTAATTTCTGGTACTCATAATGGCAGGCTCTTCACAAGAAGTTATGAAGACTAGCAAAGAAATTACGAATTATTTGGTCTGTACATTGGACCAGAGTGTATTGAGCTTTTCATCGGAAAATGAAATTGAATCTAAAAGTGAATGTTAATTTGTGCCAGAAATAACAGACGGCAGGAATGAATCTGACTCAGTGGACGATGGATGGAAAGTCATTGAAGAACCCTAACAACCCCATCCCATCCTTCATCTCCTCCAGGGAATGGTTGGTCCAATAAACGTGCCTTCTTCTATTGCATATTTTCACCTGTTCTTTATGGAATCCCTATTTGCTCTTTTTGTTACAGAAACAAATCGTTATGCCCACTATCATCTTTCTCTGCTTTTGAATAGTTATATTCTATATGAAGAAAATAACGAAGGACCTGGGAAACCTCAGTCAAGGATAGAATTTGTAATCATTATCATTGAGAATTTGGGAAAAGAGTAGGTTTCATTGAAGGATAGATCATCAAAAGTAGGACTAATAAGCTATAAAAAAGGAGGTAATTGTTGTGTCTGCAGCTCTAAAAATTATAGAAAAAGATCCAGAACTGTCTGCATTAGATGTAATAAAGGCTTGCATGGGGAGTGTTTGGTAAAACACCTATGCTGATGGTGGGAAAAGTACTTTCTCATATTTTGCATTATATCTCGTGTACAAATAGGAATATTAGTGTCAAATTTGAATGTGATAGAGTTAAATGTGTAGCAATTGACCATATATGATCCAATTTTTGATATTTGTAATAGTTACGTCATTTGTAACAAAAATTTTGTTTCATGAAATTTTTTTAAAAAATTACTTTTTATATTTACACATCCAGTAAATTTTTAAATAGAAACTAAAATATGTTTTCCATTATTTTTAAAATTTCAATATACTTGTCATTAAAACAAACTGACAGAAATTATTTGAAAAAAGGCTTAAAATTAGCAGGAATACGGTGTGAGCTTTCTGAGCTTGAAAACCAAAAATGGCATGAGAGCGAAAGGGTTAAACACAGAAAGTTACTCGTGACTCCAAATCCCCAAAAAGCATGTTAAAAGTACCAAAACTATAAAATTAACTTTTTTTGGGTCTTTTTGAGGCATTGCATTGCATCAAGATTTTAAAAAATTTCAGTTGATGTTGACATCTCAAATCCCGAGTTAGGATCCCTTCCACTATAAAATACCAATTCACAAATTCCTCGTGGCTATTTCACATAAATACAGTCTTCTAATGCTTGGCTCTATTTCATATTAGTTTGATGAGAACATACTGAACAGATATTTTGACAAAATGTACCAAAGCAAATACAAGTATCATCCAAAAAAGTAACTGAAACTACTTCGAAATCTTTAAAATCTATTCTGGTGGAAATGTGCAGATCAAACCATAAAGGAATTACATATTAATAAGCTAGAAACCAGCAGCAATTTACAGTTTCACAAGTAAATCATTACTGCATCACATAATGAATAGCTACATTGCAGGTATGATATTTTTTAAACATGTGTCTACACTGCTGTTAGACTGAGAGTGAATTTATAAAAAGACTGAAAGGAGTATGTCCCTGGGTTCATCTTAAATATCATGTGTTTGAAATGAAAAATGTTATCAGCCAAATATGCGCTGCACCATGTTGCACCAAGTTGGATAGTTTGGTTTCTCAGAGAACAAAAGTTATGTACGTCACGTACCATCCAAAACAGACGACAGAAATTGCAAGCCAAGTTCCTGATTTTGTTTATTCATGTTGATGATCATATAAAGAGAATTAGGTCCAAAACTTTCCCATAAATAATATTGGGAGAGGATAGAAGTAGGCGGTGGAGTTGGTAGAATGTGGCTTAGGAGCAATGAATGATTGTGAGGAGAAAGCGGTAGAGTTTTCTATGAAAAGGGGTTTAGTAATAATATCAATAATGGTCTGGATAAAAAAAACATTTTTAATGTACGTATAGATGGGAAGTGGTGGGATAGCACTTAGCCGTAGGTCAAGGAACAGCCTCAATGTTTCTCAAAATTTCCTGGCCTCTGATGCCAATTCGGAATGTAATTTACTTCTAAAGATTGGCTGAGCTGCCTAATAAATCAAGGCTTCAAAAGCCTGGCATCCATCCAGTGGGTAGAATGCCAATGCGGAAGAGACTTGGCCTTAAAGCAAGAGCATGGTGGAGAGGTCACAGTTGGCCTCCTTGAAGAGTGACTTCTTCTGCAATCCCAGAGCATCGAAGAAAGCGAGATTGGAAAAACTTCATGCTGATTGATTCAAGAAAGAAGCAGTAACGATTAGTGATTCGTTGATTTAAAAATTTCTAATCCTCCATTTCTTATTTTGAGTCCTGGAAATGATGCCATTGATTTCTACAAAAATCACTTAACCTTGATTATTAAAATTTATGCTTAATAAGGATAAAATTTTTAGGAAGTAACTATTCCACATAATTCCTAAAAAGTGACATGACATTGGTTTAGCCCATGTCATCCATGCTATTGTGTAGGCCGTGTAGATTTCTTAATGTTTTTAAAAGAATTATGAATTTTTGCATAGAAAAGGGCTTAAGTCTCTTACTGCCATCTGCATTAGCTCCTAATAATGAAGCGCTGAAGTGAGGTTTGCTTTGTTTGTCTTTGGGGCAAGGTTCTCTCCTTCTGAAGTCAAAGGTTTTATTCTTTATTAATTAAATATGCCTCATCTGCATTAAAAATATATTTAAGAGCATATATTTTTTTAAACTGAAGTCAGCAAAAGATTGCCACCTTCATCAAGGGAACAAAGGAAATTTCTACGTGGCGTTCTGCCTGTTTCTTTGATAATGTGTCATGTTTCTTTAGCCTTATTGGAAGCTTTCATTAACCACCTGCCATTAGAAGATTTGTTGGCTTCTTTTATAGTGCATTCATATATGTTTTAGCAAAAAAAGAAAGTCGGCATAGAGTTCTAGGGACTTGTTACGTTTACATAAGACAGCCATTTCTTTGACTTTTGCGGAAATTGCAATCATTTGTGAATCTAATCATTTATTCTTATTGCTGTGACCATGCAATGAAGCCTCGCATGAGCATAATCCATTCCAAAATTCATAATTCATTGTACGTGTGTGCAATTTCAGCCATTTCATCCCTATTTTTTCCCTTTCAGTGCATTTGCTTTTCATTCTTACTGTTATTTTTATTTTGTTAATGGTATTTCTTTAAGCCTTGTTCATTTAGCATGAAATATTTGTGGCCCATGGTTGCACAAAACTAGCCTGTTATTAGCTTCAATCAAAATTTCTCAGGAGCCACAGTTTCATTTATTATGTTCAGGTGCCATTTATCAACATTTCACTTTTTTAATAGTACGAAGTCCATTGAAAGCTTAATATATTTTCCAGCACTATATTTTATTAGTGATGTTTCAATGTCATCGACCAATGGTGAGGTATTTGGCATCATCAACATGTTAATTCCTGTAATGTTGGTTTTTCTATTTGTACCAGGCCTTAAGCTAGGTTTTTATTCATAAGGAATTGGTTTTTGCAGTTAAATCGCCATTTTGAACTCCCCACTTTTTCACTCCCCCTATTTAAACTGCTGTCAAAGACATTCACAATAAGTGCTTAGAGCAACTCATCACAGCCAAGTCCTTGCTCTGCATGCAATGACCACTTCCAGTGTAGCCTTGTAGGTGCTGAGTAAAAATTATATTTGGAAACTCATTTACCCCTGCAGATGCACTCAATATATTTTAAGAAAGGCACAATTGTCACTTGCAGACTGCATCTGTGTAATCATGCATTGCATGATAACATCTGCACGTATCCTTGAAAAGAGCCCTTGCTCAGGGCCCAAGGAAAGCATTTCAATTGTGAGAGGTGCAGAGTATTTACATGCTCTGTTTAACATGAGTGGGGCATAAAAGGACATAGGGGACGTTGGGGTCTCAAAGGGAGGAGCTTATGAGGCCTAAAGCCTTGGGGAATAAGAGCTGCTCTGGATGCAGTCTCCTGTCTCTCTTATTGTGAGGTGGGTGCACAAGGATGCTTTGGAGGCAATTCAAGAGGTGGGAAATGATGCTCTGAATGAGGGAAGAAACATTATGAAGAAGTAATGTGATTCTTTTTCAAGTGGCTTTCCATGCAAAACATAAGGATTGGTGTTCAAAGAATTGTTGAAATGATTGCCCCTGTCCTGAATTAAGGGACAGAGTGACAGGAAAATAATTGACAAATTACACCACAGCCAATGGATGGTGGATGAAAGTTACAAAGAAGCATTAAGGTAATGTGTTAGGTTTGAAATTGAATTTGAATCATTTCAATTTCTGTTATTCAAATGCAGTACTTTGTAATGTCTAGCCTCTTCTTCTATCTAATTTTAAATTAATATTTAATGTAAAATTTGCTATTATTATATGACAAAGACATTTTTTATTGCCCAATTGAAGCTTTATTTAGACTTTTTGGCAATTGTGCCATCTTAACGTCTCAGTTCCATTGAATATTAATGAGCTGTCTCTCAGTATGAATAAGATACAGATTCAGTTTTATTTTTTTTCTTTAGAAATATTTATTAAATTTGATTTTCAGTTACAAAACATATAAGCATCATTGACCTTTTTCAAATGAATCCTCAATTACATTTATGAATTCAGTTTCAAAGAGTATTGGTGGAGCACATTGGAGGCATATTTTTCACTCAACATATTTATTTCCAAATAATGTTCCTCATTTTACTTTGGAAATCACTCGTGTGTGATGACACTGTCCTTGCTGTAAGTGCTCTGCTGATAATTCCCGGAGTATCTGAAGAACAGTTCATTTCAGCCATTCATTAAATTCCACTGGTACTCATGTTAATAATATATGTATCTCTGGTGCACTGAGAGAAACCGCAGGCCCTCTGCTTTGTGCATCATGGAGGATTTTTATGAAGAGTGTCACTTTTAATATCATACATGATGAGTTAGTAATGACTTCTTACCCTTCCAGCTTGGGCTGGAGGATATCTTTAATGTTGCCCGCAGTGACTTGAGGAAGCTGTCTCACTCGCGGCTGTACGTCTCCAAAGTGCTGCATCAGGCTGAGATCAAGGTTGCCGAGGAGGGCACGGTGGCAAGTGCTGTCACAGGTGAGAGATCTTCTTTCGGCTTCTCAATGCTTGATGTTCTCATGCTCGAATGTACATGTTGGCCTTTTCAAAAGGTGTATTTGCACACATATCCATCTAAACAACTGGAAACCAAAGATTAGTTAATGTTGTATACATTTTAAAAGATGCTCGTAAAGTTACATTTAACTCTAGAATTATTAGTTTGAAATAGATACAACTACTTGTACACTGTACCATCATATTGAGGTTTAAAATTTGCAAAATGCAAATTCACCAGCGCAGCTTTTGGGGAGTGGTTTAGGAAGTGAAGCAGGTGTCAAAGTGGTCGACGTGATGTTTTGGAATCTACAGTCTTGTCCCGGGGACAACAAATATTTTTCAGCAGTATACCAATCCTTACGTGAGGTGCTTTGTGGAGAGCACTTTGAGTGAGTATGACGTCCATCGATTGGGACGGTAAACTGTGGGGACCCCTTGGCGCCTTTCAACAAGAGTAGGCTAATGCCAACGCCGGGTTTCTCTCCACCCTTCCTCCTTTCCCATCCATCCCTCATGGCACAAATGACCTTAGCTGTGGATTGCCTTATATTTTTCACTTTAAATTTGCACTGCTGCTGAATGTGAATAATGTTTTAAAATAAATAAATACTATAGGTATTTAAGACAATAGATATGTAAGATATTTCTCTCCTCAGTCATCCTTTCTGCTAAACCATACTCTCCTACCTTGCTATCGTATCTCCTTTTGCCTACCACCACATTCCACCCTTCTCACCTTTCACCTACAAGCATTTGTTTCTAGGTACACTTGCAATCTTTTTGCCTAATTGATCACATACACTGTCTACTTCCTCTTCCTTGTGACTGCTTGTTGACGTACACATTAGGATTACCACTAGATTGACCGGATCTGCTCTTATTTCTACCGATAGTATTCTGTCATTCTCCTAGTTCTCCCCAGTTTCCTATGAATTACTCTGGCTATGCCATGTAGCCAGTATAACATCTACTGTATAAAACTTAGTAACTATTGCGCCAATAGTCCCTGCTGTCTTTCCACCTCACTTGCACAGTCCTAACATGTCCAACGTCCCTGTCCTCAGCATAATCGTAACATTACAAGTCCTTATTCTCATTGTGGTGTTTGTCTCTGCATCTTCTTTTCTGCCGACATTTGCTCAGCTCAGCTGTACATCGTCTTTTAAGAATGTAGTGAACTGGTAGTATGTCGTAGGGGCCAATACACCTTACTGCATTTGAGTATGTATGCTTTCATTGGATTCCCCAATCACTCATTGCAATATGAGTCTTTATTTCTGGAATCACTACAATTATCGCTTGAGTCAATATCATGTTTGGTTTTTACCACACGCACTAGAATTTCTCATTGAACTTGATTTTTGTCGTTTTTAAATGACCTTTTATGTTTTTGCTTAGTATTTTTTCTCTGCCAAACATTTCCTTTTAAACTCATGATAATGTATCCTCTGTGATGTCTATATTTTTTAGTTCAGCAATGGTGAGTTTGTTAAAAGAAATGCAAATGGTGGGAAGAAAAGATGTCCACCAGGAGAAAGTCAAGTTAGGATCCTGGAATTGAATGACAATTCTGCCATGCACCAAAATGCTGTTTTTTTGTTGATGTTTTTTGTGTCGGTTATGAGAGTAAAAGTGGAATGGCAAATAATCCATAACATAAGTTTAATGTCAAGGCTTAGCCTTTTCGGATGCAATTGGAGTCTTTTAATGTCTTTCTTATTTCTTTCAGTGGCTACCATTAACAACTTCAGCATGCCCACTGTTTTCAATGCCAACCATCCATTCCTCTTCATTGTCATTGAGAAGACTACAAAGGCAATTATATTTGCTGGCAAAGTTAGCAATCCAAGCATTTCATGAACTTGAGGAAATGGTGAATGGCCAATGCTTGACACATGCTTAATAGTAAAAATAAAAATACAGCCCATCTGGCACAAAGCGGTGCTGCGGCAAAAGGTACATGTGGTTTCTCTACTCACATTTGGTTTCAACTGTCATATTCAGTGAATCTGAATTACATAAGGTGTTGCTATTATTATTTAATGCTTTCATTCAAGACAAAAATTACGCCATGAGCAGAGGCAGGCTACATTTAACAATCTGTGATCCTTTTTATACTTCTGATTGTTTTGTTTTACATTTTATTGTAGTGGTGGGTGGCATTGCCACGAAATTTATGGTGTTGACATTGAATTTGTTCATATTTTATGATATCATGTTGAAAGTGCTTTGTCTCCAAATGCTCCAAAGGTCTGTAGTGTGATTAATCTAATTTTATGCTAAGTCAATAAATTTTGGGATCTGGTTTCAGAACTTCTCTAAAAGTTTATTTTCAATGAAAGTTATCGTTCTCTTATTTTGAATCTATCTTATGTGGTGGTATCTCCAATCACGGGTGTCTCTAGACATTACTGAACACAAATTGGTCCTTTGAACTTTGTCTGCACCCATCCTTGAACAAAACTTCAGAGTGCTTGTTCCTAATGCTGCTGAGACAAAATGCATTTTGTAGTTCTATATCCATCTGAACCTGTCTCCACCCTTTTGTTACATTATCTATCTCATTTTTTTGATTTCTTTTGCCTGTATCCTTACTATGCAAGCAATTTTGTCAGTATATGCGACTGCAATGAGATTTTCCTTCCTGCCTCTGAGCATATTGACCACTTGGAGTAGGAGCAAATTAAGATAAGTGTGGAATTATGGAAATAATTAGGACATTAAAATGGCTGTGCATTTCCTGTAAATTGTTGAAGTTAAGAAATATCATGTATGAACAAAATAAAAATATAAATTCTTAAAAATTACATATAGGTTAGCAATATGCTAGGAAATTTAAAAAAAAGTATTGGGGAATGCAAGGTTTGTATGTCAGGTATTGAGAAAAGTTTTGGAAAAATAGATTTATTTCAGAAATTGCTACAATGCCTCAAAATTCTTCAAAGAATATTTCTTGCCCTTGTGGCTTTTCCACAACTCAAAGGATCCCTGGTAAGCAGATTCTGGAAGGTCCTTGAGAGTGTCCACGCAAGCTCCCTTTGATGGCACTTAAGAGTCCCAAGGTGATGGTGTATTTGAGGGAGTATTTCATTTTTGGGAATAGGAAATAGTCTGCTGGTGCCAAGTTGGGACTCTAAGCAGGTTGGGGAATTGTCACGATGCCATAGCAGAATGTCTTCATAAGCAGAGACACTCAACTGTGCTTATGGTTGTTCGTCAAGACCTTCAGGACAAGATTAGCGCCGATCTTTTGCATCGCCAATATGATCTTCGATCTTGCACTCACATAACCGACAGTCTGAATTTAGCACTTCATGCACACGTCTGGAAAATTCATGTTGGATATTTTGCATACAATCCTTGTAAGTAAGAAAAATCTGGAATTTTTGTGGGGTGACAAAAAGCAACCATTTCAACTATAACTTAATTGAAGTTTGTGTGCTTCTGGAGTTGGGGAGGGGAGGTGGCAGAGGGCAGGCATCTGCTGACGTTTTTCCTCCCCACTCCATGCCTTCTCCTTGCTCTGCATCATCCCCATCTCTTATTGCTGTCTTTCTTGCTTGACTCAATGTGCTTGTTGTCCCTTCAGACCATTTGGCGTTCTTAATTAAAAATTAAGAATTGGCAATCTTCCACGAAATAAAATTTATTAATGTGACCGGTTTCAATGTAACTACATCATCGTCAGGTGACAGTCATCACTCCAAGTCCAGTATATATGCTGAAAAGCAAGTAAGTGGAGGGTAGTGGAAAAGATGGGGAAAGAGGGAGGAAAGGTGGAATGCAGCATGGGTATCTATGCATGTGAGTGGGGAAGACAAAGTAAACGTGGTGCAAAGTCTGGAGAGAATGTCGTAACTGGATGGAGGGGGAATTTCCGTTGAGGGTGTATCCCACAGAGCGGCATCAAACTCCTAGGGCCATTGAGGAAACTGGTGAAGTCAGGGGTTTTCCCCCAGGGTCGTTGACTGGCCGCATGGTATCAATGCACTAAGGAGCACAGTGCACAAAGGGTCAACTGGTAAAAGGGTTGTAATCACTTATCTGTTGTGGTTCCAAGGTGCAAGCCCAAGCAAGGGTTGAGGAGGGTTATTTCACACTTTTAAATTGCTGATGAAGGGGGATGGTACCGCAATGTAGAACCTTCCCTCCTGGTCCGTGAAGGAGGGTGGGGGGCAGCATCAAGGCTTCCCGCCTAGGTTGGGAAAGCATGGTCTCCGTATGCACAGGGGAGGGGGAGGATTCCTACGAGTAGGGACGAGGGATCATATATCCCATGAGCGTCTTGGGAAGGAGATGGAGTGGATGGGGGAGGGTGAATATAAAAATTGGACTTCATTAATAAGGTCCAAGTCCTTGCGACCTGTGGTTTCTAGTTGTTCCATGGCATCTAGCTTCTTTCCTTTATCCAGGTTGCGAAGCACTTCGAAGTCAGTCACAGAAATGGTTGGAATCAAGTAAATGTTTGGCAAATAAAGAATTAGTATGACCTATAATGTAGACCTTCCTGTGTACCTTAATACACATCGTAAAACTTATGCCTGTCTGAACAATTTAAATAGCTCCACACTCACTCTGAATTTCATAAATACCACTTTTTTTATTGCATTCTATAGGGTCTTTGTTTGAGCATAAGGCTTTGGACAGAGTAGTGGGGGGGGATCGAGATGGTGCGGGGGCTAACGTACTGGCTTCCCACCCTGAGGGCGCGGGTTCAAATCCCGGCGGTGTTGAATATTTTTCAGAGGTATCTCGATCCCTACTTGAGGTGCTTTGTGGAGGGCACTTTGAGTGAGTACGCCGTCCGTCGGATGGGACGTTAAACTGTGGACCCCTTGGCGCCTTTCGTAAAGAGTAGGCTAATGCTGACGCCGGGTTTCTCTCCACCCTTCATCCTTTCCTATCCATCCCCTATGGCGCAAATGACCTTAGCTGTCGGTCGCCTCCCCTCAAAACTACTACTCCAGAGTAGTGGGGGTATAAAATGAAATGTGGAATTGGTCTTTGGGAAACTTTTTAGTGATTTTGTGTGTCACAGAGTTATGGAATGGAAGTTTGCACCACTTCCATTCCAAAGCAGTAGTGACAGAAAGGGAGATGTTTAGTTTCAAGACCTTTTTCTTCTGTTTTTTCTTCCGTAAGAGTTCTATTATGTTGAAATGGAAGCTGTTCTTAAAGGCTATGTGCTTGATTGTATTGAACTCTCGTTCGAAGTTGGATTTGGACAAGGGGATACTGATTAATCTGTGGATCATGGAATTGAATGTGGGTGGTGGGGTGGCAGGAGTCTTAGGGTATCACTTGATCTGTATAAGTGGGTTTCCTGAATATTGAAAAATTATGCATGTGGTCTTTAATTTCAATTGTTAGATCAAGGAAATTGATTTTATTGTCCACTCCTGATTCCATGGTAAAAGTTGGAGTTGATGGAGTTGATAAATTGTAAGAAGATATCTGTCTATCGCTGCCTTTCCAACAGTATAAAATATCATCCACGTATCTAAACCAGTATAAAATATTAGTGTTAAATTATTATCTCTTAGGATCTTGTTCTCTATTCTGCAAGGAGTGGGGAAAGAGGTGACCCCATTGCTGGTCCATTCTTTAGTTTGTAGTAGGTACCACCAAATGAAATATACGAAAGGACGAACACAGAAGAGAGCTCAAATATTTTTTTTGGAGGAGATCCATGTTTGTTTGTGTGTTTATATGCATGTATGCATAGAAGTATGAATATGTGTATGTACTTTTAAATATATTCATGAATATATATATTGTGAGGTGGCCAGCTGATGCATGAAGTTCAATATAAAAGAATATAAAACGTACATACTATCCATGCAAGTTGTTGCAAGTTTTTGTGGCTGGGAGTGTTAAGGTCTCCAGCCCTACTTCATCTAACCCAATAAATCCATGAAGACATGGCATACCATGATCCTATTCAAGAGCACGTGGAAGGCAGTGCCCGGGCATCTTTGGGGATCGAGATGGTGCGGTGGCTATTGTACTGGCTTCCCACCCAGAGGGTCTGGTTTCGAATGCCGGTGGTGGCAGATATTTTTCAGTATCATCTCCTTCCCCACTTGAGGTGCTTTGTGGAGGACACTTTTGGTGAGTACGCCGTCCGTCGTATGGGACGTTATGCCGCGAACCCCTTGGCGCCTTTCAACAAGAGAAGGCTAATGCCGACGCCAGGTATCTCTCCACCCTTATTTCCCTGAACATCCCTAACGGCGCAAATGACCTCATCTGTCGGTCGCCACCCCTAAATACTACTACCCGGGCATCGTTCATGCAACATCTGTTGCACTCATGACAATTGCAATACTGATATTAACCACTCCACCGACTAAAAGAGGGACACAAATAAAGGAATTCCATTAAAAAGGGTAGGCTAACATGCAACGTGGTCACTTAATACCGGGTAGATATGCACTCATGCAGGATAGACGATTCATAAATGAATTACTTTTACAAATTCATTTACGCGGCACCCCACTTCCCGGCCCAAGGGTGGCGACGCCAGCCATCGAGTGAGTTGAGGAAGGTGCCATCTAAGTAGAGGGTTTGGAGGAGGAGAAGTTTGAGTGAGTCCGGCACGTGGGAGATCAGTTTCCAGGAAGAACATGAAAGAGTTGGCGCATGGATGGGACGAGTGTGCACCCGCGGGGGGCCTTCGAAATAGAAATTGTTGTCGACTATGAAAGTGTTTTCGGTTAGCACTTGTTCTGGACGGACGAGGACATTAGTGGAGGGGTTTTGTGATGCTGACAGAGGGGGAAATGTCTTCAAAATTCCAGTCCATCTTTAGGGGTTTTGGATGTGCAAAGAGAAGTTACATTTATGGTAGCCAGCGGCATATTTGTGTGAGGAGGAATTTTTATTGAATGTAGTAAATAGTTGGAGGGGGTGGTCAAGTTCTGTAACGACAGGGGCGAGAGATGTGATGATAGGCTGTGTGTTAGTGTTTCTTAAATGAGGAAAATCGTTATGCGGGGCTGGTGTTGGAAACAGCCCGCCCATACATATTTGTGTTTGTATATATATATATATATATATATATATATATAAAATGTATAACACTTAGCACTAGTGGACACAGACAAAAACACAGAAACACACAAAAAAGAGACTCACTATTTTTCGAATTTTCGGTGGTCGTTGCCACCTTTATCAAGGAAGAGAGGGACAGAACTGAAGGGAATACGAGGGCTGGAGCGATAGATGGAAGGGGAAGGTGGGGAGAGAATTCCGAAGGGACGGGTTTGGAGGGGCAGTGTTAGAAGGGTGGGGAAAATGTAGAAGGTGATGGGGGTGGAAGGGGGATGAAAATATAATTAGAGCAGGGTAATTAGTGCCTAATATTGATTCCTGGCCAGTTCCAGGACTCCAAGAGTCAGATGAAGGATTGCTCTAATGTTTTCAGTTTCAGAGGAGGATCAGAGGGTGGGAGGGATGCTATGATGGATACACTATAGCTTTTATCAAAGGGAGTGTTGTGTTCGGAGGCGTGTTTGGGGATAGGGAGCATATCAATTAAGGAAGAGTTTTTGCATGAGGCTCGGTGGTTGTTGATTCTGATATTGAGGGGTGTGGTGGTCTGCCCAATATAATAGGCAGGGCAAAGTTGGCACTTCAGAAGGTACACTATATTGCTAGATGTGCAAGTAGAGGAGGGAATTGCCAATTATATATATATATATATATATATATATATATATATATATATATATATATATATATATATATATATATATATATATATATATATATATATATATATATATACAAATATATATGTAGTCCCTACCCGGACTACAACCTTGACGTGGTGGAAGGGCTTGTGCGTTCCGATGACCCCTAGAGCTGTGCTGGCGGGAGTAATAATTGCTCCTGGTAGGGTCACCCATGCCAGATAGTTCGAAGGTTAGGAGCCAGACGAAAGGTAGTCCACGCAGCGTCTGTTTCTCAGTGGCGGCTGCAATGGCGTCTGACCCCAGTGGGGCGGCCAATAAGTGATGGTGTCACGTTAAAAACACTATTGAGGAAGGCAACGGGAAACCACCTCAATTATCATTCCCAAGATTAACATGATGGACAAAATAGAGATTTTGAGTCCTGGCAACTACGGCGCTCGGCCCAATCGGCCGTGTGTCGTGCCAGGCAGCGGGGGAGGCAAGGCTTCCGCGGTCGTCATCCCACGAAACCCTTGCAAGGGAAAACCAGCAGCAGCAGGACAGAAGACGTAGGAGAAGAAGACCAAATTAGTTAGAATAGGAACTTGGAATGTTAGGACAATGATGAGGGCAGGGAAATTGGAGAATGTTAAGCGAGAGATGGAAAGGGGAAAAATAGATATTTTAGGTCTATGCGAGGTGAGATGGAAGGATAGCGGGGATAACTGGAGTGATAATTATAGAATAATATACAGCGGCGGGGACTAGAGCCAACGAGGGGTTGCCATAGTATTAAATAAAGAGGTAGGAAGAAGCGTAGTCGACATAGAGCTGGTAACGGATATATTATTACTAATAGAGATAAAAGCAGAACCGACGAACTTGGATATTATTCAGGTATACATGCCACCGAGCAACCTTAAGGAAGAAGAGGTCGATAGGATATACGACCAGTTAGAGGACGTAATCGCGTGTGTTCCTGCAGGGAAACATTATTTGATAGTGATGGGGGATTGGAATGCGACGGTAGGCGAAGGAAGAGATGGTGACGAGGTCGGAGACTACGGTTTAGGCACGAGGAATGACCGCGGGGAGAAAGCAGTAGAGTTCTGCAGGAGACAGGGGTTAGTCATCTCCAACACTTGGTTTAGACACCACAAGAGACGCAGGTGTACATGGAAAATGTCAGGTGACTCAGAAAGGTATCAGCTAGATTATGTTCTGGTTAGACACAGGTTTAGGACCAGTGTGATAAATTCGCACTGCTTCCCGGGAGCGGATGAGGACTCTGACCACAATTTACTTGTTATGAAATGTAGCGTCCGTTTCAAAAAGATAAGGCAGGGGCGGCGAGTTAGAAAATGAAATGTAGAAGCATTAAATGGTTTGAAAAGGAAGGAATACAAACAGGCGGTAGAGGAAATCATGGAGGATGGTAAAGAGCTAAGTACTATCGAATAAAAATGGGTAAGTTTCAAGAAAAGGTTGTCTAAAGCCGCAAAAGACACTATTGGAAGCGTTAACGCTAAAAGGACTAGGAAACCATGGATCACGGAAGAGATGATTACAAAGATGGATGAGCGGCGAAAATGGAAGAATATAAATACAGACTTAGGCAAAATGAAGTACAAAGAAATGAACAATAAATTGAGGCGGGCAACGAATAAAGCAAAAGAAGCATGGGGGAAGACGCAGTGCGAGGATATGGAAAGTTTGCAGAGGAAGGGCGCTGTACAGCAAAGTTAAATCGTTATCGGGAAGTAAGAAAGGAAGAGCTAAGCTAAACGTTAGAGATAAGGCGGGTAAGGTAATAGTTGACGCAGAAAAGATGCAAGAGATGGAAGGAGTATAAGAAGAACTGTTGAGTAAAGAACTTAGACCAACAAAGTTAGACATTGAAAAAGAATATGACGTAGAGGAAGACAGCTTAGGTCCAGGCATACTAGACAATGATATAGAAAGGGCATTAAGGGAGATGAAACTAAATAAGGCCGTGGGGGTTGATAACATTCCCGCGGAACTTTTAAAAGGCTTAGGAAAATGTGGGAGGGAGAGGCTATATGGGCTGATGCGTAGTATTTATGAGGAAGGAATCTGGCCGGAAGACTTTGTGAGATCAGTTTTAGTTCCTATTCCGAAAAAGGTAAAGGCTACATCATGTGAGGACTACAGGACGATAAGTTTGATATCCCACGCAGCTAAAGTTGTTCTCAGGATCATAAACAGGAGGTCTTTGCCTGTTTCGTAGATTTCGAAAAAGCTTTAAATAGAGTGAACTGGGAAAAACTAATGAGTATTTTGCAGAAAATAGGAATAGATTGGAGGGAAAGGAGGCTAATCCGCAACTTGTACATGTCTCAGACTGCTCAGGTGCGGGTGGGAAACGGGTAGTCCGGATGGGCAGTGTTAGGAAGGGGTGTAAGGCAGGGTTGCCCATTATCACCGTTGCTGTTCAACCTGTATTGAGGAAATGATCAAAGAGGCATGGGAAGAACTGGAGGTAGGAATGAAGGTGGGCGGGGAATTCGTAAAATCAGTTAGGTTTGCTGATGACCAAGCTTAAGTTTGTCAGTCAGCCAAGGGGCTGCAAGCATTGCTTAGTGAATTGGAAATTCAGTGCGACAGGTATGGAATGAGAATCAATATTAATAAAACAAAGGTTATGCGATTTTCTAGAAAGAAAAAGGCCAAGCTTAACATTAAAATAGGAGGGCAAAAACTAGAGCAGGTAGAACAGTTTACGTATCTCGGTAGTGTTTTGGACCTACACGGTCAAAGTAGTAGGGACGTAAGGAGAAGAATTGCGCTAGGCAAAGAGGCTTCCACAAGGAGGAGGGAGTTGATGACGGGGACTTTTAGTAAGGATGTTAAGAAAAGACTCGTAAAAACTTTGATATGGAGCGTAGCTATGTGCGGCGCGGAAACGTGGTCATTGAAGCAGGAGGATAGACGTAGACTGGAGGCTTTTGAAATGTGGGTTTGGAGAAGAATGGAGAAGGTGAAACGGACAGAGAAGAAAACAAACGAGGAAGTACTTGGTATGGTGGGCGAAGAGAGGGGTTTGTTGGGAGAAATCCTATGGAGGCAGGAAAAGTGGCTGAAGGGGGTATTGAGCGGCAGTGGGATTTTTAGGACTGTAATTGAGGGGAGAATGTTAGGCAAATGAGGAAAGGGAAGGAACAGGATAGGGATGTTGGATGGGACGAAGGGAGGAAGAAAGTACTCATAGCTGAAGAGGGACCTGATGTAGAGTAGGATGTTGTGTTTTGCTAGGGGCCACAAATTATTTAATTAGTAATACGTCCATCCAAAAACCTACCTTAACCGGTAGATTACCTAATAATAATAATATATATATACGGGGTTGCACCCAAAAGTGGTAGGACTGATTTTTTTACAAGAATTTTATTGACGATATACCTACATCGACTTAATAATCTTCAAAGTATGCTCCTTGAGCTGCTACACACTTAGTATAACGTTGCTCCCATTCCCCGTACGCCCGCTGGAAATTTTCTTTGGGGATGCCGTTGATGACCCTCATCGAAGCTTCTTGAACGGCCTTTATCGAGTCAAAACGTCGTCCCTTGAGCTGTCTTTTCATCAGGGGGAAGAAGAAGAAGTCCGGTGGTGCCAGATCGGGAGAATAGGGCGGGTGCGGCAACGTGGCAACGCCGTATTTGGCCAGGAGCTGTCGGTCGACACTCAGAATTTTCGGCACCATCTTGGCGCACACCTTACGCATGGCCAAATCCTGTGAAATAATGCGTAGGACGTTGGATGCAGACGGACCCAACTGGTCTGCAATTTCTTCACTGGTTAAGGGTCGGTCTGTGCTCAGCAGTGTCCTCACTCTGTCCACATTCGTGTCGGTTCTTGCCGTCGACGGCCGTCCGGAGCGATGGTCGTCTTCAACGAGCTCCCTACCCTCTTTAAACAACTTGTGCCACTCGAATACTGTGGAACGGCTTAAGGCAGTGTCCCCATAAGTCTGCTTGATCATATCGAGGGTCTCAGTTGCCGTCTTCCCGAGTTTCGCACAAAACTTCACGGAATAACGTTTCTCTAAATTCAGATTCATTATGTTTTTCGACGCGGAGAAAAAACTTGCTTCACTAATAACGGTGTCCTCACTCAACGACAGCCCGCAGGAGACTGAGGTTGGTGTTGGTCTGTTGCTAAGAGCCCTCTCCTCCTTACCCTGCCAGGCAGGCCCCCCTCCACCGCTCCGTTCGCACCAGAGAAAATCAGTCCTACCACTTTTGGGTGCGACCCTGTATATACACATGCAAACACCAATTCCCGCCAAACGGCGAAAAAATACTCATTTACATAGAAACAGATATAAGGAAAAGGGATAGGAACACGCATAAAGGACGAACACAGGAGAGGTGAGGAAGGCGGAATCAATTTTAAATCAAGCAGATCACGAATGCAAAAATATTTCCCAGACCGGGATTTGAACTCCGGATCTTCCAGTTGCCGGGCGGAGGCCCTTACCACTTGAGCTATCCAGGAAACAATCTCAGCTGAGATCTGCTATGTTTTATGCAACCAAGTGCCCGATTCTTTGGCCAAGAGATGGCGTTATGGAGCTGTTTCACCCACTAAAGGAGAAATAGACAAGACACACAGAGGAGAGGATAGTAGTAAAGGAATCATACAACATCATAAAGGATAAGAACAGTGCGTTTCGTGGCATGCATAGCCAGAAGAAGAGACGATCCACATTGGCCCTGGCTATGCGAGCCACGAAACGCACTGTTCTTATCCTTTATAATGTTGTATGATTCCTTTACTACTATCCTTTCCTCTGTGTGTCTTGTCTATATATATATATATATATATTCGTGCGCCCGAACAAATGCATTTATCGTGGAGATAGATTCCTAGGTAGAGAGGGTGCGGGAGAGTCATACCTAGAGAAACCTGCGCATATCCTATTAGAAGCCTTCGGGGACAACTACGGACTTCACAAACCACGCTTCTTCCCGCGTTAGTCTAATTCTATCCATTCAGATGCGCACACGCATTAAAAGGTTGTTTGTTCGTTTTCCGTCTCTCGTTGTGGTTGGGTCGCAGGGATCGCCTCTGCTTCCTCTCGGGGAAGGGGAGTAGTTGGCCCCCGGGGCGCCGTGCGAAACGTCGCATTGCTCGCGGACACGTGGCGCCTTCCACGACGCGGTGCGGGGGCGAGGCTTCGTATTGATTATCCGCCGGCCCCGAAACGCGCGCGCGGAGGGGGGCCGCGCCACCCTCGTCGTCCGCGGGTTCGCCGTGCGTGTGCACGGCGAACCCGAGTCCCTCCGCGCCCCGCGCCACCCTTTGGAGGGGAGGAAGGAAAGAGGAGTTGACCGGAGGGGTGCAAGGAGGCGCCTTCTGGCGTGACGTGCGGTCCGGGAGCCGGGTCACGCTTAAAAGAGCACCACCACCCAAATGACGTGAACGCACCCGTCTCGGTCACGGAAAGCGATGTTTGTCTCTGGCGAGAAGAAATCCTCTGCTCACTTCAGGACGTTCACTTCCACCATCAGGCACTCTGTGGAATCCCTTCTTACTGGTGGTAGAGGGCCTGAACCACCTTGGCGGACTGCGGGTGGCTTGAGTTTCATTCCGAGCAAGGAAGGCCTGTCTAATCCGAAGAGATTGGCGCCTTATAACCTGCCCTAACACGATTTCTCACGTTCCGTGGTCATGATCCAGATTTCAGCATCGGCTGATTTTAACATGGTTGTGAAGGAGATAGAAAATCAGAAGAAATATCAAGATCTTGCATGTTGTTTGAGCAGATGTATCAGAACTACTACGCCTAGTTTATTTTTTTCACTTAGATGTTGGTGGAGTTGTTGCCGATTTGGGACTAAATCTAGTGCGGCGGGGCATTCCGGCCGGATGCGAATCCCACTCGACCTCGGGACTGGCTGGGGACCCCTCAGTCTTCCTTGGGAGGGATTGCGGTGGACAGTATTTGCCCGAAGCACTTACAATTGGAAACATTAATTTGTATGTTTCCAGTTTATGTGCTTGCGACGCCCTTCGAAGCGAACAAATGTACGAACCTGTCGATCATGTGCAGTCAATGGTTCTTCGGCAGTTTGTGTATTGGCATGAGAGAGGCCCTGGGGGGGTGCCTCTTCTCCTTCCGGCCTCCGTCGCGCCATCGTATGCCGCCTGCCATACCACCCCTAGTCCAAGGATTAGATAGAAAAAGATTTAGATATATTTTAGGACCTTGCAAGCCACCACTAAGGTGCGTGGCAGGGGGTGAATACACACCAGACTAACTTTTGACCCGAATATGACCCTACCGTGGTCGGAAAATATTTTTCTGATCCCTTAAACTGAATAAATTAAAAAAATGATACTTTAAATCTATCTGTTCTACACTTGACCTCTAATTTTATTGACATGATCTCTCCTACCGTAGTACGATGGGGGTAATAATACATTTTCAACCTCACTGCTAAAGAGACATCCTTCCAATTTATGCAAGAGATTTATTGTGTGATTTAATCTTCGCTCGGTGAGTTATTCCCATCCTAGCTCACCCTTAATTTATACTTTGTATGCACTTTTAAGTTCATCATAGGAACGTTTTAATGTAGCTCCTCTACGCTGCTCGCGATTCAATTCGGAAATATATCCAACTTCGTGACGATCTCATATACTAGCAGCATATGAGGATAAAGCTGCTGTTTCCTCAGGATTACCGATATCACAGTAAACCACTGTGTCGTCGGCTATTAAACATTTCTTACTAGTGAATACGAAGTGATTGTCGGTTACGTAAAGTAGGAATGAAAGAGGTCCGGTAACACTTCCCTGGGGAATGCCCGAAGTAACTTCTCCTGCATTTGAATTGAATCCATCTATGACTGCTCTTTGTATCCGACCATCCAAAAAGTCCTTAATCCAACCAAATATTTGGGAACCACCGGCTCGGGCTGTGAGGCGGTTTCATCCCTATCCTATTCCTGCCCCTTCCTTGCCTGCCAAATGATCTCTATACATGGAACAGCACCGGTGAAAATGGACAATCCTGCCTTACTCCTCTTCCCCACACTTCTCTTCTTTCCCCACTCGCAGCTGAGCAGTTTAAGACATGTGCAAGTTGCAGATTACACTCCTATCCATACAATCTACTCCTATTTTCTGTAAAATATTAATTAGATTTTCCTAATTCACCCTATAAAACGCCTTTTCGAAATCTGCGAAACAGGCAAACACGTCCTGATTGTATTCTCTATTCCTCTCGATTAGTGATCTCATTACCGCAATGGCATCGCATATTCCTCTCCCCTTCCGGAACCCAAAATGATCATCCCCTTAGTCATTATTTGCCCTGCTCTCTATCCTATAGTTGATTATCCTGAGAACCACTTTATCTATGTGCGAAGTCAAACTTATTGTTTTGTAGCCTTTACATAATGTAGCCTTTACCTTTTTCGGAATAGGAACTAACACTGATCTGACTATGTCTTCCGGACAAATGTCGTTTTTATAAATGGTGCAAATCAGACCATAAAAACTCTTCCTTCCACATTCTCGTGTACCTTTTAAGTAGTTTCACAGAAATTTTGTCCACCACCATGGACTTTTTTGGTTTCATTTCCCTTGATGTCGTTTTTATCTCATCGTTAAGTATGTCTGGACCTTAGCCATCATAATCTACGTCATATTCTCTTTCTATGTCTAAGTTCTTTACCGTCCAGTTTTCCTATAAATTCCTTCCATATCTCTTGGATCTCTTCTGTTTCAAATATTATTTTACCAGACTTATATCTGACTGTTAACACAGACTTTCCCTACTTACTTACCGATATTGTCTTAACCTTCTTGTATAGCGCACCAATTTCTCCCTTCCTCTGTAAACTTTCCATATCATTGCCCTGCGTCTTTCACCACGCTTCTTCTCCTCTATTTGTTACACACCTTACTCGTAATTTATTATTGAACTCTTTGTACTTCCTTCTACCTAACTCAGCATTAACATTCTTTCACTTCCTTCTCTCATCTATCTTTCTAATCACCTCGCCCGTGATCCGTGGTTTCCTTGTCCTGTTATTATTACTATTAAAACTATTAACAGCTCCTATAGTTTATTTTAAAGTTTTCGATATCCCTTTTTTGATATATTTCCATTTTTCCTGGATAGTACTCAGCTCTTTACCCTCATCCATGGTTTTCTCTACAGCCATTTGAAACGTAGTCGAATAAGTATTGCATAATTATTTGGAGTGGCTGGACTATAAAACGCTTCTTTGAATTCATTTCTGAGTAAAGTTTTCATTAGCCTTTCCCCAAAAGGTAATTAATGTGTACTTCTTGCATTGGTTCATAACATGAAATGGTCGCATAGACGTTACATCCAAAATGGCTTTCTTCTTCGCTCTTTTATGCAACCACGTTCGGCGGTCGTGTGTGTTATCATATTCTATTCTTTTTGGGAAGCTTTATCGGAGACGTAGCGTGCTTTCCAAAAAGGAAAGGCCGATAATTTGTAAGGGGTGGCATGAGGTGAGGCTATGACGAGATGGCTCGGCGCGTGGCTGTCAACCTTCTATAGATATCCGAGGCTCTAATTATTTTCCTAAATAAATGAGAAGTGTCAGAAAATGAATGTCACCTTTATCTTTTCTTTTCTCAGTGAATTGAACATTTTTATGTTGGTTGAAGGGGAACATTTCTAATTGCTAGTGACGGTGGCATAAAATATCGTCTAAATATCTGAACCGGAAAACAGATTTATTCAATTAAACATTACCAAAGGGTTTTTCTTTATGGTTTTCTTTCCACATCATTCCTGGAAACACCTTGCTCTTTGAGCAGAGAGACTGTAGAGCCGAGAGGGAATCCATCCGTCGGCAGATAACGTTAATGGTAGTACGAAATAAAATGTTGACCTTAGCGAGTTACTTTCGGCAAGGAATTGATTTCATTGAAAATCTCTGCACGGACCGCAATTCTCCGTAAGTTCATCTGCTGTTCACGTAGTTATTTGTAATTTTTACGTCGACTAAGGGGAGCGAAGATATCGCTCTGGAAGGAAGCGATAATGTATCGGCTTGAACCTTTAAATGCTTTTATTTTATTTTACGGATTCAAGGTTTCTTTTTAAAATGGAGTTTGGTTGTTGAACCATGTCGCAGGTTATGGTTCACAGCTCTGAGGGGTTGTAGATTTTATGTATTTCAGGTAGGGGGTTCCAGAAACATTTAATGGTTCGGTAATCAGCCGTACATTTATTCTAAGGAGGGCGCGAGCTCTTTCAATACTCTTGGAGAATTTTCTCTGGCCCGGGGGATATTTTTGATTGTAGCGTGCGGCAGTTGCTGGGTTATCTATTTTTCCGTAACTATAATACCATTCGCCTTTCTAATGGATCTGACAGGGCCATGACAAGGCATGCGTGTGTGTGTGTGTGTGTCGTTAGGATAGGTGATACGAAGGATATTATTTAGAATGTTATCTTTTAGGGTGCCGTCTGTAAATATATAACCAATTTAATGGGCGCCAAATTTGTTCAGAGGAGACCGACATGATTTGGCCTGAGGTCAACAAAGGAAGCTCCCCTGTCCGAGCAGAAACGCCATCCGCAGCCACCGCATACGTCCACGCTGGAGCTCCCAGAAGGACGGAGAAATGGGCTGCAAATACCGCAGTGCCATCATCCGATAACGCCCGGTACCTGTCGGGGATGGGCACCGGATTTGCTTCCGCGAGCTGCTATCCCAGCCGACACTCCGAGACGCGACCCTCCAATCTTGGGGGTGCCGTCGCTTATAGGCGGATAGACCGAACCAAGGGTGGCAGCAGCCCCTCGACCCCTTCTTGGCTATCCTGCGCTCTCTCCTTGTAACGGTGGGTATTCGACTTATCACCCGATACCCTGCCTCTCTAGTGGGCAGCCACCAACCCCTTCCTCCTCGGATCGAAGCTCCGCCGTTGTCCTCGCCAATGCGAGCCCTTTTCCCACCTTCGCTCTCGAGCGTCCCGGCGGCGTCCAATATTTTTCAATGGTATCTCGATGACACCCTACAATATCGTATCACCCTACTTGAGGTGAGGTGCTTTGTGGAGGGCACTTTGAGTGAGTCCGCCGTCCGTCGGATGGCGTTAAGCTGTGGACTCCTTGGCGCCTTTCGTTATTAGAGTGGGCTAATGCAGACGCCGAGTTTCTCTCCATACTTTATACTTTCCTGTCCCTCCCTATTGGCGCAAATTACCTCAACTGTCGGCCTTCCCTAAAAAGGCTACTATGAGAGGGTTGCTTTTTATATTTTCAGCATAATAATAAAAATACAGTTATTTATATTTGAAAATGGCTTTATTATTTTTCGAAGTATTCTCCATGATAATCAATACATGCGCTCGAATCAATTTTCGTGTCACTTTTTCCAATCCGATTGAGTTACCTCTAAAACATGGTTTTTGAATGCATCAACGGCTTCTCCAGGCGCTGAAAAACGCTGGCCACGCAATTTTTTCTTGATAAACGGGAAGAAAAAGAAGTCATTTGGTGCTAAATCAGGGCTGCATGGAGGATGACCCATCAATTCGACGCTTTGAACAGTGAAATAGGTAGTTCTTTCAGCCGATCTGTGAGAGCTTGCATTGTCATGAGGAAGAATGATCCTCCATTGCCGCTTCGTTTTCCGTATTTCAAACAAATGCTCATGTACCATTCAGAATTAATGGTTCTACGTTGCTCTCACGGTGATACGGTTGCCACATATCTAGTTATTCCAAAGAAACAGGCGATCATTTGCTTCGATGTGTGTGCTTCGTGCACGAATCACTTAGGTCGGATTTGGCTCGTCTTGCAATACCCATGCAGTAGATTGCTGTACCTTTTCGGCCACGTACGCATTGATCCAAGATTCGTCACCTGTGTAGATGTTATGCACCGTGTAGATGTTTGATGCACGGCGATTGTATTTCTTGAGCATGTCTTAGCGCCGATTGACGCGAGCATCTTTTTGAGCTTTTGTCAAGTTGTGCGGGATCCTACGCGGACAATTTTTTTTCACAGCTAAATGTCCATTTAATATCTTATTGAGGCTCGTCAAGCTAATCCCCAAGGATGCCTCAATCTCACGATAAGTCACCTTTTCCTACTCTTTCTTTACTAGTTCTAGCACAGCATCAATTTTTTCTGGCACGACAACTAATTTTGGACGACTTTCGTCACTTTCTGGTATACTGATTAAAATGCTTTTGGATTTTTTTTTTAAATTTCTGATAATCTCTTTCTTTTGAAATCGCTTCACGCCTCCCGAAATCTATTCTTGGCATTCGCCTTAGTTTTCTTGTAATCATAAGTGATCTCATTCTTTTATTGCTAGAAATATCATTCCTTATATTTTACATCTGGGAGTGACATATCCTTAGACGTTTTAACGATTTCTTAACTTACGCGTTTTATCATCTAGGTTTTGTGTTATCTTTTACAAATGTACTCGGAATGAACCTATTTACTGCCGAGGGCTTGATGTCAAGGAAGTAAATCTCCGTATCCTCAGAGTTTCGGTGTTTATACTATCCTCCTTAATATTTACATATTGACTCTGTAGCCCTCATTTTGAGCAATTGAAGTCCCTTTCTTTCAATGATTAAATTTTTCGTTCAGGCTTCTTATTTTTTACCCTATGTAGGCAAAACTTAGCATTTACTACTCTGAGGTCACCAATTCCTTTAATAGTTTCTATACTGAAAACGTTTTCGTTGTTGACTAATCAAGAATATTATCGCCCCTAGCAGGTGAGGTGACAAGTTGATATATGATGTTCAAAGTGAATGAATGTAATAACGACTCGAAGGTATCTTTGTCATTACCCTCCGTTTTAAAACCATGTGTACTCCAATTAATATATGGGCCATTGAAATCTCCGCCGATGATATGTCATGATCGTTGTTTTTGGATGAGAAACCTCTGATTCTCTGGTCTAGTTTTAGTATTGATTTATCTCTGTCTTCCAGCGGCCTGTAAAATGTGCATGCATAGATTTTTTGGGTTCAGGACTTACCTGTAAGAGTGAACAACAAACTCTTTCCAAAGGGTTCCCTGCAATTACCTCAGCCCTGCTGTCATTTCTATAAACGGAAAATGATTTTGAGAAAACTTCAATGCCGGCGATTGCAGTAGGTATTTAGCTTTTAGTTCCAATAATTTTATCTGCACCTTTGCTTTGAATAAGTTGATGGTATTCTCCGACTTTATTTTTCAGACTTCGGCAGTTAACTTCTAATACAGATGATGTTTCCTTGGCATTACGGTTGCTTGAATATTTATCGGGGATCATTTTCTGATTATTATCGAATCAATTATCAAAATTTCATCCGGTACTATTCGATTCATATTAAATGAATTATTGTGCGAGGGCGATTCGAAAAGTAAAGTCTCCTATTTTTTTCATGAAAAATCAAATTTATTCTCAACTTTGCGAACATCGTTGGAAAGATTGAGCATTTAGCTATTTTTCTAGGATCACCCTTCATGAGATAAAGAAAGACCTTAATGAAGAGAGTGGCTACTTCTCCGTACAGAATTATGTGTCGGGGCTCCTCGGTTACAACAAGGTGTCTCACCAAAGGAGTGTTTTTGTATCATGACAATGCTCGTCCACATGTGTCGCATCAAACGACCACCATACTCAATGAATTCGGCTGGGATATCATCGACCACCCTCCTTACAGCCCGGACGTCGCCCCCAGCCACTACCACTTATTTTCCACTCTCAAAAACACCTTGGAGGACAGAAATTTAAGCCAGACGAGGAGGTGCAAGAAGCAGTCGTCGGTTGGCTTCGTGACGCGGCGGGAGAAAGGTACGATGCCGTTATTAAAAAGCTGCTTACAAGGATGTCAAGAGTGATTGATCGTCAAGGCGACTATGTAGAAAAATAGTTAAATGCTCAGTCTTTCCTACGATGCATGCAAAGTTGAGAATAAATTTGATTTTTCATGAAAGCAAAATAGGAGACCTTACTTTTCGAATCGCCCTCGTACACATATGCATCTCTGGCAATAAAGTTCACTTCATCAATAGCTTAACTAAATGAATTCAGGGGCCCATTATTTTACCTACATTTTAAACGAAAAATGCGCTGTAATGATCCAATATTGTGTGGTTCATTGGGTCGATCATGATTGGATTGCCGGCTGAAGGTCGACTACGGAGACCTCGATATCCCTGCAGAATCGACGCAACACCTTGATTGATGCCTTCCAACTCGGCTCCAAACCAGGGGTCCACGAGCAACCCTCAAGGGGACAGGGCTGCAGATCGAGAGCGTCACATCAACCCCCTCGACACCGCCCACCCGCTCCACTTCAGGGTTCAATTTCCTGATGGTATTCAGAATCTCTTCAGATCCACCCACGGTCGACGGCATCGTTGACGCCAACATGAGCCACGACCCGCAGCCGCCGCTCCAACCGCCTTCGTCACCCGGGGAACACCGCCACTAGCAATGCACCATGCCTTCAGTCACTGGCTCACACCCTCAATTGTCTGCCCTCTCCCGCAATAGGACCATCACGCGTCTGACTTTACTGCTGCCTATCACTAGAATCCCCCCTTCCCACTCCGATGGTCCCTTCTGGGTGATAGTCTCACATGGGTGGTGCTAGGGGCTGCAGATATCGCTGAGCTATCTTCCGATAGCACTTGATGGCTGTTGGAGACGGGGATGGATTGAAAGTGTTGGATAAGAATGTTTTTCATTTTTTGTGTAAGAGAAACGATCTTTTGAGGATTATTCAAGAAGCGCACTGGATTGACTAATTATTTAAATAAATATTTTTACTTTCACTGATTACTTTTCTGACGTGCTCTACAATATTAGGTTTAATATTGTAGAGCCCGACGTATTACTCTACAATATGGCGTCATAGGAGAGGGTTTTCAGTTCCGTTGATGTGACGCGATGGCCAAACTGAAATCCAGCCATTTGCGACTCTCGGCCAAGAGGGACCCCGGGGGGGGGACTCTCGGAACGGAGGCGGCGACCCCCGCCCTTCCCAGAGGGGCAGACGGAGGTCGCCTCTCTCCACGAATGCACTTCCATTGTCCTCCCCCGGGGTCGGAGCGCCAACGGGGGACATTGGACCTGGGACCCCTGGACGGCCGCCCCCCCTTGCAGTGGATGCGACACCCCCGACGGGGAGCGCCCCCGGGTCACGTGACTGTGGGTGGGTGGAGCGGGAGGGGTAGTGACGTCGGCCCGAGTTCCCACGTCATCCGCCGGCCACCCGCCCACGCGCCCGCCAACGGAGGGCACGCCTGGGGGGGGGGGAAGGGGGTTCTCCGGTCGGAAACCCCCCTCCCGCGCCCCTGGGGTCGATTCGTCGACGGCACCTCGCCTGACCTTGAGGCACCATTTCATTTTGACGCGGAAAACGCATTCGCACAACCAAGTTGCGGCACAAATTGTATTGGGCATCTACGTGATACCCTGCAAGCAAGGTGTGTGGCAGAAGGTACATTTGCACCGGACAGTAAACAGACAACGCGAAGAGTTGTTGTCTCGTACTGTACGTAGCAGACTGGCCTCTGAAAAATATTTCTATCGTCTAAGCAATGAAAACTTATATTCCATGGTGTCGGAGTCACGGAAGAGAGGCCAACACTATTAGCAGAGAGAGCATGAAAACCAGGAAAAATGAAGTCTTAACTAAATTTTTCTCGTATAATTTAGGGAATAGAGTGAATGAATGGAAGGCAGCAATGCGAGGAATAGATAGGGAATACCGTCGCCCTCAAAAATCAGTGATGGATATGAAAAATCTAATCCTGAGTACACTTTATTGTTCCCTGTGGTTTCCAGGGCAGGTCTGGTTCCAGAGAACTATCACATAGTTGGCTGAAGCAAGGGTATTCAAGAGACATCGCTCTGATTTGAACCCCGACTCTCCGTTCAGAAGTCCAGCACTCTATCCAATGGGCTAACACATTCTCACAACTTTAAAAATTTCACACATAAAATTGTGCTGATGGTAGAAAAAGAAACTTTGCACCTTCACGTAAAGATTTAATACTTCACATCACCATGGGTTCCGCTGCTGCGTATCTCCATCACCCGATGATGATGGGCAGCATCGACACCATGCTCGTGTGAAGTATTCAATCTTTATGTGGAAGTGCAAAGTTTCTTTATCTACCCTCATCATGAAGGAATTCCACAAAGTTAAGTCTGAAACTGTTATTTTTAAAATTGTGGTATGATAATGCCAATTGAATTTAAATAGCAAAATGCTGGTGCGATAAAAAGACTCCCAGTCTGACCGCGAGTGCTCGGGCATGATTCCGGCCCCCACTCACTCGGTCTTTATGCTTTTTCATGGACTGTTTCGCACGTGCAGTCATATAAAACCCCACAAACTGACCCAAAGACGTGTGGCGGGGGTGTTCTGGGAACAGTTATGCATGTAGAATTATTGGCCAATACATTCCCTTGAATTAATGTAGCCACGCAGCGGAGGTTAAATAACAGATTAAATTTCTTACATGAATCAGAAGGATGTGTCTTTGGCAGTGATGTTGAAAACGTATTATTACCCCTATCTAACTACGGTAGGAGAGATCATGTCCATAAAATTAGAGAGATAAACGGTGTAGAAGAGATGGATTTAAGATTTTATTTTTTCAGCGGACGATAAGGGATCAGAATAACATTGTCCGACCGCGTAACGTCAAAATTAATATGGTGTGCACTCACCCCCTGCCACACACCCTAACCGCAAGGCGACATGCAGGGTACTAAATAAATACGAAATAAAAAAAACTTGTATACTTGAATACATTTGAATTCGCTTAAGTAACACTCGTATGTCGGCTCACATACAAACACACCCATGCACATATATGCGTGTGTACATTATGAAATAATTGTTGGGTTTGACTATTTCATTAAATGTTAGCATTTAAGTTTATTCAATTATTTCGGTAGTTTGCGTATGACTTTGTTATTATCCCGAGTCGTCCGAGAGTTGATGTTTGAATCTGATTGTGGTTGTACTTCTGTCTCTTGTTTTGTCCCGGTGGTCGAATCACGTGTTCTTATAATGAGTGTACTCCATGAAAAGTTTGATGTCTGGGTAACATCCAAGTATTTTACCTGTTCTGAAATTCTTATCCCAATCAAATTTATTTTTTAGTTTACATCTTGGATGTCTCCTCTTTTATTCTAAACATTCAATGCTGAACGTTTTCTGATATTTATTTGTAGCCAACATCTTTACACGACCCCGACTTGTGGTCTTAATCGTTGGAACTGACGTTGACTGAGGAATTGGATGAGATTCAGAGGGCGCTGATGGGTACAACTTTTCCTGGGTGTGCTTCGTATTAGCGCCTTGTTTCCAACCTATTCGGGTAATTATACGGATTCAGTATTAACCTAACCCCGAAGTCTATTAAAGTGAGTCAATTGCTCTATCGCACGCTTTTCCCTTATAGTATGTTTCACAAAATTAGCTTCCCATTCTACTAACAGAACCTTGTAATGCAAATTCCCTCAGCTTTGTCCACCTTTATAATCATGGAAGATGGAGTAGCATTCTATTACCCCATCTCGCCGATTTAATTACTCACTCTAAAAGATTTGGCCAATTTGTTCAGAATAAATTGAGTAGCTTCAGGCGAGATGTTATGGAAGTCGACCATAATGAATAACTGATCGTAGCACTTTTCCACTTGATAAAATTTTGATTTTATAACCGGCTTTGATGTATTAGATCACCATCAGGTGGTGATGATGATGTAATACATCGAAACTCGGTCGTAAAAATAGGACGTGACAAGAATCACAATTTTTCATATTTCCGTGCAACTGTCCGAATTAATTGTCGGCAGTTTATTATTGCCACCGGAAACTACAAATGTACTGTAAATTAGGTAAGGCAAGGCATTTCGAATGTCTGGCGTAAAACGTCTCGAAAACAACGTCGGGTCCTACGGGAGGGAGATGTTGTGTAAACCAGGGGGGGAGGGATTCCTCAGTTGCCGCAAGGGGTCACTGAGGCTACACGGGACATGGTTCGCAGCAAGTCGCGTCTTTTAGCAGGTGTAGGGACTAACGACGCCACGAACCGCGGCGGATCTCAAAAGATTCTGTGTTATTTCGAGAACCAGAATTCGGAGGTGAAGCGGGTTTTGAGCGCATTTAAAACTGCGAGTAAATTTAATCATTCGTTCTACAGCCCGCGGGTAAAGTGTGGTGGCAACAGGATTTGGAGCCAATTGGAAATATCAAATGGTTGATTGGGAATTTTTTCCCGGGGAGTTCGACTCTACTGACTTGCGAGGCGTGTCCTTTGATCGTTCGCGAGTCTCTCGAAGAGTATTCCTTGAGAGCGTCTCCATATACTTTTGCCAGCGGCTTTTCCACGACTCAAAAGCTCCCTGGTAGGCGGAAGGGACTTAAGGTTAAGCTTCTTTGACGGCACTTAGGGTTCCATGGTGGTGTCCTTTGAGGGAGGAGGATTTCACTTTTATAGGGAATATGAAATAGTCTGCTTGTACCAAGTCGTTACTGTAAGGTGGTAGGGGAATCGTCGCGACGACGTTGCAGGTCTTCGCAAGCAGATACAATCGACTCTGCCCTTGGTCGTCCGCCCAAAGACCTTCGGGACGAGTTCAGCGCAGATATTTCGCTTTGCATAAATTTTCAGTGATAATTGTATGCACCGCCATCTTATAAATGCCAATACGATCTCCAATCATGTGCTCTCTTAACCTAAGGTCTGAATTCAGGACTTCACGCACGCATCAGGAAAAAATTGTTGGCGATACCTTTTATACAACCCTTTTAGGTATGGAAAGTGCTCGGGGTAATGTTACTGAATTCAATCAATAAGTGGAGCTTATTAATATGTTCATTCTACAGACCAGCTGACTCCAACATAAATGTTCTCTCAAACCTCAAAGACCAAATTATTAGATTATTTATCAAGCATAGCAACAGCAAACATGCAGTCGCTGGCGACTTCATTCCGCCTACAATTAATCGAGACATGTACAGAGTAGTAAAATTGCGATTCATTTGAAAACCTCATGAATACATTTTTCAAAGAAACTGCGAGAGACAAGGCGAATTATTTTTACACGCTGAAATTGTTGCATGAAACTCATGAATACATATTGGTCAAATTCTCGTCAGATCAAGTAGTTAAATCACCGGCACGACATACAGGCATACTTGACATTTTGCGACTAACACATACAAAATTATTTATGATTTGGCGATAACTCAATCAAATATACCGAAATAAGCCCTCTCTTGAACTATCCTGGGTTAAACATATTCGGGGAATATGTGGACAAGCTAGCAATAAATTAGGATGTTTTTATAGTAAATACAGTAATGGGTAAACGTGATAAAAAGGTAAGGGTCAATGTTCTCTTTCGCTGGTTAGGCCTCGTGTGGAAAATGCTTCTAGTGTATGGGATATTTATAAAGTTGGATTGTTTGCAGCATAGAGGAGCTAGATTTGTAAAACGCTGTATCATAAAATTAGTAGCAAATCCAAAATTATATAGCAGCTAGGCTGGGAATCACTCACCGAGCGAATGTTAAATTACAGATTGAATCTCTTGCATGAATTGGAAGGATTTCTGTTAAGTAGTGATGTTGGAAATGTATTATTAACCCCTATCGTACTACAATGGATAAGTAGGACATCGGTGCGAAGATGTATGAGGAGATGAAGAGAATGAATAGAATAATTGAGGTGAGAGTAGGGTATTGGATGGCAGTAGAACATCGGGAGCAGAGCCAGCAGGTATGGAGATAGAGAGAGCACAGAGGGAAATATACGAGGGTCATCCGGAAAGTAGTACCCGTTCGTGAAATAAAGACACAAAAGTAAATATTAACAAACATAAAAAATTTTATTTGAAAGAGGATACTTTAAACTACTTCTCAACATAATCTCCAAGCAAATTAAGGCATTTGTCATAACGTGTGACAAGTTTCTGTATTCCTGCTGCATAGTCCTTCGCCGCCAGCTCATTGAGATACGCGAGGGACCCATCTTGCACAAATTTTTGCATAATGCAGATGGTGTTTAACAATTTCATGAACAATTGTTCGAGAAACATTGGGAAAATTCTCACAGATGTCATCAATTGTGACGCGCCGATCGTTCCTCACGAATTCGTCAACTGAGCTCACCAGTTGGTCTGTAATGACAGACGGTCTCCCCGAACGCTCATCGTCGTGTGTGTTCCCCCTCCCCATGTTGAAGTTGCGACACCACCGCCGAACAGACGACTCGTCCATTACATTGTCTCCATACACCTCCTTTAATTGGCGATGAATATCACATGGGCGAACGTTTCTTGCATTGAGGAATTTAATCACTGCCCTCACTTCACAACTGGCGGCGTTCTCAATTTTCTTAAACATTGTAAACAATCACAGAAACAACACAGGCAATGCTAGCGTCACGCAACTTGGCTCAGAGAAGGCAGACAAGCCACTGAAGCTATCTGACCTCGTCCAGCGGCTACTCGCGTCGTCAGCACTTCATGCGGCACGAACGGGTACTACTTTCCGGATGACCCTCGTAATTAAGGAAGGAAAGGAAGCAATGGAAAGATGGTAGGAGTAACATACAAGGGAGATCTGTACAAGTTAAATGACAAACCTGAACATATAAATGTGAAGGGTGGAATACGAGGAGAATAAAGACTGCATTGGAGAGGACATCTTGCTGATTGAAGTTGTGGCATCGATAAAAGAGTTGGAATACAGGAATTCACAGAGTATGTATGGAATACCTGTAGAGCCACTAAAATGCCTGTGAAAAGAGGGGTTGGTGGAATTGACACCCCTCTGCGACAGAATTTACTGTAGTGAACAGTGGATTTCGTGAGAGCAGGGATGATACCATAACCAAAGACAAGGGAACAAGGAAATGCGAGGAGCATCGTGCGATGAGAGTTATCAGCCAAGCAGCGAAGGTGTTGTCAGGAGTACTGAATAGAAGACTGAACAAAATCGTGGAGGAATGGGTACAAGAGCTCCTCCTTCATGCCAGTAATGTGTAGCAATATCCCATTTAGTTGTTTTGCTTCATCGGCCATAAGTATCATGTCATCAGCAAATCCGAAGCACACAATCCTTCTTCCGCCAACCGACACTCCTGTTTCTTTTATCAGCACGTCCTGACCATGTCTTCCACATAAAGAGAGCGGGGGACTCCCACTCCCTTCCCAATATCAAATCGCAAGTATGCCTTCATAATATACAGGTACAAGACTAAAATAATGAATGTTGTTGGAGATGATGAAATAAATATTGAAATGGAAGGAGAGAGGCTGGAGCAAGTGGAGAGGTACAGATATCTTGGTACGGAGGTAGCAAAAATCTGGAGTGATGAGGAAATGAAAAGAAAGATGGCGATGGCCAAGGAAGCATTCAGCAGGAAAAGAAAAGTGCTCCGAAGCATAATGAATATTGGACTGAGAAAAGGACTAGTTAAGCGTCTGATTTATCAGAGACAAGTCAAGCGTAAACCAGGGCAGATGGCTCACTATGATAATGACGGCAACAAAATATATAAGGCGTCATGTCGGAGGGACAAAGAATTAAAGAAAAAGAGGCGTTACTATCCGCCTTCAGTATGACCAATTATCCATTGCGGTTTAAATAATATCAACGCAAACTCACATGCCTGTCAACAGTATAATCTCAATTTAATACAGCAGTTAATAAACTTTTTATGGCCTTTACACGCCGTGATGTGGACTCGGTAATTGGTGTCAATCCTTCTTTTGAAAGGACAAGCCCAGGTTTACTTGCTTCGGCGACGGGAGTTTTGTTCCACCGACTGTAAATAACTGTAATTTGTTATACCCACCTTTTATATTTATTTTTTGATTTTAGTGCCCTACAAGCCACCGTTAAGGTGGGGGTGAATACACACCAGACCAATTTCGACCCGAATATGATCCTTCCGCGGTCGGACAGTGCTATTCTTATCCCTTATCGTTCGCGGAAAAAATGGCATCTTAAATTAATCTGCTCTACACTAAATTTCTCCAATTTTATTGACATGATCTCTCATACCGTAGTACGATGGGGTGATAATACATTTTCAACGTCACTGCTAAAGATACGTCCTTCCAATTTACGCAAGAGATTTAATCTATAATTTAACCTTCACTCCATGAGTGATTCTAAGCCAAGCTGCTCTAACATTTTGGATACGTTACTCAGTTTATCATAACAACGTTTTACAAATCTAGAGCTCCTCTACGCTGCACGCGAACCAACACGGCAATCAATCCGACTTCTTGAGGATGCCATATATTTGCAGCATATTCTAAATGAGGCCTAACAAGCGACATATAATATTTCTCTTGGTCCCTTTCATCAAATTTATCCAGTACTCTTCTACCAAATCCTAATTTTTCATTAGCTCATCCACACTCAGGAGAAGTCGCGAGTGAGGGTGACGTCGAATTATTTAATCGAGTCCACACATTCCATTTCGGTGTTCTCGATACAGTAGGTGTTCGGGAGGTAATTGCTCTCCAAAATTCACCCCTACATACTTTTTCAACTTTAAATCTAACTGCCAAGCTTCGCACCAGCGTTGTGTAGCATTAAGGTTACTTGAAAAAGCTGCTTTTGCCTAACGCTTTCCGAAAATCCTTCTTGGCTCTCATCCACAGCATATGATGTCGTAGTGGTTTATCGTAAACTCTTCTAAATTTGCCCTAAAGTAAGGAAAAACTGTGCTCGAGTCCGTTTCACTGCCGTATTTTTTGCATTAGGCACTGGGCACTTGCCCCTATGATTCGGGGATTTATTATCGTGGATCCGTGCCATTAATACTTTAGCCTTGTATGCGCACACAGGTATATTATCCGTGACGTTGCATAAGTCACTTTCCAACGAGGCGAATCGTGTCTATCGATTGGGCGAAAATCCGTTTCCAGGAGGAAATTAATCATTGATTATTAGAGGTTCCCCGGAAATTATAATAAATATTTGCTTATGTCAATGTTTTGTAGAAAGTACTCTCTTTTATCGGTGAGAGGACAGCGTTCGATGTTGTGGCAGTAATTGGAAACTTTTGGGGCGGAAGGCAGCAGGCATGCAATCTACAGGTCATTTTATGACAGGCGAAGGAAATGTCGAAACAGGCAAGTGATCGTCGGATTTGTCCCGAGGCAGCGTTTTTGAGGGAGGCCACCGAGGACGGCGCTGGGGGCAGGAGGGGCACGCGGGGTGCGTGGGCCGGCCGGCCGTGTCAATGCGGGCACAATGGAGCCGCGCACTTTCGATCGACACGTGTAAACAGTCTCGGAAAATTACAAGATCCATACACGTATAGTGAAACCTCGCCCACGGATTATGGTCCATGGATTATGCTCAAGACGGAAACCTGTCAAATTCGTAGTGGTAGTATTTAGGGGAGGCGACCGACAGCTGAGGTCATTTGCGCCATAGGGGATGGACAAGAAAGGATGAAGGGTGGAGAGAAACCCGGCGTCTGCATTAGCCTACTCTTTACGAAAGGTGTATGTGCAGAAATCGTGCAATGTTAATGAAACGCATGCCACTCAAATAAGCAAAATGCGGATTCCGCGAAACGTGATGAAGGAGGATTCATTCTTTGCGGCGCATATGTGAATCAGTCACATTGAATCCAATGCGATAAAGGACATATATTTTCAGACTTTGTTCAATTGAGCTAGTCTCAGGTAGGATTTGACGTTGGCGCAGACTGTGGTGGTGATCCTCATTCAATTGCTTATTTTTCTCAACTGTAATGGTATTGTGGTAAATTAATTAATGAAAATAAATTGAGTTATGCCTTGAATTTTTTAATTTTCGCAAACACCTCTCTTCGAATGCGTCATCTGGTCTCTCATGGTAAACCTGCAAAACCCGGATAAATCACGCGATTCATTTATGGCAGGTTATATATACTATGCAATTAAATGTGAGCTAGCCTCCAAGTTAGATTTCCCACCGCGAGAGCTTCTTGCACACCATAAGCAGCGGAAGGGCGGTGGGCCGAGGTACAGCGAGTCCGAGAATGAACGCCCCCTCCCCCCAGCGACGTGAGTTAAGACGTGGGTGCCATCGCGAACGGTGCAGCGTTCCGATATCCCACCCACCTCCGCAGTAAGCCCTCCCCCCCACGCAGAATTCGACCCCGAGGTAAGGGGTCGCCGCCCACACTCCGAGGAAGCGTCAAGGGGCTTTCGGGAATTTCGAATGAAGAGCATCGGGAGGGGTGTTCTTAGAAGGGTCCACCAACGTCGATGCACGATGAGTAGCGGCCCGCCAAGCGGCCCTCGGGCCGAATCGAACGGCTAAGCAAGGAGTAGAAGTGATCGCTCCGTGCGTGCGTGCGTTCGGCGTTTGGATCGCGACCGCATCCCAGCCGCCGCTCCCCGAATCGACCCGCGAGTGTGTGGGGGGGGGGGGCCCACCCACACGCTCGGGGGCGCATGCGCACGCGGGGGTGCGGGCGGGCGTGGCCGACAGCGCGGCGGTCGAGGCGCTGCCTTCTCGCGGCCCAAGGCGACTCGACGCGGCGCCGAGGACAGAGGCAGACACAGACGGACGGAACCACCGCCGAGAGAGCCGCCCCCTCTCACGCAAGCACGCCCCCCAACCGCCCCCCCTCTCTCTCTCTCTCACACACACACACGCAAGCACGCATTCTGATCCAACATCCCCCGCGTGCTCACACACACACGGAGACGCGGCCCGCCACCGGACGACGTCGCACCAGCACGAAGGAGGGCGGACGCCGCTGACCGAGTGAGTGAGAGAGGGAGAGGCGGGAGACGGAAGCAGCAGCGCAGAGGTCAGAGGCACGCGCGATGGCGCCCGGCCGTCCTTACCCCAGGCGCCCCCCCCTGGTGCCGCTCATCCTGGCCGTCGTGGCCCTTGCGGCCGCACTACCGCGGCCCGCTCTCGCCATCGACCTGTCGCGCCTCTACGGCCACGTCAACACCAAGCGGAACGGTGAGTGCATGCCCGACCTCCTTCCACCCCCCTTGCCCCTCGTCCCGCTCCCCCGCGAGCCCCCAAAATGGCGCAGCGAGCGACGGAATGGTGTGGGCGGCCCACCCCCTCTGGAGTGCGGCCCCCGCGCAGGGTCACATCTCGTCTAAGAAGCGGTTATCGGTCGCGTTCCTCCGAGCAAACGCGATCGATCATACCCCCCGTCACGACTCTTTGCGGCCCGCCGTCCGGGCACGCGCGGCCCCTAACCGCCGAGGTCGTTTCCGGGGGACGGAGTGGCGCGTGGTGGTCATCTGAAGACGCATCGGGTGGTCTCGCCCCCCCCTCCCTTCCCCCCACGGTGAGAGCCCTTTCCGGAGCCGACGGCTGCTGGATTGCGACAAGCGGGGCAGTTTCACACGGGCGAAGTCGCCGCCCCCCACCTGTGGGCTGGGACCCCTCTCTCAACTGTTGCTCCCCTTAGTCGGGGGGGGGGGGGTTGTTCCTTCCAACAGGTTAAACGGGGACTTGGAAGACGGTCGCCTGACCTCACGGCCTACCCCCCTCCCCTGGCCCCCGCTCGCAATCGATGTCCCGATCTGGCTGCCGATCCATCGGTCGATAACCATCACGGTGGCGGTTGCAATGCCTCTGTTGTGCGCCAGTCCAGTCGAGGGCGCTTCTAGGCCTCCTCCGTGAGGACGAGGTTTGAATCACGAGGTCTGCGATTATCGGGAGTTGTGCATTTTATGGCGGACGCTGGAGATTCAGCCTCGAATGGGACAAGCTTACCGTGCCAAACCGTGAAACCACGTCACCCTTTTTTTATGCTTATAAACCTTGAAAGATCAATTTTTAATCCAAAATTCAGAACGGTTTTCGAGGCATTCCAGTTGGGAGATTCCTCGATGCTCAAAACACTCTGGTTTTAAAAATTAAATATTCACTTAAGTTCGAAGAAACTCCGAGAGTTGCCGCAACCGTCACTTTTAATGGAGTCATCCGCTTTATTCGGATTACAATGCAACGATTTCAGAGCGCAAAATTTATTTGCCTTGACCGGGATTCGAACTCGGATCCCTCGATTCGTATCCCGGTCTAGGCGAATGATATTTACACTCTGAAGTTAATGCGTTGTAATGCTCATAGGGCGGATATCTCCGTTAAGGTTACTGTCATGGCATCTCCCGTAGTTTCTAGGAATTTGTCAAAAGGTGATGTACGAGTCGTACCCCTAGTTGGCTTTAACCCCGTGCACTGTGGCGCATCGCGCTCGGCTACGAATGCCTGTAACATTGTATGTACGGTATATCGTCACAACACCTTGTTTCTTTAAAGCCCCCAACGTTTCAGAGGACGGCTTGGTTGCTTAACCGGTTGAAGTATTCGTCCGGACATCGAGGGACCATGTTCGAATCCCGATCAAGGCGAATGGTTGCCCCTCTGAAATCGTTGCATTGTGATTCACTCAAGTATTCAATGCAGTCAAGGAGTTGTACCATTTTATTTGGTTTAATGAGACATCACATATCAACAGTATAGTTTTTATTTTCAAAAGCAACAAATTAATTTCTAATATTTAACCACAAGCAGCATTAGAAAAAGTTAACAAGTAACTTCTTGCTTCATCTTATTCTGTAATACTCGTTCATACGATGGGACCCGCGTGAGTTGGCGAAAACTCACAAGTAAGAAAAAGTATTAAAGGTAGCCATGTATGTAGTTGATGCGCATCAAAGAAAAGTAAATTTCATTTCTACATGATGCATGCTAACTCTTGTCCAGCGAAATCGGGTCCGCTGGGCATGACGGCTGACTCCTTCAGGGTGAAGTAAAAGTGAGGGCCCTAATTGAAGTGAGCGTTATTGATGGCATTCGTTCATATAACTCACATCACATATCATCGGATGGAAATTTTTTTAAGGAATTCAATATTAATACGATATCGATCCACGTTAAAAATTTAAAAAAATGTTATGTCGAAGAAACATTGGTATTCTCTATTGGTAGCTAATTGCCAAAGTTAAAAAAAAACAAGTGGAAAATATCATCAGCTTATTCAAAACACAGGCGCAGATATAATTATAGATAATTAGACAAAAAACTGGTTATCCCCTGATAATGCCGACGCTGAAATTTTCCCAAAAGAATTTTTCCGTTTGCAGAAACAACAGAACAAATAGAATTGGGGGCTGTCTTTATCGCAGTTAAAAATTCTTGCGTCAGCAGGTGAGGCAGGCAGGGCTGAGGGGATCCCTGGCAATGCTTTGGAAAGCGTTAGGTGCTCAATTAAAAATCCCTAATCCAAAAGAATTTATGTAAACGCATTTTACAGGCCGCCCAATGACAAAGATAATTAAATGCCAGAATTAGATTGAGAAATCGAATGTTTCCAATAACCATACGCGACGTTATAATCGGTGGAGATTTCAATGTCCCATCTATTGACTGGATCACATATACGTTTAAAACAGGGTGTAAGGACAAAGATACCAAAGAGTCCCTATTGAGTTCTTTTACGTTGAATTCCGTGCATCAACTTATCACCTCACCAAATAGGGGTGATAATATTCTTGATTTGTTGACAACGAATATTCCCGAAAAAGTCTTAACTATAGAAATTACTAAAGGAATTTGTGACCACAGGGCAGCAAGTGCCAAGTTTTCGCTTCATGGGGTCCGGAATTAGAAGCCTAAAAGAAAAATTTACTTGTTTAAAGAAGGGGACCGCAATGGTCTAAGTTTCGTGCTACAGAAACAATTTACAAGTTTTCAGAAATATAGTAATCACGAAAATACTGAGTATGCGTGGAACCATTTCCTTGAAATCACGCGCTCAGCAGTCAAGAAGTTCATTCCCAGTAAATTTATACAAGATAACACGGAACCTAGATGGTACAACGTGGATGTTAGAAGGGCATTACGACGTCAAAGGCTATACAACGCCAAGATGAAAAATATTAAGGATCATATCTCTAGCGAAAAAAAGATTGATATTACTTATGATTACAAGATGTCTAAGGCGAACACCAAGGAGGAATTTCGGAAAGCGTTTAGCAAATTCAAAAGGAAAAGATTAGCGTAACATTTGAAAGAGAATCCGAAAGCATAATGGTCGTACGTCAGAGAGGTCCAGGGAAATAAGTCAACTGGTAATTCACTCAAAAATGATAAAAGCAAAAAAGTAACCAGAAGTTTGGAAAAGACTAACTTAAAAAGACTAAGCGAGCAATTACATATTCCTATTTCCCTCTCATCCATTTTGTGCAATGATCGTGAGAAACATCGATAACCATAAGTTGTTTATTAAAAATCAGCACGGTTTCCGAAAAGGTAAATCCTGCGAGGCACAACATGCGCTTTTTGTTCATGGTATTCTTATTTCGGGAGAGGACAATGTTCCAGGGGACGCGGTTATTCTAGATTTTAAAAAAGGATCGACAAAGTTCCTCATCATAATGTGTGGACTCTTATTAAATATTTAGGCATTGCCCTCACTCGCGACCTCTCCTGGGTGCAATACATACTGTGGATATGTGGAAAAGCTAACGAGAAATTAGGATTTAGTAGAAGAGTACTGGATAAATTTGATGAAAGGGATCAAGAGAAATATTATATAGTATGTCGCTTGTTAGGCCTCATTTAGAATATGCTGCAAGTGTATGGCATCCTCAAGACGTCGGATTGATTGCCGTGTTAGTTCGCGTGCAGCGTAGAGGAGCTCTAGATTTGTAAAAAGGTGTCAAGATAAACTTGGTAGCGTGCCCAAAATATTAGAGCAGCTAGGCTGGGTATGACTCACGGAGCGAAGGTTACAGTAGAGATTGAATCTCTTGTTTAAATCACCTCCATTATTAATCCCAAGCATTTAGGTCACTCTTTCACTCAGAGGGAAAAAGTCGAAGAAGACGGTATAGGAAATGAAACCTATAAGCACTCATTGGATTGACAAGGAAGGAGTATCAGCAGGCTGTAGAGAAAATCATGATTGAGGATAGGGAGTTGGGAACAATGGGTGTAAATTGGGGACGTATCAAAACAGGGATATGGAAAACTATAGGAGAAACTGTAGAAACTCTTAATAGGAAAAGGATAAGGAAACCACGGATTAAGGGCGAGGTGATTAGAAAGATAGATGAGAGAAGAAAATGAAAGAAAATAAACACAGAATTAGGCCGAAAGGAGTACAAAGAGTCAAATAATTAATTAAGACGGTAACAAATAGAGCAAAAGAAGTATTTTGGAAGACACATTGCGAGGATATGGAAAGTTTGAAGAGGAAGCCAAGACATTGGAAGTGTAATCCATTTCTATTCCTCCGGAACGTAATTCCTCTGGAAGCAAGGAGGACGTATGAAGAAGGGAAGTAGTTATTTTCAGAGTGGTATCAAGTTTGGTTTATTGATGAGAACTTTAGGAAAGGAATACAGGATTAGGGTAGGATCGCTTTGATAAAGGGAAAGCAGCTGTTAGGGGTTGGAAATATGTGTTGTATTTTGAAAAAAGGAGACATATTGGGAAGAGGAGCAGTTGTCGGAGAGTGCATTAAAGATTGGGAGATCCGGAGGTGGTGTGCCTTATCTTGTCAGTTGTTTTTTGGCGTTGGGTGAAACGTTTAAATGGTTGGTTAAGGAGATGATGACGGGTTGTATCGCGGGATAATTTCGGGTGTATTCTCTTCCTAGGTGCTGAGCTGGTGTGACTCATGGACCGATGAGGGTATTTTGCAGGACCAATGGGAACGGTATGGAGCCAAAGTGATGGGGAGAACTGGTTGGAGAACTGTACGATGGTTTTTTTGAAGTTTGTTTATGATCTTTGAATGAGTTCATCAATATTGTACGAAGTTAATGTAGTTAAGTTCTTTTTATTAACGTTGACGTTGGGAATGAACCAGTGGGTACTCCCTTTCTTTCGGGCCGTTTTTTTAGCCAGGCTTTGAATTTATTTAGAGAGGATTGGGAGGCGTTTGCCCAAATAGGAGAGGCATGGAGGCTCAGGAAAAATAATATTATCTTTGCTTTCTACAAAATAAACTTTATTCGTCTCTCAGCATTTTTTGATTAGCTTCGTTTACACTGTAACATCATCAGGACTAGTGGTCTCTAGTCCTGATGATGTTACAGTGTAAACGAAACTAGTCAAAAAATGCTGAGAGACGAATAAAGTTTATTTTGTAGAAAGCAAAGATAATATTATTTTTCCTAAGTTAAAAATGGAATTCTACAAAGTTAAGGCCTCAACCATTCAGTGCATCGAGGCATAGAGGATTTGGGGAAGGAGAATAAAGTGAAGGGTGTCGAGTCAATAGTTGAGGAAGATTTTGGAAGAGCAGATTAGTGAAGGAAGGGTGAAATTGGTGCCTTATACAGGAAGGTGGAAAAAAGTCAGGAAATAAAAAGGAAAAATCGGTGCAAACAATCCAAGACAAGTCCGAAAAAATGCTGGTTGAACCAGAAAATATCCAAGAGAGATAAAAGGACTTAATCGAAATGACTGTATGGTAAAGGCATTAGATCAGAAATGTTACACGTAGATGGAGAATTTACGTAGTTGAGGAAACTAAAACCACGTACTTTGCTTTTCACATTTATTCTCATCTCTTACCTATCGAAATTACTTTTCAATGCGCTTGGCGAGCAGAGTTTTCAATCCTTTGGCTGAATGACATTTGGCTGACTGCTTGTTCATCGGAAAACATAACTGATTTTACCAATTCCCCGCCAACTTTCATTCCTACCTCCAGTTTTCCCATGCCTCTTTAATCATTTCCTCCACATATACGTTGAACAGCAAGGGTGATAATGGACGACCCTGCCTTACACCTCTTCCTAACACTGCCCATGTCTGAACTTGCTGACCTTAATCATTTAGACCCTTTAGGAATTACATGTATTTCCTCTTTGCCTTTAAAATTTCATGATTAACTGTAGTAGTTTTAGGCGAGGCGGCCGACAGCTGAGGTCATTTGCGCCATTATGGATGGACAGGAAAGGTTGAAGGGTGGAGAGAAACCCGGTGTCGGCATTAGCCTACTCTTCACGAAGGCGCCAAGGGGTCCGCCGCTTAACGTCCCATCCGATGGATGGTGTACTCACTCAAAGTGCTCTCCACAAAGCACCTCAAGTAGGGATCGAGACACCACTGCAAAATATCTGCCGCCGCCTGGATTCGAAACCGGGCCCTCTGGGTGGGAAACCTTTGCGTTAGCCACCACACCATCCCGATCCCCGAATGATTCACTTATAAATATCCCTATCATATCTTTAATAATGTGGTCGGCTTTTCCCTTCTTACTTCCTGATAATATTTTCACGTTGCTATGCAGCGAACACGGTTCTCCCTGTCCGAAGTAAACAACGCTGATCTAAAAGGCTTAGATAAAAATGATATTGTACATATGACTACCGGCCAGACTATAATCGAGGAACAAGCTTAAATTTCAGTGGATTATTATATGTACATTAGATTTTTCACACTATCTCTAATGCTGTGTTTCCCTGTTCCGGAGAGTGGTTCCAACAAAAATACAACGAGTTGAATAATATAGCAATAATGTGAGGGGGGAATGTGTGGGGTGAAGGAGGAAGAAGTGCGTAGGCGGAGGGGTGAAGTAAGGCGTAAGCACCAACAGGACGGAAAATACAAACTAGAGGAATGGCCAACTTTCCCGCAGCCAGTACGTCTACCGACTGTTCTACTCTCTACGACGCGTCTGCGAATCCTGGAGATATCAATTTTGAAACTGCAATGTTAACCCCATCATACTTCGGTAGGAGAGATCATTTCAACGAAATTTGAGAGATTAACTGCGGAAGGAGATAGAGTTACGAATATCATTTTTCCCGCGAAAGATGAGGGATCAGAATAGCATTATCCGACCGCAAGATAGGAGGGAAAAGTAATCTTTTTTCAGTCTCAGTTCCCTAGTGTGCTCTCTTTGTCGCATCTACTGGCTTCAGTTATTGTCCTTCTTGTTGACTGCTGTTCCTTTCAAATGCTCCCAGTATGAGTATCTCGCTTAGGTACCATTGCGCGCGTACCTCTTCTGCCACACAAAAGGCTCTTTCAAAAGATCAAACCCGCAGGATTTAATTATATCTTACACCAAAGAGCAGAAAACTATACCTGAATCGGCATCCTTCTATTGGAGGAACGTCGTGCACACGGTGGGGGAAATTCTTCGAATCGTCTTCGGCTGCGTGTCACCGCTCCGGCCGAAGGAACGAAACGCGGACCAGAGAGCGAGCTATGAAGAGGGGAGAGCCGAAGCCAGAGAGGCGTGAGGAACAAGGCAGTGAGCATGCCGGGAGGTATAACGATAACAAACATGTAAGCGTTGCGATGCGGGGACTCGATTGAGCAGCCGAGAATTGATCCTTCGTGGCCGCTGTGAAGGATGGGTGTCCTCTTCTGTTCCGGGCGTGTTGTCGATCGAGGGGGCGCGCACACAGCGCTGCCGAGGGGGGGGAGAGGAAGAGGGAATGGGGGCGGAAGCAGCCAGGCGCGCCTCGGGCACAATGGATCACTCGCAGGGTCGGGGGGAGCGGAGTGGGGAAGGTCAGGGTGCCTGCGCACCGAGGAAGAACCGCGCGGCGAGGTGGCGCCACCGGTCCCCGACCAATACCACATGGCCTATTGGACATTTGCCTTCAGAGCCAAGTCCTTAGGGGGCGTGAAATTTACAGTGGGGAGCGTAAAAGCTTTCAATTTAGTTGATTGATATGCTATCTCCGTTGAGATCCTAAAGATCATTCGATGTAATTCTGTCTCTGAACTCTATGTATAAAACTGCCAACGCTTAAGATTATGGCATTATAGTATTTGTTGTTGCAGTCAGATTCATGGCAGATAAATAATTGGCAGCCAAGATGGCGTTCTGCAACCCGTGCCGTTGGGGAACCTTTTTTTATCACGCTAGAACACTCAGGGTACATTAAAATATCCTAACGATGCAGTCTAGTCTTCCATCCCCCATTTAGAGAGGTGTAATGGGCGTTTATACAGTTTACCATTGGCAAGTGGGCTTTCAATGTACGAAACCTACGAAAGAGCTCCAATATCAATGAGGAAAATTTTTTTCAAGATTACGTGCCACCTAGATACGCGGAAGGGGACATAAAATGGCCAATGTGACTTCGTGTGTGCTTTGAGATGATGGACGCATGGCTGACCTCGGAAAATTGACTGCCGAGGACTTGAGGCCCTTCGAGAACGGAGTGATGCGTTCAACTAATCTCGGATGATGATGCAGTATATTGGCCAGCATAACTGAAACAGAAAACTCTGGAATTACACCAATATCTCCAAATTACGGAATTACATCAAATTATTATTTCTCAAACAATTGCCAACCCAAATGATAAGCATTAGATCTATCACAAGCCTAATCTAGTTATAAACTAGTGTCTAACCGTTAAAAAAGAAGACTGGTTATTTTTAAATTCGCTTGAAAACGTAACGGATTATTTTCCATTAATCGGAGATGTAAACTGCATGAGGAACTTAAAAAGTACGAACGCTTTCGTACATTTCCAAATAGGACTTGGGACTTCGATGGAGGCGGCGAAATGCCTTCGAGTGAAGGCGGCTTTGGAAGTGAACACTCGCGCGTGTACTTTCAATCCCGACTCTTTTATTTGGAAAATCCTTTTGTCCTGTTCAGAAACCGTCGCATGCAAATGCATTTGCTAAATATAAGTTCGTTCGCGAGATTTCAGGGTGCACACATGGCTTTATGCTTGCGAATAAAGCAAATTTTCAGTGGGATTATGAGTGTGGGATGGCGAGGGATCGAAATTGCTTCGGGAATCCCCTCTCGCCGTCGGCGGAGGTGGCGGCTGTCGCAGGGGTGACAACCTCCTTCGAGAGTAGTAGGAGTGGGCAGTGGAATAGTGAACTGTAACGTTAATTATTCAAATTGAAAAAAAACACAGACTGAATGCCTTCGACCCCGCCCTGCGATGCGCCACTATTTTCTCGGCCGTCCGGAACGAACGATTTTTGAGAAGCGCCCTCCGGCGAATGTCAGCGGAATCAGTGTGCAGTCAGCGATCGACCCCCGGGGTGGTGTGGCCCGCCTCGGTCGGAAGGGGTGCGCGCCCCCCTCTGCACTTGCGCGGGCTTATTCACTGGGCGAGTGCCGAGGTGACGTGTCCGGGGGCCGGTCGGAGCGAAGGACCGTCCGGATGCCACTGAAAGGCCTCCCGGTGCCCTGAACCCCACTCGCGATATTGGTTTCAGCCCCCGAAGGTCGCAAATGAGCACTGCTTTAATGCACCCCCCTCCGTGACACCGGACTCCCTCCACCTCTCCGAAGCTTCCTTCCCGAACGCAATCCTTCTCCTCTTGTCCCTCTCACTTCGACCGCCTCCGTCCAGAAACACTCCCAAGAGGGGCAACCGCGCCACCCGATCTAATTTTCGCTCTCCGATCCGAACGTTTAACCTAGTCTGCCTCGAAAACCACGTAAGCTTTGTTTGACGATTCATTGATGTGTGCCACTCAAATATTATATTACGCTCGACTATGATTGCAATTGCCTTGACTGACTGGCTAAACCAATGCTTGATCATCCACAATTATAACTGATACTGATTTTAGTATTTCCTCAACTACTTTCACTCCTGATTCCAGCCCTTTTCCCCCACCTCCTTGCCATTGAAAAGAAGGAAAATATCCATTGAAGAGAGCAGGTGATGGTGGGTCACCCCTGTCTCACTCTTCCTCCCCCCCTGCCTATCCCAACTTCCTATCCGCCCCATGCACCCAAGAGACATATACTGGCTGCGGGAAAGTTGGCCATTCCTCCAGTTCGCATTTTCCGTTTTGTTGGTGCTTCCGCCTCCGCACCTCCTCCTCCTTCACCCCACACATTCCCTGCCTCGCATTATTACGATATTATTCAACTCATTTCATTCTGCCTAATTATGTCCAATTCATTGTCAATATGTTCATTCAATTCAACCTATTCTGTTTCTATCTTCCCTTATTTTATCTTCTTAATCGTCTCATCTGCACTCCGAGGTTTCCTTGTCATTTCCCCTAATGACAACTCCTATAGTTTCCTTGGCGACTTTTGACATCCCTTTATAAGATGTTTCCATCTTCCTTCTGTTTTATCCGTCTTCCTCCCTACTCTTGAATAGTTCCACTGCCTTCCTTTTCGTTCACCCTTACTTCTTCTACATTTAATAATCCATTCTTCTTCTTTGTTTATCCTCATGAATCTGATGTTATGTTCATTAGCTTTTAATTTGATTCTAATCCACATTAACTTACGGGAAACTGTTATGTAATTAGCACGCTCCTATATCTGTGTCTGACCATAATGTATGTAGTCTAACAGGTATCTCTGCAAATGACTGGCCATTCCCTCGGTTTATCGGCGCTCCTGCTTCCTTTTCAAATAGGTATTCATCATGGCCAAAGATGGTTACCCCCATCCCATTTTTCAAATTTCCGAGGCATAGTGTAAGGACTTCTCGTTTCATATTTTATAAAAAAGTAATTTCCATGTGGCATTTCGGCTGAAACCTATTAATTTCCTTGTTGATTGAATGGAATCCTGAATTAATGACACAATGAAAATTCCTGATAATCCGAAAATAAGGAAAAAATAATCATATGAAAAAACCGTAAAAACTTTCCTATTTCATTGAATGGTAATTAAATAAAGAGTGAGATAGGAATGGGACTTTTTTGCAGCCCAGTGATAGCACCAGTTGGGTGGCTACACCGGCGACTTTTACCTGGGAGCACAAGTTCACGTCGAAGGGGGGGGGGAGAGGGGAAGGGGAATGGAGATGAGAGGGGAGGGGAGGGGAGAATTTGGTTTCCGTCCGTCATGGGCGAGCACGATGTGATTGGGCTCATTATGCATTCCACGGCTCTCGTCTGTAATAGGGAATTGCATCAGCCTTCGGCAAGGTCATTCGTTAGAAGTTTCGTCATCGGTCCTCCGATGGGAAATGGCCAGGCTTCTAATTAATGGCCAATGGAATATCATGTAGTTTATTACAAAGTGGACATAAGGAAGTGTACGAAAAGAACTGGGTCCAAGCTCTCGATGTTAATTTGTCTAAAACCTTTCGATTGACGGTCAAATCCCGCTTCAGACTTCCGTAACTAAACTTTAATCTTCCATCAAAATGGCCTACTATTTTCATACAGATGAAAATAAACGGTTTCAGAGAAAAGTCTCTCCCTAAGTACTTGGAAAGAGAGATGACGCCTGTGGATTTAATTTTTAAATTACTAGTTTTGCTGGTGTGACTGATAAAATCGTTTCGTATGCATGCTAAACTGGAAGACATCGATTTTATCAAATGCGTGACGAATTCTCTCAAAACGCTAGATATAAAAAAATCCGATCCATGTGTAATCTCATCTGCTGCTGTGAATATCAGAGTAAGATGTGGAAGGACGTCTGCAGGAACTAAACTTTCAAACTCCTGCGAGTTGAAATGAGCTTCCCATGAAGGCAACCCAGTTTCCTCTTCCATTCACCCTCCCCCTCTCGCCGCGGTCCCCGGGCTGAGACATGGGTCATCTGGGAGGAGGCACGCTCCTGCGTACACTCTGATAAATAGGACGGACATTTGTTCAAACACGGCGGTAATTCGTCGTTATATCATTATCTATTTTTCCGTAAAAAGAGATATACTCCTCGAGCCGCACGCAGTTCAGGCGCTATTGCTGTAAAAGTGTGGAAATAACTGAATCATTTTTCAGCGCAAAGGTGAAGGAAACTCTATAAAGACCCTTAAAGTATTCACTAAAGCTTTTGGCAATAGAATCAAATGGCCTAGTCACCAGGGATAAAAGTAACCTTGCTGTGAAATTAATGTTCCTGGTTGCAATGTTAGTGGGTGGCAAGCAGATGAACCACAGGAAAAGCAGTTCCCACCCGGATCGAGTGCAAGGTGCCAGGCTTGGTTTTCAGCTGGTGCCGATGTGACATTACTCTGCCTGAAATTGAATGATCTCTGAAAGAAGCCCACATTAGAGTTTGCAATCGGATGTGTGGGGGGAAGATTGAAATTTCCACCATCATATAGGGTCAAAGGGGAAGTAGGGAAGGAATGTCCAAGAGGGGTCCGGCAAAGACCATGGGGGTCAATGTGTCGGAAATGGCGGAGGAGGATCTGAAAAGGACTGGACTGCTGGAAGCACTTGAAATGGACAAAAGGGTGGAAGCTGGAGAGAGGCACGCGAAAGAAGAAACCGGCCGATCTCCTTCAGATTTCATGGTCGTGGTTTGCAAAAGGAGGAAATATTCCTAATGGGCTGCTGTAACGAGGTTACTGTACATATACTGACCATTTTCAAACTAACCTAGCAATAAAAATAATACATAGCATTCTGAATAAATGGAAGGTAATGAAAAAAACAAAGAATTAGCATGGAGAAAGTATCTTCATATGGCGTTTTCATTGATTTAGAATGCTGTCTCATTAAGCGTCCTCACTTGATATAAAAGACTGACGGTGGTGTGATGATTGAAGTTAATAGCTTCAAGTCATCGGAGTATATAGCTTAGAAGCAGAGGAGAAAATTAATCGTTTATTTATATGAAAACCTTAACATAAAGAATAACCTCAATTATTAGTTTCAAATATGAGAGCAATTACATGCATGTGTATCATGACTTTCATTTCTTTATTTTATTTTAATTTTATTTGATTTGCAAAGTTAAAAGAATGAAAAGGTGACTTCTGGAAAAATCGCAAGGTACAGAAACTGATTGTACTTTTTGAATGAACTTATTACGCTTACAGGAATTGTAGATCCAAGATTTCGACGACCGATGCAAAGCAGGTAACAAAAAATGTCACTTGACTGATTTGATGCGCTGAATTAATAATATTGAAAAGTACTGTAATGTATTTATATTGTAGATACCTCTAGTATTTTTGTTGGAGATTTAGCTTCCGGATACTGATCGAAAATAATACCTCGAGAGAGAAAATATCTGTTAGCTCGGTACTTGCAATGGCACCATTCGCCGTCTTGGGGCTACTTCTATCAATTCATAAAGTACAGGCACCTGTACGTCATTATTCGTGGGTAAGTCATCAAAGGCGATAGGTCATCTCAATGATCAGAAAATAGTAGAAGGATGCATAAGAAACTCACAAAAATGTTTGTCGGCAAGAAGACGGATGCGTTTGGTGATCATACCGCGCTGTTTCTTCTTCAGGGCATCACGCAATTCGTCCAGCACTGCGCAGTTAAAGGCAGCAGTGACGGTCTGACCCCTCTCCAGGTATTCTATTAAGATGACTCCACGGCAGTTCCAAAAAAACAGACACCATTACCTTCCCTGCAGACTTCTGCGCCTTAGTCTTCTGGGGGGAGGGAGGGGCAGTCGCTGTGCTTCCACTCCTTGCTATTCACATCGGTCTCTGGAGCATATTCATTGATCAAAGATTCATCCATTGTTACCAGGCGACCCAACACATCCTCCTCATCTTGCTCCACATGATCCTCCATTGACAGGCCGCGCCTTGTTTGCTTCTGAGGAGGAGTCGGTAGTCGTGGGACCCAGCGTGCTGACACCTTTGACATGTGCAGTTCTTCTTCAATAGTTTCTCCCAAACTAAGTTCAGCCTCATTCATGATCATTTGCACGGTTGCTCTTCGGTCAATTACTATTAGGATAGAATCCTCTTCACCACCTTCTTCACTGTGGCAGCATCGACTGTGAGTGATAGTCGTCTTCCACTTCTTGGATCGTCCTCGGTGAGGGACTTGTGGCTGCCAGTTTGAAAGTTCCTCCCTTTCCCACTCAGCAAAACTGTGACAAATGACGACGGGCTATCATTTTCATAAACAGCCATCATTTCATCGATCGTGGATTGGCCGGACAGTGTAACCTGTCGAATGTACGAAATGAATCACACTATGAGCCTCTTAATCTCCTCCATACTGCGAGAAAAAGTACTTCAATCTACGACTTCCTCAAATAAAACAAATCAACATTTAGAGCTGCAATTCGCAAATTATGTATAAAAGAATCAATTTATATGCATAATTACTTTTTCCCAGATATATCGGTTATTTCTTAATGATAATTTCTTAAAAAAGATTCTCCCGCGTACCTACGGCTTCGATTCCGTGTGCCGCCCCTGGGCACCCTCGACTTCGCTAAACTCTCTGGTTGTCCCGGAGCACCACATCTTTCTGGGAAGCCATGTGTTGGTACAGGGATAAAAAAACTGGTCCTTCCCTTCCCCCCATTTTATCCTGTTAATGTCGAGAAGGGCACAGTATTTTCAGGTGCTCAACTCTAATATCTTAAACCACCCTTCACCTCCATCACGCTGGTGGGTTTATCCATCCCTGAGGCAAGATGTGGTCTGAGAGCACTATTAATAATATTCATTTCGTTATTAATGGGAGCATTTATGGGAGAACACTTGGAGGCAACATGTGTAGGAGGCGATCGATGGAACGTGCGGACTCGAAGATTGAAGAATGGTTTACTGGAAGTAGGGTACCGGGTGGGTTTTCCTTCCCGCCTTTCTCGGGAATTTTTTCCGCTTACCCGATCCCGAATCCCGAGAAAAAATGGTCAGGAAATCGGGAATTGTGAAAATATTTAAATATTCTCCAGTAAACCCGTATCTCTTTTGCAGAAAGAAATAACCAGGAGTGAAAAGAGGGAACTAGAAGTTGTTTTGGACTGTAAAACTCGCTGGAACACTCTGAAGACAATGAAAGAGAGATTTTTAAGGATCATAAATCCGATCAAGACTGCTCTATGAGAATTGAATCGATCGATTCGACTCGATCACTCATGGAAAGAAGAGTATTATTAAAAGAAATGTTGAGAGGTATCTTGGATTGTTTACAACCTGTAAGATTGGCATTTGAAGCTTTATACAATAGAGAAGCTAATATTCTCACAAGTGATTGAATTTTTAAGTTCCCGTTTAGTAATTTAAAAAATAGAATTCTCTAATGAGCCAAATGCCTTTTAAGGAAATTAAATTTGAATCGATTAAACGTAGGAATAGAGATCTTCTCTCTCTCTCTCGCAAAGTACTCCAGCTAAGTTAGTTGTGTATATGACATGGAAGAGAATATATTTTTTAACTTGTCAAGTTAGAATGAAATTGTACGGTTAGAGAAGTCATTAATTGGAAAGACTTTTTAAAGGAACATTTATAGCAGAAGTTCCTAGACAATAAATAAAGGATTTTCTTACAGAGGGGCCTGAAATTAAATCAAAATCTGATCTGAGGTGTGAAAGCAATATGAATTTCGACATCAAATGTCAGCCCAATGCACGTAGAAAATGTATTTGCTTCTCTACATAAGCAAATTGGCTTATATGAAGCGACGCATTTTACCAACCCCCAGCTTGGAAAGTGATTTTAAATGCAGTGATTCGACCGATGAATACAGAAAATAAAAATAATTTTTCCACATCAAGTTTAATTGTTACAAAGCAAAGATCACGTTTGTCTGCCCGGAAATTAATGCTATATGTTTCTTAAAGTTTCATATTTTTAAGTGGCTAATAAACTCTATTTGAAGTATTTTTTTTAAATTTCAGACAAATAATATTTTCATTTGTTTTCCAGTAATGCTAAAGTTGATGAATAAAAGATTTAAATGAGATTAGAGATGCTAAAAGATTTTGTGATACATGTAAAATCTCACTGTATATTATGAGGTTGTATTAATTACCTTTGTTTATAGCTTGAGAAACCCAGCCAAAATGATACCGATAGTGACCCATCTTTATCGCTCAGGGCAAAAGATGTAATAGTCATGAAATTTCGGTCGACGTCCATTTTCGGAATTTTATCTACTGAAGATTTGCGTCGACCTATTGCATACATGAGTGTCTAGGGATCTAGGAAAAACTGCTCCAAAGTCAGGAACCCGGTTGCTCCACATTTTCTACGGATTTTTCTTTTATTACTGTTGCAGTCCCTACTACAGATGATGAACGAAAATCAAATAATTAATATTATTTCGAAAAATCTCTAGAATTCTCAGGTAATTCGATTTCCTGTTCTCGATTCCCAAAGATTAGAATATGTCGGGAATATGGAAACTCCAGCTGGAAGGAGGACGCTGGATTCCTAGTAGCCGTTCAAAAAAAACACGGCTCCAGGTCCATCCTGGACGGAGGGACCTTTTCCAGAGATTCGCCCTCGATTGCATTCATTCATCCGTCCGAGCATTCCCCTCCTCTCGGGAGAGCTTCGTCCCCTCCCTCCCTTGGGATTCTCTTTCGACGATTCCCGTGACGCACCGCTCTCCCCCTCCCGCTCCATACCCCTTCCCATCCCCCGCAACCTACCCTTCATCCCTACCGCAACCCCTAAGCCCCCACCCCCACCACACAAATCCCCCTACCCTCCCTTCCTTATCTTCCACCCAATCTACCTCCACATCCCCCAATCTCGCCGCCTCCTCTTAAACCTCCCCGCCCCCCCAAACTGACTCCGCGACTGTCTTCAACTTCTCATTGCCATTCTCTACGTATGCTCTGAATCAATTTTTTTCTCTCTCCTTATGATCAATGACAAATCTCCGGGACCTGATGAGATACCGGCTCGCGTGTATGAAGAACTGTCGTCTGAAATTGCTCCTTATCTTAATATAATATTTAAGAAATCATTAGCAGAAGAAAGCGTGCCAAGCGGCTGGAAGATAGCTTCTGTGACACCCATATTTAAAAATGGAGACCGGGAGGACCCCAGTAATTATAGCCCAATATCACTCACCTCCATCTCCTGTAAGATTTTTGAGCACATCATTGTTAGTTCCATAATGAGGTACCTCGATAGCCAAGATTTATTGATTAATAATCAACACGGGTTCCGTAGAGGTAGATCCTGCGAAACTCAACTCGCACTCTTTGTTCATGATATAATGCATTCCGATGAAAGTAATATTCCAGTTGATGCGATATTCCTAGATTTTAAAATAGCTTTGATAAAGTCCCTCATTGCAGGTTACTCGCGAAGTTGGAGACTTAAGGAATACACGGGAGTGTTATATGCTGGATTAGAGAATTTTTTAAAAATCGTGTTCAAACAGTCGTCCTGGACGGTGTATCATCCGATACTGTTAAGGTCACGTCGGGTGTACCACAGGGAAGTGTCATAGGCCCCCTCTTGTTTCTTATTTACATAAATGACCTCGGCGCCGTGGTTAATAGCAGGCTCCGTCTTTTTGCTGACGATGCGGTGATTTATGGGGACATTCGAAGTCGCGATGACAGAGTCACGTTAGCAAACGACCTAAATGCAATCCAGACTTGGTGCGATACATGGCAATTGGAATTAAATTTGAAAAAATGCGTAGTGATACACTTTTGGTAAAAGAGTAATTCCCTCCCATTTAGTTACAAAGTGAAACAAACAGAAATCGCGAGGGTAGATTCCTTTAAATACTTGGGTGTAACAATTACTCACGATCTGTCCTGGGGAAAGCACATGCGGGAAATATGCGGTCGCGCTAATAAAAAATTGGGATTTGTAAAAAGAGTGCTAGGTAAATGCGACGAAAAAGTAAAGGAACGATGTTTTCTTGCCCTAGTCAGGCCCCGCCTAGAGTATGCTGCCAGTATGGGATCCTCAAGACATAAATTTGATTTCGGAATTAGGTATAGTTCAGCGGAGGGGGGCTAGATTTGTCAAAAATTGTCATGACCAACGCAGTAGCGTAACTACTTGCTAGAAAATTTAGGCTGGGATTCCCTTACACAGCGGCGTTTACAATATAGATTAAACTTGCTAAAAACATTTAAAGATGGGTCCTTTTCCGATGACATCAAGGACATAATACGAACCTCAACGTATTACAGGCGGAGGGATCACGAATATAAGATTAGAGAGATTGACTGCAAGACAAATAGGTTTAAATGGTCATTTTTTCCAAGAACAATAAGAGACCAGAATGCTTGTAATCGAAATCCCCCAGAAGCCGGCTCGACATAATAAGTATTAACCTACAAGGTAGCGACTGCGCATATTTATACGATTATATTTATACATTTTTTTTGCAGGTTCCCCTTATCTTTCCCCATCCATTTGAAAAACCCTAACCCCCTCATCCCTTACCCTTTCCTCCTGGTGCTGCACCCCCTGCCACACACCTTTTTGGTGGCTTGCAGGGTATTGATGTAGATGTAGATGATTCTCCCAGCAATCCCCTCTCCTCCTCCTCCACCATTACTAGAAATAGCACTTCCTCATTTTTTTCCCTTCGATCCATTTCACCTTCTCCACACCCACATTGCAAAAGCCTCCCATCTACGTCTATCCTCCAGCTTCAGTGATCATGTTCCCGTACTGTAAATAACTACGACCTATATCAAAGTTTTAACAAGCCTCTTCTTAATATACTTACTCAACGTCCGTGTCATCAACTCTTTCCTTCCAGGGAAAGCTTCTATGTCTAGGGAAATTGTTCTCCTTACGTCCCTACTACTTTGATCATTTTGATCGAAAACACTTACGAAATGCATAAATTGTTCCACCTGTTCTATTTTATGCCCTCCTTTTTAACGCTCAACATAATCCTTCTCTTTATGAAAAACGATATTCCCTTTGCTTTATTTATATTTATCCTCTTCACATATCTGTTGCAGTGAATTTAATGCTCACGAACAAATGCTTGCAATCCCTTGGCTGACTGACGCTCACGATCATCCGCCGGCGTGCCCGGCAATAGCGGCAGGAATTTGAGGTCCTAATTTGGACAAGTTCGAGGGTAGGTCGTCCAAGGTTGGCTTGCCCCCCTTCTTCTGGCCCAATTTTTCTCCGTCAAGACCAGCCAACCCCTCGAGAGCATCCATTGCGAATAAACCAATTATGTTGCATTAACCGTTGACGTCCTTGGTCACCTTCATTTCGCCGCGAATATTCAAGCGGAGGAGCGGACTCCTCCGCATGTGGGCACGTCTTCGCAGCAAATATTATTGCCCTTTTTTGAGTAAATGAGTGCTTAAAATGGATTTCCGACCTTTCATATGAGCAAAAGGCCTGCCTCCTCTTCCATCGCAGAGAGAGAGAGAGCGGGGAGGGGAGGGTAGACGGCGACACTCATGCCAATTCTCAATTGCAGTGCATTAAAGTTTTGCTTTGTATTTTTTTGTACTCCACCGCTTTGGTGGGAGTCAGGTGGTGAATACAAAACAAACTACTTTTGACGCGAATATGTCACCCACTAGCGCACTCGGACACAAATTTATTCTGATTCCTTATCGTTCGCGGAGATTAAGTAAGGAAAAGTGTCAACAACGGGTATAGCGCCGTTACCGAAGGCGATACCCTACAGCGCAAATATATATATATATATATATATATATATATATATATAATTATAATTATTATTATTATTATTATTAGGTAATCTACCGGTTAAGTAGGTTTTTGGATGGACAACGCTGCCAAATAGATATTTTGTGACTCCTAACAACACTCAAAATCCAGCATCCTACTGTACATCAGGTCCCTCTTCATCTCTGAGTACTTTCTTCCTCCCTTCATCCCGTCCAACAACCCTATCCTATTCCTTCCCTTTCCTCGTTTGCCCAACATTCTCCCCTCTATCATAGTCTTCAACATCCCACTGCCGGTTAATACCTTCTTCATCCACTTTTCCTGCCTCAATAGGATTTCTCCCAACAAACCCCTATCTTCGCCCACCATACCAAGTACTTCCTCATTTGTTCTCTTCTCTGTCCATTTCACCTTCTCCATTCTTCCCAGACCCACATTTCAAAAGCCTCCAGTCTACGTCTATCCTGCTGCGTCAATGACCACGCTTCCGCGCCGTACATAGCTACGCTCCATATCAAAGTTTTTACGAGTCTTTTCTTAATATCCTTACTCAACGTCCCTGTCATCAACTCCCTCCTCCATGTGAAAGCTTCTTTGCCTAGCGCAATTCTTCTCCTTACGTCCCTACTACCTTTACCGTGCTGGTCCAAAACACTACCGAGATACGTAAACTGTTTTATCTGCTCTAGTTTTTTACCTCCTATTTTAATGTTAAGCTTAGCCTTTTTCTTTCTAGAGAATCGCATAACCTTTGTTTTATTAATATTGATTTTCATCCCATACCTGTCGCACTGAATTTCCAATTCACTAAGCAATGCTTGCAACCCCTTGGCTGACTGACAAACTAAAGCTTGGTAATCAGCAAACCTAACTGATTTTACGAATTCCCCACCCACCTTCATTCCTACCTCAAGTTCTTCCCATACCTCTTTAATCATTTCCTCTGCATAAAGGTTGAACAGCGACGGTGATGATGGGCAACCCTGCTTTACACCTCTTCCTAACACTACCCAACCGGACTCCCCGTTCACCACCCGCACCTGAGCAGTCTGAGACATGTTCAGGTTGCGGATTAGCCTCCTTTCCCTCCAATCTATTCCTATTTTCTGTAATATACTCATTAGTTTTTCCCAATTCACTCTATCAAACGCTTTTTCGAAATCTACGAAACAGGCAAAGACCTCCTGGTTGTGTTCTATATTCCTCTCGATTAATAAATTCATTACTGCAATGGCATCACGCGTACCTCTCCCCTTCCTGCACCCAAACTGATCATCCCCTAAGTAATCATTTGCCCTACTCTCTTTCCTTTTGTTTATGATCCTGAGAACAACTTTAGCTGCGTGGGATATCAAACTTATCGTCCTGTAGTCCTCACATGATGTAGCCTTTACCTTTTCCGGAATAGGAACTAAAACTGATCTCACAAAGTTTTCCGGCCAGATTACTTCCTCATAAATACGACGAATCAACCCATGTAGCCTCTTCCTCCCACATTTTCCTAAACATTTCAATAGTTCCGCGGGAATGTTATCCATCCCCACGGCCTTATTTAGTTTAATCTCCCTTAATGCCCTTTTTATCTCATTGTCTAGTATGCCTGGACCTAAGCTGTCTTCCTCTATGTCATATTATTTTTCGATGTCTAACTTTGTTGGTCGAAGGTCTTTACTATACAGTTCTTCTATATACTCCTTCCATCTCTCTTGCATCTTTCCTGCGTCAACTATTACCTTATCCGTCTTATCTCTAACTGCTACTGTTGATTCCCCTTTCTTACTTTCCGATAAAGATTTAACTTTGCTGTACAGCGCACCGATTTCACCCTTCCTCTGCAGACTTTCCATATCCTCGCTCTGCGTCTTCCACCATGCTTCTTTTGCTTTATTTGTTGCCTGCCTCAATTTGTTGTTTAACTCTTTGTACTTCATTTTGCCTAACTCTGTGTTCAGATTCTTCCATTTTCACCGCTCATCCATATTTGTAATCATCTCATCCGTGATCCATGGTTTCTTAGTCCTTTTAGCGTTAACGGTTCCAATAGTGTCTTTTGCGGCTTTAGACAACCCTTTCTTGATACTTTCCCATTTTTCTTCGATAGTACTTAGCTCTTTACCATCCTCCATGATTTCCTCTACCGCCTGTTTGTATTCCTTCCTTTTCAAACCATTTAATGCTTCAACATTTCATTTTCTAACTCGCCGCCCCTGCCTTAAATTTTTGAAACGGACGCTACATTTCATAACAACTAAATTGTGGTCAGAGTCCTCATCCGCTCCCGGGAAGCAGTGCGAATTTATCACACTGGTCCTAAACCTGTGTCTAACCAGAACATAATCTAGCTGATACCTTTCTGAGTCACCTGACATTTTCCATGTATACCTGCGTCTCTTGCGGTGTCTAAACCATGTGTTGGTGATGACTAACCCCTGTCTCCTGCAGAACTCTACTGCTTTCTCCCCGCGGTCATTCCTCGTGCCTAAACCGTAGTCCCCGACCTCGTCACCATCTCTTCCTTCGCCTACCGTCGCATTCCAATCCCCCATCACTATCAAATGTTTCCCTGCAGGAACACACGCGATTATGTCCTCTAACTGATCGTATATCCTATCGACCTCTTCTTCCTTATGGTTGCTCGGTGGCATGTATACCTGAATAATATCCAAGTTCGTCTTGGATATTATCTCTTTGGTTCTGCTTTTATCTCTATTAGTAATAATATATCCGTTACCAGCTCTATGTCGACTACGCTTCTTCCTACCTATTTATTTAATATATGGCAACCCCTCGTTGGCTCTAGTCCCCGCCGCTGTATATTATTCTATAGTTATCACTCCAGTAATCCCCGCTATCCTTCCATCTCACCTCGCATAAACCTAAAATATCTATATTTCCCCTTTCCATCTCTCGCTTAACATTCTCCAATTTCACTACCCTCATCATTGTCCTAACATTCCAAGTTCCTATTCTAACTAATTTGGTCTTCTTCTCCTGCGTCTTCTGTCCTGCTGCTGCTGGTTTTCCCTTGCAAGGGTTTCGTGGGATTACGACCGCGGAAGCCTTGCCTCCCCCGCTGCCGGGCACGACACACGGCCGTTTGGGCCGAGCGCCGTAGTTGCCAGGACTCAAAATCTCTATTTTGTCCATCATGTTGATCTTGGGAATGATAATTGAGGTGGTTTCCCGTTGCCTTCCTCAATAGTGTTTTTAACGTGACACCATCACTTACTGGCCGCCCCACTGGGGTCAGACGCCATTGCAGCCGCCTCACTGAGGAACAGACGCTGTGTGGACTACCTTTCGTCTGGCTCCTAGCCTTCGACCTATCTGGCATGGGTGACCCTACCAGGAGCAATTATTTTTACTCCCGCCAGCACAGCTCTAGGGGTCATCGGAACGCACAAGCCCTTCCACCACGTCAAGGCTGTAGTATGGGGAGGGATATATATATATATATATATATATATATATATATATATATATATATATATATATATATATATATACATATATATATAAGGCGCAAGTTGTGCCTCGCAGGATTTACCTTTTTAGAAACCGTGTTGATTTTTCTTTGACAACTCCTGATTATCGTTGTTTATCATGTTGGAACCAGCACCTATATGTTGCATAGCCTTGCACGAAATGGATGTGAGGGAAATAGGTCTGTAATAGTCGGTTCCTCCCTGTCTCCGTTTTTAAATATTGGTGTTATGTTAGCCGTTATCCATCCTCTGGTAGCCTTGTGATCTTCTAGCGACTTCTTACATATGAATTCTAGATAGGACGTAGTTTCCGAAGCTTTTAATGAAATACCCGCTCGAATATCCTTAAATATACGAGCTGGATTTCATCGAGCTCTGAGGATTCATTAGGCTTAATATTTTTCAGCAAATGTTCTTTCCATTTCATGAGATTTCAACTTTGGGCATCGGTTGGCCGCCGGCACGATTTGTTAAGCTATCGTAGGCATTGGATGAGATATTGGAGAAGACGCTTTGAAAGAAGGAATTTAGTAAGTTGCCCTTTCCCAAACTGCTGTTTTCTCTTTCACCTTTGTCGTTTTTAAGCAAGTTAAGTGTAGACATATTTCCCTTAACCACCTTGCCGTGCGTTCAAAATGCTTTCGGATTCTCTTTTAAATATTCCGCTAATCTTTCCCTTCGAAACTTGCTTAACGCTTTCCGAAATTCCTTCTTGGCATTCGCCCGAGATATCTTGTAATCATTAGTGATCTCAATCTTTTATCGCTAGAGATATGATTTGTATATTTTTTGGCTTGGAGTGACATAGCATTTGATGTTTTAACGATTTTCTTACTACCGCGTTGTACCATCTATGTTCCGTGTGATCTTTTATACGTATGCATTTAGTGAGAGTGAACCTGTAGAGGAGTTATGAGCGCGTGGTTTCAAGGAAGTGATGCCAATAATACTCAGTATTTTGGTTTTTACTATATTTCTTAAAACTTGCATATTGACTCTGTAGCACGCACTTAAAATTATTGTAGTTCCCTTTTTTAAACTAGTAAATTTTCCTTTTAGGCTTTAATTCCGACCCCATGAAGCGAAAACTTAGCATTTACTGCCCTGTGGTCACTAATACCTTCAGTAGTTTCTATAGTTCAGACTTATTTTTGGAAATATTCGTTGCTAATAAATCAAGAATATTATCGCCCTTATTTGGTGAAGCGATAAGGTCATGCGAGAAATTCAACATAAAAGAATTCAATAGTGACTCGCAGGTGACTTCGTATTTAACCCCCGTTTTGAAACTATTTGTGCCCCAATCAATGGATGGAACATTAAAATCTCCACCAATTACAACGTCGCAATTATTGTGTTGGGACGAGAAACCTTTTAATTTACTGATATAATTCTAGCATTTAATTATCTTTGTTGTCCGGCGGTCTGTAAAATCCGCATGCATAAATTATTTTAGCTTTTAAAGTAGGCTTATGCCTCGTTGATTTTGGCAAAACGCGCACGACTACGAATGCCTGTGGTATTCATTACACGGTATTTTGTCACAACATCTTGTTTCTTCAAAGCCCCCAAAATTTCGGAGTTTAAGAGGACGCCTTGGTAGCTTCATTGGCTAAAGCACTCGGCCGGACATCGAGGCCGGATCTGGGTTCCCAGTCAAGCCAAATGATTTTTACTCTTTGAAATTATTGAAAGTTAGTAGATGATAAATTATTTAGTATTTAGGATTAACTATTGGATTGAATACGTATATGCAATCGTATAACTGTTAGTATCCTTTTGAAATTGCTTGCGCTTGCGGTTTTCATTGAACTTCGAAAGTGTCCCGAATCTCAGCTTGCACCTCAATTCGTGCATATTAAATGCGATATCCGCGAAACGTCGTCTGCGGTACTTTCGAACCCACGACCTTTTAGCCATCCGGCGAGCTTGGCCCCCACCGAGCTGCTTTCATCATATGGGTGGAGAGATATTACGACCTTGTAAAATTACAAGGTTTGTATTAAAAGTTTTGGGAAAGGTTTCGGAAAAAGAGATTTATTTCAGTTATTGCTACAATGCCTCGGAATTCTTCAAAGTATATCACTCGAGCCTTAACGCACTTTTGCCGAAGGCTTTTTTACGACTAGAAGGCTCCCTGGCAGGCGGAAGGTCCGTAAAGGTACGCGTGGAAACTTCTTTGGCGGCACTTAGGAGTAGTAGTAGTTTTGAGGGGAGGCGACCGACAGCTAAGGTCATTTGCGCCATAGGGGATGGACAGGAAAGGATAAAGGGTGAGAGAAACCCGGCGTCGGCATTAGCCTACTCTTTACGAAAGGCGCCAAGGGGTCCGCAGCTTAACGTCCCATCCGACGGACGGCGTACTCACTCAAAGTGCCCTCCACATGGCACCTCAAGTAGGGATCGAGATACCTCTGAACAATATTCAACACCGCCGGGAATTGAACCCGCGCCCTCTGGGTGGGAAGCCAGTACATTAGCCCCCGCACCATCTCGATCCCCGGCACTTAGGATCCCATAATGGAGGTGTCCTTTGAGGGAGGATTTAACGTCGGGGATTAAGAAATAATCTGATAGTGCCAATGCGGGACTGGGGTTGGGTAATCGTCGCGATGCCGTTGGAGAAGGTCTTCGCAAACAGTCACTCGACCCGACAGACGCTCTTGGTCGTCCATCATGACCTCACGGACGAGTTTAGCGTCGATCTTCCCCATCGCCAAATTTTTAGCGACAATGGTAACCGCTGTGACCTTATCAATGCCAATATAATCTGCGATCATGCGCACACTTAACAACCGACGGTCTGAATTCAGCACTTCACTCATCATACGTTCCTTGTCGTCGTCGTCGGTTCTTGACGTCGACGGCCATCCAGCGCGAGTCTCTTCCTCCACGCACTCTCGGACATCCCTTGAGGGCCTTAAAACGGCAGTTTGTGGCCTGTTTTCATTCTTATTATTACGGGTATAACTGTTACCAACGGCATTGTCAGCAAATAGACGTATCTTACTTGTAACTACGGAGTCAAGGTCGTTAGCGTAAAGCAGATATAAGAGAGGTCCAATAATACTTCCCTGGGGAACACCTGAAGTAACCCCTACTGTATTTGAGGTAACTCCATTTATGACTACTCTTTGTACGCGACCATTTAATCCAACTCAGGATATTTTTATCTATGCCATATGCTTCTAGATGTTTGAGTAGCGTACTTTGAGGTATTCCAAAGAAACTGCGGGAGATGCCGCAACAGTAACTTTTAACGGAGTCATTCGCTAATGTCCATTTCAATGCAACAATTTCTGAGTGTAAAAATCATTCGCCTTGACTGGGATTCGAACCCAGATCCCTCAATATCCGGTCGAGTGCTTTAGCCAGTTAAGCTATCGAGGCGTCCTCTTAAACCCTGAAATTTTGGGGCTTTTTTAAAGGACAAAGTGTTGTGACGAAATACAATGTCACAGGCATTGACTCCGTTAAAAGTTACTGTTGCGGCATCTCCCGCAGTTTCTTTGGAATTTGTCAAGGTATAAACACCATAAGTGTTTAAAAGTTGGCTTTAACCTCGTGGACTGTGGCGCGTCGCGCCGGACTACGAATGCCTGTGACATTGTATGTACGGTATTTCGTCTCAACATCTTGTTCCTTTAAAAGCCCCAAAATTTCAGATTTTAAGAGGACGCCTCAATAGCTTAACTGGCTAAAGCACTCGACCAGATGTTGAAGGATCTGGGTTCGAATCCCAGTCAAGGTGAATGATTTTTACACTCTGAAATTGTTGCATTGAAATTACTTTGAGGTACTTTGTCAATGGCTTTCTTGAAATCCAGGAAAACCGCGTCCACTGGAACATTGCTCTCTCCCTAAGTAAGGATATCACGAACAAAGAACGCATGATGTGGCTCGCAGGATTTAACCTTTCGGAAACCGTTTAACCTAACCGAAACCGTCAATAACTCCTGACTATCAAGGTGTCTCACTATTGAACTAGCAACTACATGTACCATGACCTTGCATGATATGGCTAGGTCATGAAATTCTGGGAGATAGGTCTGTATTCCCTCCGTTCTTCCCTGTCTCCGCTTTGGAATGCACGTTTTTCATTAGCTTTTTTCCCAAAATCTGGCACCTTGTGACTTCTTAATAACGACCTCTAGATACTGCGCAATTTGCGATGTCTATTCCTTGAATATGAGAGCTGGTATTTGATCGGTCGAAAAGGATTTGCTTTGTGTTCACGTTTTCCGACAAACGTTCTATCCCACTGTGTCAAATTTTTTATCACAGTTTCCGGTCGACATAAATATTTTGGTAAGCTATTCGGCAAAAATTTGATGAAAATTCTTTGAAAGAAAGAATTAAGTAAGTTGGCATTTTTCAAACCTCTAGTTACCCTTTAACCTTATTTCATTTGTAAGCGAATTAGGTGTTATTTCCCTAAGCCTCTCAAGCATACGGCCAAAATTATTTTGTATTCTCGTTTCATTTTTATCCCATCTTTTCCTTTTGGATTCACATAACTCTTTTGAAACATTTTTTGCCTTTCGCCGGGGATATCTTTCCGTGTAGATTTCATCTTGATATAGCGTTTGATAACCTTACGCAAATCCCCTTTCTTCTAGTTGATGAAGTGACAAATAGACGTATGGAGTTCAACGAAAATGAATGTATTAGTGACTCGCAAGTATCTTGGTCTTCACCTCTTGTTTCAGAACTATGGGTCCCAGTCAATACATGGACATTGAAATTGACCGATCATCCTCGATATGGGAGGATAAGATTTTGAACAGTATTTTTCTCAAAATAATTGAATTAATACTTCCATCTCGTGACCTGTAAAATAAGTATTTGTAGATTATTTTGCGTCGAAGTCTTTAACTTGAACCCCCCATACACTTTCTGAGCGCCTACTTTGTAGTTATCTAGTTTCTATTGATCCACGGGTTCTTAATTTCAATGAACGTTTAGTTCACCGAACTAAATTTAAAAAAATAATATCACTATTAACAGTTTGAGTGGATAACCAACTTTCAGTTCCTGTAATCATTTCTGCGTCTGTGCTTTGGATAGGGTGATGATAGATATTAATAGACTTTATTTTCTAAACTTCGGCAGGTAACTATGTGAAACTCGCACTAACAGAGAAATCGTTTCCTCGACGTTAATCTTGCTTGAATATTTAACGGGAACTGTTTCTAATTATGTACTTCTTTATAAAACTCTCTCCGGCTGATTATATCTAATTCGTATGAAGAAACTTCTCCCCTTCCCACTACGACGTTTCCTTCTGTGTGGTGCTCTCACAAGGGCGGAGGTACTACCGGGCTATTCTCAGCTGGCAACTGTTGGAGACGGGGATGGGTTTTCCTTCGCATCTCCCATCCCTCGCCGCAGCGTTAACTTCCCATCGTCACGGCGAGACAAAACCTTCCAATCTTCCCGTTTACGAATCGGCGTCTTCATTACATCCGGAAAGACCGGGGGCCCGGGCATCTTTTCGACCGCCCTCCCGCTTATTACATTCATTCGGGCGAACCGATGCAGTCCCATTGGTGCGGCGGGTTTCCACCCAGAGCTACGTCCGTCTCTGGAAGAGTAACCTTCCCTCCGCCTAACTTTCGATCGAGGCTCAGACACGATAGCCACCAACGCAGAGATGCGTACTCTCAGAGCCACGCATTCACCGCCACAAGCGTGCATCGCGGCAAAGACCCAAAGCAAGCAGCCATCCTTATTCCATTGAACTTGCCAAATTGTTAAATAAGCGCTCGATTAAAACCCGCTTTAAGTTAAATATTTACTCGTTGATAATTTTCTTAAATTTAACGACCCCTAATTTACCGTATTGTGAGTGTATCTCGTATACTAGCTATCGATCAATGAGAGTGTTTAGTGTGAATAACGTTTTGCAAATTTTAATGCATATAACAATAGTGAAAGAGCTAGTGAAAGCACGCTAGCGAATTTCCTTTCACTCCGAAGACTAGGGATAGATTAAATGTTGAATTCCCACCCCCGCCACACGCCCTTGCGGCGGCTTGCAGGGTATTAAGTAGATGTACATGTAGATGTATTCTTTGGTGCGTCGATTTATGGCTAGGTATTAAATATTGAAGTCGTAATATTTTCCTCATTGCAAGGGGCCTTTATAGTAGGGTGGATAGAATTCAAGCATGTAAACAAAGTTATTGTCTCCCTGGTTCACTCCGTATACAGAAAAAATCGTCAAAATGGAGGAGCAAGGAGATATTTATTTTTTGGGTGAGGATCTTTGTCGAAGAAAAGAATCATAAATGACATTCATAGGAGCAAATACTTCATAAAGTGAGAAGGATATCGTGGGATCCCTGATAATCGAATGAAAGTATTTGAAGTCATCGATTTCCTGGACGGATGGTCATCGGAAAACCCACGCCTGGACAAAATTACAGGACTCGGGCGCGTGGGTTGGCGGGAGAGGGCAAAGCGGAGGGTGCGCCCCGCGAGTTTCCGATTTCAGGTTCGAGAGGCGCGTTCGGCCGAAGGGAGGAAGGAGCCGGGCTCGAGGGACAGCGAGGAGCAGCCCAGCGCGTGAACGCCCGTTTTTAAAGCTATCGCAACTCGGGCGACACAGCAGAGGATGCCCTCGGCGATGGCCGTGGCTTTGAACTGCGTCGAATATTTTTGCCCCTAAAAATCGATGTAATTTCGGGCAAGGGGTGGGGATATATTTACCCCTACAGCGGCCGGACAGTGTTATTGCGATCCCTTATCGTTCGTGAAAAACCTTACATCTTAAATCTACATCTCTTCCACACTTGATCATCTAATTTTATTGGCATGATCTCTCCTGCCATTGTACGATGGGGGAAATGATTCATTTTCAACATCACTTCACGATGGTGGCTGAGAAGAGATATCAGATTTAAAACAAAAATAGCAAGTGTCGAACGTGAGTCAAATTTTGAATAGTTTTCCTATTGTGTTAGGTGATTACATTTTTATGCTTCTATCAATTTAATAAGTCATTTTTTTATACGTGACATACAAGATGTTTCATATGCCATCCGTGAATCCTATCTTTGCCACTTCGTGTAATTTCGTTCTCTATCTTTGGCCATCCAGCCAACAGTGTTCCAGCGTGCATTTCTAGTCTATTTTCCGCACTGCGCACGCATAATGCGTGCTTCGAAATCGTGAACGTGGACTCATTCGTAAATGCAAACACCCCGTTTCATCATAAAGTAAGCCTTTTGCGTTCAAGAGAGAATTCGTGGAAGACACGGCGGCAGAGGTCGCGATGTGCCAGACTGGAAACGGGCGTGCGTGCGTGGAGAGTGCACGTCGCACGCACTGACCTAATGGAGGTCCCTCTTAAGTGGCCGGCGTTACGGGTGGGCGGGCCTCACGTGCAGGGGGGCGTCGTCACGTGATCAGGCCCCTTTCCGGGGTGCGTGGGCGCCTTGGTGTGCCACCTCCCTCCCTCTCCTGCGCGCAAACACACACACACACACGAACACCTGCCGTGCACCGTGCGAAGGAGGGCAACCCTCTCCCTCCCCCCCCCGCAGGATCGATCGATCGAGTCTCCGAAAACGACCGCACCGCCACGGGGGGCGCGTCGAGAGGCCATTATTTCAATTGGCCATCCGTGGAGTCAATCCCCAAGTAGACCCCCCCTCTTCCTCTTCCATACGTGGCACGGCGCCCAGAATTCAGCTGTTGCGCAGTTTCGCCCCCCGCCGCTCTCCCGCCTCTCCTCCTCTCGCCAACCCCGTCACCCCCGCCCCCGGTCAAGGTGTGCGCCTCCGCGGGCACCGGGGGTTCCGCGTCTTGACGTCGCTGCACTGCCATGACCCGTTCCGCGAACCCCCGCCCCCCCCTTCCCGGTGACGTCCCACGCATCGTTGGCGGCCGAGGCGATGCAGGATTCCCTCGCTTCGTGCGTCGTCGCCTCTTCTCTCGCCTGTTGCTAGTCTCGTGTGGCGAGCCGCCGGAGACGCGATGGGCACAAGCGACGCTTTAAGACTTCTAATGAAGTACGGAACACACGAGTTCGGCTGTGACACGAAGGGCCAGATTATTATGGCCCCACTCTCTTTGGACCGGTCAGTCCAAAAATATAAGACTAAAGGAGATGGTAGGCTGAGAAATACTCGTTCTGAATTAGGAACCATAATGGTAAAAAAATTAAAAGCAATGTTGTTTCAAGCGAGAACCAGATTAAATGCTGCGTAGATATCTATTACATTCGGAGGTGCATGTGGTTGGGTATTTTAGATAACATTGTGGGCATTCGGGTGGTGTGTGTGTATATATATATATATATATATATATATATATGATTACTTCTATATCTTCCGATGAAGACGGAGCAGAATTCCGTCGAAATGATCAAGAAATAACATGTGACTGATCTATTTATGTGTTTCTATATTGTTTGTTGCTGTCCAATTTATTGTATATATACACATACATTGTGTGCTGCGTAGAGGAGCTAGATTTGAAAAAAGTCACTATATTAAACTTAGTAGCGTATCCAAAATCTTAAGAGGAGCTAGGCTGGGAATCACTCAAAGAGCGAATATTAAATTACAGATTAAATCTCTTGCGTAAATTGAAAGTATGTCTTTTTAGGATTTATGTTGAAAATATATTTTTATCCCCATCGTACTACGGTAGGAGACATCAGGCCAATACAATTATAGAGATCAGTGGGGAGCAGATATAGATTTAAGATGTCATTTTTTCCACGAACGAGAACACTAACGACAGATTAACTTTGTCTTACCGCGGTAGGGGTAAGAATCCTTGGGTAAAAACCAGTCCCGAGTGTATTCATCCCCTATTACACACCCTAGCGGTGGGTTGCAGGGTACCAAAATAAATAATTTTTGAAAATATTAGTTGATTTTATATGTAATTGCATTTTTGCGAGTTACATAACTTAGAATGACTATATATTATATTTATGAATGAATATATTGTCTTCTGATCCTCCCTGCTAGGATTATGGTTTCCCGCTTAATGATTTTTTTCTCACTACCCTTAATCACTAGATCTGCTTAATAATGGTTGATTACATTTTTAAGCTACTTCCCGTTGTCATCCCATTTACTCCCAACTGACTCCTTATATCATCGACTTCATGTCACAAACACACGAGTTTGATAGTTGTTGTTCTTGGTCTCGTAACCGCCCGAACACGTTTCGCGTGAAGGTTTGGTCGAAGCTGAAGTTAATCTTGAAGAAATGTGAAGAACTCTGTCCAAGGTTATCCATGGCTATAAAATGTGGCCACATTATTTTCATCCAGAGATCAATCAACAAATGCACGACATCACAAAAAAATCGAAATGGTGAGCTGTGCTTGGAAAGTTAACGTCATGTTATTTATTGTCGATATCGAGATGTATCAGAATTTCGTACTAGTGCACGCATCAGTTCACGGAGAATGCTATAGGAATGCACTGAATGTTCGTCAACGCCATAACATTCGCATAAGGTCAAAAAAAACCCGCAAAAACTTCTAACAACTGATTGGATGCTGCACGTTTGCTGAATATCCCGTCAAAATCGATATGGAGTGTGTCATCCATCCTCCCCTTAGTTCATACTTAGCCTCTGTTCCTCAAAGTGAGGGGTCATCGTTTTGGAAAGAATTTTCCAGCATCAGAAGCAAGCGCGGGCGAAATGAACATGTTTCTCTTTTCATTGGCCGCCGGTGATGCAATACCTGATTCAAATCAATGTGAGATATATCAATTTGAGTTTAAAGTTGCGCGGTGATTTATTTCCGATGGAACTGAATCCGCAAGCTTTTATATCCAAAGGTTCGTTCAGGTAGTCATTTTAGAAGAGCAAACCAATTAAAATCCCTAGGACTCGCACATAGACCCAACTTGGGGAGAGCACATCAGGAACATCTGCGGAGCTGCATTAAAGGATACTTATCGGGTTCATCCAAAGAATAGAAAGGGTATTCGATTGGAAAGGTCAAGGGGGTGATATTTCGCGTTGGGTAGATCTCACCTTGAATACTTGGAGAATCTCTGGCCCGAAGAAGGGCTCGCTTCCTTTGGAGGGTGCGGAGGATGCAGCGGCGAAGGGTAGGTGGCGGTTGTGCGTCAGGGAGTGCGAAGGTTTTGCGGACGACTTGAGTAACCTCGCGAACGAAAAACATTCGAATTTCACGCAGAGATAGAGGGGAGGTGATATCAGCCCGGGATTTCGCATCGTGAAGCGAGGTCAATGGAGAGAAATTCACAGAGGGACGTCAAGCGAGAAGTAGAGAAGGAATCCTTCTCCTCGCTCGGCTCGTGGCCACGGTGCCAAGAAACTCCACGGAAGACAATTCAAAATCCCGTTAAGTAAAAGATACACAGCGCTAATAATTTTGCCAATAGCTGCGATGGCTTGTGAGCTGACAACCCCTGCCACAGGCCGTAGTGGAGCGATTGAGAGTCATCGTCTTGACTGCCCGTGGCTAATTTCAGAGGGGAGTGGAATATCAGGCCAAGGGTGATTTTCCCAAATCACTCTCGGCGTGAAATACGACGTTTGGGGATCCAAGTCCATTCATTCGCTCCTTCGCCTGAAGCGACCGGCAAGTGCCCTTCCAATGACGGGCGGGTGGCCGCGGGAACTCGTTTCGACCGGCGGCGACCCAGTTGGGCCTCCTCCCGCAATTGCGCCCCGCGCGCATTGACCTCGAGACGTCGAGTCCCCCTCTCCCTCCCCCCCAGCCCCTCCGGTGCCCTCACACACACGCCACGGCGACGGCGTGAGGCGAAAAATGCCCTCATGTCATCCGCGTGTGTTTACTTTTGGCAGTAGTCATCAGGGCGACCGTCAACCGAGGTCATTTGCATCAATGTTAGTTGGAAGGGAATTTGGTGGAGGTGAGGAGTTTGGCTAATGACGAAAGACGGAGAGGGCCCCGGGGCTACTCTTAGAAACAAAAGAAGGCACCAAGGCGTCACACGCAATGTAACGTCCCATTTGACGGACGGCGTGCTCCACTTGAAATATTCTCCACGTAGTACCCAATTGGGGTAGGGATATCACCGAAATATTCTTCTATCCTTATAACTCGTCGAGGCCGGGTGAAGCTGCGGGGTAGCTAGCTGGAATGGGGGGTTGACCGAAGGCTGGGCGCCCTAGAACATCCCCTCGGTGGGATGTCGCCCCCACGAGGGGAGAGTCCTGGAAATAGGCTGGAGGCGTCCCGTGTTGGGATAGAGCAACTGGCATACAGTGCAGAGTTGCAGCAGCAAAGAAATTTAGGGAAGATAAGGATTAGTGACCTATAAAGATGTTATGATGTAGATACGCCGCATCTGTTCATCTGTAAGGCGGCTGCAAAGGTGCCTAACCTCAATGGGCGGCCATTCAGCGATGCTGTCAGTTTAGAAACATTATTGAGAAAGGCAACAAGAAAGCACCTACATTTTAATCTCATGATTTTCATGATGAGCAGTATAGAGAGAATTAGTCCCGAAAACTCCGGGACTCGGCCCAATCGGTCGTGTGTTGCTCCCGGAAGCGGGAGAGGCAAGGCTACCACAGTCGTCATCTCACGAAATCCTGGCAAAGCAAAACCAGCAGCATCGGAAGCAGCACATAAGACGAAGAAGTATACCGAATGAGCTAGAACAGGAACTTGGATTGCTAGGACAATTATATGGGCAGGAATTTTAGAGAACATAAAAAGAGGTAAATGGATAGAGGAATTTCATATATTTCAGTGCTGACGTAAAAAAATCTATCTTTGCACCAAATTTTCATTAGGAACGAATAGTTTAAACACATCGGTGTCGTCCTTTCATAAATTGTAAAAAAATTGGTGAAGATATACATTATTGTGGTTTTTATAGTTCAGTGATAAAGCATTTCCACAAAGTAAGCCTGAATGAATCGAATGTATCAGATATTTTAGGTCTATGAGAGGTGAGATGGAAGGATAGCGGGGATTACTGGAATGATAATTATAGAATAATATACAGCGGCGGGGACGAGAGCTAACGAGGGGATGGATGGATGGATGCAATAGTATTAAATGAAGAGGTAGGAAGAAGCGTAGTCAACATAGAACAGGTAACGGATAGAATATTACTAGTAGAGATAAAAGCAGAACCGACCAATTTGGTTATTATTCAAGTATACATGCCACCGAGCAACCATAAGGAAGAAGAGGTCGATTGGCTATACGATCAGTTAGAGGGCAATCGCGTGTGTTCATGCAGGGAAATATTTGATAGTGATGGGGGATTGGAATGCGACGGTAAGCGAAGGAAGAGAAGATGATGAGGTCGGGGACTACGGTTTAGGCACGAGGAGTGACCGCGGGGAGAAAGTAGTTGAGTTCTGTTGAAGACAGGGGTTAGTCACCACCAACACTTCGTTGAGACACCACAAAAGGCGTAGCTATACATGGAAAATGCCAGGTGTCTCAGAAAGGTATTAGTTAGATTATGTGCTGGTTAGGCACTGGTTTAGGAACATTGAGACCAATTCGCATAGCTTCATGGGAGCGGATGCGGACTCTGACAACAATGTAGTTGTTATGAAATGTAGCGTCAGTCTCTAAAAGATAAATCAGGTGCGGTGGGTTAGGAAATGGAATATTGAAGCATTAACTGGATTGAAAAAGAAGAAATATCGGTAGGCTGCAGAGAAAATCTTGAATGAGGGAAAAGAGCTGAGTACGATGAGGGTGGTCCCATAAGTATCCGGCCTGACCTAGAGATGGAGGTAGTCGTTTACAAAATATCACTGGATTAGAAAGTATGCAATCTATAAAGCATATGTTCAAGTTTGAAGACCCGGCATTGTTTAGTATTTGTTTGGCGGCCCTCAATAGTAAACGTTTTCAGTGAATTTGTGAAAATGGAGAAAATTGGTCATTGCTATGTGATACAATACTTTTATTTGAAAGGCCTCAGCCCACCCAAATTAAAAGCTGAACTGGATTCTACTCTGAGTGAGTCTGCTCCTTCGTTTACAACAGTAAAATATTGGGTAGCATAGTTCAAACGAGGTCGTAGGAGCTGTCAAGACGAGCATAGATTGGTCGACCAAATGAGGTGACGATTCCCGAAACGGTGAAGAAAATCCACTAAGTAATACTGGACGATCGTCGACTGAAAGTGTGCGAGCTAGCAGACATGGTAGGCATTTCAAAAAGTGCGGTACATTGCATATTAACTGAAAACTTGGACATGTGTGCTTTCAGCTGTGTGCAAAGTGGGTGCCGTGTTTGCTCACACTCAAGCAAAACCAATGTCGTGAAGATGTTTTAATTGAGTGTATAGCAAAGTTTCGCAGCAACAAAGCAGAATTTTTGCGCCGTTTCATAACCATGAATGAAACATGGGTCCATTACTTCAAACCCGAGACAAAAGAACAATCAAAACAATGGATTCAAATGGGAGAACCGGCTCCAAAGAAGGCGAAGACCGTTTCATCTGCAGGCAAGGTCTTGGCGTCGGCTGTTTGGGATGCGCGTGGGATGATTTTCATTGACTATCTTGAAAAAGGAAAAATATCAACGGCGAGTATTCTGCGAACTCATTGCAACGTTTGAGCGAAAAAATCAAGCAAAATCGGCCGCATTTGCCTAAGAAGAAAGTGTCGTTTCATCAAGCCAATGCACCGGCTCACAAATCCGTTATTGCAATCACCAAAATTCATGAATTTAAGTTTGAATTGCTACCTCATGTACCATATTCGCCAGGTGTTGGCAGTGTTAAGAATGGGTTTAAGGCAGGGTTTCCCATTATCACCGTTATTGTTCAACGTATATGTGGAGGAAATGATTAAAGAGGCATGGGAACAATTGGAGGTAGGAATGAAAGTCGGTGGGGGTTTCCGTATTTCCGTAATTCGTAAAATCAGTTAGGTTGCTGATGACCATACTTCCATACTTAAATTTATCAGTCAGCCAATAGAGGGGTTGCAAGCATTGCTGAGTGAATTGGAAATTCAGTGCGACAGATATGGGATGAGAATTAATATTAATAAAACAAAGGTTATGCGATCTTCCAGAAAGAAAAAGGCTGAGTTAAATGTTTAAATAGGAGGGCCAAAAATAGAGTAGGTAGAACAGTTTGCGTATCCCGGAAGTTTTTGGGACCAACACGGTCAAAGTAGTAGGGACGTAAGGAGAAGAATTGCACTAACCAGGGTGTGGAGAAGAATGGAGAGGGTAAAGTGAACTGAAAGGAAAACAAATGAGGTAGGTATGGTGGGCGAGGAGGGGGAATTTTTGGGAGCAATCCAAAGGAGGCAGGAAAAATGGATGAGGGGCGTATTGATTGGCAGTAGGATGTTAAAGTCTGTGACAGAGGGAAGAATGTTTGACAAACGAAGAGAGGGTAGGAATAGATGACAGGTATTTTATATGGTATGGGAGGCGGAAGGAAGTGCACAAAGATGAAGAGGGTGTTGTTGTAGAATAGGATGTTGGGTTTTGTTTTGTTAGGAGAGATAAGATATTTATTTTGTAGTTGTGTCTATGGATAACTTACTTAAACCGGTAAATCAGCTATATAAATATAATAAGTTACCAATATTAGCCATAATTTACAGAAAAATCCTTCTCCGCTAGTTCTATTCTCTCCCTTCTTGTCATATCCCTCTTCCTTCTCCCATCGATGTTGATCTTGCTGCCTAAATGGAAAACCCTTCCACTGGTTCAAGTGCGTATTATTGAATACTCGATTCTTTACTCCGACTTAAGAATGTTCTATTTTAGTTCTTATTTTTGACGTACGTACAATAGGAACTCAGGTTGGATGTGATGAAATCGGTCCATAATAACAGAAACAGAGATAAACACTTGCTATTTTCCACTTTTTAGTTATCTACGTTTTATCATTCAAAGTTTTCTCTCCGCGATATCACGTACTAGGGATCTCAATAGGTTAACCAAAGCCTGAAGGCTAAGAAGGGTTGCAAGTTTTTTTCTCTCTTTCCCTTAATTTTATTACGATTTTTCATCCCCTAGTTAATACTGTTAGTATGCACGTCAGCATTACAATTCAACAGTTTCCATGCGTAACAGACATTCGCCTTGACCGTGATTCGAACCCTGATCCCTCGATGTCCGGCCGAGTGTTTTAGCCATTTAAGCTACCGGACGCTACCTTTTCCGAAATTTCCTCTAGTTGCGTGAGAGTAAATAGTGGAGGAAGGGATTAATTGAAAACCCGATATAACCTGAGAGGAGCTTCTTCTTCACTAAGAACCTTGCGTGTATGCGTGAGGTGAGATGGTGAGGGATTCAGACCCCTCCTTTGGTACTCCCCGTTCATTCAATGGGCGCGATTCAATGGGGTGAGTTTCTGTGCACTTTGCACTTAAGGGGGACGGCAGAAAGCACTTGCTGAGGCGGCAGTCATGACTGGTGTGCTTGCCTCTTAGGTGTCCTCGACATGTTCTACACCTCTTTTTCGACGACTTTAGATATTTTTCGGATGATGCCCGAGGCTTGCTTCATCATAAATGACAGTCCTAAGTGGAGGAACTGGCTTTATTCCCTCTTCGAGATTGTTTGGACGCGAATCAACGATCCCTTGCCCATCTCCACTGAGATGCGTTGGCCTCTTTCGCCCCTGCCACGTATCCAATCCCGGTGGCGCCTGAGGAAGCTATCAACACATAGGAAGTTTTCATTAAATCTATTTTCCTTCCCGTCGGAATAATGCCATAGATTCTGAACTATAATTTGCACATCTGTTGCATTCAGGGAGGATCCTCTTGAGCGAAGCAATTCGCCTCATTTAGAATACGATGCGGGATTGATTGACGAATTGGATCGCAGCGGGCAGCGTAGATAGGAGCTAGAATTGTAAAATGTTGTTATGATAAACTTAGTAGCGTATCCAAAATATTAGAGGAGCTAGGCTGGGAATCACTCACGAAGCGAAGGTCAAATTACAGATTTAAAGTTCTTTCATAAATAAGGATGCCTCTTTAGCAGTGATGTTGAAAATGCATCATTACTCCCATCGTACTACGGTAGGAGAGATCATGTCAATGAAATTTAAGAGATTAAATTTAAAACAGATAGATTTAAGATGTCATTTTTTCCACGAACTATAAGGGATATTGTCCGACCGCGGTAGGATCACATTCGGGCCAACATTAGTCTAGAGTGTATTCATATCCTAACCAAACACCCTAATGGTGGCTTGCAGGGTACTAAAATATCTTAAATAAAATATCAGTCTCTACATAAGCTGAACAGCATCCATGTCAGGAAAAACTCGTTGCCTGCCTACCTGTTTATTATTGAGTTTTTCATTTGCCCCAGAATTTTACTCTTACGAACCTTGTCTTCTACTTTGGATAGATACTTGGATTTTTCTCGATCGATTCCCAAATCAATGCCTCCCCTCCCCTGCTCCTTTGAACGGTGCACGAGAACTCCTTCAAGCAGATGCACTTCCACACCCCTTGCCCGAAAATACATCGATTTCTCTGAAATATAATTTTGATCACAATTAATATTTTATATAAAAAAACTGCAGAGAAAATATTTCAGAGATATAAATAAAGATGAATCTGCATGTTGAAAAAATCTGAATACTCCATTCATATAAATTCTGCTCTCTACGGAACTATATTCTGGATGCACTAAGAACTCTGCGATTCCGACTCTATCGACCCCAAAGCCAGAGTGACCTCTGGGTAATTGAGCTACCGGCAGAAATTTCTACATGGCGTAAGTAAAGACAACGAAAGAGAAAAAATGCATTCAAAATCACGAAAACATCCGAAGGGACCCCTCTTCTGCGCTACCCACCTCTTCGAAGGTAGGCACACTCACCGTTCGTTATTGAGAGGTGAATCACCTTCTAAATCAACATAAACCCAGTTATTTTCGTTGACTGAAACTTCTTTTCTGAAAGCATTTGCTGTTCGCGTCTCGTCAATGTTTACCTCTCGTCTCTGTTTCACATGTGGACTGAGATCGCGTCCGTTGGCCACTGCCAATGTATGTTATACGAACAAAACAAAACGTTTTCGGTTATCCTCATCGACTGCCTCATCGCGATCGTCCTCGGCAACCGAATAATCGCTCCGCCACCGAATAAACCGAACCGCTAAGAAGCCCACGAATATGCGTAGGTGACCTTTCCATGGCGCAGACAACCCGAATCTTTAGCATCGAACCGATCGGCACGGAAACTCCCGAGTAACTCCCATTGTCTGCTTTAAATCCGTCGCCATTCGAAATGCGGTCGATAGGCACCTCAGAGAGCGGATAACTTCTCCATTCAAGCGAAGGTGGCCTTCTGAAATAAAATCAAATCCCTCCGCTCTTGACCGCAGAATGCATCGCGGCCCTCGGCCAAGGGAGGAAGAGGGCCGAGGGGTGTCGTCGCCTGTCCCCGGGGGCCGAGCCACAAGTGTCAATCGGGCGCCTCCAGGGGGAGGGGGGCGAAGGGAGTCGAAGGAGGAGAAGGAGGTGGGGATCGATAGTCGAAGGCGCCCCCCCTCCCCCTATCTCTTTCCTGCCCCCCCCGCGGGACTCCCCTCCCCTCGGAAGCATGAATACGCGTCAGACGTGGAGAAAAAGAGACGCAATTGTTTGAAATATTTGAAGTGAATTTAACTAAATAGTCGAATCTCATGTTCATTGGTGTCACTTGCCATGCTATGAACTCAAGTTTAATGGGCGATTACGGCCCCAGCGAGAATACCGTCGTTTCAATGGTATTTAGTGCCCAATATCATTCATTTTTTATTTTATTTTTTATTTTATTTTAAAACATTGTTCACATACAGCAGTGGCGCCAATTTACAGTGAAAAATATAACAAACATAAAAGAGGACAAAAGACAATAACAGTATAACAATAACAACGAGAACCAAGCATGGACAGGGGAAAATTTTAATTTACTGAAAGGTGGGATAAAGCTTGGGTGGTGAAGTTTTTGCATGATAGGTTAAAGGGGTCGATAGTGTGAGGGAGTGAATTTAGAAGGGAGGAGAGGCGAAATAACAGTGAGCGCTTGGTGAGAGATATTCTAGGAATAGGCAGATATTGATAAACACGTAATTCTGTGACTAAATTCGCATATGTAGCCCTCACATTATATATAATGTTTCTTCACATTCAATTTGATAAATAACTGCTTCTGTTAAGAAACACTCACCTTCTTAGAGATAAGAGTATAGGGGTTAAACTAAATAATACCTCCCGAAGCACAACACCGCCGCTAAGGTCAAAGTAAAACATTTACGTGGTGGAAGGGCTTGTGCGTTCCGATGACCCCTAGAGCTGTGTTGGCGGGAGTAATAATAATTGCTCCCGGTAGGGTCACGCATGCCAGATAGGTCGAAGGTTAGGAGCCAGACGAAAGGGTAGTCCGCTCAGCGTTCCTTGCCCGTTGAGAGAAAATGGGTCTGATATCAGTGGGGCGGCCATTTGCGCGAGGACGTCACGTTTAAAAAGCTATTGAGAAAGGCTACGGGAAACCACCTCAATTTAAGATTACATGGTAATGGTGAACAATACTATATTTTGAGAATGAGCTCTGGTCTATCGGACTAAGATTTAGGTAGAAGACCGCGGGGAAAAGCAATTAAATTCTGTAGGAGACAGGGGTTAATCATATCGGCTTAAGCACCACAGTAGGTGGTCTTAGGTATTCGTGAAAAATGTCCGGGGATACAGCAAGTTATCAGTTAGACTAAATTATGATTAGGCACAGATTTAAGAACAGTATGATAAACTCCCGGTTTATCAGGGAAGTGTTATCGAACTTCTTTTATACCTTCACGTGAACGACGTTAACTTCGTGATTAGTAGTAAGATACGTTTATTTGCCAGCGGTGCAATAGTTCACGGGAACATTTGAAGGATCCAGAGAATAAAATAGCTTTGGCAGATGACCTAAATGCTATCCAACGTTGGCGCGACACTTGGCAATTAGAATTTAATTTTCAAAAGTACATAGTGTAGAATATTTGGAAAAAAAAGAGCAATTCCTTCCTTGCCTGCTGCGTTGGGAACACCAAAATGGAAGGCGTAGACTCAATTAAATGCCTAGGCGTTACTTTGATTCGCTATCTCTCTTGGGTAAAAATGTAGGCAACAAAATGCAGGCATATGGGGAATATGTGGAATGAATAGCAAAGAGATTATGCTATATTGGAAGAGTATTGGATAAATGTGAAGAAAAGTTATCTAAAAGAGAAATGTTATCTTTCGCTGGTTAGGCCTCATTTAAAAATGCTGCTTTAGAATAAATTGGATCCTCACGAAGTTGGATTGATTGCCGAATTGGATCGCGTGCAGCGTAGAGGAGACAAATTTGCAAAACGTCGTTATGTTTAACTTAGAGCGTATCAAAATTATGAGAGGAGATAGGCTGGGAATCACTCAAGGAGTGAAGGTTAAATATTGCAGATTGAATCTCTGGCATAAATTGGAAGGATGTCTCTTTGGCAATATGTATGTATTTATAACTTGAAAGAATTATCCAATTTTTTATAGGAATTCTATATTGTATTTCTTTTTTAAGGTAAGCGTGGACTAGTAAAACAAACGTTGTGTCAAACGATTTTAGTTATATATCAATACTTTGGCTCTCACCCATTACTCCAATTGATAGAAATTACCCTATTATTCGCTAGTAGGGGTTGGGGTGGTGCGGTGGCCTATTGCTGGTTATCCACCTTATGAGACCATATTTGAATCCCAAAGATGTCAGGATGATAGAGGCACCCCAATTGGGGTGCTATTTGGGGAGCACCTCAAGGACCGTCCGTCCGATCGGACGTCAAGCTGCGAACCCCTCGGCGTCTTTCATTTAGAGTAGGCTAAATCCGACGCCGGGGCCTTCTTTAATCCCTGAGTATCCTACCGCCACCGAATTACTCGCTCATCCCTAAAGAGCGCCCATAGCCTCCCAACCATTATCTACTACCAGAATGCTTTGCATTTGGCCACATCGTTTGTTAATAACTTCGACTAGTGTGGGTTCAGGCGGGAGATTTAAATGGACGGATAGGCAATCGATAGATAGGAGCCTCGAAGTCATAGACCCGATAATATCATAGGAATGAATGGAGAAGGGACGTGGTGATGATGTTATGGAATTAAAGAGTCACGCTGTGGCGCGGAGTGACCCTCGTGAGCAGCAATCGTGCAGCCACCCTGGGTGAGTGAGGGGAAATCCCTCTCCGCCATTCGTGTTTTATAAGTGAGAATAAAATCGATGGTTTCAGGCGTTATTTTATGGAATCGGTTCATTCTTAAGCGGATAAAATAATACTTTGTAATTCCACAGATTTATTTCACAAACACACGACCCGGGTTTCGACGTACAACGTCATCTTCAGGTCGACCTGAAGATGACGTTGTACGTCGAAACCCGGGTCGTGTGTTTGTGAAATAAATCTGTGGAATTACAAAGTATTATTTTATCCGCTTAAGAAGTGAGAATAAGAAAATGAAATGTGACAAAGGAAGAACCAACCTGCACTTGCGCACGCTCTTCTAATCTCAAATTCTCGTCAGTCTCCACCTAGGGCTTAACAAGGTTTTATGTGGGACACATTCCCTTTTCACGCATGCCATTATTCCGTCGGTCGCATTTACAACCACACAAAAGGAAGGGAAGCACCCAGAAAATACAAGGAAAACAACCGTATTTTGTATTTATATCGTATTTTTTTGGTACCATGTAAGTCACCGCTAGGGTGGGTGGCAGGGGGTGAATACACATCAGACTTATTTTGACCTTAATATGATTCCTACTGCGGCCGGAAAATTTAAATCTGATCCCTCATCGTTCGTGGGAAAAGTAACACCTTAAATCTATATGTTCTACACTTAATCTCCCTAATTTAATTGGCATGATCTCTCCTACCTTTAGTACGATGGGGTAAATTATACATTTTTATCATCATTGCTAAAGAGGCGCCCTTCTAATTTATCCAAGAGATTCAAATCTGTAATTTAACCTTCGTCCCATTGAGTGATTCTCAGCCTAGGTGCTTTATTATTTTTGATGCGCTACTAAGTGTATCATAACAACGATTTACAAATCTAACTCCTCTACGCTGCATGCGATCCAACTCGCCAATCAAAGCAACTTCGCGGGGATCCCATAACACACTAAAGCAGCATATTCTACGGATGTCGCCATGTGCTCTTCCACTTGCGACCGTGGAGCACCGGACTTGCTCTCAGTTCCGAGTGGACCGGCTAAGATCGTATTGGCTGATGAGGCTCACCACCGCGTCCCACAAACCGGAAAGTGTGCACCATTGGTGTCTGTAATTGTGAGCGCCACTCCATCCCCCGCGTCTTTGGTGCGCACAAAAGATTTCCGCCTTGAGGAGACATCCCAATTATTGATTTCACAGCCTTGGGTGCATTCTAAATATACTTTGCATGAACTCCTAGATATATCTTCAAAAATAGGTGAAATATATCTTGGCATTTTGCGCTCCAATGTCACTGACATGTGGCGAGTAATAACTAGTAAAGTAATTGTACCACCTTGCACATGAGAGAGCCTAAGTTTATTCACAAATATATAAAATTGGTGCAGAAAGAGAGATATTATGGAAAATAACATGGATTATGTATCCACGACATTCTCAAGTCGTGGTAATTGAGAAAAATAATAAACCCTATCTTCTGAGACTTCTAAGAAGTCTTCGAGCAAGCACTCCGCAAACGCCGAAATCCTTCCGAGATACGTAAGCCGTTCCACCAGTTCCGTTTTTGCCCTCCTTTTTCAATATCAAGCTTAGCCTTTCTCTTCCTAGAAGACCGCATAACCTTTGTTTTATTAATGTTGATTCTCATCGCATGTCCATCGCAGTGAATTTCCAATTAACTCAGAAATGCTTACAACCCCTTGGCTGACTGGAAAATTAAAACTTGCTTATTCGCCGATTTCACTGAAGTTATGAATTACCCCCCCCCCCCCCAGACCTTCATTCCTACCCCCAGTTCTTTCCATGCCCCTTCCACCCCCCACTCGTACCTGCGCAGTCTGAGATATGTACAGGATGCGGATGAGTCTCCTATCCCTCCAACCTACCCCCTATTTCCTGCGAAGCATTTTGTTAATTTTATCCAATTCACTCTATTAAACGACTTTTCCTAATCAACGAAACCAACAAACACGCAGAGCAAACACTCCCCGCTTGGGGTGACGTCCCCTGCGATAGTCAGCCGGGAATCTCTTCCGTTCATATCGGCCGAGCTATTTCAACGGAAACTCCCTAGGCGAAGTGTGACGAGGTCATGTCAGCAACATCCGCCTCCGTGATGGTGTTTCCGATGACCCTTGTATGCGATTGCCTCGCTTTTCTTTGATGGAACCGCCGATCCTCCGGGGCGCGGGAAACCCACCTTTGAGCCGCGACTCGCCCACACCCTCCTTCCCAATTGATGGATCGATCTCTCCCCGACGAATCTTCTCCGCTTGCCCTGGAGGTGCTCGCCTTCGCTCGATCGATGGGTCGCGCCCTCCGGACTATGTGTCAGAGTGTCTCGTGGCGCACTTGGCCTTTGAAGTGTCTTTGGATGTGGAGATTGAGAATTTTTTTGGCAGGGGATGATTACACACTAGATTAATTTGGACCCGAATATAACCCCTACTGAGGTCGGAAAATGCTATTATGATCCCTTTTCATCAAAATTACACCTTAAATTTATCTGTTCCACACTTAATATATCTAATTTTATTGGCATTATCTCTCCTACCGTAGCACGATGGAGGTAATAATGAATACTCAATATCATCGCTTAAGAGACGTCCTTTCAATTTATGCTACAGATTTCATCTGTAATATTTAACCTTCGCTCCGTGAGTGATTCCCAACCTAGCTGCTCTAATATTTTTGATACGCCTCTAAGTTTATCATTACAACGTTTTACAATTCTAGCTCCTATCTACGCTGCCCGCTGCGATCCAATTCGTCAATCAATCCAACTTCGTGAGGATCCCATATAGTACTAGCAGCATATTCTAAATGAGACCTTACCAACGACATAAAACATTTCTCTTTGGCCTTTTAATCAAATTTATCCAGTACTCTTCTAATAAATCTTAATTTTTTGTTAGCTGGTCCACATAATTCCCGCAATTTATTATTATTTCGGGGAATCCTAATAATCAACGTTCCCTTTCCTCCTGGAAACGGATTTTAGCTCAATCAGTGGATACAGTTCGCCTAGTTGGAAAGTCACTTATACAACGTTGGGGATGATAAAGTATATGCATGTGCATAAAAGGCATAAGTATTAATGACGCAGAACCATGCTATTAAAATCCCCGAATCACAGCGGCAAGTGCTTAATGCAAAAAAAACTTCATTAGTAAAACAAACTTAATGAAGAAATTGCTCAGGTCTAGATGCTGCCCTAGAATTTACTTCCCCACCTGGTATCAGATTCAGTTTTGTGACGTAGCGTAGGAAACGATGTGGTCATAAAATATTATTTACATTTAATTTGGTGAAATATTTTTGATGGATCTAATTATAACGTATCGTTACCCAAGAGCGAATTTAGAAGGACATTCCACGTAATCATTTTTATTTCGTGAACAGTGGGTGAAGTTTGCTTATGACAAATCGCGATTATTTAGAGTCGATGGAACGAAATATCCGTCGCCGAAGTACCTGTAAGTGAGCCTGCTCCTGTCCTTTCAAAGAAGGGTTGACACCAATTACAGAGTTCATATTGCAGCGTGTAAAGGTAGCAATAAATTGATTGGGAGGGAGTGGGGGGAGGGGGTGGAAGAGTATGGAATGCGGAGGAGGGGAAGGAAGCAGAAGGGTGGCCCTTGGGAGTGAATAAGTTTGAGGGGCGTGTCAAGAAATGACGGAGCATCCTCCGTGGTCCTCTCCATAGATTGCCAAATCCTACACCATCCTTCCACCCTCATGGGCCAACCTCCCAACGCCCACTTCATCCATATCAACATCAGCCTTGATCCGCAAAATCTCTCATGTGATCCCCATTCCTGAGCACCTAGCTTCCCACAATCAGTTCTTTGATGACCGCTTTGGAGTAACAGGAAACGTTTTAGACACATCAATCAACGTCATTTTAAAATGTTTCTTTAGTACCCAAAGTATAGTAGAAATTTAGAAAGACACATTGAATTGATTTCCTTTAAATAGTTCAACTTAATTTTTCGAATATCTCCCAAAATAATTAAGCGGTTTCATGACAGTTAAGTCATTAGCTTGATTGGATGCACGCGATGCTAAAGCTCCCTATCGAAGGACTTTCGAATGAATTCATGCGACGAAAAATGCTTAGCATCATTCACGTAACCAGAGCTGACACACCTGACCTCACCCATGAGGTAAGCATTAACTTCGTGAATCCATCTGACAGCGCTATGTGCGAGGGCTGTCAAAGAAAGTAACTTACGTTTCGGCCTAGCATGACGGTGGGAATGACTAGAGCCACCATCTTGGTTTCTAAACGTCCCTACACTTAGTACGCATCCTTCTGTTTAAGTGTTTAGAAAACTGTGGTTATTCTACTTTGCTCATATTATGAACTGGTAAAATATGCGCTGCAATAGAAAATCCCGCAGGCTGTGAAGTTCGATATGTGATTAAGTGTTATCACTGGCCAAAAACTAGCACAAGACAATTGAAATTCATGTACAACTTTGTGAACTGCTAACGGAGATGAAATAAGGAGTAAAGGTGGAGTGAGGCAGTGGTGCATTCAATTGAAAAAATGGCCACAGCACCAATTTTCACATGACGAGAGGACACCGCAGTGATCGGCCTATACTTCCAGGGACAAATGAACTCATAGTGGAAATCAACGAATAAAATTCGTGAAAATCGCCGATTCACGATTACGGATTTCTCGCTTCATTTTCCCCGTGTTCCACAAAGTCTACTGCTTGAAGTTATGGCGGGGAAACTTGGCTATCGCAAGTTTTGTGCCGGATTAGCGCCGAAATTCTTGAAGGAAGACCACAAAAAGCAGCGTCTTTGCTGCCCCGCTGACTTTCCTCGAAGCCTATAACAAAAGTGGTAACGCACTCTTAGATTGTATCGTAACTAGGGATGAGGCATTAACACCTCTTGCTAGCGATGAAGACGTGACTTCCAACAAAGCGCTTTGACAGTGACGGAGATTAGCATGCCGGTGTGTGTACAAGCGGTTGAAATGTAAGGCGGCAGATTTATTCAGAGGCGGAATCGAAAAGCTTGTGTATCGTTATGATAAATGCCTCAACATGAATGGCGACTATGTAGGAGAATAATTAAGAAATTGCCTTTCAAATGTATATAATAAAACTATCTGTCTTGTCACTAGGTTCATATTTTATTTTAAAAAAACGCAAGTTACTTTCTGGATGGACCTCGAGCATAAAACAACAGGGTAAGAATATTTACATAGAGGAAAAAAGGGCATTCGCACGGTAGTCGAGTAATATTTCGGCTTGTGGCGGGACAGAGGGTTTGAATCCCCGCTATTGGGCACATCCGCCGCCGCGTGTTTCCATGTATTTGAGCGGCCGGCGCAATGGAGGAGCCACTGGTCAGGTGGCTGGGAACCGAAGGAGGGGGGGAGGGGAGGGAGAAGACAAAGGTGGAGGGGAGGATCTCTCCTCCTTCCCCCTCGCTTTCTCTTCCTTGGGCTTTGAAGGCCATTCAGTAAATTTTTTCAAATGAAAATAAACAGTATATGTTCCTACAACTGTTCTGCTGGCGCCACCTATTTTTCTTTTCCTCTCCTGGTGCGCGGAATCGGCGGCGAGGACCTTCCCTCGGGCCATCAGGGCCTCGGCCTTGACCTTTCACCTTTAGAGATCGACGGCGAGAATTAACGATTCCGGGGAAAGGCTAGAATTCCTCGGCAGAGCACAGACACGGTGGTATAGACATAGCAGTTTCAGGTTTAACTTTGTTGAATTCCTTCATTATGAGGGTACAAAGAAACTTAACATTTCCACCAAAATGATTTTAATATTTTACGACCATGCTTTCGATGTTGCGCATCATCGGAACCATAGTCGTAAAATATTAAAATAAATGAAAAAGAAAAACTTTGTTCCAATCCACCACTTTATTTCAGGTACGACTAGTTTCGACGCTACGGCGTCATCCTCAGGTAGAAAGTTTAAAGACACAATCAATGTATATATACCCTATTCCAGAAAGGATGGGGGGGTTGTGGGAAGAGGGGGCGGGGAGGGGAGTACGGGAGTAGGTACGAAGGAATGTGGGAGAGGGTAGGAAAAACCAGGAAAAGCGTTGGTGAGCGGGGGGGGGGGATTGGAAGGCGGGTTAAGAAAGGGAAAAATTTCGTTGGTCGGTATGGGTTGAGTCAATGGCTAATGGGGATAAAGGTACGGGTTAGGCGTCAATGGGAGTTAGGGGGAAGGGATTAGAGGTTCTGTTTTTCTGTTATTGCTAGGGAGGCTTCCAGGAGAGGTGATACGTTCTCAAACAGAATGTCATTGAGTAAAGGATGTTTCTTCATTGTTCTCCGGATCTCCAACTCTTCCTGCAAACCATTTCATATATCCCACTATTTTCCAGTGGCTCAACTTTATCTTTAGTTTTATTTAATAGGGAATTGCAGTGCGAGGTAGATCATTTTGGTGGAAATGTTAAGTTTCTATTTACCCTCAGAACGGTGGCATAGTCTGTTTTCGCACTGGCTATTTTGTGAGTTGAAAACGAAGAGTTAGAATCTTCTGGGTTGTGATTGGAATATAAATATGGCGGAAAATCCCCTTTTGAAATACCGCTCCGTTGATCTTTCATCTGGCAATGATACAGAAGTGTGTTTGACATGTAGGTCCTTGGACGTGGGATCCTCTCCAAACGAAATTAAACCGCAGGCGAATGCTTCTAGGGGATATTGCCTGTTCTGGTACCCACGAATTCTAAAGTTAATGCAAACGCCGAGTAAAGGGCACTCTTAAGGGTACGTGTGCAATATTCTATGGCGGCACTTAGGGTTCCTTGGTGGTAGTCTCCTTTGAAGGAGGATTTCACTTTTATAGGGAATAGGAAATAATAGTCTACGAAGGCCAAGTCGGGATTGTAAGGGGGTTGGGGAATCGTCGCAATGACGTTGCGGAAGGTCTTCGGAAACAGGCGCACGACTCCTCGTCCGTCAAGACCTTCGGGACGAGTGTGATACTTTTTATGCAAACCTTTTGTCATTTATATCGTGCTGAAACGGGGAGTGCCAATCAGAGGTACCGATTGTTCGGCCAATCAGGGAATCAGGTCTTTTGAGCAACCTAGGGATGAATTTCCAAGGAATGGGCTCTCGCCGCAGTCCATGAGAAATGGGCATTGGCGTAGGGAAAGAAGGGTGAGGTGACTTAGCTCTCCAGCACCACGGAAAAGCGATGCCCCGACCCCTTGGGCGTGGCCGGCAGTTATCCCTCGGCCGCGGGCCCATTCTATCCCGCCAGCGCCGTGCGAAATGCACGGGATTAGTTTCGGCGGAAGTGACGTGGGTATCGTTGGGTGACATATTTGAACGTGCAGGAGTCTGGTGACACCCATTAACCACCAATACATAGAAAAGAGTGTTGTCCTCTATCTTATTTCTCCGGAAGAATGGTTCTATCAAAGGTGGAGAGGAGGGGAGGAGAGGGCTATATGAATTAGGGTTGGCAATAGTGAGGTCATCGGAAGGTGTTTAATTAAAGATTGCATATCTTCGGGTTGGAATAGTGACGATGGCGAAATAAATTTGGCGTGGGGTGAGGGACATGGGGAGACGGGGGTGGAGAGGAAGGTATCAGGGGAAGGAGGGGGTAGTGTTTGTCTTGGAGGACCGGAGAGCCGGGAACAGGGCTCTTCATTTAGTTGGCGCAGGTCTTCTGATTGTGTGGGTGGTGGAAGGGCGGGATGAGGGGCTATTTCTTGAGGGAATATCGGTCTTTTCTTCTTCTTCTTGCTGGCTGTGGTTGCTGGTTGGAGGACCTTTCGGGGGAAAGGGGGGGCAAATGGATGAGATGATGAAGGAATTAACTTCTTGAAGCCGATAAGCGAGCCGTTAATTAAATCCCTGAGGAAAGTTAGTCCTCTTTGTGGTCAAAGCACGCTTGGATCCTTCTCAGCACTGTGCGGGAGCTCAGATTGGGGAGGGAGAAGGATTGAATGGAAGATATATCTAGCTTTGATTTGAGGCTGTTTGAGTTTGGAAGTAAGGCGTGATGCGGTGAAGAGGGCAGCACTTTCTGCGCGGGCGGTTGGAGGAGCGGCGAGGGGATGCTCGCGGGGATGGTGTTTAATGGCGTGAGGGCAGCTCGGGGCTTTCAGGATGTCACCCGGGGTTTGGGGTCGTTTGAAGCAGACGAAGGGGCATTTCGTAGCGGCGGACACGTGGTTACCCAGAAAGCAACATGGCTCTTCTCTAATCTGATGGATTGTGTTTGCCCCGGGATACTTAGATTGAAATTTTCTTTTGCTTTGTGTCTTGGAGTGTGATGCGAATATTTTGTGGATTAGTGTTTTTGGGGAAAGGCATTTCAAAGGCCACATCTGCCACCTGTAACGCGCCAGTTTGGTGCCTAACGGGTGCCTGTGCGGTTGAAGTGGAGGCATTGCTGGTTGGTTCAATGTGGTTTTGGTTGCTTTGTTGGGGAAGTTGAACAACAAAGAAGGTGATAGTGGAGTCAGAACTACGATTGAAGGAGATCGAGGAGTAGGAGACGTATCGAGAGTTTGGAGGGTTTGGTGCTGCGGTAAGTTGTGGCCCAAGTGTACATACAGGGTCGCATCCAAAAGTGGTAGGACTGATTTTTTTACAAGAATTTTATTGAAGATATACTTACATCGACTTAATAATCTTCAAAGTATGCTCCTTGAGCTGCTACACACTTAGTATAACGTTGCTCCCATTCCCCGTTGGCCCGCTGGAAATTTTCTTTGGGGATGCCGTTGATGACCCTCGTTGAAGCCTCTTGAACGGCCTTTATCGAGTCAAAACGTCGTCCCTTGAGCTGTCTTTTCATCAGGGAGAAGCAGAAGAAGTCTGGTGGTGCCAGATCGGGAGAATAGGGCGGGTGCGTCAACGTGGCAACACCGTATTTGGCCAGGAGCTGTCGGTCGACACTCAGAATTTTCGGCACCATCTTGGCGCACACCTTGCGCATGGCCAAATCCTGTGAAATAATGCGTTGGACGTTGGATGCAGACAGACCCAACTGGTCTGCAATTTCTTCACTGGTTAAGCGTCGGTCTGTGTTCAGCAGTGTCCTCACTCTGTCCACATTCGTGTCGGTTCTTGCCGTCGACGGCCGTCCGGAGCGATGGTCGTCTTCAACGAGCTCCCTACCCTCTTTAAACAACTTGTGCCACTCGAATACTGTGGAACGGCTTAAGGCAGTGTCCCCATAAGCCTGCTTGATCATATCGAGGGTCTCAGTTGCCGTCTTCCCGAGTTTCGCACAAAACTTCACGGAATAACGTTTCTCTAAATTCAGATTCATTATGTTTTTCGACGCGGAGAAAAAACTTGCTTCACTAATAACGGTGTCCTCACTCAACGACAGCCCGCAGGCGACTGAGGTTGGTGTTGGTCTGTTGCTAAGAGCCCCCTCCACCTTACCCTGCCAGGCAGACCCCCCTCCACCGCTCCGTTCGCGCCAGAGAAAATCAGTCCTACCACTTTTGGGTGCGACCCTGTACATACAGGTTGGCGTGAGGTGGTGACATGCGTGTGCCAATGACGGTGCCACCTTTAGTTTGTAGATTAAAAATTTGATTGAATGTGCTATGACTAGGGGTAGTTTCACGCCGATCCATTGTCTTCTCTGTCATATCAACTATCTTTTTTAAACCATATACATAAATTCATACGAGGATATTGGCGCTTGAAGTTGGTAAGCGGGTTAAAATGAAGGGAATAGACAATGAGGAGTAGATGATCAGCTGTCTCGAAAACTCCTTCATGTCACACCATCAAAACGATGCGTTGGCTTAAGATTGAATATGCTTTAACTCTCTCAAAATGTTGCTTTCTCATTCCCATTGAGACTTGCATTTAACTTTATGAGATTGTACACATGTATGTTTTCCAAGACTTGGTGCGAATTAAAAGTGAAACGCTCGGACTTATTTCACTCTGGGGTATGCGAAAGTCTATTCCATGCCTAAAAATGGATTAAAATGAAAAAAAAATTCCAATAGTGTTAGTAATTCATTCATCTATTGGTAAAAGATATTTTTGAGATTATGATCATGACGATTTGAGTCATTTGCCTTACCCCTTGAGGAGCAGTGGGAGGACCAATGCCTCTCGTCCTGACGGCGGTCAGAGCCACCGACCATTCTCTAATGCGAGCCTGTTTTCTTCGTGTGTTTCCATCGTTGAGCGGATTAGTTTTCTTGTCTTAAATCCCATCACATGTGTTTCCATTTTATCATTTGCTGCGGCCCGCGATGCACGCGCGTCGGGGCTGCACGACCTTTCTTCGTGGCGAGCAGACACTCCTAACTTCTCCCCTTCTCTCTCGCAGGGGACTACGGTCTCGGGGTGGGTGGCGCCGGCGGTCTCTCCTGTCACCCCTACGAGCCCTTCAAGTGCCCTGGGGACGGCATCTGCATCAGCATCCAGTACCTGTGCGACGGAGCTCCCGACTGCCCAGACGGCTATGACGAAGACTCGAGGCTGTGCACCGCCGGTGAGCACCACAATGGCCGCCACGCCACTGCTCGGCGCGGCCGTCGCTTGTCTGTCCGACGTATTTGCGACGCCACGCAAGAGTTGCCGTGTTCGGATATGTCCTCGGATTTAGTTCGGCACATTCCGAGTTGAGAGGTTTACAGACGTCAGGTCGATTACTGTGGAGCACTGAGCTTGACAATGATTCCTGCCGGTTTTCCAATCGAAGCTAGTCAAAAACTTCAATCCACAGACATCGGCAGGGACTGTTGAAGAAATGTCTCGTCTTCGTTCCGTATTTCTCGCTCAGCCATAGGGACGAGAATAAGACTGGCGGGTATATGCACTTGTGGCGGGATGGAACGGGGGTGGCATATTCCTGCTTAGGATGTTCGCAGAGATTACAAGTAATCTGATTCAATAGGATTAAGTGCTCGTTGAAAACTCTTTCACACCTGGGCAAAACATCATAACTGGCGTAGACACACATATAAATGCCCCAGCGAAACAGATGTATATCTCGGGCGGGCTTTCATTAAGGGGAGGGTTTTGATTAGTGAGGCGTGGAGTGAAAATGTTATGTGTCGCAGATTAAAGAGCAGCGTCATCTCACATATTCTCGGGTGCGGATTAAGGTCATAATTTAACTGTCATTTAATGCAATTCAAATTTCGAAAAGGGTTAGGATTGGCAGAAAAAATTGAGTAGCTTCAGGGGTGATGAGGTGGAAGTCGAGCATAATGAATAACTGATAACATCACCATCAGGTGGTGATGATGATAGCGTGAATCAAAAATAATAAATAAAAAATAAAATAAATAATAATAATAATATCAAATGGAAAAGTGCTACGATCAGTTATTCATTAGGATTGACAGGACTGGTGGAATTTTGTAAGTTTAATGCCAGCAAAGACGGGAAAAGTACTCAAGAATATTGGGATACGAAGAGATAGAAAAATGCAGCAAAGTTCACGATGGGAATGGTAAGGTAAGATCTAGAGGATTAAACAAACACGAATTACGGGAGATACGAGTATGAATGAAAGAAGAAAATGGAAGAACGTAGACATGGAAATGTGGAAAATAATTTACCGGGAGCTTAATAAACATAGTGAAGAAAACAAATGGGCCGAGTAAATGTACTGGAAAGATCAGTGAGAGGGCATGGAGACATTTCAGGAACAAGGAAAACTAGAAACGGTTGGTTATAAAGTGAAAGAATCGACAGCATGTCTCAAGGTAAAGGCTATGTCTACTACAACACGTAAGTCAGGTCAGTAATTATTGGACTCGGAATAGAAGTAGGGAGGATGGAAAGAGTACGTAAAAAGCTTTATGGTGAAATACACGCATTATGCCAGCAAACATAGAAATAGAAATGACGAGTGCCTTAGGTGAGGATAGTCTTTGTTCAATATAAATGGATAAAGATATGAAAAAAGGATATGAAGACGACCCAACAAGACCTAGAGATAATATTCCTTCAGAATTACGAAATAATTTATGAAAAAATGAAGGAAGAGACTTTTTGAACTTATAAATTAATAGGAAATGATTTCCTTAGGTTAGTAATGTTCCCCATCCCGAAATTTATTATGTTTCGTGTGCAGAGGGAATGAGTAAAGTGTGATATATATATATATATATATATATATATATATATATATATATATATATATATATATATATATATATAGTATATATAGGTCGCGGTAGTCCTGGGGGTAGAGCGTTGGACTGCTGACCGGAGGGCCCCGGGTTCGATTCCCGGGCTAGGCACTCTGGGCACCCGCAGCTCCACCCAAGCTATGTGATTTTTCAGGTACCAGGTCTTTCTGGGAAACCATAACCGGCACAGCGAAAGGAACTGGCCACCCTACCCTGATGTGTGAATGTCACATACCGTATAGAGCTTAGTACTGGGTGAACTCTACCATCACCTACTAAACCAACCTTCGGGGTGATTACTGTGATTATGGTTATATATATATATATACATATATATATATATATATATATATATATACATATACTGTATATATATACATATATATATATATATATATATATATATATATATATATATATGTATATATATACATACACTTACATAATATATATTAAGGTAATCTACTGATTAAGGTAGGTTTTTTGATGGACACAGCTAATAAATAAATAAATATTTTGTGACTCCTAGCAAAACAAATCCAGCATCCTACTCTATATCAGGTCCCTCTTCATCTCTGAGTACTTTCTTCCTCCCTTCATCCCGTCCAAAATCCCTATCATGTTCCTTCCCTTGCCCAACATTCTCCCCTCTATTACAGCCTTCAACATCCCACTGCCGGTCATACGCCCCTCGTCCATTTTTCCTGCCTCCATATGATTTTTCCCAACAAATCCCTCTCTTCACCCACCATTCCAAGTACTTACTCATTTGTTTTCTTCTCTGCCCATTTCACCTTCTCCATTCTTCTTTACACCCACATTTCACACCCTGGTTAGCGCAATTCTTCTCCTTACTCCCCTACTACTTCGACCGTGTTGGTCCAAAACACTTCCGAGGTACGTAAACTGTTCTACCTGCTCTAGTTTTTGCCCTCCTATTTTAATGTTTAGCTTAGCCTTTTTCCTTCTAGAAAATCGCATAACCTTTGCATTATTAATATTGATTCTCATCCCATACCTGTCGCACTGAATTTCCAATTCACTAAGCAATGCTTGCAACCCCTTGGCTGACTGACAAACTAAAGCTTGGTAATCAGCAAACCTAACTGATTTTACAAATTCCCCACCCACCTTCATTCCTACCTCAAGTTCTTCCCATACCTCTTTAATCATTTCCTCTGCATACAGGTTGAACAGCGACGGTGATGATGGGCAACCCTGCTTTACACCTCTTCCTAACACTACCCAACCGGACTCCCCGTTCACCACCCGCACCTGAGCAGTCTGAGACATGTTCAGGTTGCGGATTAGCCTCCTTTCCCTCCAATCTATTCCTATTTTCTGTAATATACTCATTAGTTTTTCCCAATTCACTCTATCAAACGCTTTTTCGAAATCTACGAAACAGGCAAAGACCTCCTGGTTGTGTTCTATATTCCTCTCGATTAATAAATTCATTACTGCAATGGCATCACGCGTACCTCTCCCTTTCCTAAACCCAAACTGATCATCCCCAAGTAATCATTTGCCCTACTCCCTATCCTTTTGTTTATGATCCTGAGAACAACTTTAGCTGCGTGGGATATCAAACTTATCGTCCTGTAGTCCTCACATGATGTAGCCTTTACCTTTTCCGGAATAGGAACTAAAACTGATCTCCCAAAGTCTTCCGGCCAGATCCCTTCCTCATAAATACTACGGATGAGCCCATATGGCCTCTTCCTCCCACATTTTCCTAAGCCTTTTAAAAGTTCCGCGGGAATATTATCCACCCCCACGGCCTTATTTAGTTTCATCTCCCTTAATGCCCTTTCTATCTCATTGTCTAGTATGCCTGGACCTAAGCTATCTTCCTCTACGTCATGTTCCTTTTCTATGTCTAACTTTGTTGGTCTAAGCTTTTTACTATAGAGTTCTTCTATATATTCCTTCCATCTCTCTTGGATCTTTCCTGCGTCAACTATTACCCACCTTATCTCTAACTGTTAGCATAGATTTTCCTTTCTTACTTCCCGATAAAGATTCAACGTTTCTAGTCAGCGCACCAATTTCACCCTTCCTCTGCAAACTTTCCATATCCTCCCAGGGCGTTTCCACAATGCTTCTTTTGCTTTATTTGTTGCCCGCATCAAATTATTGTTTAACGCTTTGTACTTAATTTTGCCTAACTCCGTGTGGTCATTCTTCCATTTTCTCCTCTCATCCATCTTTGTAATCATCTCATCCGTGATCCATGCCTTTTAGCGTTAGTCCTTTTAGCGTTAACGGTTCCAATAGTGTCTTTTGCGGCTTTAGACAACCCTTTCTTGATACTTTCCCATTTTTCTTCGATAGTAGTTATCTCTTTACCATCCTTCATGATTTCCTCTATCGCCTGTTTGTATTCCTTCCTTTTCAAACCATTTAATGCTTCAACATTTCATTTTCTAACTCGCCGCCCCTGCCTTAAATTTTTGAAACGGACGCTACATTTCATAACAACTAAATTGTGGTCAGAGTCCTCATCCGCTCCCGGGAAGCTGTGCGAATTTATCACACTGTTCCTAAACCTGTGTCTAACCAGAACATAATCTAGCTGATACCTTTCTGAGTCACCTGGCATTTTCCATGTATATCTGCGTCTTTTGTGGTGTCTAAACCAAGTGTTGGTGATGACTAACCCCTGTCTCCTGCAGAACTCTACTGCTTTCTCCCCGCGGTCATTCCTCGTGCCTAAACCGTAGTCCCCGACCTCGTCACCATCTCTTCCTTCGCCTACCGTCGCATTCCAATCCCCCATCACTATCAGATATTTCTCTGAAGGAACACACGCGATTATGTCCTCTAACTGATCGTATATACTATCGACCTCTTCTTCCTCATGGTTCCTCGGTGGCATGTATACCTGATTAATATCAAGGTTCGTCGGCTCTGCTTTTATCTCTACTAGTAATAATCTATCTGTTAGCTGCTCTATGTTGACTACGCTTCTTCCTACCTCTTCATTTAATACTATGGCAACCCCTCGTTGGCTCTCGTCCCCGCCGTTGTACATTATTCTATAATTATCACTCCAGTAATCCCCGCTATCCTTCCATCTCACCTCGCATAGACCTAAACTATCTATTTTTCCCCTTTCCATCTCTCGCTTAACATTCTCCAATTTCCACGTCCTTACATTCCACGTTCCTATTCTAACTAATGTTGTCTTCTTCTCCTGCGTCTTCTGTCCTGCTGCTGCTGTTTTTCCCTTGCAAGGGTTTCGTGGGATGACGACCGCGGAAGCCTTGCCTCCCCCGCTGCCTGGCACGACACACGGCCGATTGGGCCGAGCGCCGTAGTTGCCAGGACTCAAAATCTCTATTTTGTCCATCATGTTAATCTTGGGAATGATAATTGAGGTGGTTTCCCGTTGCCTTCCTCAATAGTGTTTTTAACGTGACACCATCACTTACTGGCCGCCCCACTGGGGTCAGACGCCATTGCAGCCGCCTCACTGAGGAACAGACGCTGCGTGGACTACCTTTCGTCTGGCTCCTAGCCTTCGACCTATCTGGCATGGGTGACCCTACCAGGAGCAATTATTATTACTCCCGCCAGCACAGCTCTAGGGGTCATCGGAACGCACAAGCCCTTCCACCACGTCAAGGTTTTAGTCCGGGGAGGGATATATATATACTACCTTGATCAAAAAGTTCCCGGAATAACCACCGTGTAGCGCTCCCATCGTTCCGATTTGAGTTCTGTTTTTTTTGTTAAATTGGTACATCTGTTTTTGATATTCCCTTTAAATCTTAGTGTCATAACTTGACATTTTCAAAAGTTACGTAGCCAAGAGTACATCTATCTCTGTGTGTGTTGGCGATTTTTTACAATTTCAGAAATGGATTTAAATTTGCAACAACGAACTTGTATTAAATTTTGCGTAAAAAACGGATTTAGTGGCGCACGGACGTTGGAAATGTTGGAAAAGTGTTTCGGCAACGATTCTCTAAAAAAAACGGTCGTTTACCAGTGGCACGAGCGGTTCAGAAGTGGTCGTGAGTCAATCGAAGATGATGAACGCAGTGGCAGACCATCGACATCGAAAGTCGGTGAAAAAATTGATAAAGTAAAAGAAATGTTGGTCAATAACCGCAAATTAACCATCAGAGAAATAGCGGAGGACTTGAACATTGCCTATGGATCCGCCCAAGACATTGTGGTTAATGATTTGGGTTTCCGTCGTGTAGCAGCAAAGTTGGTGCCAAAAGACCTCAATTTCATGCAAAAAAGAGACCGTGTTGACGTCGCAAAAGACATGATTTGCGAGGCTGAATCCGATCCCACATTCATCAAAAGGATAATTACTGGAGACGAGACGTGGGTTTATGAGTACGACACGCAATCCAGACATCAGGCAAGTGAATGGCGTTCACCAAATGAGCCGAGACCAAAAAAACCACGTCGTTTTCAGTCAAAAAAGAAGGCAATGCTGACGGTTTTCATGGATTACAACGGTGTAGTGCATCATGAATTTTTGCCAGAAGGCCAGACAGTAAACAAAGAGTATTATTTGGGCGTTATGAGACGTTTGCGTGAAGCAATTCGCCGAAAGAGACCAGAAATGTGGGCAGAAAACTCGTGGATTTTGCACCATGATAACGCACCGTCGCACAGTGCTATCATTATTCGTAATTTTTTGACGAAAAATGCAACAAATACCATCCAACAGCCACCGAATTCACCTGATTTGGCTCCCTGTGACTTCTTTCTGTTCAATCGAGTTAAAAAACCATTACGGGGAACGCGTTTTAGCAGCCGAGAGGAAGTAATGGAAAAATCGCAGGAAGCACTGATGGACATACCGAAAACCGAATATAAAAAATGTTTCGAGGATTGGATCAAGCGCTGGCATAAGTGTGTTGCAGTCGATGGGGATTACTTTGAAGGGGACAATATAGATTTAGATGAATAAACTTGTATTTTTAATTTTCTGAATAAATTCCGGGAAATTTTTGATCAAGGTAGTATATATATATATATATATATATATATATATATAACATATGTAAAATATATATAAATATATATATATATTTATATATATATATTTATATATATATATTTATATTTATATATATAATAACACAGTAATCAAGTCGGTTTAGTAGGTGATGGTAGAGATCACCCAGAACTAAGCCCTATACGGCGTGTGAAAATTTACACATCAGGGTAGGGGGGTCAGTTCCTTTCCCTGTGTCGGTTATGGTTTCCCAGGAAGACCTGGTACCCGAAAAATCACTTAAGGTTGGGTGGAGCTGCAGGTGCCCAGAGTGCCTTGCCCGGGAATCCAACCCGGGACCCTCCGGTCAGCAGTCCAACGCTCTACCCACTGGACTACCGCGACCCACATTTATATATATATATATATATATATATATATATATATATATTTATTTATTTATTTATTTATTAAATATAATTTCACATTTAGCGCATGTAGTCCTGAGAATCTCAAAAGTTACAAAATGGTGCAATCAGCTACCGAGGCTAAGTTCAGTCATGGTTTAGAGAGATGAGAGGAACAGGAGTGATGTAGAAAGGAGTATCGAATGGTATCAGCCAGTCGTCTTTGCTTGCCTTTTGGATTGCGAGCAGGCGCTCGACCGTGAGGTGAGGTCAAAGTTAGCGGAGACATTGTGGATTGTACAAGTAGAAATGAGGAAGAGGCTTCTCATTCGAAACTTTCCCAGAACTCGGGTGGCACGGGTAGCATAGGGAGACGATTGGCGGATGAGAGGGCTAAGGGTGTCCACTATCACCGGTGCTTTTCAACGGTCATGCTGAGAAAATATTTCAAGTTGATAAAGGTAGCACGGAAAGTCATATTTTGGGATTTTGGGTCAGTTAGATTTGCAGATGATCAAGCAAGTCACTTAACCAAGGGATGGCGGTTATTATAGAGTGCTCCACAGATTCAATGCGAGGGGTTTGACATGGTAATAAAACACTAGAAAAGAGAAGTTCTGACATTCTCGATAAGTACGAAAGCTAAATTGTTTCGTTAGCTAAAACCTAACGTTAAAGTAGGATACTGTAAACTGTAAAAAAAACAACACGGAAAATAACACCCACAGCAGCGCACACACTCATGCAAAAATCCCTTCATCCAATACTCATGCAAACACATATACCGCAAACAAACAAAAAACTGCACCCCAGGATGCAGCACGAAAGCCATCCTACAACACGGAAAGTTTATATCCTGTTCCTCGCTTCCTTTGTTCCAAAATTTCAAAACTGCGCATATTTCTATATTAAGTGTTAATCCTTAATCCTCGAAGGCAAAAAAAAAAAAAAAAAATAAAAAAAAAAATAAAAAAATTATAATAAAAAAATAAAAAAAAAAAGAAAAAAAAAAAAAAAAAAAAAAAAAAAAAAAAAAAAAAAAAAAAAAAAATAAAAAAAAATAATAAAAATAAAAAAAAAAAAAATAAAAAAAAAAAGAAAAAAAATAAAATAAAAAAATATAAATAATAAAAAAAAAAAAAAAAAAAAAATAAAAAAAAAAAAAAAAATAAAAAAAAATAAAAAAATAAATTAAATAAAAAAAAATATTGGCTAGCTTCCAGTCGCGAGGCACTGAGCCTTCTTCTATCGATTAGAAAAACAATATGTAAAAATTGGGCAATGTCTTCAGCTAATTCCTTTAATATTCTAGCAATAATAAGTTGGGAAGAGAGGATGACGAATGGCTGGGATTTAAATGGGGCGGAGCAGGAGAGGAAATGGTCGGGGGGATCAGAAAAAGGCTGAGAAAAAGAATAGGGGAAGTATTGTGAGGCAGCGGTGCATTTGCAGAAGGTCGAGGTAAAAGGGAGCACGTCGGACAAGAGGGGAAGCGGAGACGAGACAAGAGATGTGGGCAGCAGCACACGGGAGAGAAGGCGCCACGAAGAAACGGAGGGAGAAATATAATGGACCAAAGGAAGAGGACGTTCGCGCAATACGTACAAATAAATAGTCGTTATAAACCGCCCAAAAATTACCTTTAAGAATACTTTGAATAAAAGTGAATGTGATACATTTCCTCTTTTCCAGAAGAACTTTTCATCTGCATATTAAAACAGCTAAGGAGTGTGCCCAATTGTGCGGTATGTTTGTGACTCAAATATGTTGAAATTGCTTTTCCGGAAAACATAGAGCAGATTATGATCGCGGAGTCGTGGGACGAAGTGGAGGGGCCCAAGGCCGAGTCGAGACCCCTCGTGGTGGATCAGGGTTCGTCCCAGAAGCCCCCTCCCGTGGGTTTCCGACCGATGAAGATTGTGTTCGGCTAATCGGAAGATTATTTGAAAGGCATATGTGACCTTGATAGATTTATAAAAGGCATTCAACAAAGGTGATCGGAGACTTTGATTCCAAATACTGACGAAAATCGAAATTGATTGGAAAGATATAAGTTAATTTTTTCAAGACACGGAAAACCGAAATTGATATAAATGGATGCAGAGAAGTAGCAAAAATAAAAAGAGGCGCGAGAGAAGGTTGTCCTCTATTTAATTTATTCGCCGAGGAAGCAATTAAAGAAATGAAAAAAGGACCAAATTTACTAAAGTGAAGGAAAGAAGAATCAACAGTATCCACTTCGCTGATGATATACTGCAATAATTGCAGACTCTGAAAAGGACGTGAATAAGATTCTCAAAATACTATCCAGAGGCCTAGAAGTATTAAATTGCAAATAAACAAGAAGAAGGTCAAGATGATGGTGATAGAAAAGAAAAAAAAGAAACTGTCAAAACTGACACAAAATAGACAACACTATCTTGGATCAGGTCGAAAATGTTTGCTGACGACAACATGTGTGCACGTGAGACTGAGATTAAGAGAAGAATAGCCTTGGCAAAACAAGAAGAATTTACTGGTCATTAACCATAGAAACCAGAGAAAAGTTCATCAAAACGTTCAATTGGTGTATAATGTTATATTGAACACATGGACACAATAATTTGATATGCTTTTCATAACATATTCTTAATGGGAAAGAAAAAAGCTTGAGGCAATGGAAATTAGAACTTGGAAAGGGTAACTAATAAAAACAAGCTGAAGAAAAAGTAATGAAAACTATTTAATAGAAGTGAAAGAGAAGGGCTAACTCTAGAGAACAATCGGACATTTACTAAGGTATAACCAATTCCTTATGAACACATTCAAAGGAAAAGTTGCAGGGAAGAAACCAAGAGGACGTGTCCCAGACCTCATGCGTATGCTGACCCGAAGGTAATAGCAGTGAAGAGAGAGAGGGGTGGCGACTGTGACGAGGCACTGTCTTTAGTTTTTGGTGATGAATTAATTCAAACGATATACGCACCATGTGTAATAGCGGTAATCATTAATGAGACAGTGGAACGGAAGATGTTCATATGATATCGCTACTTAATTTGAATCCATGAAATATTAAAAATGCATATGTTTTTCTTTCGTAGCCATTGAGCGTCAATAGACCTTGCAGGCCACTTCGCCTTCTTTGTTGCCAGGGAAAATATGAATGTGTAAGAGTAGACATCGTTATCTCTCGACAAAGTTGAAAATTCCTGAAAAACTTTGGTAAATTTGGGGAACTAGTGAAAAATTAGCTATTTAAATTCGACCCATCATGGGATTAAATCGAATTTTTGGAATTTAAATAATCTTAACAGGTACGGCTCAGAAATTTTACCCTGTAAAATGTAGCACTTTACATGAAGAGGGCGCGATAGGGCGCGGTGAAAACATATTACATCACCTCTCAGCTCATTCCAACTGCGTTTTCCTATTTACACTAATTTGACATCCTTTTCAAAACATATTCAAAATAGGAATGTAACTTTGGCTGTAAGCGTGCAATGTTCAAAAGCATCGATTTTTCCATCATCAAGGTTTTCTTCACAGCGAGAAACCTCTCCGGGTGGATCCGGAATGACGTCACACTGGAGACTGCAAAATCGCTTTGCGTCCGTTCCTTCCCCCCCCCCCACCGCCCTACCCGGAACTTTCCAAGGGGTGGGAGGGGGGGGGAGTGCAGTGACCTGTGATGACGTCCCGGAACAATCTCCCCGAGTTGGAACAAAAGAATGCCAGCACCAACTCCAGGGGAAATTTTATTTTTCACCGCCCGTCCATTGGCATCAAGTGCCCTTTTATAGTGCCTTCTGCTTGTATTTTGCACTATGGCCTTGATGTGTGCACGGTGGTGGAGTCACGACTTTTCTTATCACCCCCTAGCCTACCTATCTATCTATCTCTTTCTCTCTCTCTCTTCCCTATAGCGAAGCGCCCCCCAGTCGAAGAGACGGCGAGTTTCCTGCAGTCCCTGCTCGCCTCCCACGGCCCCAACTACCTGGAGAAGCTGTTCGGCAGCAAGGCGAGGGACGCGCTGGCGCCTCTCGGCGGCGTCGAGAAGGTGGCCATCGCCCTCTCTGGTAAGGCTCTCCTCGTCTCGCGTTTGCGCACCTCCCCTGGTGGCTCCGGGGGGTGGAGGGAGGCACCATGGGGTGACATCTTCTCTCCGCTTATCCCTCGTCATTGTCTCTCCACTCTAGAAGTAGCGGATATGCAAAAGCTTAAGATCTGGGTTTAGAATCACCATTTCTCCGATGTGCACTGTACATTTAGTGTATAAATAGTATCGGGAAAAGTTTGGGGTAAATAGATTAATTTCGTTTGATATTGCTACAACGCCTCAAATAGTTCAAAATGCATCTCTTGAGAGCGTCGTCGCACTCTTGCGAGAGCGGCTTTTCCCCGAATCGAATGCTCCCTGGTGGGTGGATTCCGGAAGGTCCTCAATGATACGTGTGCAAGCTTCTTTGACGGCACTTAGAGAGTCCCATAATGGCGTCCTTTGCTGGATGGTAAAATTTACTTTTCTATGGAATAGGAATTAGTCTGATGGTGCCAAGTCGGGACTGTAAGGGGGTTGGGAAATCGTTGCGATGTCGTTAAAGATTACAAGCAGACACTCGACCCTGCTCCTTTGATCTTCTGTCCAAAGACCTTCGGGAGGACGAGTTTAGCGCAGATCTTTCGCATCACCAAATTTTCAGTGATTCAACGGTATGTGCACTGTCATTGTCTTATCAACGCCAATCTGCGACCATGCGCACATTTGACCGCCGACGACGCTCTGAATTCACCACTTCACGCACACATTTCCGGGAAAAACCGTTGCATATACTTTTCGTTCCAGGCGATGTCTAGGTCGCGGAAGTCCTCCGCCGGATGAAATAGCTCCTTCATTGCATCAACCCCTTTCCCAATTCTTGGATCCAATCGAAAGTATCTTTACAGCCTAAGGACCTAAGAGGACTAAATCCGCTGACGCCATTGTTGCTCACGATAACCTCGGGGAACTCCCCGATTCCACTTGCTTCCCAAAATAAACTGCTCAAACAAGCCGTGCCGCCGGAAAACCGCATGCAATATCAATCCACCCACCCACCCACTGGATGCATTTATGCTTATATTGATCTCCACCTGCAAGCCCTTATCTCCGCACTCCCTCCATCCGTTTCACTTTGGAGAGACAGACTTCGCAGTCGCTATGCAATGCATGACATTGTGGCTCCCGTGGAAGTGATCTCTTCGCTGTGTACCTCCATTTCCCGCAGTGAAAGTCTCGCAACAGTATAAGTTTCCAAGGGAGCATTGTGACGTCTCCTGGATTCAAACCCGCGACCTCCTACTAGCCAAACACTTTGCCAACTGAGCTAACGTGCGTGCGTGATTGTGCGTGGGCATGCTCCGGTTGAATTGGTATCGCCTATGTTAGTGGCCGGCACTCGCCTGAGTGGCATCGTCACTCTTTCGTGGCATCGACGCTCTTTCGTGGCATCGACACTCTTTCGTGGCATCCACACTCTTTCGTGGTATCGTTCGGAGGGAGGAGGAGAAGTGGACGATGAATCAGCTCACTCCTACCATTGGACACGCTCTCAAAAATGGATTCACACATGAGGGCAACGAGGAATGTGCAAGATGGCATATGGTAATCATACAGAGTTGCACTGGGCGATTTAAAGAATTTTCAGTGTTCGGTAAAAGAAAACAGGCCAGGAAAGCACACAGAGTATGCACAAATTATGCACGAAGACAAAGGAAAAGTAACTGTCCATTGAAAAATTTGACACCACCGGGACTCGAGCCCTTGAACCTCTCACTTTCCGGACGAATGTCCTGCCATTCTCATTTAAATGGCAACTTTCTCCCTTTATTCGTGCCGCACGAGTTTGTCCTTCCATATTTTTGGGAAAACCTTCTGTAATTACTTGAGGATGTCATATACCCCCATAGTCTTGATCGATTGCATTACTTGTGTTTCCTCTTTCATCTCACCATCAAGGACCGAAGCTATCTTCATCGACTTCATATTATCTTTCTATTTACTACAATCTCCCTACTCTGATATATTTTCCGTATAATTGTTCGAATGACCCTCTTCATCTCTTCTGAATCGATCAACTTAACTGCCGTTTGCACTTCTTAGAATGCGGGCTGAATGCACTTTCTTCCATCTTGGCAGTTTATTACACTCTTCTGCAGCGCTCAACCGTTCGTCTTGTCTTTTCAAGGTCTCCCCGTGCAAGCCTGCAACAGACGCGGCCATCATAAAAACATAGACCTCTCAGACGTTGGAGAACATTGACGTGGATGGGACGGGCCATCCGAAGTACAGAGGACGCCTTTGGAGCCCGACCCGGTCCCTTTTCCGTCGGGGCCGGGCGGCTGGAATGGCAGGGCAGTGGGCGCAATTCGACTCGCGGCTTTGGAGCGCCTTCATCAGCCAGATGCGAGTGCGGTCGCCATGGGGGCGGGGGAAGATGGAGACAGTCAAAGAGGCCGTCGAAACGTATTTTGTGGCAGTGGGTCAGGATGGGTGCGGGAAGGAGTGCGGGGGACGCATTTCGTTGGAAGCGACGGCTGTCCGTTCGATCGTTCGGGCCTCCCCGATGGAGAGCTGAGGAGAGCCAACTTCAAGCAGGGCGACCCGCGAAGGGACTTCCTCGTCAGCAGCCTCACTCTGATCAGATCAGGACCTGCCGTTTGTACGCAGGATCCAAATGCACGCACGGCCGACTTCCACCGAGGTCCTTCCTCTTTCCTAGGGCACATCACCATTTAAAAGAGACGTTTCAGGCGTGATATCGTGGAATATCATAATTAATTAAAAATTGGCAATTTTCCACAAAATAAAATTTGATGCGACCGGTTTCAATGTAACTATATCATCGTCAGGTCTATTTCAATGTAACTACATCATCATCGGACCTGATGTTGATGTAGTTATATTAAATAATACAAGGCTATTGACCGACTGCTAAAGATGACTGGTAAAAAATGCCACGAAGACAATTCTCTGAACATTTTTAAAAGCTTCTTCCTAAACGAAGCTCCCAGATGTGCATTTTTTGATGCGGAGAATTCGTTGTCGTCATGAGAGAAAATATTTTTCCCCATTCCTGCAATGTTAGTCAAATAGAAACCAAACGCCTGCCATATCGCACAATCCGCTAAATGCTATAAGCTAGCTTTTAACGTATCGATGCTGCCATCACTGCGGTAGGAGAACTACATAGCGAGAACTCACAGTCGCTCGAAGTTGTTGTTGGGTTGCTATACTCTCATTGGTGCGCGGACAGGTGTCTATTGTGTTCTTTCAGCTGTAGAAATGGAGGCAAGCAAAGCAGAGCAGAGAGGTGTGGTTCGTTTTCTGGTGGCTGAGGGTGTTGGGATGACAAGAAATTCATCGCCGCATGTCTGCTACGCACGGTGAACACTGCGTGTCCAAGTGTTTGGCTTTCATTTGACTGCCTCTCATAGGTTAAGGCAACTGTCCCTATCAATATGCCTGTTGCGTGACTCCTTATTTCTAACGGCCAAAGAGATGTGTGGACTATCGTTATGGTGTCAGTCCGAAAATGATTATTTACAGATGTAAAACATGATTCACTGAGAGATCCCACAGAATACGGGGTCTTTCTCAAAGGCGTTGGGAATGAGAGCATTAAAAAACATATATTGCCAGAATGGATATATTCACTCAAAATTCTTCCAAGTATACCACCCTCGTGCGTCCACACACAGCGCTGTGCCAGCGGGTTTTCCACGCCTCGTACGCCTTCTGGAAGGTGGAGCCCAGAATGCTGCTAAGCTCCCTTGTCACAGCCTCTTGTAACGCATATATCGAGCCTTGGTTAAGTGCCTTCAGCACAGATTTGAGGCGGGGAAAGAGGAAGAAGTCGGGTGGGGCAATGTCATGGCTGCAGAGTAACTGGGGCAGGGTGAAGAAGCTCTTGGAAGATCCGCTTGCGTATTTCCTTTTTTCGTCCGAGAGCACTCGCGGCACCAACTTCCCTCGCACACCTCTCTCTTGCCCATGTTTTCGCTCACAAGTCGATGTACATCATTTTTAGGGATGCCGAGTGAATAAGAAACCGTGCCATCACTTAATCTGCGATCCCCGTCCAACAAAGCTTTCAATAATGCAAGATTTTCGTCACTTTTTGAGGTCGAAGGGCGTACTGAACGATCGGCGTCTTCAGCATCTTCAGCTTCAGCACGCCGGCCCCTCCCCTCATCCTGAGGGGCGGACCACCCGCGAGGGCACTCCCGCTCGACGGGTGGCTTGTCTTCCCCGGCGCCGGCCCTCGACACCGCTTGCGAAACTTGTTCTGGGATTCCCATCTTTCTCAATGCTATTGATTCTCTGACTCTCCGGTTGCGTGCGTAATTGATGTTGGCTTTTTGGTGATTAATTATGAAACTTTGAAAGTTTAAGAAAACAGACGGCTGTGGAAACTACGCGTCAAATTCTGGTGTCTATCAAGACTACCAAATTCATATATATAATTCCCTAAAATGTGGAATTACCTTTCGCCTCGAAAATACGTCTATTTTATGATTCCTCTCCAATATTATGATAAAAATATAATGTGAATATTAAACTCAAATTAGAATACCAAAAGTTTCGACGTTTCTGTCAATGCCGTATGCTTGGGAATTTTCTCCTTAGTCATCGTCAGTCTCAAGTTTTTCACAATGGCTGCGCCAACAGGAAACATTATTCAAAACCCCCGGGACAAAATTTCATTGAAAACATTCTAGATCTGCTTAAAATATTGAAATACAGTACAATTTTTATCTACTCCTGAAATATCGGAGGAATGGCTTTGATACTGGAATTAAAAAGAATATGTTTCAGCGAACGATATGATTTTGTAAAATTTGATTAATTTAATTTCACCTGATATTGATATCAGTTAAAATTTTGACTTCCATGATGCAGTAAAATTTAGGGTTAACATAATAGATACTACCGTATCATGGTGAGTATCGGTATTGAACTATTTCCAAGTCACAGAATAAATTATTCTAGTTACGTGTATCAATGTTTTTCGACGTAAAATTCTCCGCTAATTTTACTTTTGCTTGGCAAGATACGAGATCTGTTCAAAGAGTATCACGACTTTTGTGTTTTTTCAAAAATTATTTATATATCCATGAATATCTACTTTGTCCCCGTAAAAGTAATCCCCATTAGATATTATACACTTGTGGCAACGTTTTTTCCAATCCTCGAAGCACGTCAAAAAATCATTTTTCTGATCTTGTTCAGCTCCTCCTTCGATGCAGTCTTTATCTCGTCAATCATAGCGTCGCGTCGTCCTTTCATGGGCCTCTTCAGTTTCGGGAACAAGTAAACGTCACTGGGGGCTAGATCTGGGGAATACGGTGGCTTCCGCATTATTAGTGTATTGTTTTTGGCCAAAAATTCGCGCACAAGTAACGATGTGTGAGCAGGGGCGTTGTCATGGTGTAAAAGCCAATTTTTGTTCTTCCACAAATCCGGGCATTTGAGGCGGAATGCTTCGCACGGTGACTCGACGATTGGCCAATACTATTTTCTTCACGTCATCAATGTTTTCGTATGTTTTTGACGTGCTTGGGTGTCCGGCACGCTCTTCATCGTTCACATCTTCTCGGCCCTCTGGGAACATTTTGTACCACCGATAAACGTTACTTCGATCCAAGGTAGCTTCTCCATATCCCACAGTGAACATTTGGAATGCGTCCGCGCACTTAATTTCGATTTTCACGCAAAATTTGATACAAATTCTTTGATCCATTTTTTGGAACAGGAAAAAATCGAAGACGAGCCAAAACACGTCCAAGCAAAACAGCTGTCAACCATTTACTGAGTATTCAAAATGGCCGAACCTTTCGGCATAAGTGAGAGACATAAGTACCAACATAACGCCACAAAAAAATCGAAAATCAAATACTCTTAACCCGCGAAAATTAAAAATTCGCGATACTTTTTGTACTACCCGGTGTGCGCGAGATCTTGCAAACCTCCGTTAGGGCATATAGCGGGCGATCCTCCGCAGGCTTGTACTCGCTAATCTGTTTTTCACCCCATTTGGAGTAGTTATAAGCTATTTGGTGGACTGTACGATGAAGCATAATGTGAGTAACCTCGGTCAGCAAAGCGCTTTTATTAACCTGAGGGCCAATTAACCTATGCCCCACCAGCTGACGATATATTTATATCATTGTGTGTTTTACATTTAATATGCTTTGTAGTATAGAATTAGAATATTTAATTCTTAAATCTTAAATGTCTATTGCAAATTAAAGCAATAGTACAGCACTTAATCATAATGTTCAGTCTTATTAAAAATAACACAGTTTCAGGCGTAACGTGGTGGGAATCCTTCATGATGAAAGAAGACAGTTTAGTTTTTCACATCGAAGTTTTTTAGTAACAATAAAAAATACTTTTAAAAATAAGTAAAAAATAAAAAAAATATCTTTGGAAAAGCAAAGTTTCTTGCAAAATGTGCAAAGGATGTCTCGACCATCACGATGCCTAATGATCACGCTCCCTTTTCTTTTGGTTCATTTCCGCACATTCCTCCTGAAATGCACTCTGCAATTGCATAGCATTGCCAACCATGCGTTCATCCGCGGTCGTCCGCGAGCCCAAGTCTTCACGTTCAAAACGTAATTACATCACCGGCAACCCTGTTCTGCAATATCAATGCCCATTCAGGCTCTCCCGCCTCTACTAGTGCTGTCTGATTCACATTCAGCCTTCCCACAAGCCCTCTTTCTCTGCAGTATACTCGTGATTCTTCCAGTTATCTCTCGTCTCTTTCTCCTTCCTTCCTTTCGTCTTTGCCTTTTTTCCAAGATAAAAAGTTGATATCCTCCTCGAGTCATTCTGATTAGTTACATTCTAAATTTATTTCTCTCGGTAAAATACGGGTGGTGACCTAACAACCCCCGCCACACACCCTTGCGGCGGCTTGCGGGGTATTATGTAGATGAACCTCATGGCAACCGATTTGACGTAATGTATTTCGCTTACAATGTCAACATTTTGTTGCTCATGTTTTTGTCTAGCTCTAATTATGTTCGGTGCGGGGTATTTCAAGGAGTGGCGACATCCTCGTTTCGCGTCGCCGCTTGTGCGAGGTCCGCGTTCCACAGGGTGTCGCGCCCCTCCCTGTCCCCGCGCTCACTGACTCACCCCCACCCCTCCTCTCTCTCACACACAGAGTCTCAGACGATCGAGGACTTTGGAGCGGCGCTGCACTTGATGCGATCCGACCTGGAGCACCTGCGCAGCGTGTTCATGGCCGTGGAGAACGGCGACCTGGGCATGCTCAAGTCCCTGGGCATCAAGGACTCCGAGCTGGGCGACGTCAAATTCTTCCTCGAGAAACTGGTCAACACGGGGTTCCTCGATTAAGCGACAGTGAAACCCAACCACCTCCCAACCCCAAACCCCAACCCTTTCGCCCCCCTTCACCGAGACCTCTGACGCCGCTGCTCCCGCTGGCGACATCACACTCACACAACGAACACACGCACGGACACACACACACACACACACACACAATGACACACGCGCGCGCGCAGGCGCACAAGCGCACAGACACACTAAATCGCCGTCCCCGCTGACCACAAGTCGGCATGATCGAGAGGCGAGGAGGAGTGGTTGGCCCAGAGGAGAGCAGGAGGTGGGGTTAGTAGAGGGGGCTCCGTCCGCCGCCGCCCCCATCTCTCTGCGCCGCCAGTTACGGCCTTCCGTTGCCCTTGGTGGATTTGTATTTAATGGCAACACGTGTGAATGAGGGTTTTTGATTGTGTGAGTGATGATTTACGGAATGCTTGGTGTTAGGTCCACGGCGCGTCTTCGAAGGCAACGCTGCCGGTGAGAATGAGACGAAAGGACTCTCTCCCCCCTCTCCCCCCCATGCCTCTCTCCTCCTCCTCCTCCTTCCTTCACTTCTTTCTTTCTTTCTTTCTTTCTACCTATCTCCTCTCTCGGCTGTTATTTTCTTATGAAGTAGAGTATCACCTATACTCTAATGCGTCTTGACTGCGTGTGTGTATATGTATGTATTAATCATGTGATTATATATATATATATATATAGGGCATACTCAAACTTTAAATTCTTTGAGCTTTTTGGCTGGGCGCACTTAATTACATATCAGTGCGGCAATCTCTACAATGTGCATTGAAATAGCGTTTAAGGTGATTATTCATTTATTTCCATTTGGCACGTGAAATAAACATATCAATAATTAGATCTATATGCTGTCCATGGTCGCGAGTATCGTTCGAATCGCAAGGATATTCGGTGAGGGCATCTTCAGTGTGGGGGACTGCTCCTCGCGATCCCTTCCCTCCCTATCCCTCGCCGAGTGACCGCTCGGACGACTCGGGTTGCCATCCGTCGTCAGGGTTCTATTTATTTCGACACGGAGTCGGTATGTATATATATTTGTATATATACATATAGTACATTATACAGTAACAAAGAATATAGAAACACAAAAAAAGTAAAAATCACACGTTATTTCTTGAGAATTCCGTCGAAATTATCAAGAAATAACGTGTGAGTGTTCCTTTTTTTGTGTTTCTATATTGTTTGTTACTGTGTAATGTACTATTCGGCACTTCCGTGTTACGTCTGCATATATACAAGCATATATATATATATATATATATATATATATATATATATATATATATATATATATATATATACACACACATGTATACACATTTTCCCTCATTTGGCATTCACGTCAAAAGGCTTACCACTCATCTTTTGTGTTTTTTGATAGGTCGGGTCATCGGTGGCGTTTGTTGAGTGGTGTTGAGAGCAGGGCGTGGTGTTCGATGGGGCCTCGATGGGAGCTTTGGGAGGGGAGGGTTGCCACGCGCGGAGAGCGTTCCTAAAACCGGGGACTAATGCCTTCCCCCCTCCCCCGTCCGCGCTCTCGGAGGCAATGCCCGTGGACCGTCGTTGCGTGTCATTTTCGATGCCACTTGCTCCTTACCACTCTCGTGAATATGCCCTTGCCTTCCCCACCAGCATCGGCCCCGAGTGCCCGGATGCTTCCGCGCCCGAGTTTCGACGGAAGTCGGAGGCCGACGATTCGGTCCAATCCACGGCCCATGGCGCCTATATCCCCCCTGTAGCTCAAGCTGCCACCATTGGGTTTTCATTAGAAGCACAACAAATATTCGGCCATGATATCATGGCTTCAGGTACATACAATGCGGAAGTCGTCACAATAATTTTCAAAAGCAATATAAAATTACTGAATGTCTTGCACCTAACCCTCACCTCGTGGCCTTCCAAAGATCAAACACTTTTTACGTCAATGGACGTATTTTGTAAGATGCAACCAATGGGGACTCCTGGAGGCTATTCAACCTCCGCCCTGTAGAGGGGGATGAAGAAGAATTTTATTCAAAAAAACTGAGCTTATCTGGAATCGTCCTTGCGGAAGCTAAGCAGGCGTTTGTGAATATGTATATATATATATATATATATATATATATATATATATATATATATATATATATATAATGCTATAATGCACACACATGAATCGAGGCCACACCTTGCTCTGTCAATTGACGCACCCCTGGATGCATGGTCGACGAACTTTCCCTTCTCCAAGTTCCTTTTAAAAATATTAATGGTTAATTCATTTGAAGTAATGTGAAAGCGCGCCTGTGAGTACCTTTGTACAACGCATTACGCTTAAGAGGTAATATTATGGGAAACATTGGTTGAAATTAATTAATAAGGATGAATAGAAATAAACTAATTTGCCCCCGTGTGAGGACATGATTCGAGGCATTGCTTTCTTCTCTGGGGTGGGCGAAGGTTGTTTTCCTAGGGGCGAGATTTGGAGAGAGGGGATTGGCGAGCTGCTCTTGGCGACCCACGCGCCTCATTCGCCACGGGAAACGAAACGTGCCTGGGTCGGCTGAATGGCGGTATGAAACCCCGGCGTGTAATTGCGTACACATATCACCGAGTGAACATATCACTGGGTAAACATATCACTGAGTAAACATATCACTTTGTAAACATATCATTGTGTAAACATATCACTTTGTAAACATATCACTGTGTAAACATATCAATATGGTATTAGACCGAGAATGCGCTGAAGCCATGCGAGCTCCATTTATTATACACTCGTTGAGGTGAAACATACTGGTGGCCGAGGAAGATGTTGACCAAATTGAAGGTGACCGAAAGAGGAGTCCCAGACGGGGTCCGAGGAAGAGACAGGCCCTCGGCCCTGACGCCTTCGATGGCCGGCGGCGTATTTCCATGAGGCCTGCCGCGTCCCGTCGTTTCAGCGACGCAAGAGAATTGCATTTGAAAGATTCACGTCACGAGCCATTCCCTCGTGCCCCACATGTAACGCACGCGGGAGCCGAAACAATTTCTACATTGCATTTCACGAGTCCAGTGGCCACTCAGTCCTTGGTCACATAGAGAAATCACTCTGTGTGCTGCTAATACCTTGTATTAATGTCAATATCATGTTTATATTTCCCAAATGTGCTATTCTTATATATCATGTGACGAAAAAATGAAATATATTATATATATATAATATATGTATACATATCAAATCTCTTTTTTAGTATCACTATAATGCCAATGTATATATTTGCTCTTTGTTACTAATTGAAAGTAATTTGCATATTTACAAAATATGTAAATTTCAAGGGAATACGCTCATATCACACTCGAAAAAAGTATGGTCTCTTTAAAAACCAAATGAATGCTTGACATATAAACAGACACATACACACACATATACATACATATATATATATATATATATATATATATATATATATATATATATATATATATATATATATATATATATATATATATATACATATATATATACATACACATGTATATATGTATATATATATATATATATATATATATATATATATATATATATGTATGTGTGTTGTGCATATATATATTTATATATATACACATATATATGGGTGTTTGTCTGGCATGCATACATGTCCTTGCTACTAACAGTCCCATGGCAATGCTAAGAGCGCTTACTATGATGCTACGTATCTGAGCTTGTCTCTTGAGTGACAATGACCCACAGAGAGCTTAGGGTTCCCGCCCCGCGGCGACGGGGCACTTCCCGACACCAGGTGGCGGGCGGGACCCTCGTGTCGTCCCTCCGAACCCCTTCCTGCCCAGCGCACGTGTTGTGGTAATCTTCCCCCTGAAAGAACAACGAACGATCTTATACAAACACACACGCACGTGGCCCACCATGCACAGCGGGGGGTGGGTTCGGAGAGGCGAGCACCACAGGGGGCGCACCCTGGGGGTGTGCGAAGGGTCCGACCCTCACGCATCGCGCGGTTCCAATTTCGAGACGGATGTATTTGTGCGAGATACGTGGCTCTATAGCGCTCGAGATGGGAAGGGACTCCCCGAAAGGGCTCTTTCGAATGAAACGTGATTGGGACCTAAAATCAAGACTTTTCCCTGAGGTTTGAAAAATGTGAAATTGAGAGTAAATAACTCCGCCGATCGGTGGAGCAACAGGCTAACGTATGTGTCAAAAACAGTGATATATTATATATATACATGGATACATAAATATATACATTAAAATATACATATCTTTATATTTCTTGTGAAATAATGGGATCGATGATTAGAAATGGCACTAGTGGATTTTCCCAAATCTGTGGGCGTCGTGGAGGATTTACGCGTCCACCAAAGGGCCCTCGCCCCGAACGGAAGGGGACCGACCCCCCGTCTTTCTCCCTCTTTGGGGCGACCCGAGGAGGAGAGACACGACACACGCACTGGTGTGTCCCCCCCCCCAACACCCCCCCCCCCTGGGACCGAGGGCGGCGAATGGAGGCCCACGGGACGCACGCACGCACTCACGGGAACACACGCAATCGGACGCGCACTCTCTAGATAACGACCTGACACGCCTGACCTCATTGCCGCGCCCCCCCACTCCTATTTGGGTGGGGGGGCGGTGTCCCCCGAAGGCGGCCGTGCGCCCCCTCCCCTCCATCATCCGCTCCTCCGTCTTGAATACACGTACACACACACACACACACGTGACAGCGCGTGTAGCGGAGAGCGGCTCGCTCGGAGGAATGACCTCCTCTTTCAGTAGACTTGTATTTTTGTTCGGCATTGGCGACGGTCGGCCCCCGTTCCGACTCCCTCCACCCTCCCTGCCCCCTCACCCCCCGCCTTGTTTCCTCCTCCGCCGTGACCAATGCCCAACTTTCATACCTTTTTCATTTTTGTCTCTCTTTCCGTCCCCAGATGACAACACGCAAAATGGGGATTTTATGTGCATTTTCCTTGTATTTCGGTTCTCTCCGTTCGATGCTATGTTTTATCGTTGTTTGTTTTATGATTCTCCCATGATGAAAAATTCTGTATAGTTCTTCACTGTGTTATATATAATTTATTGAGATGATGAATAAATTCTTTAAATTTGTATTTAAGCGTTCGTTTTCATTTCCACTCACCCCATCCCACCCGGCCCCTCTAAGCGATTCCGCTTCCTGGAAGAAGTTGCAGTCCAATTGCAGAAGTCAGTTCAATACCTGAGACATTTTATGGGTGTGAGAATCATTCATGACTATGGGAAATAATAGGCCCTGGTTCTGGTTGACCTCTCCTCCCCCAAATATACCAATCGTTTCCTGTGGGCATTGTTTATGAAAAGGTAAGGTATGCTACTAACAATGACTTTATGAAGCCCCCTTCCCATGGACTACGACCCTGACATGGTGGAAGGGCATCTTTGTTGTGATGATCCCTGGAGCTGCACTTTTGGGACCAATGATAATTGCTCCTGGTAGGGCCATCCATAGCAGACTGGCCAAACGGTAAGATCCAGACGAAAGAGAGTCCAGAGTTCATCCACACAGAGTCTGTCCCCCAGTGAGGCGGCTGCATATGTATCTGACCCCTGTATAGAGGCCATTTGGGTGATTGTATTATTTAAAAACACAATTGAAGAAAGTAATGGAAAACTGCCTCAATTAATTATACCGTTAAACAATAATAGATCTTAGTATGAGTCCTTACAAATACAGGACTCAGCCCAGTGGGCTGTGTTTGTGGGCTGTATTTTGCTAGCAGTGGAAAAGGCAAGGCTTCCAAGACAGCCATCTCACGATATCCTTACTAAGGGATATTAAAAATGGCAGAACAGAAGAGATATATGAGGAATAAATCAGTTTGGAAAGAGAGTTGGGATATTAAGATGATGCTGAATGTGGGATATTAGAAAAGGCAGAGCAGGAGATGGAGAGAAAATATATAAATATTTTAGGACTGTGTGAGGTTGGATGGAAAGATAGTGGGTATTACTGGAGTGCTAGATGTAGAGTGATATCCAGCAGAGGGAAAGAGAGTTAGCAAGGATTGGTAATTATTTGGAAAAAAAGATATGGAGAAGCAGAGCTAACATGAAGTAGCTGAATGATCGAATATAATTATGCAGTAAAAGTTAAAGCTGAGCCAACAAACTTGTTCATTGCTCAGGTCTGATTTCTGAAAAGCAATTGGAGGTAAATAAGATAAGGCAGGGTGAGAAAATAAAGTCAGGTTCCCCCTGAAGGAAACTTATTCTAGTGATGGGGATTTTAATGCGATATTTGGTGAAGGTAGAGAAAGGAGTGAAGAGGTGGACTGCGGCTTAGAGATAGGGAAAGACTGAAGGGAGGAAGCCACAGTTCTGCAGGAGACAGGGTTTAATCATCACAAATACTTGGTTCAAACACCACAAAAAGCATAGTAGTGGCAGCAGCTTTATTCATCAATAGGCAAAATACATTTGCATAGAGTTATCAACGGAAAACAAAAAAAAGGTACATTACAGAAAATAGCACTATTAAAGTATATACCTGTATGAAATACAATGCGCAAAGTAATTAAAAGTTATTACAATTCCATATATTTACTCATAAGATAAAATAAGTTTTTTCTGGGATATATTTTACATACAGTTTGAATTTCAGTTTCAGAACAGTTTTCTGTGCTCCAGGTATTTGATTGCGGAGGGCAATTTGTTGCAGAGTTTGAATCCTCAGTGTTTGATTCTGTTGAAGCTTTGCGATGTTCTATGGACATTTAAATGGATAAGTTAGTATGATCTTCTGTTGTAATTATGGAACTCTGAATTTTGTACAAAGGAATCATGGTTTTTGATATAGGAAGTGTGGAATCATGGAAAAATGCAGGGGATCCAGGGAGACTGTATCACAGTTAGGCTTAGAATTACAGGGTCGCACCCAAAAGTGGTGGGACTGTTTTTCTCTGGCGCGAACGGAGCGGTGGAGGGGGGTCTGCCTGGCAGGGTAAGGTGGAGGGGGCTCTTAGCAACAGACCAACACCAACCTCAGTCGCCTGCGGGCTGTCGTTGAGTGAGGACACCGTTATTAGTGAAGCAAGTTTTTTCTCCGCGTCGAAAAACATAATGAATCTGAATTTAGAGCAACGTTATTCCGTGAAGTTTTGTGCGAAACTCGGGAAGACGGCAACTGAGACCCTCGATATGATCAAGCAGGCTTATGGGGACACTGCCTTAAGCCGTTCCACAGTATTCGAGTGGCACAAGTTGTTTAAAGAGGGTAGGGAGCTCGTTGAAGACGACCATCGCTCCGGACGGCCGTCGACGGCAAGGACCGACACGAATGTGGACAGAGTGAGGGCACTGCTGAACACAGACCGACCCTTAACCAGTGTAGAAATTGCAGACCAGTTGGGTCCGTCTGCATCCAACGTCCTACGCATTATTTCACAGGATTTGGCCATGCGTAAGGTGTGCGCCAAGATGGTGCCGAAAATTCTGAGTGTCGACCGACAGCTCCTGGCCAAATACGGCGTTGCCACGTTGACGCACCCGCCCTATTCTCCCGATCTGGCACCACCAGACTTCTTCTTCTTCTCCCTGATGAAAAGACAGCTCAAGGGACGACGTTTTGACTCGATAAAGGCCGTTCAAGAGGCTTCGACGAGGGTCATCAACGGCATCCCCAAAGAAAATTTTCAGCGGGCGTACGGGGAATGGGAGCTAAGTGTGTAGCAGCTCAAGGAGCATACTTTGAAGATAATTAAGTCGATGTAAGTATATCGTCAATAAAATTCTTGTAAAAAAATCAGTCCTACCACTTTTGGGTGCGGCCCTGTAGGAACAGTGTGATTAGTCCACACAGTTTCTCAAGAACAGATGCAAATTTATAAAATAATTTATAACTGTTGAAGTGTACCATCAGATGCAAAATGATGAATAGGAAATTAAGATGAAGAAAATTGATACAGAAGCGTTTACTGGGATGAAAAGAAAGAAGGACCAGAAGGAAATAAAGAAAATTATGAGCAAGGGCACGGATATGGGTACACAATAAGAAAAATGGGAACCTTAAAAAAAAATGTTGAAAGTCTTAAATGAAACTATAGAAAGAGTTATATTGGACAACGATAAGGAATAAATGGATTTCAGACCAGATGATTTGGACGATAGATGGGAGAAGGAAATGGAACAATGTAAAGACGGAGTTAGGTAGAGGAAATATCAAAGAGATAAATAACAAGCTGAGGCAGGGAAACTGTATGGCAAAAGAAACATGGTGGAAGACTCAGTGCAAGGATGGGGAAAGTTTACAAGGGTAGAGCGACATTGGTGTGCCTTAAAAGAAAATGATAGAATTATCAGGAAGTAAGAATGGGAAAGCCATGCACCGTATTTTAGATACATCAGGAAAATTATAAATGTAACCAGGAAAGACTTAAGAGAGACAGTAATAATACATTGAAGGACTATGTGGTGAATATACTATGTCAGGAAACGCTGATATTGAAAGATCACTTCTTCTTCCGTTAACCAAAAAAGTCATGACCACCGACTTTCAAGTCCCAGAAAACCAGCCTCCTCCCCCAACCTTCAACTTCCCCCTCTCCTCTGTCTGATGACTATATATTCAACAGCTGTGTGAGTAACTTGCACTTGATGATGCCACAAGTCGGTGAAATATATTGTATGGGAAATAAAGTCTGTGGAAAATTACAAACTCATTTAATATGGACCCTAAAAGTTTACTCTGTTGCTTTACCCAAAACACTATTATATCTAATTCTAAATGCATTAAGAGTAACAAAGGAATTGTGAATGGGGTCAAATGTAACTTCTGTGATAAATTGTCTCATTATGGTTGCACTGGGGTTAACAAATAAAATGTACGTGACCTATCCTAGGTATGCCGTGCCAGGTGTTTTGTTGAAACTAAAAGTAGTGTAATTAATTTTAAGTCATGAAATCAACTCTGCGCATTAGTTTCTTCTCTCAGAGAAGAAATTTCAACAGTAAAATTATCAAATGAAGCTCTCTTTCATGAGAAGTAGTAGTATTTAGGGTAGGCAACCAACAGCTGAGGTCATTTGCACCATTAGGGATGGACAGGAAAGGATGAAGGGTGGAGAGAAACCCGGTGTTGCCATTAGCCTGCTCTTTACAAAAGGTGCCAAGGGGTCCACAGCTTGACGTCCCATCCGACGGATGTTGTACTCACTCAAAGTTCTCTTTCATGATAACCAATTATGTGCAAAAGAAATAGAACTTCATGCAGGTCTGGTGAACTCGAAAGTAAGTGATCTTCTTTCAGTGCAGTCAATGATTCATCCCCTGTGATAACTTGCACTCTTTGAAGTTCTTGACTGGTGTTTTGGATGAGTATATCTCTTCCTAACACTCCCTGGTCATCTGTGGAGTGCAATCCTTATAGAGTGCACCGGATAAATACAAAATCGTCATTCATGCCCCCAGGGAATACAAAATCACTTCACTCTGACTGCCATGGCAGAGGCCTTTTGCATAAGAGAAATGGAACAGGGATAAACTAACCATCCGTGGTATCGTGAATCTGTATGCTTCACTGCGGGAAGTTGTGAAAAGCTGCATGGATTAGACTTTAACTAAAAATGATTTTATAAAAAAATATGTTTCAGGCGTGATATGGTGGAATATCATAATTAGTTAAAGGTCATCAAGACGACCTTTAATTCATCGTCAGGTCCACTTGACCTGACGATGATGTGGTTACACTGAAACCGGTCTCATTTATAAATTATTTTATTTTGTGAAAAATTGCCACTTGTTAATTAATAAAAATGATTTCATTGTAATTCTTGGTGGTACTAATGATGTATATCCAAATGACTCCAGAAATATATTGCAAACCCTGACCATGATCTTACTGAAACTTGAGCATGCTAATGTAGTCATTCCTACCATTTCAAGGCATGTTAACCAACTCATTTCTTCAGTTGTGCATATGGAGATTAAAATTGGTAATGGCAAACTTGATGAGTTGTGGCATTTGCACAAGAAATTTAACAGTGGTAAGAGCTGGTAATGTTGATCGAAATCTCCATATCACCCATGGGCTCCATTTAAATGTAAAGGGGAAAGATTGGTTTAGTCACAAACTTCTAGACTTGATTAATGACAAACATCCCAGTTTCTATGAATATTCCTCTTATCTGGATTAAAGCCCAAACTATGAATCCTGACGAGACACAGACGGACACTCCACTGCCAATGTGAATCACATAATTCCACAAGGTTTTAAATGTGATCAGACTGTTACCTCACCTGGATTGAACTTGAACCTGATTTCATCATATAATCAGAAACCTCTTCAAGGTTAGCAGCGAAGCAGTTTGAGACTTAAATGTTCCAGTGTTGGCTCTTTAACCTTATGCTATCATTGTGTGCAAAGTTTAAGAAATAAACTCTTTGATACTGAAATATTAATTAGTGAAGTGCACAAAAATGTTAGTGTGTTCTATTTTGTTGAACATTGGATGAAAGAAAGTGAGCTAGATTGTGTGAATATAGCTAGGTTTTCTGCAGCCTCCTGCAAATCTATTTACAAAAATGGTGGCGGAGGCATTTTTATCTGGGATGGTATCAATGTCAAGGTAATTAATGTAGTGAGTGTACAAAGCATTGATAAGCACTTTGAATATTGTGCCGTTGGAATGGTTAACCACTGGTGAACTATTGTATACCTCTGCAGATCTCCAAATCGTGATTTTAATAGCTTCTTGGACAAACTTATTTTGATGTTAGATTTATTATTGTGTAACCACTCTAATATGATCGTCTGTGGTGATTTCAGCATAAATTTTCTTGATGCAAACAATTAAATATTCTGGAAAATAATTAAAATTTTTCATCCACAGTTAGGAGTGGTAATCGTAATGCAAGCTTCCTTGACTGACTATTTACAAATATTTCTGATGATATTTTTACCACAAGGATCTTAAACCCAGGGTTCTCTAACCACAAAGCAGTTATAATAGCTACTGCTTTTGATTATCACAAGGAAGTCAGTTTAATGTGTCTGTAAGAGATACTTTCAAAATGACTCTATCAAATTATTTTGCCTACAGTTAGATAATGAGTTGTCGAAGGAACGTTATTTAGCCTCAAATTATAATGATAAATTAAATGCCTTTGTAAATAAATTCATACATTATTTTGAGATAAATGTCTCGTTAAAGTAATGCAAAGCCTCTAGGCTTCCAAAAAGTAAAATGCATTGGACAGATTCTAACAATTGAATTGAGTAGAAAAAAGAGGGAATTGTTCAGCTAATTTTTAAAGAATGGAGGTGAGGAATTTAAAAATATTTTTTAATTATTTGACTTAAATTTAATTTTAAAAAATCGGAAAAGAAGGCAAATCAAAATAACATGATACTGATACATCCACTTCCAGCAATGTCATAAAAACCAAATCGTCCATTATCTATAGAATATGAAATGGAAAGAAACTGTCAGTTCAAGCTAGTATTGCTACTACCCATAATGGCATCCTGGAGGAAACTCCCTTAAATGGCAGCAATATTGTAGATAACTACTTTGTGAATGCTCCAGAAAATATAGCTGCCAGTTAACTGTTGGTGCAAACAAAGACCCCAAATCCTTTGAGACAAATGAAGTAGGTCCACCACTATTAAGCCAATTACAATTATATCCAGTGACAAGCAAGGATTTTAATAGAAATTGGTCTGTCTCTTGGTAATAATCTGTCAGCAGGATTTCATTGAATTCCAGACAAGGTCAATAAAGCATCTCATCCATCTATTGTTAATGTAATGGTTTATTTATGTAACTTATCCCTTAGAGAAGATATTTTTGCTGATAAATTAAAAATTAGAAGGATCAAGACCATTCCCAAAAAGGGAGATATAAAAGTGGTCAATAATTATGGACCTATTACCTTGCTTACCGGATTTTCAAAGATCTTTGAAAAAATTATTCATAAACGATTGCTTTGGTTTTTAAATATTAGTTCTATTATTCTTCCAAATCTATAAGGGTTCAGTAAAACAATTTGAATCTACCTCACTTAACCCCTGAAGCCAGTATAGGTATTTAAATGCTTGGGCCCCAGTCGCGGTATTTGATTTTTCTAAAATCTCTCCCTGTTGAAACATTGTTGAAAATAATTTATCTTTTTAAATATTTATCCTAAAATTTAAAAAAAAATTACCTTAAGTTAAATTGCTTATTCTATTTAGTAAAAATGTATGCAGGTTATGTTTCTTATTTTCACTTCTTTGTTTGCCTTTAAGTTTCGAACCTCCATTCTAAAAGTTCAGTTTTGTTGATAAAATTTGAAACAATCATCTCAATATAGGCTTGCATTGCAATCGGGGCACTAGTACCCTGTATCCCTCTTTTCACCTCGTGCAGAGCACACCGGACATCATCTTAGAGGCCTGGACTTCTTCCCGGTCGGCCGTATCTATTCAACGACCAACACTTCATCACTTGAACTTGCACTATAACGCCCAATACTCACTTCCCTTTCTCCGTCCAGGCATTCTACTTTATTCTCTTCAATTCGGACTCTCTACACGTTCTACTTAATCTTCACTCAAAAAAAGCTTATCCCTCTTGGAATCCATTACGGGGGTTATATACCAAGCTTTTTTACGTCTCTTTCTCAAGAAAGAAATCTAACACCTGAGGCTATAGCAGGTGGTGAGGACTTTTGCCCTTGCAAATGTCATGAGGAAACAAAAAGAAAGAATGATACACGAATGGTTCCAGAGAAATTAGCAAGGGAGTTCATATCAAGCAATGAAGACGAACAGAAGGTGAGGTCAAAGGGTAAATGCAAAGAACTCGCATATCTCATAACGACGGACTTGATGGATTAATCTTCCTTTTGGAGTGCCTTTTCATGCAGCCGAAACAGAGCGATTTGGAAGAATCATTACCTAAAATGCAGAAAAAAATTCAAAACCGAGGGAGCAAAGCGACGAGTATGGCGTACGTTGATCCTCGGATACGGCTTGCTGACAGCGCCATATCACGTACTGAGAACTGTGCTGAGGGGTTAATAATTATTTAACAAAAACCCTACATATAGTAGATAACGACAACAATTTGGCAATGAAGGTATTCTTGGATCTAACCAAACCTCTTGACATTTTTGACTACGATAATCTCCTTGGAAAGCTGGGTAAATATATAATAACTGATGTGGCCCATGACTGGATGAATTCTTATTTCAGTGATTGCAAACAGCCTGTTGAAATATCCCACTTCAACAGAGGTTTGCATCGTTTAGAAAACTTATGTTAAAAAAGTATATATATATGTATATGTTTATATATATATATATATATATATATATATATATATATATATATATATATATATATATATATATAAACATATACACACATATATACATATATATATATATATACACACACAAAGATATACACATTCAAACACAAAATCCCGCCAAACGACAAACAAATACTCATTCACATAGAAATAGATATTAGGAAAGGGATAGGAACAACTATAAAGGACGAACACATTGGAGGTGGGGAAGGCGGAATCAGGCAAATCACAAGTGTAAAAATATTTCCTAGGCCGGGACTTGAAATCCGGATCTTTACACTTGCCGGGCGGATGCTCTCACCCACTTGAGCTATCCAGGAAACGTAATTGTCACGGAGATCTGCAATGCTTAATGCAACTTTATGGGTAATATATGTCTAATATTAATACCTGGTTCATTCCAGGAATCAATGAGTCAGATAAATACCTGCTCTATTGTTCCGAGTTTGAATAGGGGTCAGAGGGTGGGAGAGATGATAAAATGGAGACACTATAGCATTTATCAAAAGGGAGTGTTTTGTTGCTCATTCATATTTTCATATTATTTTAAACATTGACGGTCATGGGACTGCCAAATGGTTTATTATTCTCTCAATATTTTTTTTCAATTTTCCTAAGCTTTAAAAATTGGCAAATCAAAAATATATTAATACATGCCAATATTTCTTGGGGTGGGACCATGTTAACGTTAAATGTTGAAAACGTTTTAACACTTTAACGTACTGAAACATTTTGTAAGAGTTGAAAGTTTCGTAAAAATAGATTTATTTCAGATATTGCTACAATGCCTCAAAATTCTTCAAAGTACATCCCTTAAGAGCGGCGACACCGTTTTTCCAGAGGCTTTTCCGTGACTCGAAGGCTCTATGGCAGACGGATTCCGGAAGGTCCTTAAGGGTACGCATGTAAGTTTCTTTGACGGCACTTAATGTCCAATAGTGGTGTCGTTTGAGGGAGGATTTCACTTTTATAGAGAATAGGAAATAGTTTGCTGGCGCCTATTCAGCATTGTAAGGGGGTTGGGTAATCGTTGCGATGACGTTTTTTATCAGGTTGTCAGTTACTTTGGAGCAGGTGCTTTATGTCTTCGGGACGAGTTTAGCGTACATCTTTCGGGTCACCAAAGTTTCATTAATAATTATATGCACTGTCATCTCCACAATGCCAATGTACGATATGTGATCATGCGAACCCTTAACCGAAGATTTGAATTCAGCACTTCACGCGCACGTCAGGAAAAAGTCATTACCGATACTTTTTATACAGACATTGTATGATAGATTCTTCGCACAGTTTGAGTACTACGTGATGTGAGTTGCTTTGTTCATCCTTTCTATATTATTTAAAATCCCATAATATTTCATTTGGGATGTTAAATATTTTGTGTCTAAATACCTCGGGTTTTGAAAATTTTCCTTCGAATAAATTACTTTTTTTCGAAGAGATTGAAGATAAGTAAAATGTCGTGTCAAGAGCACTTAGTTAACAATATCGTCGCGTGATGCCGACACAGCGACGAAGTATTTCGAAGTAGTAACCATTTTATCCGCCAGAGAGAGACCATTTAGAATATTCTATAAAAATATTGTTCTACATTTTCAGTTGCCCTTAAATTCAGATAAAGCGCAAAAGTTTTCAAAGAAGTAAAAAAATCTTTATTTCGGTGCTATTTTTGATTTTATTCTTTCTAAGTAATTTTTATGCTAAAGATTTAGAACTGATAAAGATAACGTTTATAAGCCCATAAATAATAAATCGGTTGGTTTTTAATAAGTTATTTATTCATATAAAATTAATTCGTCAGTTTTAGATGAATATTTTCGCGAAGAGTGTTCAATTCTTTATCTGAAGTGAGCAAATGACCGGAAGTGGAGGCCTTCGTACGCCCTCTAAAATGGAACGAGAACCGGCGAAGAGAGTATATAAAGGCTTGCAGTTGTCGAGTGAAGTGCTTCCCGGTGCGAGGTCACCATAACCCGTAATTCATTTCCAAAATAAGCGTTCTTTTATGCACGGGAAGCCTTAGCGGATTAACATCTAAAATGGCTCTAAGCCAAACGACAGTGGTGAGTAGCGAATATACGTTGCAACCATTTCTGTGAAGTTTTAATGAGTATTTCGACATCTCGGGCGAAATGGCTGCGAAAATGATGACACATCATAAATGTCTTTAACACTATTGCCATCGTGTGGATGATATTGCTTTTTCCTGTGACACATTGTTACCATCAAGTTTGGAAATTCTATGCAGGATAATATTAATAAGGGCGCATTCCGTTGTTGAACGAGTACTGGGGATAGAAACATGGTTTTGTCACAAATCGCGGAAAGTTTGAACATGATGTTGGGGAATGATTTTAATTTTCGTAATTTATTTTGCCAAAGTCTATATTGTCAATGGTACGTCTATATCGAATGTAACAACGGTTCATTCAGATTTTCTAAGGGTATGTGCTCGAATATTCTAACGCCGTCGGAGAATCAGAGACTTGTTTTGTCATGTAACAGGTCTTTCATATCGAGTTAAAGTTTCAAATGTTATTCTTCCTATAAAACACTAATAAAGATAGGTTAGTTACGATTGAAATTTTGTTCGGTTTTAATAATTTAAGTCTGGAAGGGGAACCTACTTGTATGTGCGAAGGCAATAAAATTGACAGTTGGCATTGGGAGTGCCAGGCGTCAATACCAGTAATTTATGCGATTGTTTCTGATTGAATGAAATGGTAATTTGGTGTCGTCAACTCTCTCCTGCATGCATTTGTTTCGGAAACCCTTCCGCGCCATCTCATAGTGGAAGGAAAGTTAAAAGATTTTGTTATGCAAACTGTGTGAAGGTTGGTGAACTATAAGACGTGGATTAAAATCTAGGCAAGGTATCATTTCATTAGATACTCCTTCAGAAATTCCCTTCCTCAGACTTAAGGAAAGTTAAGTAAAAAAGCCAAATCGTTTAAGCTTTAGCTGGGAAAAACTGCTTTTCAAGTTACACCGATTGCAATGATCCTCTTCAAGAAATCGGCATGGTAATCCCTTGATATATGGGCATTACTTGCTCCTTCTCAGCGTATATTCCTGTTTTTGCCTAGGGTTGGTAATGTTGATTGTAAGCATCACGTTAATGGTTCGGGAAACCTGTACGGAAGTTTTGAGAAAATTCATTGGGCATTGTATACATTTTGAATGAATGCTTTCCTGTACTCATCCTGCTTCCCATCTCTTAACTGCTTTCCTCACAAGCTTGCTTCAGGCATGCTGCCATCCCTAATTTCCCGTTTAAAATCCCAAAGCCTTCTCCGGATTGATATTCCCATCTTTGTGGATTTTTTATTTGTGTTTTTAATTTTTTTGTTTGTTTTTATTTCTGATATCAGGGGCATTTAACTTATTGGTACTCACAGCTGCTGGAATGAGTCTTTTGCACATGTTTGCCCATGTGCGCACTCTCAGTATTGGCTTTTTCCAACTATTTTGATATGAAGTACTACTATATTCTGATTATTCTTTGCCTAAATTGGGTATCATTAAGAGGCATTGTGCAAAGTAAAAGTTATAGAAATTTTGTGCAAATTGAGGAAAAAATAGTCCATCCTCATTTTATTGTGCTTAGTTTCAAGTGCTATTCTTAAGTCTAAATGAGTGTGTGTTGATAGTTCCTTTGGAAAATGTCAAGTTTAATAAATTCTATGGTATTATTGGGTTTTTGAATCAGGATTTGAACACAAGGCCATGAGTGTGTGAACCAAGTGATCTCTGCCCATAGGAGGGATGATCTCTTGTAATGATAAAACCTCAATAACCAATCGGTCATTTCAGATTCTTACTGCATCATTCTCTATTCACATATGTTTTTTACACTATCATATACCACATTCATATAATCACAAATTACAGCCCAGCAAAACTCACTTTCTTTGTAAGTCTCGGTAACCACAATCCAGTCCAAATTCTTTCATGGCACACTCATTCCTCGCCATCAATCCCAAAGGTATTTCTGTCTATTAAGGGCAGGTTGTGGGTAGTCCCTATAACAGCTGTCATTGCTCTTATTAACCCTGTATTGTCCTCCATATCCTTCCAAAAGCCTTCCCACATTTCCTTCCAGAGTGACTCTCAAACTACACAGTGCCACTACCTCTCAATATTGCCACCTCCTTTAGAATTGGCCTAGCAACTTTCTCTCTCCTGCTATCACATTGAAAAATTTTCATATGTGTTCTTTTCCCTTAGACATGTTTTCTCAATTCTTCACCATACCCTCACCTCAGTGGCCTCCTATGTATACCCATCCTCTGGCCTCATTTGGGACCCCACTTATATCCATAATGAGTTATGCTCCATGTTGAAGCCTACTAATCTTTTTCTTTTTGTCTAAACTTGGCAAACTAGTCATTCCTTGCCAACTCTGCATTGCTTCTTCTTTTAGTCACAGTTATTCTCCTTCCACTGCACCCATTTTCCTCCAAAATACTGCCCTTATATATATATATATATATATATATATATATATATATATATATATATATATATATATATATATATATATATATATAAACACGGATGAAGATTTGTACAATATAGAGAAACAAAGAAAGGACACTCACAATATGTCATTTGACGTTTTGACAGCTCGGCTGTCGTCTTCAGAATGGCGTTCTCGGGGAAGAGCGGAGAGGACGTGTGCAGGGGAGAGGTGGGGGAAGGAGAGGTAAGGGACCAATAGGAAATGAACAAGGGGATGGGGGGGATATGTAGGCAGCCATATGATGCATTCAGTGGGCTTGGTTCAGTGCGGGCGGTTTGAATGATTGGGCCACCCAGATATGCGCCATCTCGCAGGTTCTCACCTCTATTATACTAGCAGATTTAGGAAGGATTTCAATCACCGAAAAGGAGAAGCAGTCATCAAAAGATTGATTGTGGGGAGCAGTGTGAGTAGGGATGGGATAATTTAGAAAGGTGGGAGATTTGGTGGAATATCGGTGGTTATTCATACGGAGGGAGAGTGCGGTCGTGCATTCGCCCACGTAGAAGGCAGGGCAGAAGTTACAGGAGAGGCGATATAAAATATTTTTTGAGGTACAGGTGGCGAGTGGTTGGGAGTTGGTACTGAGTGAGGGGGAGGGTCTTAGAAGAAGACAGCATTTGCAGCGTGGGCGGTTGCATGGTGCGGATAGGGGTGGGAGAGACGGGGGTGCTCGCAGTTGGTTTTGTGGACTTGAAGATGTCTCGCAAGTTCGACGGGTGTTTAAACAAAACAGAGGGACAATGTGGGAATAAAAGTGATGTGGACTGAGTGTTATTGACAATTGGGAAGAGGTCACGGATTAGATGTTTAATTTTGTGTGTTCCGGGGAAGAAAGTGGTGACAAGATTAGGGCATTTTGGGTGGTTTGGTTTGGGGAGGGGAGTGTATTGGGTTGACGGTTTGAGGATTTTACTATTTAGTAGTTTTTAGGGTACCCACATTTTCTGAGGGATTCATGCAGCTGGTCCAAGTATTTCTGTTGGGAGGGGGTGTTGTTGCAGAGACGGAAGCCATGGATTGAGAATGAGAATGGGATGGAGCGCTTTGTATGGGGTGGATGGCAGCTGTCGAAATGAAGATATTGTAGCTTATTAGTTGGTTTAATGTGGACTGAGGTGTAGAACATAATGCTTTGGAGGTGAATGTCGATATCTAGGAAAGTGATATTCGAATTGGATATAGAAGTGAACGATACTGAGGAGGAGTTGATAGAGGAAATAAAAGAAGATAAAGTTTCGTGTCCGTTGGACCAAAGGAGGAAAATATCATCGAAATAGCAGGCCCAGAAGAGTGGTTTGAGGGTTTGTTGTTGCAGGAAGTCGTGTTCTAGTTAACCCATTAAAAGATTGGCATATGTAGGAGCCATACGCGTGCCCATTGCAGTGCCTTTTATTTGTAAATATATTTTGTCATTGAATTGAAAGGCATATTTGGTGAGAACGATTTGGCTGAGTTCGATGAGGAAATCTGTGGATGGGGTGTGTGGTGTGGATCGTAGGGAGAAGTAATGTTTCAGGGCTGCTAAGCCTTCTTTGTGGGGAATGGAGGTGTACAGAGATGTAATGTCTATCGTGGCCATGAGAATGGCCGTGTTGTGTGGAATTGGGATAGAATGTAGACGTTCCAGAAAGTGGTGCGAGTCTTTGATGTAAGAAGGGAGTGAAGTGGCTATTGGTTGAAGGTGGTGGTCTATTAATGCGGAGATTCGTTCAGTGGGTGAGTTGATGCTGGAGACAATAGGGCGTCCGGGGTTATTAGTTTAGTGGATTTTGGGTAGCAAATAGAAATGGGGGGTCTTAGGATTAGGTGGCGAAAGAATGGATATATCTTTGGGGGAGAGACCTTCTTTGGGACCGAAATTGGAAAGAAAAGAGAGAATATCCTTTTGGTATGAAGGGTTTGCATCTTGGGGCAGGGGAGCATAGCAAGAAAGGTCATTTAATTGGCGAAATGCCTCAGCGTTATAGTCTTCTTTGTTTAACACGACGATGGATGACCCTTTGTCCGCTGTTGTGATTATAATGTCTTTGTTTGACGCTAAACGTCTGAGAGCTTGTCTCTCAGAGGGGGAAAGGTTATCTTGTGGCTTAAGGGAATCTATGAATTTTTTATTGGAAATCTTTCAATCCTCGCATTTGAAATTAAAACTACTACCCTGTAGTCCTGATATGCTAAGCCTTCACTCTTTTCAAGGATGAAAAATAGAATTACCTGAATGAGCCTGCGCAAAATTCCTCCTTCTTAAATACTAATTATGTGAAGGAAATCTCTTACTTTCCCATCTTGCCATCTATTATTTCTGGACCTGACCTAATCTTGTGTGCAAAGCACTCCATTAGCGTTTATAAGCTGGCTCACCTAATCTCTTTACTCTTTGAGTTCTTTTACATTTTATTTCAGGCTTTGAATCTCTTCTAGCTCCCCCTAATACATTTGCTTGTTTCTCGTATAGTCAGGTTATTTCCTTGTTGCATCCAGGCAATTCTCTTTTTTGTGTAAAACTTTTACTTTTCACTGTCTTTGTTCATGTATCTTCCTTTATCCATCTCCACTCCTGTATCCTTAGACTTCTACTTAGCATTTATGGTTACTTAATCACTGTTAATTAAGTTAATGATTCAGGATTCCACCTTGGCTCATTCCTACCTGTCTGAATTGTTTTAAATTTTAAATTGCATTCTTGACAGCTAAATTACGCAATAAATCAGAAAATATGTACAAGCTATTTCTTCCTCCTTATGGTTGCTTGTCCTCATCTTTGGTGTCAGTTGCAATCGCTTGCATCTTTCCTAGGTTTCCAGCGTGTCCACTAGTTCTATTTGAATGTCCATGAGCCATAAGGAGTGAATTGTTAGTGTAACGAAAGATGCAACCATTTGTATCTTCATCCCTCTGTGTTCATCTGTCTGGGGTGTTCATCCGTAAACACAATGAATGGCTGTGGAGATGTTTATCACCCATGTATTTTTCCCTCCAATATCCATTAAACCATTGAGTCACTAAGCAATTCTAATTACTACATTTTGCTGCAATATGAAGCAAAAATACGTTCAATAACAATTTCTTTTGTTTTATAAGCGTCCTAACTCCCCTTTTTTGACTGAGATCCCAGCATACATATTTACGTTCTTGTTTTAGAACTCCAGATCACCATAAAAGACGTTGAGGATTTCCAAGCTTCCATGGACAATATCTCATTATTATTTGATGGTGTTGGTAGAAAGTATGCACACATGCCACGTACAATTTTAAATGAAATTCATTGAGCTTGGAAGTTAAAATTTTTAATTGTGAAAAGATGTGAATGAATATGAGTGTGCAAGTATGGATAGTGAAATTTGTTGGTACTAAATTCTTTTGGCCGTTGATAATTGAAGAAATTATGTACCACCGACTTGCCTAGATTATGTGGTCCACGAGTTTGCGTAATCACATAGAAACGGTGGCTGGTTTAGACTTCATGGGACTAGGAAATTCATTGAAATTCCAACTATGTACTTACGGATATTCCACTGCTATAATTTTGGCACTATCTTCTTTCCTTTGCTAAGATGAAGTTCTGATCCATCCCTTTTATCGGAGTGTTCAAGTGGTGGTCCACTCTCTGTTCCTTCTTCAAAATAACCAATTCAGTTAAAACATTTCCTTCGCTCAATAAAGGCAGAATAAAATTAATTTCCCATCAGTATGCCTTTAGCAAACAGCCATTTGTGAGGTAGTCGCTTAAAATTTGAGATCACACACATATCTGAAGTGGGAAAACCAGGCAGCTGAGGCAGACGTTCGTTTATATTCTTCATCGTTATTAGAAAAAAGAGCTATTGTCGCCGTGATAAAGCTAGAAAAAGTGCATAACTTCAGCAATGTTTAATATAGTCATCTCTCCTTCAAAAATGGCATGTACGTATATTCAGGACACATGTATCTTTTTCTGATGCATCTAGCGATGACTCTGTATTTTGAGAATTATTTGAAATATTTTTTTAACATTATCATTTTTACATTTCTTTGTTGACCCTCAAAGGATTTCGAATGATGCGCAACTATTTGAACTCCGGCCGATAACTTTTTAATTAACTCGATGGAAGTTAGTAAACCATGGAGTGTGTAGAATTCTTTGCAAAAGTGAACAAGATTTGAGTGAAAAAATGACATTCTCTCTAGAAAGATGTCTTTCAGGAATGACTCATTCATTATGAATGATTCTTCTGCTTGAGCTCTATGATTTATGTCTGCTTAATGTCTTTCATTCACAATTGAAAATTAATGAAAAGATTAGAATCACTTGAGAAATGAGAAAGGTTTCATCTAAGAACCTTGACAATCAGGACATTCAAAGAATGAGTGATTTTTTTAAGAATCATCAAGTGTTGTGAGAACGTGAAGAATGTGTGCGATAAGAATCATGGAAATGTGGGAAATATTATGATGTTCAGCACCATTTTTGTGTAATGATTGAATTGTTTCAAGTCATTGCTTAGCCAATTCAACTTAGTCTTATTGTTTACTTGCGATTGGAGTAAATTTATTAAAGTCAATTCAAGAAGGTGACCGAAAACTGTATAAGTAAGCTTGATAATGAGAAATATGCATAAGTACTGAAAGTGTTCATCTATATAATTCCAAAGCATGAGGATAAAAAACAAAGTTAACCTTTTATTGGCAAATTGAAAAAGTCGTGGAGAACAAGTTCTATATACAGTATTCTTATCTGTTCACTTAACAAAAGTCTGCCATTTTACCATTGTTTCCAATTATTATTTTTATATATGCATTGGCTCTATATTTTACGTTCCATTTGCATTTTAGGAATAATCCATTTTCCGAAGTGAAAATTTTGAGACGCGTTACCCTTCTCTATTATCATCTAGTCTTCTTTTACATTATAAAAAAACCTAGCACAATGCTGAAATATTTCCACAACCATACATGTGGAGAATATACTTGAAAATAGTGGAGGCAAAGGATAAATCGTTTATTAAATGTATAATATCATCATATAGTTGCAAAAGTTATGATGAACTTAGCTATAATGATATTAGTATTTGATAATGTCTGTTCAAAGATTGAAATTTAAAGATAGTATTTTGGACATCCTCTTAGGCTTCAGACTCCTTTCCGAAAAAGTTGATCCTGCTTTGGCAATAATTATTTCACTAGGTGCCCAGCTATACACTACCTTCCTTTTTGACTGGAAAATAGTCTTAGATAGACCCTTAATATTTCCAATGCCACTGTTCTGAATCATCATGCTGTGTAACGGATAGGATTCACTTAAATGTTTATCCATCTCTATGACGGATGCAGTATTTGGAGATGTCACAAATTTTGTCCCTTCCTATTGGATCTAAATGCTTGTACAGATTGGGAAAGAGTCGATGTTGCCACAAGTGTATGTGTTCGGGCATGTGTGTATTTCATTCTCATCAAAACGCACTCTTGCTGCATTTGAAAATATGCTAGGGTAATTTGAAAAATCCTCAGAATTAAATGGCTCACCGCTGCTTATCTTTTTAATTTTTCAATTTAGTCTCCCTGTATAATGCACTTGGTCCAGTGATGTTTTAATGTCTTGATCCCATTTCGAAAATTAGATTCCTTCAGGCCTACAAAATACTCATCTGCTTTGGCTGTTAGGTCTTTATTTGAAGAGAATCTCCATCCACTGAGGAAAATTTTGAGCTTGGGGAAGAGATGGAAATCTGATCGATCCAAATCAGGCAAATGAGGTAACGATTTGTGTCTTGGTTCACGTATTTTTGCCATGCCATGCCACCCCACCAACTTTATACTCCACCCAATTACATATCCTCTTAAGTTCCACCCTGATTTGTTATGATCAGTTGTGATAAAATAAGATCTAGTTTATTTGATATCTCCCATGCATCTGTTTCAGCATCGCAGAAGCGAGCAACAATATATTCAGGTTGCATAACAGTGATGAGCTCAATGATAACATTCTTCAATTGAATAATAAATATGATATACAAGTAAATGTAATGATCTAAATATGTCAGAGTCAAACTAGGCAGTACTGATCATCTGGGGTAAAAATAACATCCAGTATTTCACATTAATCCATGGAGAGGGTAAAAAAAGAAACTTTGCACTTCCACATAAAGATTTACTACTTAACACGACCATGGTTTCAATACTGTGCGTCATTGTCAGGTGACATGCGTGAAAAATTTTCCAACTGAAATAGCCTGACTCCAAGAGGGGAGTAAGGGAGAGGGGGTAAGTTGAGTACTGGTGCAGCAACCTATCGGTGGGCCAGGGGAGGGGGAGGGTATGTATTCAATGGTTTCTGGCTCAAATTTGTGGGGAATGTGTGACTGTAATAGAGGGGAGAATGTTGGGCAAACGAGGGAAGGGCAGGAATAGGATAGGGATGTTGAATGGGATGAAGGGAGGAAGGAAGTATTGGGAATTAAAGTGTTAATAAAAGTATTGTTACTTGGATTTCCCTAAATTATAATTTTGAATTTCAATTGGAATTTTGGCACTGGTTTTTCCGTATGGAAAGCATTTTACTGTAATTACTTATATTTCAAAAATTTAATCATAAATACTTGCATTCAGTTAAAACATTGAATTAAAATGTTTGCTGAAATGTTCTTGTTTATCCAAGTGTATAACTTTTATAAAGTCACTGCATATACATGTATCCACTTTAATATTTGGGTTGTTCAATAAGTCTTGAGGATAAAATAGGAAAACAAATTATATCGGGTTGATTAATTTTGTCCTTCAACATCTGTGATCCCTGGCCACAGCTCTATAGTGAGTGTATCCAATTGTTCAGTTGAAGGTGTACAGGAGCGTGATGGAGGACGTGATAGCTGGTGTCCGTGAGCTGTTCCTAGACGATGGTGTGGATGAGCAGGTGCTCATAGAATTGCGACACATTTGGGAGAACAAGCTGCTGTCCTCAAAGGCAATTGACCTGAACCCTGAGGCACCAGAGCCCCAGCCTCCAGTGGTCACTCCTGGCACCACCGTTGCCCACCACCACCACCACCCGACTCCGCCACCACCTCTGGTCAACACAGCCACCACCACTGTCACCACCACCGCCACTGGTGCCCATTCGACAGCAGTGACGCCTGGGAGCCAATCAGGTCATTCAGGTCTTCTTTGCTTCCCCTGGCTGTGCTCTCAATATTCCCAGGTTTGGGGGGCGGGGAGGGGGTCGGAGTCACTCAGCAAAACTGAGTTTAGTGCCCTCCTGTGGTGAAACTCGACCACCACAATTTCATTATGAATCAGGAGGCCAGAGTTTCACAATTCATTGGTCAGTGGTATAATTTTAAGGGTCGATGTTTTTTTCTGTAACTGGAAATTGAATATATGTGCATGAAAAATTTGATATTTATGGTGTGTGAAAATGTCATGGGTTAAATAGTAGATCACATGGTTTTTTGGAGCTATTCCGTAAGTAGATATGAATAACAGGGGTGATTCAGCAAGTTCTAATGAAAAAACAGAAAAACCAATTACTTAGGGTGGATTTTTTTATTTTTAACATTTTTACCTTTTAGCTCGGTGCACTTTCCTAGTGTTTCTGCAAACTTTCCCCACAACAACCACTTTCAACTTACAGCTACCATCTGCACTGTCGTACGGAGGCATAGAAACCTCCTTCCTCACTGATATTGTGCCCATAGATGGTATCACTACTCACATGTTTTTTTTCTCGCGTGTTTGCACAACTGAGTAGACACCATGTGAAATTACAAGCCATTCCATTTTAGCAGTTTGCTGTAGGCAGCCATTTGTATCAGTTGCAATGGGTGTGTTTTGTGAAAGGGAACAAAATTAAGTATCGTGCAGTGATAAAATTCTTAGTGCAAGAAGGTTTAACCTTTTGCACTCGGATATCGAGTATGACTTGACACGGTTAGCAACGGCAGCAGCTTGTATGTCGAGTAATACCAGACATGGAGTTTCACCACGAGGGGAATTGGGATTTTTGTCTATTTTTCCAATAACTTGTCATCATCTGCATGAAAGGACAAGTAAAGTAAAGCTTAATTAAAAGCATGGCTTGTTTTATAAATGAATAGTATCGACATAAATGTCGTCTCCAAAGGATGTCACCACCTATGCAGATGTTTGTTGTTATCTATTTACTGTGTTGCAAGTTCTTTTTCATTTGCATTGTTTGCCCTTCATTACTTAGAAGTCAGCTAAATGTAAAGCAATGTCTTTGAGATATTATCAGTGTCTGAAAAAAGATCGCCAGATGTAAATTTACCTCAGTCAGCTGTTCTGTAGTTCATTGCTTTCTAGTTTGGACTCTTTAATTTCCTTTTCTTCCTAGTGTCCGCTGTCTCATCAAAGATTCTGCCTGCTCTCTTCCTATCTATTGCATAGTCAGGAATCTTGAGTAGGAGGGTCCAAGATGTGATCTATTATATTCATAGTAAAACACAAACCTTAGCCCTTTACCTGGAGTCATGCTATTTTGGGGTTGCATCATCATTGTTTGAGGAGTGTCCAAGACTAAAGTGATTGATTCATAGTAACTCGAACCCTAGCACCTTTTCTTTGTCGTGCTTTTTTGAGGTTGCATCATCCTCCTGTGGTAAAGAACCTTCCTTATCTATGTCCCCGAGGTTTGCTTACATTTATAGAAGCATAACGCAGATGTTTTCCCTGATGACACAGGGTTCTCTTACAACAGATGCTTTCCCTTTAGTTGGACGAATGGTTTGCCAGCTAGTAGTTGCTCATTCTGAACGATTTTCACCTCCTCACAATGGATAAGTATTCCAAAGAATTAGAAAGTAGCGACGAAGAACTGACGGATTTATTGACAAATATAGTAGTGACGAAAGTGAGTTATCTGAGAATGCGTTTGGAGATGATGAACCAGTCGCTGGTCCAAGTGGAACTATGGAAAAGAAAACGTCCAAAGATCAGGGTGAATGTAGTGACAGTGATGTTGAATTCATACAGACAAAACGAAGACACACAATTGTTTATTCAAGTGATGGTGGTAGAGATATAGGTGATAGCATTGTGCATCCGGGCATAAGGCCCAGTGAAATTAGTGTTTATAGTAGAAAACCAGAAAAAGAGAAGTGGAATGCTGTATCTGTGAATGACCACGAGCCTAGCAGAATCCCCTTCTCCACTGGTCAGTTTCGTGTTGGACCTCGAGTTCCTTCTGAATGTGCCACACCTATAGAGTTTTTTCAGTTGTTTTTTACAGACACATTGATACAAAATATAACGGAAGAAACTAACGAGTATGCTAGGCATAAAATTAGCCAGAAAGAACTATCGCAGCGATCCACTTGTAATAATTGGAAAGATGTGACGATTGCGGAAATGAAGGCTTTTCTTGGCGTAATACTAAATATGGGTGTATTGAATCACCCTAACTTACAGAGTTATTGGTCCACGGATTTTGAGTCTCATATACCATTTTTTCGAGCTGTTTTCAAAAGAGGAAGGTTCTTGCAAATATTTTGGATTTTACACTTGAAAAATGATCAAAAGTCAAGTAAAGATTTGAGAACAAGAACCGAGAAGGTAAGCTGCTTCTTGTCATACCTTGAAATGAAATTTAGGGAGAGATTCTGCCCTGGAAGGGAGATTTCTGTTGATGAGGCTGTTGTTGGTTTCAAGGGAAAGATACACTTCATCACGTATAATCCTAAAAAGCCAACAAAATGGGGTATTCGTCTATATGTCCTCTGAGATTCCAAATGTGGTGGCGTGCATTCATTTGTCCCTTATTATGGTGGAATAACAACTGAAACATTGGTGAGACCTGATCTCCCTTTTACTAGCAGAATAGTTTTAGAACTGCATGAAAGATTGAAAAACTCAGTATCTGGTTCTCAAGGCTTTCATTTCTTCACTGACAGGTATTACACTAGTGTCACTCTTGCAAGTGAATTGCTAAAGGAAAAAAACACACTTGACTGGGACAATAATGCTCAATAGGAAAGATAATTCACCTGTGATCAAACATTCAAAGCTAAAGAAAGGAGAGATAGTGGCTTACAGGGATGAAAATGTAATGCTCCTTGCATGGAGAGACAAGAGGATAGTCACAATGCTCTGTAGGTGAGACACTGCAGAGACTGAGTCTGTGGAAAGGAGAGTTAGTGGTGGTGGGAATGAAATAGTTTTCAAACCCAAGGTTGTGACAAACTATACAAAGTTTATGGAGGGAGTTGAAACAGCTGATCATTACACAAGCACGTACTGTTTCATGAGTAAGACTCTAAAATGGTGGCGTAAATTATTTTTCTGGGGGCTTGAGGTTAGTGATGTAAATTCATATATATTTTACAAAGAATGCCAACAAAGAAAAAATGAAAAACCGATCTTGCATGTGAAATTTGTGAGGAAACTAGTACACGATCTCTTTGGAGAATTACGAGATGGTACACAAACTTCCAGGGTTAGATTACCATCCACAAACATAGAGCAACGTTTAGATGGAAAACTCCATATAATCACACCTCACCCTAACAAAAAACATAAAGATTGTGCGGTTTGCTCTAACCGAGAAATCAAAGGAGGAAGAAGAGAGACGATATATATCTGTGAGACATGTGAATGTAAACCAGGTCTTCATGTTGGTGAATGCTTCCAAAAATATCATACCATGAAAAACTATAAAGTTTAAATTATGGTTTATCAATTAATTTATCAATAATTATGTCAAAAAATCCAAATAAATATGTTTGTATGAAAAGAAACTCCAGTTTTTCATTCTAGTGCCAAGCTTAGTAAATTTGGGTTGTTTAAAAATTGGATCCCGAGTAGACGAAGGCAATCGAGAAAAAAAGCACCAGAGTGCAAAGGGTTAATGCCAAAATTTGAATTCATTTGAGGAATGTATATGTAACTGTTCTCCATAAATATCCACTGCGAAGAAAGGGGAGTCCGAGTTAAAGCAGAGTCATTAAAGCCTCTGAGATGATCATCCACATTAAGGACGTTCGGAAAGTGCAACCACGCACCGGAAATCATGGGAATAGTGCACGATATGATTTTGGAAGATCGGTGCACGAAGTTGTGTGAAATTCCTGAAAATGTGTAGGAGATATCGTGAGAACACATCGGTCACATTTTGAATAAGGAATTGCACATGACAAAGTTTAGCATGCCATCATGAGTACCGCTGTGCTCGCCATAGATCAAAAAAGCATTTGGACAACACTTTCCAAACAGTGCTTGGCATGTTTTAAGAAAAACAAGCGTTATTTTCTGCATCGATGCATAAAAATAGAGAAAACATGGATTAGCTATTGCACGCCAGAATCAAAACAACAGTCCATACAGCGGATAGAGGGCATTTTTCAGCTCTGAAGAAGGCGGAGGTGGTGTCCTCAGCAGGAAAGGTCATGTTGTCAATTTCTTGGGATATAAAAGGAATTTGTCGGTTGGCTGTCTTGAAACAGGTTGAACAATGACTGGGGAATACTATTCTTAACTTCTAATGAAACTGGACGTAAAAATTCCTGAAAGCAGAATTGACCTGCAAAGGTAAAAAACTGTTATCCATCGGGACAGTGCCCCTGGCCGCAAAAGTGTTTTGGCGATGTGAAAATTGAGGGATTTGCACAACTATGAACTGCACTGTGGACATCCACCCTTTTCATGGATTCAGCTCCCTCAGACCTCCTTCCACCTCTTCAAAAAACTCAACATTATCATCTGTGGTCAATGTTTTTTGTCCAATCAAGAAGTAGTTGTGGTTGTAGTTGAGTACTTTGCAGCACTTCTGGAAGAACGCTACAGAGATGGAATAAAGGCACTTGAAGACCACTGGATGAAACATTAGTATTAAAGGCGATTATGTTGAAAAATAAAACTTTTTTGGAAACATATACTGTCATTTTCATCATCAAGCTGAGAACTTTTCAGATCACCCTCATTCATTTGACATAATTGCAAATCATATTCAACCAACAGTGCTTGTAGTTTCATCCCAAGTGGTTCACCTGCATCACTCTCAGCACTCATGACCCCACAAGGCTTATCACCAAAATAATATCTCTTCCTAAACTTCCATAAGTAACCATTACTTGCATTGCAGTCCTCTGTGTGTTAGTGTGTGTGGAATGTTTTTGTGCCACATGTCAGTGCCCCCACGATTTCCTTCACCACTTGATCCCTGATGAGCACAGCACCAAAGGATGCTTTCTCACAGCTTCCATCTTCTGGCAGCACCTGAAGTGTTCTCTGAGGCTTCCAGTTGACGTCCTGGGCATTGACATCAAACTTGAGAAGGAATTCCTTCATTTTTCCCTTCTCCTTATTCAGTTGAGACACAAGTCTGTTTAGCTGTAGCAAACTCATGGACGAAACTAGCGACAGGGAACGCAGCTTCCAACTTCTCAAAGACCCTCACCTTGTCCACAATGTTCAAAGTTGTGCATTTTCTTATTGCGCCACACTTTTTTGATGCTGGCTTTGCTGCACCTTCTTACCGCCAGAAGAAATTGAAATAATTAGGCACGTGCTCCTGAAGTTACAAAGCCATATGGAAAGAACTGGCCAAGCATCGTAACCAAATAAGCCACTGCAACACAAAGTGCAGCATTTTGTTGAGCAAGTTAAATATTCATGGGGTACTGGTAATTCATAATTTACACTACCATAGTATACTACATAGTATTACAGTGCAGCCATCTAATGACCCTATGAGAAACTATCCACACATATATATGAGTTTTTAAAATAGTATGTCTTGAACTGTGTCCTTCGGCACCATAGGTTTGGCGTTTTCATTACAATTGTAAATCATTTTTATGTATCAACAAGGTGTGGTTTATTGTCCCAAGATTTTAAATATCAATGTCTTTAATTTTTTTTAAAGCTAGAATTGAGTAAGCATGGTGATACCCTTGGGAAACCTCTGTCTAACTTGTGTCATCTCTGTCCAATAGGAAACAATCATTTTCAGGGAAACTCAAATCCACCACAGCAAGGAACTTCAAATCCCGCGGCTGCAGCAAATCCAGCTCCTACCGCAGCAATTATTGCAGATGCCAACAAGACTGTTCCAGTTCAAATAACTCTTCCCCCACAAGCTGGATCAAATGATAGCCACCCCCGAGTGCTCACCATACAAGTTCCTGCCTCTGCCCTTCAAGGTTAGTGCACTCCTCTTGTCACATATAGCAATGGCCGTGAAAGTTCGACTGCGATCAAAATAAAAAAGTGAATGCAGGGTGCGGCGCTTAAATCTGGACAAGCATGCGTTTCCTTAAATGAGATTTCCTCGCCGGGTCAGCGAAACCTTCCCCACACTTCTCCAAATCATTATACTTAGCCACAATATTGTAAACAGTTGATCTGTGGCGTACCCGAAGAATCGAACTATTTCGAAATATAATGCCCAGAGCGATCACTTTCGATAATAGCAGCTCTTCGATTGTACTCTACACTTATACGTAACACCTCAGCCATTTTGAGGCTATGACTGTTTACTAGATGCCTATAGCTTTCAAGAATGCCAATCGCGACCTCCAGTGGAATTACGATATGGCAGGAAATTCAAATTGAAATATGTCCGGATTCAAGCGCCGCACCCTGTATAAAGGTTATGGCAGTCTTAACTGAGTATTGGCAGAACACGGTTGTTCATGTTGAAAATTCGGAACTGACCATCAACTGTTCTGCCCGTAACCCACAGTTGGTATTGAATGATGGATTTCTTGATTCCAAAACTGTTTTATTTCTTGGTTTTGGTCATAATAACAATGGAACAATTGAAACAGTACAATAGGCCAATAAATGTTTAAAAGCAATTACAAGGGTTGTGAACAAAGTAATCTCTGTTTCGGCCTAGCGTGATGGTGGGTAGGGGGTTAGAACAACCATTGTGGTGTCTAAACGTCCAGACACACTCTGTGCACATCCTGTTGTGGTAGTGTTGCCAGACTGTGGTTCGTCTGCTTTTCTCCCTCAGCAAACTGTTGAAACATGCGCTGCAATAGTATATCCTGTGAGTTGCGAAGTGCAATCTACGATTTATTTTTTCCTGGCAAACAATCACAAGCCAATTGAAATTCAATGGCTACCTAGTGAAATGTAAGGAGATTGAATAATGAGTGAAGGCGGGGTGCGGCAGTGGTGCATTCCACGGCACCAATGTTCATGACGAGAGGACACCGCAGTGGTCGGCCTAGCCTTGTGGTGACAGATGAACTGACGAATGGCCAGTTCTTGCACATCATGGACACTTGTCCATTCACTCTTAAACTAACAATGCCACTGAAGCAATCACAGTCACTCATCACTTAGTCACTGCACAGCACAAATTCCCTGATGAATGTCAGCAGATTTGAAGTTTATTGCCATTAAAAACCTTATCACTAAACGGATTTTACATTTGGTGTGATTTCCAATTCTATTTCTCATTTTGACTTTCAAAACAAACGGCAGGTGGGTGGCCTTCCAAACTCTGCTGCGGCTTGAGGCGCTTTGCCCTGGTGTCCGTGTGCCAATACGGCTAACACTTGGCTACCCTCACTACTTCGCTCACTACACGCAAACGGGGATTACTTCTTGGACAGCCCTCATATGAGACTAATTTAGTTTGGCATATCAAATTTCCCTCAAAACATGTGCTTATTGATCATGGAGAATGAGGTTCAATGGCTCTAATGATGCTTTCCTACTGGCTTCCCACCCAGAGGGCTCGGGTTCAAATCCCGGCGGTGTTGAATAATTTTCAGAGGTATCTCGATCCGTACTTGAGGTGTTTTGTGGAGGGCACTTTGTGTGAGTACGCCGTCCGTCGGATGGGACATTAAGCTGCGGACCCCTTGGCGCCGTTCGTAAAGAGTAGGCTAATGCCGACGCCGGGTTTCTCTCCACTCTTCATCAATTCCTGTACATTCCCTATGGCATGGAATTAATGGAATTCTCCAGATCCAGATGCAATTAAAATGTTGATATTCATATTAAGAGAACTTGAAAGCCTTAAATGGTTTGCATTGGAGACAGTTGAATAGGTTAATGTAATGGCACATCTTTTACAAGTATACTTCTTAAAAAATGTTACTTTAACCTTTCTATTTCCCTACTATTATTTTTAACTTTAATTTTGCCCTGTTGCTTGTTAAATTATTATGATGACAGTGCATTCAATGCTTTCAGGTAGGTGTATTCTTGTCATCATATACTATCTGGGTAATTTGTGAATTAAGTTTTATGTATTATAAGATACTGCAACAATTTCAGAGTGTAAAAATCATTCGCTTTGACTGGGATTCGAACCTGGTCCCTCAATGTCCGGTTGTGTGCTTTAGTCAGTTAAGCTATCGAGGCGTGGTCTTAAATTTTCGGGGCATTTAAAGGAACAAGCTGCTGTGACGAAATACCGTGCATGCAATGCCATAGGCATTTGCACACAGCGATACGGGGTGACGTGGAACGAACCTGCGTTAAGAGGGAGCTGAAGTCGCCGCTTTCTCTTCCAAAGTCATCCGGGGTGGAATCCTGGTCGAGGCGAAGGATTTTTACACTCTGAAATGGTTGAAGTGAAATGCATATTAGAGGATGACTCTGTTAAAAGTTACTGTTGCCGCATCTCCCGCAGTTTCTTTGGAATTTATTATAAGATATTTTAATGTTTTGGTTGTTTTTTATTGTTCTATCATTAGTAATTTTTTCCTGTGTATGTTAAGAACCTACCTCTCAATATCTTTGTGTGTTTGATTGCCAAAATGCTTTTTTAAACATGAGGTTTTTGTTGCATCATACCGAGACTCGTTTTTGCCGAGTTCTACTCCATCGCATGATAAAACAGTGCTGCTGGCAAGGTCTTACCACCAAGGTGTAGGCAATGAACGGCTCGAAATCGGAGGTTCTTTGACATGAACAAAAATAGCATGTACTGTCCAAACACATGTTTCATAGTGTGCTCCCTAGTGCAGTTAGTAATCTAGGCTAACTGCCGACATCTCACCATTGTAGATAGGGGTCCAATCCCAAATTTTGCCAACATTTGAGATTTGATTTCTTTATTTTACCACGACAGGAATATTTAGGTTTTAAAAATCTAATATTCAAGTTCATTTATTTCAGAGAAAAATGATATTGTGAGTAGTATTGTACTATTTTTATGCACACTGTGAATTTGTGAAAACATTTGCACAAATCTATCAGTTCGATATCACTAGTGTTAAAAATCGTTTCTCTCCAATGTGGAAAGTTTCCATATTGTCAAAGCTGCAACAATTTTCATTATTTATTTCATTTTTGGCACATAATGTCCTTGACAGCAGGTCGCTTCACTCCAATCAAAACAAGGCCCCTTCATATGATCACAAAAATTGGAAAAACAGGATAAGTTTGGCAAAATCCAGAATTCTGGTCACCCTCCCTACTTAGGCTTAAGTACGCAAGAAAATTTTTTATTCTAAAACTGTTTGTTTCTGTTTGTGCAAAATCCAGAATCCTGGTCATCCTCTCTACTTAGGCTTAAGTACGCAAGAAAATTTTTTATTCTAAAACTGTATTTCCTTGACATGAATTGAGTTGAACTAATGACTGAGTAAGAGCCTTAAGTCTAAAAGGCACAGCTGACTGGCTCCGCAGCACACTTGCCTGAGAGGAAGGTGGGAATCATAATAAGCTCTAAAACCAGCCTGAATCATCAGGGAGTATTGAGATTATGATTTCGACAAATAAGCTCAAGCCATTTGCCAAAAAAATACTTACTAGTAAATATTTTTTCTCGCATCAGTCATAGAAAATTGTTGCTATGATTACAAATATTGATAATATCACTGTTTTTAGTCAGTAGTAATCAAGAAAGTTTTAATATTTAGTTGAAAGACCTTCCTAAAAGAATTCCTGAATAAATCGTGAATTTATGCAGTGCAGTGCATTTAGTTTCATCTCAGGTGTGGTGCTGCCTTGAAATCGCATTTGGCTAAGAGGGATGTTGCCCCTCTGCTAACGCACGCACGCACGTACATTTTATGTCTCCTGATAAACTCTTGAGTCTACAGGGATTCAACGTGAAATATTATTAGTTTCGCAAAGGCATAGAAAATGCTTGCTTTTATTATAATTTATGTTAATATCAAAATAATAGCAAAAACTAAACATTATGTGAAAGGTTCAAATGATTATAACGTCACGGAATCTGAATAGAGAAGATTGCTGTACAGTATTGCATTTAAAATTGTTTTCTCATTGAAAGCATCATTGAAGGTGTAACCAGCCCAAATTTTCCTTAGCACCCTCGACCTGGCAGTAACGGATGCCATTTTGATTCAAGGGCAGTTGAAGGGAATTGCAGGAAAATCGTAGTTAGTCAGAGCTGAAGTCATTGTCTTACCTTTGGATGGTGTGTCAAATAGAAAAGCTGTCAAATTGGGCTGATTAACTGTTAATAAAATAAATTCCGCATTGTAACCCAGCCAGAAGGGTATGATGCAGAATGTGTATCAGAGAAAACAAATGCATTCTTGTAAACTGAGAGATAGAAATACCATAAAATTAATTACTTTCACGTAAGCATAAAGATAAGCATTTCTTTTACTCCCCAGGAAATGATTAATTTCCGTAGCAAAAATAATTATAAACATATAGTATGCTGAAGCATATCTAAAAAGAATGTAATTCTATTCTATTTAATAGTTTTAATAGTTTAGTGTGTTTATATTGCTTATTTATCTGAAAAAACATTAAGCAAATGATAACATTTTTGACAATCATTCTCTCAATTAATAATAATTATAAATATTGAATATAACTCAGGTAATTCTTGATATTTGAAAGGTGAAGAAATAGAGTACCAGTCGTGGAATAACATTAAGAAATGTATGACATCAAATAGCAAGATAGTATGTAATTTAATTAGTGAGTGATGAATAGCAAGGGAAGAGGAGAAGAGGTCAATATTGCATGCATCTCCTCCATCTGTGCATGTAAGAGGGGAAGGAGGTGACCTGGGATGAGGTCAAAAGGTCAGCAATGCTAGTCTCATGCTCTCATGCCCTGCAGGGAATCAGCTGCACTCTGTGCTGTCGGGGCCGGTGATATCGGCCACAATGGCACTGCCGCTTCACTTGGCCACTTCACTACTGCAGCAGCATGTGACAACTGCCCTGCAGGGGCAGATGCAAGTAGCAGCCGCAAACAGTGTCCTACCTGCAGGGAACAACAATGCAGTCATCAGTGCCAACAACGTAGCTTCATTGGTAATGCATGACTTCCTTTTGGAGAAATTTGTTGGTACATGCATGCTGGGGGCTATGTGGAGCTTCAGTAACAAAAAAATAAACAACTACTTGGTAGACTCAATAGAAAAGGCGCATTTTATACATGTGCGTTATCTCTTTAAGTGGCAGCCTGCAAAACATTAATAAATGTATTAGAATCTCAGAATGTGTTGCCATGTTTTTCAACAACCCGTACTTGTACAGCGAGCATACTTCGTCCTGGAATCTTTCTCATGAAGCGAAACACTCATTAAGTAAAACAGTTTTTCCTGTATAAATTAATGTAAAATACAATATTACATTCTCTTTCCCTGCTGTAAAAGTATATTATGTTCAAGGTATATTTAAAGAAAATAATGTATCCTTTGTTTAAGATCAAGAATCAGCTTCATCTTTTTCATGATTGAAGAATCATGGAATGAACCAAAATGGAATGCGAACTCTATTTGTAAAAGCAATCTCGGAATTGAAAAAATTAGTTTATTATCTATGACACAGTCCTTAGAATTTGTTGCTAGAAAGCTGCCTGGAGACGTTTGCTTTTGCTGATGCTTAAAAATGTTGTGAGAATGCAATTCTGTGTTAGCATTAAATAAATTTCTTGCATGCACAGCCACTGCCTTATTAAGGCAATGCTTCATAAGGATGGCAACAGTATCACATGACCACACATCGCATTTAGCCTGCTCCTCGGGACTTAACATTTCTTGTGGGCTCACGGAGTTTCCATCTGTTAAATAACCAGGGGATTAATTTTCAAATTGCCGTCTGTCCAAAACAGCAGCAAGAGATGGCATTTTATAGGCAATGCATTCTCCTCTACTTTAACGAAATATAGCTTTGCTTCGTCGTTTTCTGTTAGAAGAGACCCGTCTCGTCACAATTACAAACCTCTTGTGGCAAGTAACCCTCAGTATCTGCGAGCTTCTTAAAGTCTTCGATGAATTTCTCTGCTGCCTTAGAGTTGAGGTATGCTGCTCTACCATGCCTCACAATCCTGTGGATGCTGCTTCTTCTTGTCAACTTCTTGAATCATGCACGACTTTCCTTAAATAATTCTTCAGCCATTGATGACCCTGACATTGTCATTATCAGGTCGAAAATGATATCCTCGTAAGTAGTGTCACGTTGCACTTGCTTTTTGTTTATCAATACGAGAAGCAACCTGCCAAAATCTGGGAGAATATGTTGCTTAGATATTTTCACTCTATGGGAAGCATCCATCCATCTCCTTAATCTTGTCCTTGTTCCCTTTAGGAGAGTGCAAATTTCTGATTCAGACTGATTGCATGTGTGTGGATATTCATGTAGCCTTGGAGCAAAATCAGGATTAGTCTCGAAGGGGTTCGTGCTCTGCCCTCCAAATCACAACTTGCGTGTTGTCGCTCCTTTGCAGCAACAGCAGCATGGGAAGGTGGCTGTGGTCGGCGGTGGTGTCATGGCCGTGGGTGGCACCAAGGGGGTGGTGCGCCAACTGGATGGTGCAGGGGATACGTCAGATGAGGAGGATGACGAAGACGAGGAGGAGGATGGGGAGGACGATGGCGAAGACAAGGACGAACGAGACGAGGAGGATGAGGAGGAGGACGGCGAGGACAATGAAGGGGGTGCAGAGGAGGTGAGTGGTGACCCCCCACCCCCCCCCTCTCCCCCTCTCAACTGTGCATGCGGCTATAGTTTAGTGAGAACTCATTTGGACTTAACTCACTGGCCTATGATTGATGATTGCAAGTCACCAATCCCATACTTGAGATGTATTTCAATGCTCTTTATTATGCAGAAACTATTCAAGCATTCATTTTTTATGTTCTTGCTATCATTTTTGCTCTGTCCTCGCATTTATTATGTGACATGATAATTTAATAGCTTACATTTCACTGTTGTGCGTCTAATAGTTTTGTGAGTAATATTTCCATGGCATCACATGGTAATTTGAAAATAAGCCTTAATTAGCACTCGATATCCACGATCAGTTCTCTCTCCCCGATGCAACTTGTTGTGTCATGGGTATGCCAAGACAGTAAAGGGGTTATGTCACTCTTTCCATTTGGTTAGCACCATCAAAACTCAAAAAACCTCTCAAAGAATGAATTTCACGTGGGAATTGTGTACTATGTAAAAGACTATTCATGCTAATGGAATGGCTCATGTCTTTCTTCTCCCTTGTCTCAGTCATTGAAATGTCTGCTCAGAAGATTGCTTGCGTTATGTGGGCAGCAAATCAGAACCCTTAGCCATGCATTTGCCCTGCTCTTGTCAAAAATGGCCGGAAGGGGAGATATTTTTAGGGGAATGGAGTTGATAATTCGCTTGTTGAAAGTGATGATAGAATCAGTGATAATAGAAAATAGAGTAATTTTGAGGGTTGTTATTATTGGGATGGCATGAGATACTAACTACTGTAGATTAATATATTCAACAGATTCAGGCGAGATGAAGTGGAAGTTCGTCATTATGAGAAAAACCAATTTTGTTTTTGCATACTAAGCTTGTTACTGGATATTAAGCTTGAACCCATTTTTAATTGTGTTTTATAAACTACTTGGAAATAACAAAAATGCCTGAAACAGGTGACTGACAGAAACCCAATTTCAGTAAACTTATACTTCATTAATATTTAATGCTGTTATCAAACTTATATCATTTTGTTGTGTCGCAAAAATCCAAGGACTTCATTAATTGAACAAATATCTCCTCTAATCAGCAATGTAAGTTAAGAATTTGGGCCATATACTTTCCATATAGAAACCTTGCTTTGTATATAAGCCAGATAAATTGTCATGGCAGGTTCAGCCATCCGCAGTTCAATCTGAATTAATGAGAGCTCAGTTTGGAATTAAGATTTGATAAATGTATCCGAAAGTTTCTTTATTATTATCATTATTGCCTAGGTTATTGCCCTCTCTTTTCTATTTATACGGGAAAAAGCCATTAAGGACAAAAGAAATTCTTTCCATTGAGGTCTTAGTCCTAGAATTGTGCCTAGAAACTTCAGCATGGGTTATGCTGTAGCATTGTATAGAACCGAAAAAAGATGCAAAACTTTTTCTTATGTACATTGCTCATAAGTGGACATTTTGTTCCAGAAACATGAAGGTTTTGTAATTGCAATACAGGGTTAATTAGTAGCAGCAAGGTAATATGGAATGCGTATATGAAAGAAAATATAGCAACAGATAGATGCAGAAAATACCACTGATTGTAGAAACTACACAACAAATGACAGCTATGAGCAAAATTCTTGCTAGAACAGAACACACTGACAGATGTAGCACAGCAGGGAAAAGAATTCACCTGTCAAACATCAACTAATAGCAAAATCATGTATGGTGACTAAACAATGACGTGCAATAACCTCGTTATTAAAATTAATTGATGAAAAAATAATGTACCAAGTACCGTTTGTATAAATTTGTTAAAAAACACCATAAATGTATATGTGAAGATGTGAAAAATATTTAACCAATGGTGATTTTTGTATATAATATGCCAATGAGTGAAATTACTGTCATTCCCTCATATGTTAAAGTTTATACATATTTTATATTATGGACATGGTTTTGTCCAGTTCCCATGTTTTTGTAAGAAAGCTACAGATGAACAGCAATAGGCTTCACCAGCTATATACTGTTGTCTGATGGATTAGTTTTCTAGGAATAAATAGTAATATGAGGGAAAAGTTGAGAAAAAATAGTGTGCCAATGCGTGAAAAATAGGTGAAAAACTCTTGATGTTTTTGGTCTTTCATGTCAATGCAGTGGGCTCTCATTGGGAGTTTCTTGGTAGTTGACATTTTCCTTGTTGGTACATTCATTCCTTGAGGTCCGAGTCCCAATCCTTTAGCATGAATAATTATGATTAATGCATTTTGGTGCTATTCCTATTGTACGCTTGACGAAAGGCCAGCATTGAAATTTGTCTTTGCGTAAGTAGACAATACAGAGACAAAATATATAAAAAATTAAATATACGTTAAAATATACGTTATGGTTTAAATGATAGAATAACTTCAAACCATGTTTAATTAACTTAAGAGTTGTAGAAATAGTTGGTATATTTGGTTGAAAGAGAATAATCACAAACATATAAATGTCCTATTTTGCTTTTCATGGCGTGACCTGAACAAACATTTATATTGGCATTTGTTTGTTTTTAAATTGATGTTGACCATGTTATCACAATAACATGGGTACAAGTGTTTATGCTTTTAGAAAGGTCAAGTGTTGAAATATCAGCCATAGGGAAACATGATGTTAAAATCAGATGACTGAAACAAGCTCATTTGTCTTTGGGAAGTTGATGGAAATTCTCACATAAAACAAATGTTTAGACATACTACCTTGATCAAAAATTTCCCGGAATTTATTCAGAAAATTAAAAATACAAGTTTATTCATCTAAATCTATATTGTCCCCTTCAAAGTAATCCCCATCGACTGCAACACACTTATGCCAGCGCTTGATCCAATCCTCGAAACATTTTTTATATTCGGTTTTCGGTATGTCCATCAGTGCTTCCTGCGATTTTTCCATTACTTCCTCTCGGCTGCTAAAACGCGTTCCCCGTAATGGTTTTTTAACTCGATTGAACAGAAAGAAGTCACAGGGAGCCAAATCAGGTGAATTCGGTGGCTGTTGGATGGTATTTGTTGCATTTTTCGTCAAAAAATTACGAATAATGATAGCACTGTGCGACGGTGCGTTATCATGGTGCAAAATCCACGAGTTTTCTGCCCACATTTCTGGTCTCTTTCGGCGAATTGCTTCACGCAAACGTCTCATAACGCCCAAATAATACTCTTTGTTTACTGTCTGGCCTTCTGGCAAAAATTCATGATGCACTACACCGTTGTAATCCATGAAAACCGTCAGCATTGCCTTCTTTTTTGACTGAAAACGACGTGGTTTTTTTGGTCTCGGCTCATTTGGTGAACGCCATTCACTTGCCTGATGTCTGGATTGCGTGTCGTACTCATAAACCCACGTCTCGTCTCCAGTAATGATCCTTTTGATGAATGTGGGATCGGATTCAGCCTCGCAAATCATGTCTTTTGCGACGTCAACACGGTCTCTTTTTTGCATGAAATTGAGGTCTTTTGGCACCAACTTTGCTGCTACACGACGGAAACCCAAATCATTAACCAAAATGTCTTGGGCGGATCCATAGGCAATGTTCAAGTCCTCCGCTATTTCTCTGATGGTTAATTTGCGGTTATTGACCAACATTTCTTTTACTTTATCAATTTTTTCACCGACTTTCGATGTCGATGGTCTGCCACTGCGTTCATCATCTTCGATTGACTCACGACCACTTCTGAACCGCTCGTGCCACTGGTAAACGACCGTTTTTTTTAGAGAATCGTTGCCGAAACACTTTTCCAACATTTCCAACGTCCGTGCGCCACTAAATCCGTTTTTTACGCAAAATTTAATACAAGTTCGTTGTTGCAAATTTAAATCCATTTCTGCAATTGTAAAAAATCGCCAACACACACAGAGATAGATGTACTCTTGGCTACGTAACTTTTGCAAATGTCAAGTTATGGCACTAAGATTTAAAGGGAATATCAACAACAGATGTACCAATTTAACAAAAAAAACAGAACTCAAATCGGAACGATGGGAGCGCCACACGGTGGTTATTCCGGGAACTTGTTGATCAAGGTAGTAGCGGCGGTGAAGAGAGCCTTCTAAACAAAAACATTTTAAATGTTACACTTTGTTATTATTTACTGTTCAGTTTTTATTATAAACACAAGTACCCTCAGGAAAGTCCGTTATTGATAAGAAATTCAATTTACCACAAGTGCATTGCAAAGTGAATGCCAAGAACCACATTGCAATTGCTTTTTGTTTATCTACATGATAAGCAAACCATTCAACATCATTGAGAATACATAAGCATTGCATATATATTCTTGTCACTGCCTTTAGAGCATCCATCTCCTTACTTGTGTCCTTGTTCTTTGAGGACAGTGCAAATCATTGATGTTGACCAATTGTATGTGCATGTTAGATCACCTATGCTCTTACCTCATTCTCGTTTTTCAATGATTGCACTTTTCATTTCTGTTATTTTCATTCTCTTCTTGCTGTCTTCTTGTGGCTTTTCCTTCGGGATTATTTTTAAGTCTATGAACAAAATATTATTTAACTTTGCACGTATAAATCACAAGTAATATGTCTGAACACAAGTTTGAGAAAATGTGTGATCACTAGTGATGCTAAGATACTAGCAGAACAAGTGCTAAATGCAAACCATGGTAGGAGGTGCGCAATCCATCCGAGTGTTCCACTCTCCTCATTGCTGATTATGCAAAATGTTGCTTGTTAAGTGGATTATTTTTTAAATAATTTTTGCCTATTATGCAAATTACTCTGGTGCAAGTTACTTGTTGTGCAAGGTGTTAGTTAATTGAGGTTCCGTTGTATGCCCACATACCGACATCCACAAATAATAAGCTCTTCACCAATAAGGCCTCTTGAATTAATTTATTTAAATGGACAATAAAAGAATTATAGAAATATTGTTGTGACAGTCATTGATAGTGGACCTTTTAGAGCCACAAGGCGGCCACCCTATGCCATCTGCAGGAGTAGAATTTTACTTCTTCTGCTTTGAAAATGCCACTAGAGCGAAAACAAAATTCATGTAAAACCTCTCCAATAACTTTCTTATGCATTGGTGCAATGCCTTTCTTATGCATTGGTGAGTAAACTGTCACTTTCTCCATCTGTATCAATAATCACCGCTACTCCTTAAAATTGCCTCCATTCTTCAGTCATTGCATGCAACTTCCCACAATCAATCATGCGATAGATGCTTGCTTTACCTGCACTATAACAGAAGTGCTCCGGTGTCAGGAGGCAGCTTTGAGGGGAGAACTGAGTGACACAGCATATATTTGGCTAGAGAAAGCTCATGAGTGTTCCGAAATGAACCCTGCACACTGTTGATCAGTAGTGATCGTTCTCTCCCCACCCACGCCTCTTTCCTTGTGACCCTTGGCCTCGTAAACTGACTTCCTCTCACACTCTATCTGAAAGCAATGTTGTTCTTAGTTCGACAAAGTTAGCATGACCACTGAAATGTAAATATATGTGAGTGTCCTTTTTATTTGCATTTATGTTTAAATAGCGTCTTTAATGTGTCAAATTTTGAAGATGGCCTAATCCTATTTAGTAACTTTTCACTGATGTATTTCTCAAGAGCATGTAAAAGTAATTGAGATAGGGACTGGCTAATGTTCTCCTTTCTCCCTGGGACCTCCAAAGGAGCCACTCAACTCAGAAGACGATGTCAGTGATGAGGACCCAACCGACTTGTTTGACACTGATAACGTTGTTGTGTGTCAGTATGATAAGGTGAGTTAAAGTTGACTGATAGAATTCTCCAATGCATGAGATGAGGCAAGTGTTTTGTCACTTTTCTTCAATGCATGTCGTGATGGAACTGCTTTTAGCAGGGATTTCACTCCAACATATGGGGGTATTAGCTCTTTTATTAAATCTCAAAAGTTCTTGATGATAATAATAATTTTAATTGATCATTCAGCCATTTCTGGGCAAAAGATGTTGTTCAATAGTATTGCATGTAAAAAATAATTTACAGTTCATAAATGTTTCAAGGCAGAATTAGGCTTCCATTGCCTTTGTTTGTATGTAATATAATTTAAAGAGTTGTACCAAATTGTGTGTTGTCCATTCTTTTTTCTGGAATATAAATTTGAAATGTCTCAATATTCCTTCTCTCCTACTTTCCCCCCTCCACTTGCCAAGCGCTCAAACAGGGTCCCCAACCCCATTGCCCTCCTGCCCCCACCCACCTCTCCCATTAATCTATGTGAAGTTTCCCCTTTACCTTTTTGACCAGCTTCCACTAACTTCAGGTATCGCACGTCAACTTAGTGGTTTTCTCCAACACAATCCTTGTTCATACACAGCCTGCCTTTGTTTGCATTTGGCTGCTTTATCAGCCATGGCATATCCATTGTGTCCGCATGTTCTTCTCAAGCAAATGCCTAATGATTTTTTTAATTTAAGACTGCTGTGTGATTCTTATAATTTTATCATATACCTTTCAATGTTTTTCACCTTAGTTGGAATTTTAAATGTGGCAAAACCCCTTATTTGCACTTTTTTAGGAACCCCCTGAAAAAAGTGTGAAATATGGAAAAATGCAAATAGTAGGAAAAGGAGTATTTTCACTTTTACATGCTTCATTGTTGAATTCATAGCATGGCCAAGTCTATAGTATCGCATCATCATCACGAATAACATCAACTGGAGTTTCTTCATCACCATCAACATAAAATCCTGCCTTCCTAAAGCAGTCATATATTGTGGATTCCTTAACTTGCTTCCGAGCCAATGATGTGTGGTGTAGAGCATCCAGTTCATTCAATTTGATTGCCTTTATGTTCCCATCACAATATGCAGAGTCATCAATTTCCATGCCACCATTCTTCGATGATGCACCTGACGAGGTCTGTTCAAAAGGTTCCTGAACTTTTTAAGTAGCATGCCTCCAGCTGGTTATTTTTTAATCAACTTTGGGGCGTCGTGTCCGTGGAAACTTTCCGAATAACTGCCTTCAACCACTTTGTTGATATCTTATTATGTTGATTTGTTAGGACCGTTTATGTGAAAGGTTGTTCTTAGAGTCCTGCAAACAATTGGATCCATGGAAATGAGCTCTTTGAAGAAGCAGTTGTGTTCAGTGAAATTTCGCGTGAAAATCTACAAATCATTCATGGAAATTTCTGAGTTGATTACCAAGATATATCCTGAGGATGTTATGAAACGTACCGCGTGATGCCAAGGGGCATACTTTCACATCACCAAATATGCATAGATAATGGTGGGCTTTGTCATCTTATAAATACCAAGATGATCCACGATCATGCACACCCTTAATCAAAGGTCGGAATGCAGCATTTCACTCACGTATCAGGAAAACAGTTTTACTGATACTTTTTATACAAACCTTGTATTGCAGAAAATGGGAATAGATTGGTGAGATAGGAGACTAATCCACCACCTGTAAATATCTCAGACTCTTCTGGTGTGAGTGGGGGATGGAAAGTGCATATGTGCAGTGTTAAGAAGAGTGAGGCAGGGTTGTCCATTATCACCGGTGCTGTTCAACTTCAATTTGAAGAAAATGATTAAAGCAGTATGGGAAGAACTGGAAATGGGTATAAAAGTCAGAGGGGAATTTGTGAAATCAGTTAGGTTTGCTGATGGCTAAGTTCTAGTTTGTCTGTCAGCCAAGGGATCGCAAGCATTGCTGAGTGAATTGGCAATTGAGTGTGATGTATAAGCAATGAGAATCAGTATAAATAAATCAAAGGTTTGCCATTTTCCAGAAAGAGAAAGGTTTAGTACAGGGAGGGCAAAAACTAGAGCAGGTGGAACAGGAGGCATATCTCATGTTTTGAACCAAAATGGTCAAAGTATTAGGGACATAAGAAGAAGAAAAAAAAAGCTTTCATGAGGAGGGAATTGATGGCAGGGATGTCGAGGAAGGATGTGAAGAAAAGGCTTGTGAACACTATGATATCCAGCATAGTTATGTATGGGTCAGAAACATGGTAATTAAAGGAGGATGATAGGGGGAGGCTTTTGAAATGTAGGTGTGGAGAAGAATGGAGAAGTTGAAGTAGACAGAAAGGAAAACAAATGAGGAGATGCTGGGTGTGGTAGGGGAGGAGAGGGGATCGTTAGGAGAAATCATAGAGACAGAAAAATGAATGAAGAGCATTTTCATTGGCAGTGGGTTGTTGAAGACAGTGATAAAGGAGAGGATGTTGGGCAAACAAGGACGGGGTTGGAATAGGATAGGGATTCACTGCCAATGGGCCAGCAATTCCTTTCCCTGATCTACCTGCAGCGTACCGAAATATTTCTCTGACTGTGAAATCAGATGGCTAGGGCAATCCAGGATTGTGTAATTGAATTTAAGTTCAGCAATCTTATCAGGCGTAATGGATTTCACGTGGATCTTGCTTTTGCCCCTGGCTTCACTTTGAAATTTACTAATTATGAATCCTTTTGTTCCTTCAGATGTGCTTGTATTCAAAGAAATATTCCCATTGATTTGGGTCACCCCTCGCCCATGTCTGCCTGATCAATGACAAGTACTTTGTCTTTGATACAGATCACAAGGAGCCGCAACAAGTGGAAGTTCTACTTGAAGGATGGCATAATGAACCTCGGCGGGAAGGACTTTGTGTTCCAAAGGGCCAATGGGGATGCCGAGTGGTGAGGGGAGGAGGGTCGGTGAGTGCCGTGCTGTGGTTAGTATGGTGGCCCCTTGGGGTGCGGGAAGGATGGCCCAAGGGGGTTTCAAGGTGGACAGGGGAACCTGTTGGTGTGTACCGTCCTGACATTGACACTTTGAAGCAATTGCTGACTCACGGTCTTCATTGTAGTGCATACCAAAGCCATGCAATCATTGAGTGTGTGTGCCGTGTGCCAAGGAGGGAACACCTCTCCCCTCCTGCCCCCTCCTGCCCTCCTCCCACCGACCCCTGCATGTGTGAACCAGGGGAGGGTTCCCCCACCACCCTGCTCGGCTGCCCCAGGAGAGGATGGATGGCATGTGGCTTGGATGAGTTGCCAGCTGCCACTCGAGTATTGAGCGCACACCACCCATTGTGCGCATTCAGTTGTTTCTCCTGGTGGGTTCGGGATGATTGTGTGGGCATGGCTGCAGACGAGGGATGTGTGGAATGACCCCATCAAAGTCGACTTTCACCTCTCTCATTGTTGTCAGTGACTCCACACACATACACAGTCGTGCTCTGGGACCTACAGTGTACCCGATGGTGAGAGGAGGGACTTCTGGTTGCATCTGTCCTCTCAGCCAGGAAGGGAGTTCAGTGGTTGAGATGACCGTCTCCAGTTGGAGGGGAGACATTGTTCATTGAGAGGTTATTGCTTGGTGGGAAATCATTTTTTGGGACTGCTCTCCCTCCGAGTGTGCTGCTGCTCGTAGTAGTGATTGCATCGATGGGAGGGCTTTCCAGTGTGGATATTTGATTAAACATACATTGCTGTGATTCCTTGGCACACAGATATGTTGAAAAAATGGCACAAATTCAGTGGTATATTGTACTCTAAGGTTAACCATCTATGTTATTCTCTTACTGGGCAGTCCTGCTCCCTGTGCCAAATATTAAAGCATTAGAATAATATTGTTGTGTGATAATGTTGAGTTATTCTTTGAAGGTAGTTCTGTTCATCATGTATCCTGTGCGATTTATCCCCCCCCCCTCAAGTGCCTGGGTGAGACTGTTCGTGGAGAGACGGAAGGGTTTTTGAAGTGAAATATTTCAGTGGTATTTTACCCTGGCACTGGGAGAAAAGGTTGCCATTTTGGCAGTGTATATGGTTAGATATTTTGTTTTGACTACTCTATAAAACACCCTTGCCTTACCCAAACAAAAATTGATTTTTACCTGGTTTTATAGTGGCCTAATTGTTATAAATCTTATGTTGATTGAAGTGCACTGATGATAATAGTAAAAGAAGCCTCTTGCAGCCTGCTAAAATTATCTCTCATTTTGTTTTATTTGTTCATTATGCCTTAAATTTGAGGGATTTAATGAGACACCTCATCTCAGTTATCAAGCGGGCTTCTTTTTGTTAGCTTGGTGGTATAAGTTGATGTTAAATACATGTAATAAATAACACTTTCATCAATGTGCAAGTAATATTGCACTTTCATTTGATATGTTTAATGGGTTAATACTCTTGGAAGAGACAAATTTGGAGTCATTTTAGTGGATATGTACTGTTGAAATTATTATAATAAAATTGACTTGGCTGTTACCATTGATTTCCACTGGAGTGAAAAGAATGAAGGGAACTACATTTTAAGAATCAAAGGAGTTTGTATTAGAACATAAAAATCTGAATTTGAGAGCCAAATTCAAACATTTGGGTATAAGTTGTGGCCAAAGCATTGGGAGCATGCTTGTGTTTGAGTTAGCCCATGTTAAATTGGTCCCGCCCATGTTTCAACTGTACTTCATCCATATGGGAGGAAGTGGGGGGCAACATGGTCACTGCGGTTGCCACCCCCTCTAACCCTTGCTTCTCTTGTGGACCTGCTCGTCTGGTGGGAGACCCTCACAGAGCCCTCGATTGACCCTGGGAATAATGCTGTGGTGGCAGTGCTTCAAGTCAGAGGAGACAAAGCACCATCTGAAAAGGTCTGTGATGGAAAACCCTGTAAGGGATCCATTCATCCTTTTTGAAAAGTAAGAAATCTCTGGTGATAGGCTGAAAGTCAGTCCTCCTTTAATTTTATTTTCCTTATGTAATAGATTTCCAGGGAACAAAAAATTTGATTTCTTCTCTCTTGAAAATTGCATTGTGGATGGTATAACATCATCACCCTAGATTTTGAACTTCTTCCTGACAATTACATTAACAGTTGCATCTATTATTAGATTTTTCAAAATCTCAGTTAATGGCATGTTAGTAGCAATTTTTTTTACGCACAATAATTGAGTTTTTGCTTATTGCAATAAAAAAATCATAAGCATAGTAATCAACCCGGAATAATTACCCATTTCCCATGTATCTTCCCATATATTGTTATGAAAGTGGAATAATTTGTATGAAAAACATTTTTCTTGCCATTTGGCATATGGCCTACAATTAAACTTGAGTGAAAGATAAATTTCTTGTGAGCATCACAAAAAATTGTCGTAGCTATTCAGCCTAAAGAAAAAAAATGAGGTTTTTACATTGATCTGGAGGCATTGAAAGACACTTGGCTCATGCATTGCTAAAGTGACTGGCATCTCGAGATAGATCTGAGGCAATGCCTGCCCCCATCTCACCCCTCGTGACTTGGCCTGAATGCACTCAGTGCATTGGCTTTTCAGTCAGTTTCCTTCATAAGGCAACTTTGTACGCGGCTGCTGCTTTGTTTTGTGTGGTAGCTACGTGGTTATGATGTTTGAGTGGCATCAGGGGGAGTTGTCCCTTGTGGGGTGTGCTTCCTGGCCAGGTTCCGATGCCCACAGCAGACAATTTGCCATTATCCTGGTGTTTGCCATTATCTTTGGTTAGATTGTTATTTTATGATAATAATAGTTGTTTGTTTTTAAGTGTCAGTATGCAACATCATACAATATTCCATGGAGGCATGAATGCTTTGGGTGCCATCAAGGAAAAACCATTGTTCATATTGAGTGCCTTGAGGGGTGATGTGGTGGAAGTCGAGCTATGATGATGTAATACATCAAAACCCAGTCGTAAAATAAAAAATTTTATCAAATGGAAAAGTGCTTCGATAAGTTATTCACCGTTGTTCATTATAATTAAGAAATTCTGTGCCAAAAATACATTCATATTACATTTTCAGATCTATCTTATGTTTAATATTGAATACAAAAGACTAACTGGAAAGATAAATAATCTTAAAGCAAAATGTCATTGTCTTTTTTAGAGAATATCTAGGATTTTGCTAACTTAAGAAATGCACAGTTCAGCATATTTGTCTTCAGTTAATATATTATAAATCTTTTAACCCATATTTATTTCGTATTTGTCCGAAAACAGCACTTCGGCCTTTACATCTCACTTCAAACAATGATTTAACAATTTGACAATTACATACACCCAAGCCCTAGGTGGAGAAAAACCCACTTAGGCAGGAAAGTAATCCAGTACCTCCGGGTTGGCAGACGAGGACGTAACCCCATGTTACCAGGACCGGCATTAAACAATAGGTCAATTGAATACAGTGAGATAGAGTTTAATTAGTTTGTATTTCCTCCTTGTAGATTGTAACCATTATCAAAATTTTTGGCATTATATTTCTTCAAATGAAAAGGTTACAACACCTAATAAATATTATTATTGGAATGCTACCATTTAAGGTAGATTTTGTTTGGATACAGACAATATTGATACACTTGTTTGCCTCCTAACTAAACAGCACCTACCATTCAACGCTGCAAAAGACCCACCTTCTCACACACTCTCTTTGCCTCACATTCTGCCCTCTATCACAGTCTTCAACATCCCTCTGCCAAACAAAATGTTCTGCTTCCATTTTTCTTGTCTCCTTAGGATTTCTCCCAACAATCCCCTCTCCTCCCCCACTGTACCTAACACTTCCTCGGTTGTTTTCCTTTCTGTCCACTGCACCTTCTCTATCCTTCACATCCACTCTTCACAAGCCTCCAATCTATGCCTATCATTCTGCTTCAGTGGCCATGTTTCCACAGTGTATATAAATGCACTCCATATTAAATTTTTAACAAGCCTTTTCTTAACATCCTTACACAATATCCCTGCCATCTACTCCCTCCTCCTTGTGAAAGCCTCTTTGCCTAGTGCAATTCTTCTCCTTATATCCCTACCACTTAGTCCATTTTGGTCCACAACAATTCTGAAATTGATAAACTGCTCTAGTTGTTGCCCTCCTATTTTAATGTTTGTTGTAGTATTCCTCTCTCATAGATCACTTATTCTCTTTCCTTCTCATTTCTTACTATCACACTAACTTGCTAATGTGTTAAGCAATGCTTGTAAACCCTTCGGTAAATAATGCCTGATCTGCTGAAAACCTCACTCATTTTATGGATTTTCCCACGTACTTTTATTTCTTCTTCTAGTCCTTCCCTCTCCACTTTTACCATTTTCTTCAAGGATACATTAAAAGACATCCACGATAATGAGCAGCCCTGTCGTACCCTATTTCTAACTGTCCACCAGAACTCTCCACCTGATCAGTCTTGGATATGTACAGTTTGCAGGTAAGTCTTATAACCCTCCATTTTTCTCTGAATTTCTGCTCTACATTAATTAATTTTACCCAATATACTTGATCAAACAGCTCAAAATATACCGTATTTTCCCATCGATAACGCACACCCTATGTATAACGTGCTCCCAGAACTTTGCAGTTCTCATGAATTTGTATAGATACCATGCACCCAGGGCATCATAGTTATCTTGAACTTGTATAGAGGCCAGGCATCTGTATACTATATACATACATACATACATATATATATATATACATACATATATATATACATACATGCATATATATATGCGTAAAAATTATATTTAATGTGTGTAAAAATACGTCTATGTTTGTATTTATTCAATTTTCATTACATGACGCTCATCGTCATTTTTTCAATCATCTGAACATTTTTGTATAGATCACACACGCGTTGTTGATGGGAAGATATGGTATTTTATTTTGTTAAGTTACTAGGCTCTAGAGCTCAAATTTTCTAGATTCCACATGCATCCTAATTATCATATTTTTTATTAATATATACATACATATTTATTATATATACCCCTGTCAAAAGGCACCAAGGGGTCCGCAGTTAAACATCCCATCTGATGGATGGTGTACTCACACAAAGTGTTCTCCACAAACAGCTCAAGTAAGGATCGATGTATTACTGAAAAATATTTGTTGTCCAGGTTTTGAACCCGGGACCTCATGGTGGGAAGCCTGTACATTAGCCACTGCATCATCCCAGTCCCTGGGGCCAATCCCATTAGTTGCCAGAATTTAAATGCCTAATTGTGACCATTGTATTTCTTAGGTAAAGTACCTGAGGCATATTCCCATTACCTTCTTCATTATTGTTTTTGACATGGCTCCATCACTCAACCACTGGCCACCCTACTGGGGTCTGATGCCTTTGCAGCTGAGGGACAGATACTGAATTGACTTATCTCTTATGTGAATCCTACCCTTCGATCCACCTGAAATGGATGGGCCTTGCAATTATCACTCCCTGTCTTCCATCTCTGGGAGTCAGCAGAAAGTTCAATCCCATCCATCATGTCAAGGTTGTAGTCCTTGCGGAGGATAAAAGAAACGCAGGCTCTATGAATTTAAAACAGCTTAAGCATGCACAGGTGTCATCATGAAAGCGAACTTATTTTTGTGAATTTAAAGCAAATTCTTTATAGCTTAATGTTCATTCCTTCTTTTATGCTTGTAATTATTATTATACTTAAGACTTTCAGGCTTCACTTCATGAAATTGTTTGATGTCCATATTACTGACTTGCGGCATCATCAGGAAAAAGTGACTCAAACAGATGTTGAATGTCCCTTAGGACAGTGGAGAGGGGGGAGAAGTTGAAGGTTGGGAGGGGTTGAGTTTTTCGGGACTTCAATGGCGGTGGTTGTGGTCTTTTCTGGTTAAGGGAAGGAGAGGCAGTAGCACCTTGCTTATGACTAAGTATTGGTTCCGGTCTGGGGTACTGGAGGGGTGGGGGTTAGGGATGGGTACGTAAAACGGTTGAGTTTGATTACCCTCGAGGAGAGGGGTGGCTCTGTAAGAGGAAGAGTGGGAGGTGGGTCAGGGAATTTTCTGGAAGTGAAGGTCAGTGGTTCAGGTTTATTTGGGTAAAGGAATAAACAAAACGGAAAAACCATGGTACCTTGGTTATAATGTGGCATTGGTCATGGGGTAAGGTTAACTGAGTACATTGAACCGTTGGATTTGTTTACCCTCAAGGTCAGTTTTTTTGAAAGGAGAGAGGTGGGATGGGTGTATAATTTCTCATTGCTAAGTATTACCTTGGGATCTGCAAAGTGCCTTTGAATCTCAATTAGCTTGAGAGCATACTTTTTTAATTCTTTAGGGGGGATATGTAGTTAATTTGACTGAAATAATATGTGTTGCAATTATCACATTCAAGTTTGAATATGCCTGATTTAAAATATCTATCATGGAAGTGAAAAAGTAGTAACTTTGTGATTCCACAGAAAATTTAATAAGATACAACATGGGTTTTGAAGTTCGACATCATCCTCAGGTCACCTGAAGATGACGGATGATCAGGAGATGAAAATGACTATGAAACCCAGGTCATATCACAATTATTTTTCTGTAGAATCATAAAGTTACTATTTTTTCATATCCAATATGAAACGATTCCATAAAGTTATGCCAGAAACCATAAATTAAGTCTATCCTGTTTGTCTTCGCCATTAGTTAAGAGTTTGGAGAGAGTAAGGGGTGGGTAAATGGCCGCTTTGAGTGTAATTGGAAGGCGATTTGATATTTTATAGCAGATGTCTCCAAGGAAAGGGATCGAACACCACTTGAAGTCTTAAGAAGTGGAGGGCTGACAGAGGGAAATTTGACTTATGGCCATTGTTTTCCATTTTTTCTGAATAATTTTTCTGGCTAGGTTTGGTTGTTATCCATTGCTGGTGGCTATATTAGTAATTGTTCTTAGTTCCTTGCTGAAATTTGTGGGGGAAAGGAGGGTGTGCAGGAGACAGTGTATCAACGAGTGGAGGGCAGCGTATTTGTGCAAAAAATGGATGGAATCATTGGGAATAATATGATCCATATGTGTGGGTTTCCTTCTGAAAATAGAGAACTCCTGTCTATTTTCTTTTATGGTTACCGCCGGATCTAAAAAGTTGATTGTACCATTAACTTCTTTTTATATGGGAAAGGAAGTATTAGGATAGATCATATAGAGGTAAATTTGGAAGGAGTCTTTAAGTAGCGATTTGACCCTGTCCACAGGCAGAGAATGTCATCTACGTAGCACCACTATATAATACGCCACTTTTTCTACATGTTCATTGGCAATAATCTCAAGGAAGAAGATCCTAAGGCCAATAAAAATAATTACGAAGAACTCCTCAGTGGAGTTCTTCGTAATTATTTTTATTGGCCTTAGGATCTTCTTCCTTGAGATTATTTCTTTAACAGCCAATAGCTCCACATCTTCCATTTTCATTGGCAATATTGAAAAGATGTTCTTCTAACAAATTAAGGAATATTTCTGCTAGAAGGGAGGAAAGTGGGGAACCCATACCGTCTGCTATGATGTGAAAATTGTGGTTGAAACTGAAATAATTTTGACTAACTGCCATTTTTATGAGGGGGATTAATTTTTTTTGAAATATTTGGGGCAATGTTGGAGTCTTTGAGTGCATTTTGAGCATAAAGTAAGGCTTCCAATTTGGGGACACAAGTGAACAGGTTATTTATACCAAAAGAAACTAGTGTAGCTTTACGTGGAACATCAATTTCTTTAAGCTTTTCGGCAATTTAGCTCGATTTAGTTTTTGACTGCGTTTTGGGCTTGAACCGTGAGTAGTATCAGAACATATTGTTTAATTTGCATGACATACAAGGGCGGTTCAATAAGTACTCGTCTTTGACGACAAAGGGCATTCCTGAGGGAAGTTGATGTTATCATCGTGTGCTGCCATCTATCAAACGACGGTGAAACAAATTTCCGACTGCTTTAAAAGTTAGTTTGGATTTGGCAGCCGTTCGAGTCGGACCTGTTTCGTGACTTTCGCTAAGATGGAAAAAGAGCAGTATCGTTCGGTAATTCGCTTTTTGTTTTTGGATGGGAAGAAATGCGAGGAGATAAAAGCAAAGTTGGATGATGTTTATGCGGACACTTCGCCATCTATGACCACAGTTAGATATTGCTTCAACGAATTTAAACGTGGGCGAATATCTGTTTTTGATGAGGAGCGACCAGGACAACCAGGAGACATGGTTACCGAGGAAATCATTCAAAAAGTCCACGCCATGACTCTCACTGATCGACGAACAAAAGTGCGCAAAGTAGCCGAGGCCGTGGGTGTGCCGACCGGAACGGCAATTAATATACATGATAAGTTGGCGATGAAAAAATTGTTGGCCTGATGGGTGCCGCGATTGCTCACGGTGGACAACAAGCTGATTAGGAGTTGTCGCCGCCAAACTGCATGAACTACGTTATGAATTGCTGCCGCACCCCCAGCTGGCTCCCTGTGACTTTTTCTTATTCCTTAACATGAAGAAATGGCTCGCGGGAAAAACATTTAGCTCAAACGAGGAAGTTACCGCCGAGACAGAGGCGTATTTTGGAGAGTTCGACAAATCCTATCTTTTTGAGGGGTTAAAAAAATGGCCGGAACGTTGGAAGAAGTGTATTTTTCTAAAAGGGGACTATGTTGAAAAAAAAATAATTTTGAAAAAATGGTTTCTTCATTTCTAACACGGGTACTTATTGAACCACCCTCGTAAAGTGTGTGGGGGCGGACACCACTGAAACCATAAGCCAAATTGGCACCGCCTACTTATGTTTTGGGTGGTCCATACTACCTGGGAGCAGAAGGGTTCATTTGTATCACGGACCATTTTTCCCTAGCATTAAAATTCTCCGAATTAAACTGCACATTCCCTTTCACTTTGGAAAGTGAAGGTTGGATCTGTTGACACAGGACTGTTTTCCATGAAATCCAGGTACTTTTCCACCTTCATTTGTTCAAGAATGCTTCCATTGTCCACTGATGAGATCTTCTTTCTTAATGGTGTTCCTCAGCTGCTGGAGGCTCGGAGAACAAGAAGTCACTGGCACTGTATTATTAATCGAAGTCATGATGATTACCATTACCTTTTCTTAACATCCTTACCTAACATCCCTGTCATCAACTCCCCCCTCCTTGTGAAAGCCTCTGTCCCAAGTGCAATTCTTCTCCTTGCGTCCCTACCACTTTGACCGTGTTGGTCCAAAAAGACTTCCGAGATACGTGAACTGTTCTACCTGCTCTGGTTTTTGCCCTCCTATTTTAATGTTAACCTTTGCTTATTCCTTTCTGGAAAATTGTATAACCTTTGTTTTATTTACACCGATTCTCATCCCGTATCTATCGCACTGTAGTTCCAATTCACTCTGCAATGCTTGAAACCCCTTGGCTGACTGGCAAACTAAAGCTTGGTCATCAGTGAACCAGCCAAAGGATTAGCCTCCTGCTCCTCCAATCTATTCCTGTTTTCTGCAATATGCTCGCTAGTTTTTCCCTATTCACTCTTATCAAATGCCTTTTTGAAATCTGGAAATCAAGATGGTGGGGTGGCCAATGTACAGGCTTCCCACCCAGAGGGCTTGGGTTCGAATCCTGGCGGCATTAAATATTTTTCAGTGGTATCTCAATCCCTACTTGAGGTGCTTTGTAGAGAGCACTTTGAGTGAGTGCACCGTCTGTCAGATGGGACGTTAAGGTGCAGACCCCTTGGCGCCTTTCGTCCATTGTAGGCTCATGCTGATACCATGTTTCTCTTCACCTTTCATCCTTTTCTGTCCATCCCTAATGGTGTGAATGACCATAGCTGTTAGTCATCTCCCCTAAATACTACTACTTTTTGAAATCTACAAAACAGGCAATTACATCCTGATTGTATTTTATATTCCTCTTGATTAGTGATCTCATTACTGCAATGGCATCATGTGTGCCTCTCCCCTTCCCAAACTGATCATCCCCTAAGTAATCATTTGCCCTAATCTCTATCCTTTTGTTGATTAACCTGAGAAGAACTTTAGCTGCATGGGATATCAAACTTATTGTTCTGTAGTCCTCACATAATGTATCCTTTACCTTTCACGGAATTAGAACTTACACTAATCATACAGTTTCCCGGCCAGATTCCTTCCTCATTGATGCTAGGAATCAGGTCATGAAGACTTCCTCTCACATTTTCCTAAATCTTTTCGTAATTCTGCAGGAATGTTGTCTACCCCCATGGCCTTATTTGACTTCATCTCCTTTAAAGCCCTTTCTTTCTCATCATTGAGTATGCCTTGATCTAAGCTATCTTCCTATAGGTCATAGGCCTAAGTTCTTTACCATACAGTTACTTACCTGATAATGGACTTATGTTAAATAAATGCATTTTTGTACAATTTGTGGAATGATAATATCCATATGACAATATCTGAATGGTGACAATTTTGGAGTTTTTGTCACTTAATTTTCTCACATGTGTCACATATCACTGGTATAATGGACTCCTTCATGACGAGACTTTTACATGATGTGAATCGAGATTCATGATGAATCCACAATGCCAGACTTCAAGGAACAACAATGTGTCAAAAAATTTGGTAATAAGCTTGGAAAATCAAGTTTGGAAACCAGGGTTAAGGATGCTTACACTGATGAAGAATCGCCCCAAAGAATGGTTTTCTGCTGGCACAAGATGTCCCAGGGGTACCAAAGAAACTGCGGTAACAGTAACTTTCAATGGAGTCATCCCCTAATGTGCATTTCAATGCAACAATTTCAGAGTGTAAAAATAGTTTGCCTTGACCGGGCTTCGAACCCGGATCCCTTAATGTCCAGTCGAGTGCCTTTGCCGGTTAAGCTATCGAGGCATCCTCAGAGTTGAAGAGGATGCCTCAATAGCTTAACTGGCTAAAGCGCTCAACCAGATATTGAGGGATCCGGGTTTGAATCCCGATCAAGGCAAATGATTTTTACACTACAACTGTTGCATTGAGATGTCCCAGGGGGTTGGAGAGGAGGCTGTTTACAAGGAATACCCTGGACGTCCATCAATGGCATAATGCGATAATAATGTGTAAAAAGTAAGAGAAAATGCTTAATTCCAATTGATGCCCAAGTGCAAAAAAGGTTGGCAGAAGATTGTGATATTCCAAAAACCACAGTGCATCTCATTCTTATAGAAGATTTGGTCGTGAGAAAGGCGGGAGTACAAGAAGGTTCCCAAGGTGCTATCAGAAGATAAGAAGGCTTCTCGAATGACAATCTTACGTGATATCTTGGATGCCGCCCTACATCCCAATGTGGTACCTCTGTACTTATTTTTGTCTCTTAGAATTAAATCTCAGAAAAATTCTTCTGGTTATCAACGTCTCATGACTGATAAAACTAGAAGAAAAATGAAAGCATTTTTCATGGGATAACACTGCACCCTAAAATTACTTTCTGAGTAAAATAAGATACAATTCCAAAGAAACCTTTCAATGAACATGTTGTTTTCACAGAGATTAGCATTTTTAGATACCTCTTTCGGAGGAAGCCTCTATAAACCATAAACTCTGATAATTATGTCTTCGAATTAAGGGCTTCATGTAAATTATTGGTATCAAAGAGGGTTTTGTTCACAAAAGAGTATTTTTCAATGACTATCACACTCAAAGGGAAACAAATTTCCTTGCCAACTGATGAAAAAAACAAATTGCTGAAAGGGGAATGGGGCAGCTACATAGGTAGGTAATGAACTTATAATTGGCAGCTGCAGTGCAGCAAATCTCCACAATTCACTAGAATGCACTTAGTTTGCATTCAGCAATGGTTTCATAGCACACATCATGTTATAGTAATGCCCTTTAAGGCATAATCAAGGGGCATGGGTCTCCATTCCTTCAGCAGTGTTTGAAAATTCTTCCCTGATCTCGCGGACCCCACTTTCTATCCCTTTTTGAAAAAGAATGTCACTGTTCTCTGCCAGTTTAAGGTTCCTTCCCCATCTTTTCCTGTCTCGACCCATGCTACAAGTTGTACATGTACATGCTAAGACACCTACTGTCTTTCCTAATGGCTACAGTACATACGAGGGTCATCCGGAAAGTAGTACCCGTTCGTGAAATAAAGACACAAAAGTAAATATTAACAAACATAAAAAATTTTATTTGAAAGAGGATACTTTAAACTACTTCTCAACATAATCTCCAAGCAAATTAAGGCATTTGTCATAACGTGTGACAAGTTTCTGTATTCCTGCTGCATAGTCCTTCGCCGCCAGCTCATTGAGATACGCGAGGGACCCATCTTGCACAAATTTTTGCATAATGCAGATGGTGTTTAACAATTTCATGAACAATTGTTCGAGAAACATTGGGAAAATGCTCACAGATGTCATCAATTGTGACGCGCCGATCGTTCCTCACGAATTCGTCAACTGAGCTCACCAGTTGGTCTGTAATGACAGACGGTCTCTCCGAACGCTCATCGTCGTGTGTGTTCCCCCTCCCCATGTTGAAGTTGCGACACCACCGCCGAACAGACGACTCGTCCATTACATTGTCTCCATACACCTCCTTTAATTGGCGATGAATATCACATGGGCGAACGTTTCTTGCATTGAGGAATTTAATCACTGCCCTCACTTCACAACTGGCGGCGTTCTCAATTTTTTTAAACATTGTAAACAATCACAGAAACAACACAGGCAATGCTAGCGTCACGCAACTTGGCTCAGAGAAGGCAGACAAGCCACTGAAGCTATCTGACCTCGTCCAGCGGCTACTCGCGTCGTCAGCACTTCATGCGGCACGAACGGGTACTACTTTCCGGATGACCCTCGTAGTTTGTAATGATAGTTTCAGGAAAATTTTCAGAAAAATTTATTTTTATTGTAGGTATTGCTGAAATGCCTTAAAATCTTTTAAGTTCATCCTTTGAGCATCGACACACTGTTGCCAGCGGTTGTACCAGGACTTGAAGGCTTCCTGGTCGGCGGATTCTGGAAGGTCCTTAGTGCAAGCTTCTTTGATGGCTCTTTGGGTCCAATGGTAGTTTCCTTTGACGGAGTTCTCTTTTACAGAGAATAGGAAATATTCTCCTGGTTCGCTGTCGGAACTGTAAGAGGGTTGGGGAATCATCACGATGCCGTAGCAGAAGCTCTTCACATGTAGACACCACACTGCTCTTGGTTGTCTATCAACACCTTTAGGATGAATTTTGCGCGGGTCTTTCTCAGTTCCAAATTTTTAGGGACGATGGCGTGCCCGGTCCCTGTCTTATCAATGCCAATACGATCTGCGATCATGCGGAAACTTAACGGTCTGAATTCAGGAATTCATGGACACGTTAGGAAAAAATTGGTCTGGATACTTTGTATACAAACCTTCTATGATAATAATATGTTATGGCCATTAAGTGCCTATATAAAATACAGCGGACCTCATCAAGACAATATTAACAATAAAAACAACAAAGGTGTCAAATAATGGTTTTATAAAATATTTTAAAAGCTTGTTTTTCATTCAAATACTACCTCTCGCAAATGGTATCTTCAACGTGTCATACAGGTAAATATAAGTGAAGTATATTCCTTGCACTCCTCACGTCTTTTTATGAAGTTGTTATATTTTCAAAGTATCATTGATTTCACCACCAAATATGAGTGATTGGTGTTAAGTTAACCTAAATGTTGGAACTACATCATGCATGGCAAGTGGCACAAATGAACAAATAACGTATTGGTTAAGTGTTCTGCTTTTCATCGACAGTGGAATAATGAAATATGGTACAACTCTGAGTAGCTTATTTCATATGTCAATCACTTCAGAGGATTATGATTGGGGAGGAGCGATTCCTTCATTTCACACTAAAACAACCGATGAAACGATTTCGTTTTACTTCCAATAAAATAGTTTTAAACCCTCTCGTTCGCTTGTCTTCCGATTGCCTCCCACAGTTGTGCAGGTATGCTGTTGCTGCATTCAAATGTTTAGTTAATTTGAATGCTTCAATTAAACTTGAGATACACATTTTCTACTTGAGAATATATGCTGAACCTATTGTACAGATTGGATATGTTTCATAAATTCAGCTCCCTTGTAATTCAATTACTCTGGCAGATTGTTGCATTTACATTCTGAATCAATTTATCATAATATTTACGAATAATTAAATATACAAATTCTAATACTCGACAAACAGGCCCAATATTGTAATCTCGAGAGACGTACGTGTTTCAAGATTTAATTGGTCCGCAATACACCTTCAGAGGAACTTATCATAATCTCTAATTGGTCGAGCCCAGACTCTCCTACTTCCCCTTCAGTATGAAAGCTGTCTCTGCCAATAACAGAAATGCATCAGTAAATATCTTTGGGTGAAAGATGTAATACTTGGGCAATTTCCAAAACCGAGTGAAATCATGGTGCCCTAGATTATTATATCTCATGATTCACTGGAAATACATGCCCAGAAGTTCATGATTTAATTTTCTCATTATCGGTCTAAGGACAAACATTTCCCATGACATTAATACTGAAAGAATGTTCGTCTGTATTTATGACCGACTTCTCTTTCAACCTGTAATCTACAAATCCATCGATGAAGTATGAAGATATTTCTCGCGCTTCAGACTATTCGAATTGTAGTAATTCTATATTATTATAAATATAATTCCATACTATTCGTATCAGCATGCACTTTGCTCGCTCAGAAGTTACTACTTCTTGCTGAAGCAAAGCATTACTTGTTGACATTTACTGGAAAAAATAAAATATGGCCGCCGCATAGCGCAAACCTATTGTTCAGGATATTTGAAAAAACAAATATTTTCATAGAAGTAAACAATGAATGAGATTAATATTTAACTATAATTTAACGAGCAAGAAATTCTTAGTTCACCTCGTCGTCGCAATGCCGTCTTCTTGCCTGGCATCGATAGGTGGCAGGCCAATTGGACGAATTCACTGCCTCTAGCGGTTAATAGTTGATGTAATTTATCAATAAGAAAGTGTTACAAGTCAGGGGGACCTCGAAGAAATTTTCCTGAAAAATGGCAGATAACGAGCACAAAGCCCTACAATTAATGGCAGAAGCCGAGAAAAAGCTCCATTCTTCTAAAGGATTTTTCGGTTCTCTCTTCGGGTCAGTAAAATAATTTTGTTCAATCATGACGTATTGAAGTGCTATTGCTTACTTATTACGGATGTTTGCCGAATGGAAGGAATTTTTAGTGTATAAAAATTCTGGCATCTCTTATGTTCTAATTTTACCATCATGGAAATACATTTTGATATCATTTGCTAAGATAGACAGAATTGGCGTGGTTGTCTTGCAGTTGGCGGAGTAGACTTCGACGAAGTCCTCGACGTATTTTGCGTAGCATGCACTCGTTTGAAGTTAATAATAATTTTCGCCGTCTTGTATTAATTTGGGAATGTTGTACCGTAATTGTCTATTCTAACTGTCCAGTCTCTGCCAAGTGAAGAGTTTGTTCAATGGCAAATTTGGATAGCCGTTCTTCGAATGGAAACATTGTATTTGCTCACTTGCTGTCTTTCCTTGCTCTAAGCAGGTAAGAGCATGGCAGCAAGGTCTGTGTTGCGCATAATGGAATAATATAGTAAATTTCTATTGAAGAACTTCGCGGAACAATTCTTATTGTCTAATACTGCCCTTTTTAGGTTCTAGTATGTACACTATGAACGTATGATTTCAAATCACCCAGCGAAAGTTCTGCTCAGGTTTGAAAACTCTTATTGATTTTGCATTTTTTGAATTCACAGTTGTTCTGTAACTCTTGTATTTCGGAGTAAAATTTGATTGATATGACTTATTATGTATGCCGTTTCGTTTCAGTAATTTAAATGCCGATTATTTAAATTTAATGTATTTATAGATATGATACGATACACATCAGGTTATGTGATAAGGTTTCAGTGTTTATTCATCCAGCGATTCATATACTGATGTCAAAGGATCTGAGGTAATCGAGTGCATAACCAATTGTCTCTTGGGGAAAAGGTTTCTCGTTGGCATTTTTATCGCTGGTTTCTCCCTTGCCGTTTATTAGCATTATGCCAGTACAAAAAGTTCTCACATGGTCTATTCTTACTTGTCATTGTTTTGGGCCACCTGAGGACATACCCAGGACTTGAATCGTGGACCAATTTCAATAATTTGTCTTAAATTTCTTTCATTCATAGTCACCGATGAAGCCAATGACTTCATTCACACCTTTAGATGTAGTTTCATTACAACTTCTCTGATGATTATGAATATGCTCTATCACTGTAGGTATTCTGCTGTTTGATTTGTTTCTTCTGTGAAGTGTGTATTTTCAGGAATGGCTAAGAGTGAAAAAAAATCCTTTTTAGTATTAAGTCATAACAAATTTTTATCTTGATATGAAAGCCCTCAATTGAAATGGGAAGTTACAGTAAAGGTAATTGACATATTGCAGTCAGTGAGAGGCATTCCTAGTTCACAACTGCCTGTAGTTATTCCATTTTATTCTAGGGTGGACATCCCAATTGGAGATGATCATTTTAGGGTTGAGAAATGTAGTTCTTAGCTCTAGGCTCATCCCCACTACACTATAAGATTGCCTTGATGGGGGTGTTTTGTCTTGGTGAGTGCAAATAAATTGATGTTGTTATGTGATTTGAATTTAATGGTCAATGGTTAAGGAAGGGTTGGGTGAAGAGTGAAATGAAATACAGGATAGGTAAAGATTAAGGAATAGTATTAGTAACTCAAACTTTGGACATTGCTGAGAGAAATATGATAGGGAACTAGACGGTTGGATCCCCTGTGAACTGACTTGTGGAATGGGATGGTTCCTGGGTGGTTAATGGTTGCTGCTGGGGAATAGACGAGGTGAGCTGGAGTCTGATGGTTTTGGTGGAAGTGGTGGCCCCTGATGTATTTGTAGGCATTGAGGGTTTGAAGAGCGCCGGTGGTGGAAATGACGGAGCAAGGGTGTTTAAAGGGAATGAGTGCAACATTGATGAGGCAGGAGGGACACTTCCCTGTAGAGTGGATATGCCTCGGAGAGACTGCACATAACAAAATATCTCATTGATCTGGAGATTGGAGTTAATGCAGTTATTTATTGATTTAATTATTATTCTAGCCAGTATTTTATGAATCGATAATAGCTTGATTTTTTTCTGCATTAAGTTTGATACCTCCGAATTTTCTGTAACAAAGTGGAGGACTTTCCACCTGGAATTCCAAGCTCTGGGAAGCCCAAAAATGGTAACAGGTGAGGCTAAAGTGAGCTTTTGGATTGTAAACTCTTGCCTTTAATTTTATAATATTGAGTGCCCGAAATCCAGAAATTCTTTGGTCCCTAGTTTTCCCTGTTGTAAATTGCAGGAAACTCCAATTTCAATAATGCAAATCAGTGCTGAACTGTATATACTAAGAATGATGGAAACACAATGTGGTCCCTAAATATAACACCAAAATAGTAGAATCTTATTCAGTAAAGAATATTAAATCTGCATCTTTGGGCTACCTGATTTCAGCTGTATATAACAATTTCTAGCCCAACAAAAAACATATAATCTGCAATTAAAATAATCCTTCAAGATTTGAGGTGCTATACTGTTTATAATTATTTCACCCATTGAAGTAATAACATTTGTTTAAACCTTTCCTCCCCTAAATCGTTGTGACTAGATAATAGAAAATTAATGGAATTCATTGTTTTTTATGTTGCACTTGCAAAATATTTTTCAGTCTTAAGTGTTCGTAAATGAAATCAATCCCGGGGAACCATGTAAAAGTAGTGGTTATATTCTGATTGAAATGGCGTGACTGATTGGAAATATGAAGCCATAGACAAAGCGTGGCTTGATTTTTCATTGGTTTCAAAAAGAGGTGGTTAAGTTGAGAGTAATAAAATATTTTGATTAATATTTTATTTTGTAAATATAATTTTGTTTCAGAACTAAGGAAGTGCAAAAATGCTACAGGAATTACTAAAGCACTCACTTCCCATCAATACCATCAGTGTAAACTTATGTCTGTATTGTGAACTGTTTGGTCCTTAAACGAGATATGGATCATTCTTCTGTTCTTTGATAGTAATCCCAGGTCTACTCCAGAGGGAGCATTGCATGCCGGTCGATATTAAGATTGTTTTCTACGAATCCAAGTACATTATGAATGCTTTTTGTCTTTTCCAATTCTCCTCTGCACAACTAAGCCAAAATGGTTGTTGGCATTGGTAATAGTAGTAGTTGTATGAGAGGTGACTGACAGCTAAGGTCATTTGCGCCATTAGGGATGGATGGGGAAGGAAGGGGTGGGAGGAAACCCGCAGTCGGTCGGCATTAGCCTACTTTTGTCGAAATGCACCTAGGGGTCCGCAGTTTAATGTCCCATCCGATGGACATCTTACTCACTTAAAGTGATCTCCGCAAAGCACCTCAAGTAGGGATCAAGATGCAACTGAAAAAAAGCTGCTGCCTCAGGGATTCAAATCTGGGCCCTCAGGGTGGGAAGCCTGGACGTTAGCCACCGCTCCATCCTGATCCCTAATGGTTGTTGGCCTCTGTGTAAGTGTTGAAATGGCTTTTCAATTGTCTGGCTTGTCAGACATTCAAATTGGTCTTCATCTGGTAATTTTTCTTTCTAGGATTTGTACATTCTTCTGAAACATGGTTCTTATCGAGGTCCTCTTTGCATGTTACTTGAGATAAAAGGACCAAAAAGTTTCCTTTGGAATTCTGTTTTAAACCTGGTTACAGTAATTAAACATATATAATTATGTTTTTTAACTTTTTATTTAGTTAATATTATTTTTTTAATTAATTGGCGGCACTATGTAAAAAAATGAGCAATGGAGAGTGATGGGGACCTTTCTAAGATAACAGCAACAGACTGCTGAATTAATTGCGCATTGCCTCTCCCACGAGTTAAGTGACAATATGTGAATGAGTTTGGCAAAAATAAACCTGGATTTTGCATTTTAGTGGCTTTATTTTGAATTTAAAAAAATTGGTCGTCCAGAAGTTCTGATGGTTACTTAAGCCATAGCATTCAAAGACTTGTTTTGCATAGGAAAGGCCATTGCCACAGTATTAAAAGATCACTCCGCCAGACATGTAAAGAGGGAGTTGGGACAAGTTAACCAACCATGAAGGTTTCCATCGCCATTTTATGGATAGTGATTGATAGATATTAAATTGATAAATATTTCGTTGATAATTGAGTTCAAAATGGTGTTGGTGGTAGGCTGAAGAGCATGAGTCATAGTTTTACTTAAGTGTAAGCCATATTGTGAGGAATGAATATTTCATTGACTTCCAGGAAGTTGTGGAGCTGAAATTTGATTATGGATTTAGAGAAATTACAAAAATAGGGTGGTGGCACTGAGAGTCATCTTTTGCTCCGACTTTTTAAGAGCTAAAGGGGAAATACAAGATTGGAAATAACTATTGAAAATAATAGTAAATTGTTCAGCAATGCATTCATATAAAGTGTTACAAAGGTTGATTGAGGCATAATGCCTAACTGTTGAAAGTCTCAAGACTTTTAATGGTTTTAAAAATATCTTGTGGTTATCCATTCCTATTTCAAATTGTTTTTCTTAGCAGTGTGATTTCGTAACAAGATTTGAGGCTTTTCTTGATCAGGAGAGTTAGTGAAGATTTGTGGAAAGATAAATGTAATCTATCCGGTATAATTTTTTTTTCAATTTTTCTATGGACTTGTTGAATGACTCACTTATGACAAATTTTAAAGTGTTGAAACATTGGGCCCACAGTCATCTGCAAAATATTTCACTTTGGAGAACTCTGCGGGAGAGTGTAATTCGCAAACAGCTGTGAAGAAACAATTGAGGTTAAATAATTAGATTTTTCAATACATTTTCCTCATCTTCACTTGTGTATTTAAGCTTCCTTCTTCACTTGCATCTCAAAGCTTAAAAATTTATGGGAAATGCGACAAAATTAGAATTAAATAAATTTGTAATGTGCATAATCCCTACCTTATTTGGGTGATGTTTTTCAGTGTACAATGCAACAATTTCCCATGCTTTCCTATGACGTCCACATCATGTTTAGCCTGTGCTCTCCTGGATTCCACAATTCTTGAAGATTTTCTGAATGGTAATCAAGCAGGGGTGTAATATAATAGCAGGGGTACAAATCGCCACATGCATTGGTGCACAATGGCTGCGTGAGATGGTCTTTCATTGGCCTGTGGCCAGACATTGCATTCTCTTCTCATGTTTTATGTTTTTCTTTGGCATCATCTGCCTGAAGAAACCGTCTCATCACAATAAAATAACTATTGCGGCAGGTAACCCTCATAATCTGTGAATTTCTTGAAGTCACTGATGAAGTTCTCTGCAGCCTTTGGGTCGGAGCTTGCTGCCTCACCATGCCGTGGATGCCAGTTCTTCTCATAAAACTGCCCGAGCCACACACAGCTCCCCTTAAATATTTCTTGACCCGTTTATGATCTTAGCATCTTCATAACAAAGTCTTTGAAAATCACTTTCCCTTCTCACAAATGATATTCTCGTAAATAGTGTCGCATTGCAATTGCTTTCTTTAATCCATATGAGAAGCAACCTTTCAACAGTCTTGAGAATACTTAACCACTACAAAGATATTCTTGTTATTCTCTTTGAAGGGTCCACCTCCTTAATCTTGCCCTTGTTCTTGAGGGTTGTGGAAATCTGCGACGGAAATCGATTACATGTGCGTGCCAGATCAGCCATGATGAAACCTTGTCCTGGCCTTTCAATGATTTTACTATTTATTCCTGCGCTTAATGTTTGTTTTGTTATGGCTGTCCTCTTTGTGGTTATTTCTTCATGGATATTTTTAAAAATTGGCTCAAAATATTATTACATTTTGGCCAAAAAATAAAACATAATGTCTGTACACAAGTTAGATAAATGTTTGATCACAAGTTACACTAAGATGCAAGTGGAACAAGTGCTAAACAAACTGAAGCAGCAGGTTCACAATTATTCTAGTAATCTTTTCACTTTAAAAAAGTATTTTTGCTTGTTATGAGAATTATTTCCTATGCTTAATGAGCATTGCTCATTAAGCTTAGGGAATGCAAGCATAGCAATGTTCCATTGTACAAAGTTATATGTTGGACTTAATGATCGTTACTCATATATAGAAGGGTAGAGAAGACAGATAAATATGAGATTATGCACCTCTCTTTTACTATGAACTTCAGATCATGTACAAAAGTAGTTTGAAAGGTTCTTGGAATTGCCACCAAATGTCAGCGCTAGCACAACGAGTTTCCCATGCAGTAAGGGTTAATTCTTTGAGTAAACATGTAATGTGTGGGTGCTCTGTGAAGAGATCCGGGGTGCGGATGCTCTCTGTTTGTGTTCCCATCTAGTGATTTGTGAAGATGGAAAAAAATTAAGATTTTAGCAGTGATTAAATACTTCATAACGAAAGGTGTGAAAGCAAAGGAAATTCATACCGACTTTCAGAACACTCTTGGGGATTCTGCTCCTTCATATTCAACTCTTGCCAAGTGGACAAACAAGTTTGTTTGCTTGGGACAACTTAGATGATGGTCCCCAAAAGAGGTCGGTCAAAACATGCCACTACCCCAGAAATCTTTGCATAAAATGGTCATGGAGGATCATCCACTGAAAGTGAGAAATCACTGAAGCTGTAAGGCTGTCGTCAAGAGGGAATATCACTTTTTAACGGTGGAATCGGATATGAGAAAATAATCGGGTGGATAGGTGCTGCGACTCTTGATGCAGGATTAAAAATGCATCAGAATGGAAATTTCGGAGCAATGTTTGGCCTGTTTTAAGGGCAACCATGATGCAAGATGTTCTACGTCAGTTTGTGGCCCCAGGTGAAACTTAAGGTACACCCCAGAGACTAAACAGCAGTCAAAGCAGTGGGAACATGTCGATTCTCCATCACACAAAGAAAGCAAAGGCAATATTTTCGGTAGGAAAGGTGATGGGTTCAGTTTTCTGGGATGCAAAAGGGATTCTGCCGATGGATTAACCTTCCACTCTTCAAACAATTACTGGACAATACTACGCTACAACTTCCTGGACCAACTACAATAGAAGATACACGAAAAAGGCTATGTTCGACAAGGAAGGAAGTCATCTTTCATCAAGGCAGTGCATGCCCACACAAGTTGCCATGGCAAAAACATGTGAACTCAGATGCAAGTTGTTACCTCACCCACCGTGTTTGCCTGATTTAGATGCATCGGATTTTCATCTCTTCTCCGAGCTGAAAATTTTCCTCTATGGATGGAGGGATTCTCTTCAAATGAAAAATTGTCAGCCAAAGTAGATGGATGTGCTGCTGGCCTGAAGGAATCTAATTTTGGAGATGGGGCGAAGACATTGGAACATCGCTGGACCAAGTGCATTGTTGTAAAGGGAGACTAAAGTAAAAAATAAAAAAAGTGGCACTGATGTAAGTAGTTTATTTCTATTCCATTCCAAGAACTTCTTAAATTACCCTCAGACTAGATTCAACTAAGTTAAGGAGTTTTACTTTTAATCGACGTGTTCACCAAAATCATCTCAGAATTAGGATGCAGTATCAATATAGGGTATATTTTGAAAGGAATATTTATTTTTATTTCCGACTTAATTGGGCAAGGTTGAGACCTATAGTCCCTTCTTCCACCTAACCCTTACATTACAGACTTTAAATTGAAGACAATCACATACAATCAAGCCCTAGATGGAGGTTAATCCACCTAGGCGGGAATCAAACCCGCGACCTCTGGGTTGGTAGGCGAGGACGGTACCCCACCGCCACCAGGGCTGGAATAGGGGAAGGAGGAGGAGTGACCTATGTGGTAAGAAATGAAGAAGTGCAATTGAGAGATGATGCAATTGGTTAAAGTGGTGATTAGGGCGTTTTGAGGAAGTGTTTGAGTTCAGGAGCTAGTTGCAAATGGCTGGTGTCTTTGACAAAGGGAGGGAGTGGAAACTTGTTGGAAGGGAAGGTTCGACAAATGTGAAGATTCTTTCAGTCAAGTAGTTAGTAGTGTGGAGATACAATGGGCCCGCCAGGAATATTCCTTTTCAAATTACGGGAGGAATATAGAAGGGAAGACAAGCATGGAAGTGTTCATCGCAAATAAACCTGCTGGACCTCTTGAGAAAAAAATTGATTTGATAAAATGTTTGGTTTGGGTCGTTGGGTTTGGGTGTGTAATCAGAGGTATCGGAGAGACATCTGTGTGCTAGCTTCATTAATTGTATTTATAGGTGTTGGCTACTCATCCTGTGGATCCTTTGTCTTGGGAAGTAAAAACAATGTTGGGAGAGCTTTTTTAAGATTGGTGATTCCAGCTGCAGAATGATAAGTTTGGCATTTGAAGGAATGAAAAAGATACTGCGGAGGGGAACAGGCTTACAAAAATGTGAGGATTTGGGTGGCAGAGTTAGCGTTCTAGGATGGATTGTGTTTGGGAGTGAAACAGGGTGCTATGAAGGGATGGTAAATTAAAATTTTCCCCGGTCCATGCTTGTTTCTCGTTGTTATTGTTATACTGTTATTGTCTTTTGTCCTCTTTTATGTTTGTTATATTTTTCACTGTAAATTGGCGCCACTGCTGTATGTGAGCAATGTTTTAAAATAAATAAAATATAGGATGGAGGGTTAGTAGTCAGGATAGGCACTCGGGGGTGGAAGGGATGGAGGGGCGCATTTACCCCTTAATTAAGGGAATAGATTGGTGAGGGACTGAGCCGTGTGAGAGGAAGGCGAGGCCACCGTACTGTCAGGTGGGTCTTTGGTGATGTTTAGTGGTTGGGGTGGGAGGGAAGGCATAGTGTTGGTGGATTTGCTTAGGGTGGAGGGAGAGGTGGTGGCCGACGGATGCGGGAGTGGGCGTGGAGAGGAGAAGAGGGCCGGGTCAAATCAAAAGTGGTGCCTGCAGTCAGTACCTCGCTTGACGTGCCCAACCTGGCATGCGATTTTCTATTCATGCCCTTGTGGCTGCTGCTGAAAAGTAGTGCATATCGGGTGGTGGGTTAACAATTTAAAATTTTAGATTTTCTATTACATTTTATGGTACTCTTTTCAAATTAATTGCTTACATACCGATTTAAATGTTTTATATCTTTTAGTTGTGGTTTATTCACCAAGTCTGGTAGTTAAAATTTCCTGATCTGGTGGGGTGACCCACCCGTGGACACGTCAATCAATGTCATTTTTTCCAGGCAACAGTATTTTGAGAATGGTCAAGTGGGGCACCAAAACAGAAATTCCCAACTCAAGAGTTTCTGAAAATGATAGATTAGATTTCGTGCTCCTTAGCCTTCAGATGAATATTACTAAGTATGTATCCTCAATCCTATTGTCATCCAATGCTATTTCAGGCCGTCCCGCAAATTGGAATGGATATGAAATGATCAATTTGAGGTACTGTTCTAGTATTGACTTGGAGTCAAAATGGTGAATCACTTCAGTGAGACTTATTATTGCGGTCCGATAACTACATAACTACGAAGTTTCATAATCTTATATATCGTATCAATCGTATCGTATTGTATCAATAATTTTTTTTATGTGCATTTCTCTCTGCTTGTTTATTGTCAATACATCTCTCATAGGCAGTTGTTTCATGTTGATTGTATCAGCCTCAGTGTGTCTAATATCAGGTGTAGGATAATTCCACGCAAAAGATAATGTAGTACTTTTTATGGAATTCACAACGTTGTATAGTTAGCCTGAAAGATTAAAGTTTACCAAAATATATCAATATTTCGTATTGATCATTCTTATTACAATTACTAAGCTCTGCCGCATTTATATGTCCAACGGCGAAGAATTTCATTAGATAAGTGTATTGGAATTAAACTGTGCTAGAATTGAAAGTATGAATGCATTTCATAGCTTTCCTTCATCAGAGTGAACATGGACTGGGTTTTCGGAAACTAACTCTGTAAGTCATATTGAAATAGTTTATTTGGTTTTGCATTTAAAATATTATGACCTCATTTGAATTATTGGGAGATATTTTACCGTAATATGTTAATTCTGGGTCGCGGTAGTCCGGTGGGTAAAACGTTGGACTGCTGCCTGGAGGGTCCCTGGTTCGATTCTCGGGCAAGGCACTCTGGGCACCTGCATCTCCACCCAAGCTATGTGATTTTTCGGGTACCAGATCTTCCTGGGAAACCATAACCGGCACAGGGAAAGGAACTGGCCCTCCTACCCTGATGTGTGGATTTCACACGCCGTCGGGCTTAGTACTGGGTGAACTCTACCATCACCTACCAAACCGACCTTTGGGTTGATTAATGTGTTCGTGGTTTTCTATGTTCATTCTAAACTGTGTACCACTTTTTTTCTTGATTTTTGGAGATGAAGAGAGTGTTGATTTAAGACTTGCTTCAGTGAGCTTATTGAGGACTCCGAAGAAAATCTGGGCCAACCAAGTTGTTTGCCTAGATTAGGGGCACTTATCAGAAATCTTTATTCTTCTGAGTCGAATCTGAATCTACTAATTTGGATTAGGGACATCAGATTAATCTAGTGATAGGACTAGGAGTAATTAACAGTGCATGGGATTCAGTTACGAAGCATACTTGATTACCAGAATGTTGCCCAGAGCTTGAGGAATCAGCGTGAGATAGTGATTGAGCCAAGTTCTTTTGCACTGTACGTGGTCTGTGCAATAAATGCACGAACTGGTGCAATCATGTGGCCATGCCGTTGACTATAGCCCTGCCCACTAGCAGCGCTAGTTGCCTGAGACCATCTGTGCTTGGCAGATCATCAAGCTGTGCATATAATGGTGCCAGTGATGTTAGTTTCTGTTGCCCTTGTTTTTACTGTTTGTTGAAAATGGAAATTGACGAAATCACGGAGCAACGAATCAACATCAAGTTTTTGGGTAAGTGCGGTAAAAGTTATCAAGAAATAACTGAAATGTTGACAGCTGTTTACGGTGATAATCCTCTGAAGAACACATCTGTTTTCAAGTGGATTAAGCGTTTTAAAGATAGCCGACAAGATACCATGTGTGATGATGCAAGGCCGTGACGACCTTCAACCACCTGTGTTGACGACAACGTTGATCGTGTGCGGTCCCTTGTCCTTCTTACCGATTGTCGTAAAACTGTCCGAATGATAGCCAATGGACTGGATTCAGGAGAATCAACAGTGCACACTATTTTAGCCGAGCATAATGGATGTATCCTTCACCATGACACAATGCACCTGAACATTCATTCGGCATTGATTGTTCGCCAGTTTCTGGCAAAAAATTCAATCACCTTGATCCTTGATCATCCTCCTTAATCGCCTGATATCGCCCCTAACGCCTTTTTCCTATTCCCAAAATACAAAAATATGTTGAGGAGACATATCACTGGGAAGAAGCGGAAGACACAGTAAAGTAAGAAACGGCGAGAAAACTAAAAAGCCTAACTGCCTTGAGGACATCCAAAAGGGTGCTTTGAATGGTGGAATAGAAGGAGATGGAGTAAGTGCATAGCCATGCGAATGGAGTGTGCTTTGAAGGGGGACAAAATCAATGTGGGCTAAATTTTGCTAAATAAAGTTTTTAATGGCATCAGTTTGCGTATTTATTGGACAGGGTAGTGCAAGTTGTCATACAGATAATATGCTGCCGTAAATGTTCAGTACCAGTTACCCTTGCAGAAATGAATAACTTAATAGGTGTTTTACTAATCTTGGGTGTTATTCACATCCCGGAAATTCATCTGCATTGGTCAAATGATGCAATGTGCATGAACACTCTAGCAGAAAATATTATGCCTCTAAATCACTTCCAGCATTCCAAGGTATTGACACTTTAATTATAGCAACCAAGCATGATGTGAGGTGCTAAGTGGGGACTGTATTGGGTTGAGGATTTGCAACAGTGTACTTGCAGGTGGTCTTCAAGTAGATACTCAACTCTGCTCCTAGTTGTCCATCCAAACTCCTTTGGGACAAGTTAAGCTTGGATCTGTCACATCGCCAAATATTCAGTATGATGGTGTTCAGTGCCATCCTGTCAATGCCTATACAATCATGCGCACTGATGTTTCTGGATTCAGTAAGTCAGGAAAAATTGTTACCTGACCTTGTATATGACATGGTCATGACCATGGCATTGGGTGTTGTAAGTGTGACAAAAAGATAACAGTAGACACTAAAATGGCAAAATTCCCTTGATTGGAAATTGTTAGTGTTGCGCCATATTTCTTTGGTGGCCTCGTTAAACCCCGGGTGTGGTTCTGCCTACCATAATTCATGCTTCTGATTTGGGCAAATTTGAGGGGAGGATCTTGAATCCTTGAGATGTGGGAGGATGGCCATGTGCTGGCTTTCCTTAACAGTTGACTCGGATAGAAAGGGATGTTGTGGGGTACATGCTGCATACCGCGTGGTGTGCCGTGGTAACATGAGGCATTTCATCCATTGGGATGCATGTGCATTCCCTCCTGAAGAAGCAGACAGAAGTCTATCCAATTACATGTTGTTGATTCACCTTCCTTGTCTAATTACCACCACGCTCTCATCAACTTCAATCCTAATTAGCACATAATGATTGAAGTGTGCATACGACTTTTACCAACTAGAACTGAAACATTTGAAAATGCATTCATATTTTTTCCCAATTATTTTTAGCCACTTACAGTGGCCAATTGATTGGAAGCTTTAGATTATTACACAGCTTCTAGTTCATTGGTGGGCAAAATTTTGATGTTGTTATTGCTTGTCACCAATTGTATTTCCTTATGTTATAATGCCACACTATCTGCTTTTGACAGAGGGTCAGCCAAAGTGGAAGATGCCATTGAATGCTATCAGCGTGCCGCCAACACGTTCAAGATGGGCAAGAAATGGGCTGCTGCCGGCAATGCCTTCTGTGAAGCGGCAGCCCTTCATGCCAAGGCCGGCTCACGTCATGATGCTGCCACTTCCTATGTAGATGCTGCCAATTGTTACAAGAAATCTGACCCTAACGGTTAGCATTGTATTAGAATCTTTGCTATGTATGGATGTGGAAGGGTGTCTGCCTGATATGAGGGAGTGAAGTGAAATGTAACTGTGTAGTCGTAAACTCCTTTGCCTATTAAAATGTTTGGTGAACATGATGACTCAATTATGTGCCGATAATCACTTCAAAACATGCAAGGAATTGTTTTGACAAATGCCCATCTGTTTTATGGGAATGAGAAAGAAAATTCGTAGAAAACTGAAATTACATAGCCCATATTTGGGCAGTCCTTGAGTTTATGTAATTTATTAGTGGTTTAGATTGAATTCCATTTAAATCATTTCAGCAAATTGCTCAAATTTACACTTATGACGCTGAAATAGATGTAAAAGCTTTCTACCTCTGCAGTGATAACATTTTTTTAATATTATATTTCTTTAGTTTTCTCTATCTAGGTAATTTGTTTGCATTTTATTTGTTACTTAAATGAAATTAGTTACCTGGCTATTTGGTGCATTGTAATCATTTTTAAAATCATAATAGAAGAAGTAATTGCATGGCAGAAGTGTTAATATGAACTGTACTAAATAGTTTGCTTCTGATTTTTCTGTGAGCCGTCTTTGAGGTACTTGAATAACATGGTAGCTTTTTGGAAAAGAAATACTTAGTTATTCCACGTATATTTTATTAAACACGAACCGGGTTTCTACTTACTAAGTCATCATCAGGTAATGTACAGAAAGACACAGAGCTTGATATAGTAGACAGAGAAGAGGAGGGGGCAGGTGTTTGAGAAGTGGGAGGAGGGGAAAGAGAAGGGAAAGTGGTATGTGTGTGTGTGAATGAGGGAGAGGGGGAGAAGGCTGTTGGGTATGGCATCTGGGGGGAAAGGAGAGGGTCCATGGAGCAGAGGGAGGTCCAGGAGGGGGGAACATGAGGAATAACATACTCTTTTGATGATTGTTCTTTGAAATTCCCAACCGTTCCAAGGCATCTAATCTTAAGCCTTTTTTCTCTAATTGTAGAATTTTAGGGACAAAGTCAATGGAGGGGTTATTTTCTATAAGGTGCTGGGCAAAATTGGAAGAAAGATTCCCATGTTTAAAACAGGTGTGATGTTCTTTTAGGCGATCGCTGAATTTCCTCCCGGTTTGTCCAATGTAGAAGGCAGAGCACTCACAACACAATTTATAAACTCTACTCCTTTCCCTTATGGGAATTTGGTCTTTGCAGTTTGATAAAAAGTTCCCTAAGTTGGCTCTATTATAGAAGGCTGGTTTAATATTGTTTCCTGCAAAGAATCTGGTTGATTTGAAAATACATTTTACCGCTATTTTCTCTAATTTTTTCAATGCAATTTTTTGACTAACTGGGAGCAAAAACAGTTTTTTTCAGCTATCATTTTTATTATTTTAAGTTCTTTTTGGGTATTTTGTGGAGATAAAAGAATGCTAGTCAAACGGTGGACCATTGAGTTGAACGCCGCTAATATTTGTGGGAAATGATGTCTTGACCTGGAGTGAATGATCCCACAGACCTGTATCTCCTCTACTAGCGGACATCTATATGGACCAGGTGGAAAGTGTTCTGTTCTCCTCTTCCAACAACTTGGTGAAAAACATAGTCTGTTGGCTCTGTTACGTAGACGATATATTTTGTGTATGGGCTGGTTCACGAAGACAACTCGATAGCTTCTTGATAAGTCAAGTCCAGTTGCCAATTATTTTTAGTTATAGTTATATCTAAAAAGTTAATGGACTCGTTGAGTTCTTTCTCCATAGTGAACCTAATATTTTTGTCCAAGAAATGAAGACTTAGGTGTCCGGGCTGCATTTTGTCCTTGACTTCTAAAGGATTACCAATTTAATTTACATTTTTTACTTTGTAAAATCCATAACTTCATTTCTTTAATGCTCCCCACTAATTAATTTTTTTTTAACATCACCAGTAGCTATTCCTGGGCTTTATCGGACTAATTTATCCTTACTGCTGTGACTGTATACAGGTATAATTTGTATTAAAGGCCTTCGTGTATGGCCTTTGGATGGTTGTGTCATGTATGTAAATATATAAATAATTCCTGATGAAATAATTCCTTTTGTAAATATGCAATGTAGTACTGAAATGCTGATATCGCAACAAATATGGCATGATTAATGCAATACAGTATTGTATGCATCATAAATTGACCAGTATTGCAGTACAGTTAGTTTTGTATACAACATTTGTGGTTTTGCCATTTTTCTTTGAAGGTAACTCTTAAAGAAATAATTTAAGACCATTAATTTCATGGTAGCAGCTTCTTGTAAAAATTATGCACTCATAAAATAAATTTAAAAGAAATTGCTACAATTTTAAAAATTTTAACAAATTTTTTCATTTCAAAAAAATTCCCAGAAAAATACGTGTGTCCAACTTGGGCTGAGGCTTTGTTATCTTGCATATTTGTATCCTATTTATGCAAACATTAGAATCCATTAATTTGTACTGTGGTGTCGTGATTGGTCTCAGAACCAGAACTTTATTTTTATTAAGATTAGGATTTATTTATATTACTTAATTTTTAAATATGTCAAGTTGGAAGTATTGTATCTAGATTTTCTGAGGGTTGATTTGAGATAAACAAGGAATTTTATTTAAATGAATAAAAAGGATAAAACATTTGCTCAAAACTTAGTCTAATAACTGAAGTCACTTAAAGAAGGCATAACTACGCAAGTTTCATTTAATTTGGATTTGAATCAAGACTGTTTATTCAATTCGAACTAGAATAGGTGAATAAAAGGTGCCCACAGATTGCTGCTTATAACCAGAGGAAATGTTTTAGTCATAGCTATGATCTAGTTTAAACACCACAATAGAAAAAGGGATGCATAGTTAGACTTCGACAAAAATCTCTGAATTTTCTCAATGTATACATTTGCCTCGGAAGGGGAGTGTCACCTCCAGATGTCTTGATGGCCTGTTTTGTTCTGCCCCTTCCAGATGCTGTGACGTGCCTGCTCAAGGCAATTGAGATCTACACGGACATGGGTCGCTTCACCCTGGCGGCTAAGCATCATCAGTCGATTGCTGAGCTCTATGAAGGTGGAGACTGTGGAGGGGGCAGTGGAGGCTCTGTTGACCTTGACAGGGCAATTTCGCATTACGAGCAGGCAGCCGACTACTTCCGAGGGGAGGAGAGCAACTCCTCGGCTAACAAATGCCTCCTGAAGGTGGCCCAGTATGCCGCTCAACTGGAGAAATATGAGAAGGCTGTCCAGATCTATGAGCAGGTGACGTTTTATGGACACTGTTTCATTACACAGTCAAAGTAAATTCATTGTGCTAGCTGAAGTAATATTTGGTCAATAATTGGTAGGGCATGAGAACCTTTTGCATTCTGAAATGGTCAGAATTGGTGGATTCAGATTTAAAAATTTGTTGCTTTCAAATATTTTGTCTAGGTCTAACAAACTGTATTGATCAAACCAAAGGTTGGTTTAATAGGCGAGGGTGGAGCTCACTTAGTACGAAGCCCAGTAGCGTGTTAAATTCATGCTTATTGCAGTGAAGGGGGCGTGTTCCCTTATTCCCTGTATGTGGCCTATGGTTTCCCAGGATGAACCGGCCCCCTAAAAATTCCACAGTTTTGTGAAGAGATGAGTGCTCTAAAGGTGTCACCCTGAATCAAACCCAGGCCCTTCTGGTCAGCACCACGTCATTGTACCCAATAGGCTACCACGTCCCTATTTTTCAAGATCCACCCCAAATTTAAATTGTAGCATTTTAGTGATCTTGGTCATTGGAACTTAACAATGTCACAAGTTATTGCTTGATATAATGATTAGTAATCCACAAACCATTTTCTTAAAGAATAAATTTTTCTGAACGTGCAGATATCAATATAATTCCATGTAATATTAGATTAAATTTTAGTTTTTATGACATGTTTTAGTAAGCATGATTCTGTAATGATTTCTCGGAATATATATCATTTTCATTCCTTTTATAGTTTAAAGTGGATAGTGTATTAAAAACAATTGTTGAAGTTATGCTGAAAACAACTTGGCTCTACTTAAATTGGTATTATTAATCAGTGTAGAGTGGTCACAATGGCTGGTGCCCCGAAGGGTGTGTCTATGTATGTCTTGGGGGCGATGGCGCAGGCGAGGCAACAGCAATAGTATGTGCCAAAGTTTCATTACCTATTGTACCAGACTGCTGCAGAATGATTTAGCAACCCATTTGAAGGTTTGCTATGAAGTTAAGTAATGAACACAAAACACACCGCTTCAAAATCAAATCCTGCCATTCCCTATATATCCAGGCATTTTCATTTATTTCCCAGGGTACCGTCCTTAAACCCCAGATTTACATTAAAATGGCAGGTCTGTCTCTTTGAAAAAAATGTGTAATTTTTATTATTTTGCAAAAATCCAAAAATCAGCCAAATTACAGCCATGTTTCCAAATGTTCATCTTCAATAAAATCAAACTTTTATGACCTTATCTCACCATGTAGAATCAGTGTAAGAAGGCATTAGATGACTCAATGTGATGGCTCAGTCTAAAATTTAATTTAACCACTAATAGTTTTTCATCATTCTATTTAAAGTTGTAAAGTTCATTTGAACATTTTGGAGGAGAGTTTTTCCATTTTAGAAAAAAAAATTTTCTCGAATAATTTTCTCAGTGCAGACTTACCGTTACTCTTCAGATGAGATCTGTTTAAATGGACAAGTAATGGGTCACTTACAGGCTAAATTATGTCAAATTCAATTTCCAATAAAAGTTTTCAAACAGTTGATTGATTAAACATGTTAATGTTAAAGTTTTTAAATCTTTAAACTGTATAAGTGCCACCCCTTTGATGCTGCTAATTTGTTTCCAATATATCTTATTATTTAAAGTGCATCTTTAAGCATTTTTGAAACTTATCTATTTCAGAAAGAGAAAATTTTTTGATGATAATTTATTGATAGGGTTTGTGAAGAAATTCCCAATTGCCCATTATTTGCACTTGGTGGTCCTTTGTCAGCCAAAAGTAGTTAAGTGCTAAGCATGGAAATAGGAAAAATTGTGATATTACCAGTGAAAGTGAATGAACGGTGGAACCTCATTCAGCGATCATAATTCACTCCACGATCTTCCTTGTAAAGAGAAATACTCATTTAGTGAAACAGCATTTTGCATATAATTTAAAATAAAATAAGATATTGTTTTCCATGCCAAAAAAATAACATACAAGGTTTAGTAAAAGAAAATTATGTACAAGGTGTTTTGGAAAAGTATCCGAACTACGTTTTAATTTTATAGCAAGGGTGTTGTGCACTACGAATTTGCTCCAAGAGGTCAGACGATCAACAAAGAATATTATGTTGAAGTTCTTAAAAGATTGCGTGATGAGAAAATGACCGTGTATATCTGGTCAAGCGAGGTGACTGGCTGGCTTCTTCACCACAATAACACACACACCAGCGCTTTCATCGAGCCTTGTTGTGCAGCAATTTATGGCGAAACACAGGAGATTGTACATACGGCTTCGCCAGCCTCCTCCTTTACAGTCCCGACACTCTAGCTCCCTGCGACTTTAGGGGATGTTCCCAAAAGTGAAAAAAGGTGCTCAAAGGAAAGCGGTTCGAGACGGTTCAGAGTAATGCGAGCAGAAGGCCATTCCGAAATCTGCGTTTGAGGACGACTTTAAGATGTGGAAGCACTGCTGGGAGCGTGTGGTTCAATTCCAATGGGCAAAACTACTTCGAAGGATGCCACACGGCCCGGATGACCATGAAGATTATTGCCAATGCGGAGATATATGTGAACGCAGGTCGGATAGTTTTCAGACACACCTCGTATGTAAATTGTTTAGATTTTGGATCATGTTCCTCTTTTTTCTTTCGCGGATTGAAGCAACCAAGAATGCTAACCTAGTTTTTAAATAGAATTGAAATAAATCGTTACTTATTCATGATATGTACCTAATTCCTTTTTAATAGAAGGCTCTCTAGAGAAATATTTTGTGCCAACACTTCAAAACTTTGTAAAAATGTCCAGATTTAGCATTAGATATCCATAATAAAAGAATTATTAGTTTCCCACACACTTTATTTCACAGTGCAATGCGTTTCACGAACTTGTGGCATCATCAGGTACAAGTGACACACACAGCTGTTGAATATTTAGCCATCGGACAGGGGAGAGGGGGAAGTTGAAGGTTGGGGGGGGGGGGGGAGGTGTGCAGGTTTGCTGGGTCTTTTAAGGTACGCATGTACCTTCCCTCAGTTAACTTAACCTGTAAAGAAGACAGGCGTGTATTGCCGTTTCTCGTTTGTAGTTTTATCGCAGTACACCAATTTATCAATTGATTCAATTTTAAGAGTGACTTCTCTTTCTGCACTCATCATCGGTGCAACAATATAAGAGTGTAAAAATCGTTTGCCTTGACCGGGATTCGAACCCGAATCCCTCAATGTCCGACCGAGTGCTTAACCCAGTTAAGCTATCGAGGCATCCTCTTCAACTCTGAAATTTTGGTATCTTCAAACTCGACATCTTGTTCCTTTAAAGCCCCCCAGATTTCAGAGTTGAAGAGGACGTCTCGGTAGCTTAACTGGGTTAAGCACTCGGTTGGACATCGAGGGATCTGGGTTCGAATCCCAGTCAAGGCGAATGAATTTTACACTCTGAAATTGTTGCATTGAAATGCACATTAGCGGATGACTCCGTTAAAAGTTACTGTTGTGGCATCTCCCGCAGTTTCTTTGGAACTCAACATTGGTATAAACTTAACATTCACTATTCAATTGTTCCTGGCTCAACCTTGTGGAAATTCATTTTAATTAAATGAAGAATACAAAGTAACTTTCCAGTGTCCTTTATTAGCGTACAACCGGTTTCAACGCTCAAGCGTCATCATCAGGTACAAAATAAATCAGTCGCAGTCCACTTATATACCAATCATGAGGGAGAGGAGGGGTGGGTGCGAGAGGGGGGGGGAAGAGAAGGAGGCAAAAGAAAATGGAGTTGCGATTGGCGTTGATGTGGAGGGGGGAGAGGGGTGTTAAGTGTCATTGGAGGTCATTAAAGACACGGGCGGAGGAACATAAACGCTGTTTTAGAATGTGTGACCTCAAGCAATCACACTTTGCCAAGCATCTATGGGAAGAAAATCATGGCAGTGATTTCAACCCAGAACTCTTACACCAGATGGAAAAAGGAATGAGGATGGACAAGTGGGAAGAGCTGTAAATCAGGAAGAATTTATAAACGGCTAATTTGGTTAACGATTTATTGTTTGAATACCTCTCCCCAATCCTGGAAGTACCCCTATCCCTCACAGATAGACCCGACAAACCTCCCACCCCACTGCGAACCCACCAAGCACCTGTCCTGACGCTGAACACCCCTCTACCCCCTCCACATCAATGCCAATCGCAACCCCACTTTCTTTCGCCTCCTTCTCTTCCCCCCCCCCTCTCGCACCCACCCCTCCTCTCCCTCATGATTGGTATATAAGTGGACTGCGACTGATTTATTTTGTACCTGATGATGACGCTTGAGCGTTGAAACCGGTTGTACGCTAATAAAGGACACTGGAAAGTTACTTTGTATTCTTAATTTCATTAACATTCACTCTTCGAGCACTTGCAATTTCTCTTGTTAACAGCATGAAAAGGTAGCAAAAGAAAAATTGACCTAGATAGACAACGTAGATAAGCAGCATGCATGTAAATAGTACCAATTAAATAGTATTATCACCAAGTAGTAGTAGCACCAATTTAGTCTAATTTTGTAACATTTTAACCTAGACTCAAATATGTCAAGGGTTAATGAGTATATTTTTAGTTTAATGCATGACTATAAATTTAATGTAGTTTTCAAAATAAATAAATCATGTTGAAATTCAAATAAATTTGGTTTGAGTGGACAACTGAAAATTCAGCCTTCGGATGTATCATTTTTAAAATCTATTTTGCATCAAACATTTACATGGTTGCAGCCGTACATCATTTGGCTTAACATGACTTAAAATGGCTAATCATTTTTTTCTTGATTTTCTCCATCCAAATTTCTACTAATTCCTGTAAAAATCATCTTTTGCAAAATGTTATAATGCTTAGTTTTGATATCTACATAAAAATTTGCAAGTATCTGGCTCATTACGTTTTAAACAGTTTTTGAATAAGTGATCATTTGATGCATTTTATGGAAAATCATTGGTGCAGAAATTGAAACTTACACAATTATAAATAGAAATTTCACGCGAACAACTTTATTTGTAATTATTATTTTATACCTACGTTTGTAATTTATTCGTACTTTAATTATTGAATATTTCTTAAAGATTTGTCAACAGCCCTTGAAACATTTCGATTTGTGCATAGCATGAGTCTGAAAGGTGGATTTGACTACCGTTTGTGTTTTGGCTCAACATATGAACATCCAATTCTCTTAGGATATTACTACTAAAGAATGTTTCAACAATTTATTTATAAAATAAGAATATGACTACCTTTAGGCTTCATGTATTGACCTTGAAATGGTCTGGTAAGTGGGAAACAGCACGGCCTGCATTCCTTTGCATCAGTATTCAATTTCATTTTTGATACTTGAATCAATTTCAGTTCGCATCAAACACTCTTTTATGAAGAATTTGATCACTGCACAATACCTAATTTTTATTCTTTTCTCACAAGACACGCACCACAACGGTTTCAAATGACTGCCAATGGCAAACTGCTGGATGGATTGGCTTGCAATTTCACTTGGTGTTCTACTCACATTTGCGCCAGCGTGAGAGAAAAGAAATAATGGGAGTAGTAATGCCATCTATGGGCAAGAATGAGAATTTTTCAAATCACCCTAGTATACTGAAAAATATCAAACTCTTTTTCTTGTATTTACTTTCACTTTCCACAGTACGAGTGATACAAAAATGTAGGAACTTACCATTTTTATAAAAGACATGATTAGAAATTAACTGTGTACTAATTATGTGCACTCAATTCTCCCTGCTCCATTGTGTCCACTTTATGTCCCTTTTCCTTGAGGTGACATATGTCCGGATCAAGCTCACTGCTGTGGTCCATCTCCCATTGGTGCTTGGTGAAATAGGATTGGGTGACACACCCATTCCGCCTGAGATTCCGCTTGTGCCCCTCGGCGCGTAGCTAGAACAATCTTAACCTTTGTCCCTGATGGCGCGGGGTAACGTCCTCGTCTGCCATTCCAAGGGTCGCGGGTTCGATTCCCGCCTGGGTGAGTTTTCCTCCACCTAGGGCTTGGGTGTTTGTAAATGTGATCATTGTTATCATTGTTAATAGTTCGATGTAAAGGCCAAAATGTGCTGTTTTCGGACTAATACCGAATAAAATAAAAATAAATAAATAAATAAAATATGTAGACTGCGCTGCAATCTTCTCAATTTAAGTTTGTAAATGCCACTTTTTTCACTCTGTCCTTGGTCATGTTGAAAAATGCTAGCAGATTGCTTCTGTTGCTGTGTGCAATCCTAAATTCTTCTTTTGGGAATAGATCGCCTATTTTTTCAGAGAAATGATTTTAGCATGGAAGTTTACACCTGTGAAATTTTTCTTCCTCGTTACCTTAAGGATGAATGCATTAAATTTCTTGCTCTTGTAGAGAGTTTCTTACAAGTGCTATCCAGAAAGTAACTTATGTTTCGGCCTTTTGTGGAGGTTGGTTTGGTCTACAGCCATGATCTTGGTGTCTAAACGTCCTTACACTCAGTATGCATCCTGCTGTGGTAGTGTGAGCAGACCGTGGTTATTCTACTTTGCATACTGCGAACTGCTAAAATGTGTGCTGCAATAGAAAATCCCTAGGAGTAGTGAAGTGCGATCTGTGGTTAGGTTTTTACTGGCAAAAACCACGAGGCAATTGAAATTCATGGGTGACTTTTTGAAGTGTATGGAGATGGAAATAATGAGTGAAGGTGGAGTGAGGCAGTGGTGCATTCCGTTTAAAAATGGCCACAACACCAATGTTCACAAAGAGGACCACAGCCTAGCCTTGTGACAGATGAACTGATCGTGAATATAAACGAAAACATTCGTGAAAATTGTCGATTTATGACTATAGATCTCTTGCTAGATGTAGCTTGCAACAGTGAGGCAGAATTACATGCTGTGGTTAAAAAAGTGGTTATTATGGAAGGTGGCAGATTTCTTCAGAGATGGAATTGTAAAGTTTGTGTATCGTGATGTTAAATACCTTTATTTGAATGGCGACTATGTGGAAAAATAGTTCATATTTTATTTCAAAGCGTGATTTACTTTTTGGACAATGCTCATATTAGGTATTTTTACGATGAAGTCCTGACTGTATATGTTTTTCACTGCAATCATTTCAATCATGTTCTCTGAGAAAGCTACTAATTGAATGAGGAAAGTTTAGAAGTCTATTCAACATAAAATGAATTCTATTAATATCACAGTTATGAACACCATGTAAGACTTATGATTTGCAATTTGCCAGAAGACAACCTCTACAGACCATGTTTTTCCCTTAAACTCCTACCACCATATTGCCCAAAAGCTGTCCCCCACATTATTTTTTGTGGAAAAGTACTAATTTTATTTATTCAGTGATTTTTTGAAATATTTTATTCAGTCTTCTTTCTTATCGTCACTTGACTTAAAATGCAACAAATTCCAGTGAAGCCCTTAAGAATATTAAACTAACAGTGGAGATGTTGAAAGGAAATTCAAATGTCAGTGTCGTGCAGCATGCATAGTTTGCATAAAAAGTATTGGGAAAGTTTTGGAAAAGTAAATTTATTTCAGATAGTGATACAATGGCTCAAAATTCTTTGGAGTGCATCCCTTGAGCGTCGACACACTTTTCTTGACAGTCGCTTCGCCAAGACATGAAGGCTCCCTGGTGGGCGTATTCCGTAAGGTCCTCAATAGTATGCACTCAAGCTTATTTGACAGCACTTAGGGTCCCATGGCACTGTCCTTTGAGGGAGTATTTCACTTTTATAGGGAATAGGAAATAATCTGCCCGTGCTTATTTGCGACTCAAATGGGGTTGGGTAATCGTCGCGATTCCTTTTTAGACGGTCATCGCAAGTAGAGACTCCCGTCTGCTCTTGGTTGACCGTCATGACCTTTGGGAATGATGTCCTTTGTCACATTGTCAATGTCAATACGACCTGCAATCATGCGCACACTAAATAGGGCTGAATTTAGCACTTCATGCACGGCTTAGGGAACACCTATTACCGATGCTATTTATTCAACCCTTGTCGTGTGTGAAAGTTGTTTACATGTGTGGTTTCCTCTGTTTTCTTAAATTAGGTTGCTTCATCCTCACTCGAGAACTCCCTCCTCAAATACAGTGCAAGGGAATACTTTTTTCGAGCAGCCCTGTGCCACCTGTGCATCGACTTGGTTAATGCCCAGCAAGCTGTCCAGCGATATCAAGATCTGTATCCTGCTTTTCAGGATTCCAGGGAATGTAAACTATTGAAGGTGAGTGATGTAAATTAAGTGGCCATGCATCTATAAAATATATGTAAGTATATGTATGTGTGTAGGGAATGGTGGGCAAGGAGAGGGGATTGTAGGAAGAAATCATAAGGAGAGAGAAAAAAAGGATGGAGGGCATATTGATTGCCAGTGCGATGTTGAAGACTGTAATAGAGGGGAGAATGTTGGGCGAACAAGGAATGGACAGGAACAGGATAGGGATGTTGGATGGGTTGAAGGAAGTACAGAGAGATGAAGAAGTGCTTGTGTTAAAGTAAGATATTGGGTTGGTGTTTTCTTGGGAGAGGCTAGGTATGATTTTGGTTATTGGGTCCATTAAAAACCTATATAACCTTATGGTTGATTGCCTATAATAATAATAATAATAATAATAATAATAATAATAATGGAACAAGGTCCTTTGGGAGACTAAAGAAGAACTTCATAAACATTAACGGTGAATTTCTGCCTTCTTTGTGGAATGGATATTTTAAACAGTAAAAAAATATTCTTGTCTGATTCTCATGAGTGGTATGTACAAGTGGTACGTTATTAGTTTTGGATGTGATATTGAGGCTACTACTTCAGAAATCATTGATCCAAAATCCATAATATGTAAACGAATATCTTATTAGTCAGAGTGTGTGTTTCTGTCTGGTGAGAGATCACCCTCGTTCAGTGGACACGCATGCCTTGGCCATCTTCCTCTTCAACTCTTAAACGTTTGCCTCTCTCTCTCTCTCTCTCTCCCTGTTTGTTGCGTTTTGCGCACGCACGCTCCCACAGGTGCTCATGGATCACATGGAGGAGGAGGATGTGGAGGCATTCACGGAAGCGGTGAAGGAATATGACTCCATCTCACGGCTGGACCAGTGGTACACCACAATGCTCCTGCGCATTAAGAAGCAAATCAATGACAACTCCGACCTACGCTGAGCTGGCCGCGAGGGGTGCCTGCGAGGCGAGATGCTGGGGGGGGGGGGGAGGGGAGGGAGGAGGAGGGGGGGTGTCGTTGGAGGGAGTCAGCGCGAAGTCACTAAGGTTTAAATCATTGTGACCCCGAGTTGGCCTCTCTGGTGGGATTATGTCTAAAGAGGAGTCTGTACATAAGGGCATGGCACACTAAGTAATTTTGGTCCCTGGTCTTAGGTATTTTGGCTGCAACTAACTTGCAGTGCTATCTTACTCTCATGACAAACTTGACTTTGGACACATCCCGAGTGTATGAACAAAATTGTCAATTCCCTTCATTCAAATTTGTCGTTCAGAATCTCTTCAGGCTTGGACGGATAATTATTACCCAGGTGGTGGTGATGGTGAATTGGTACGCTAAGTGAGTAAAGAAATGAATTGTTGATTTAAAGAATATTTATTGCATAGCAACTAGCCGATTTAAGATGTAGCTAAGAATAATGAGGTTTCCAAATAAAATTTAGTGTGTCCTCTTATATCTCTCCCACGAGAGAGAGAGGTTTGTATTCCATTTGGTGGAGTCATTCCATTTTCACAATCTGGGAAGACGTATGATTTGGGAGTTGGATGCATTTGCATGAATGTGTGCATGCCTGTGTGTGTGTTTGTGTGTGTGTTTGTGTGTGTGTGTGGGTCATATTTCTCCATAGCCCTTGCATTTGGGCAGGATTGTGGGAGGGGGGGGGTGGCAGCTGTGCCAACCCTGCCCCTCCCCCTCCCCAATCTCTTCTCCTCTCATCCCCACCTGAATGCATGGCACTGCACGAGGAGTGTGCCGCAGCTCCTCTTGATGGGGGAGGGGGTCTGATCTCTCCTTCCCCCCCTCCCCCTCCTCCAGCCCCTCTCCCCTCCTCGCACACCTCTACCCCCTCAGTCGTGCCACGACAGCATTCTCACCCTTGTCCATAATGAGCTATCCCCTAATATGCCTAGCAAAAAGTTTTTGAGAGGCGGTTAATGCGTAAAAATGTTGCATTGCCTAACATAATAAATGAGTAATGAATATTTGTCGATGCTATTAAGGAATACTGAACCAAGTTTTCATATTATGGATTCATATCTAGTTGTGTATACATGAAATATTTCTCATAGTGAAGAGAGAGAGAAAGTAGTTAATATCAGTAAAGAGTTACCCACTACATTGGTAATGCAGGATATTTGAGAGGTTTTAAGTGGTATCCTTTAACTTGCATTCTGACAGCTTTTTGTCCATGGTTGTATTTGCCATGGTGGTAATAGCATGATCTGCACATTTCAGCTCACTCTTGTGTTGGTACATAGTGAAATTATTTGGAAATATCGCTTGAAGAAAGTATTTGTTGAGTTCTTTGTTGTTATATATGTATATATGCGTGTGCATGTGTGTGTATATATGTGTGTATATGTACATGTTTGTGTATGTGTATATATATGTACATATATATGTTTATATAAATATATATTATATATATATTATATATATATATATATATATATATATATATATATATATATATATATATATATATATATATATATGTTATCTATATATGCACACATACATGTAAACATGTGGGTGTGTATATATAATATACATATATATATATATATGTGTGTGTGTGTTTGTGTGGGCACGTCTGTGTGTAAATATGCCCCAGAGGTTTTTCTAGGTTGAGCTTAACTGATGCAAGTTAGTGTTCAGCCATTATTGCTTGGGAAATCTATATGCATTGTTTGCACAGTGGTTTGTTTATAGGGTGGACCAAGGTGTTCACTTGTTAAGCACTAGCGTTACTGTTTTAATTTTGGGTTAATATATATTTTATATCTTTATTTTTATTAGGTTTAAAAATAATTAATAACATAAATAAGATGAAATCCTAGTGGGTTGAAAATATATGTTGAAGCATTCATATTATGTTGAAACATTTGAAGTATTAATTATGTACTTCTTTTAAACTTTGTATTCAGCTGGTTAGTTAAGTGAAAGTTGTCACAGAAACAAGAAATACTTTTAAAATAACTGTTGTATTAAAATCCCTCAAAATATATTAATAATAAGTAAAATGCTATTCCTTCAACGGTTCATGACTCTTGTGTGTTTTTTGGAACATTTAAGGCAATTAGTAATATGCTTAATGGGCAGTGTGCTCAGCTGAGTGAAAGCTGAGATTGCGATGTGAATCCCTGGGGAAGCCCTGCCTTGCCAATCAAAGGCCACACGCGTGAAATTTCTCCTCTCTCATTTGGCTCCACTTTTAAACAGTTTCTCTGATGATAATTTTCCCAAATTTTGCTTGAATATCATTTCCGATGGAATTGAATTTTACTGTTCCTCTTTCTTGGAATATTTAGCAGTTTTCATTTCGAGGAGACAATCGAAATCGCAGTATGCCTTTTCAAAAGTTAATCAACCCCCTCAAGGTAAGGGAACATAAAAAGTAATGCTTCTGTCAAGATCAAGATTCACCAAAGATATTCGATCATGTGTAATACCCAGCTTGAATTTTAGGCAAAATTTATTAATCCCTCGTAGGAGCAGGTGACTGGAAGTTTTCACACCTTAACTCCATATTTTACTTATTTTCATATCCATTTCTGTCAGCCTTGGCAATATCAGCTCAGCTATTTGATTTCTGTCACCTTGCTCTTGGATTTAATTTTCATTAGTAACTATTCCTTCCATTTAAGATCTTGCCTGATATTCAACGAGTATTAATGACAATGAATATTTGTCGATAGTGGAGTGCTGTTCATGCAATGTCACGGAGTCCTCTGTTGGTTGTTCGCACGTTAATAAGAAGTGACCAGTGTCTTTGGACCTTGTCCACTTCCTGTTGTCCTGGACTAGTTTTTTCAGCACCTTTAGGCAAATGTGTAAGTGTTCATTCCAAAATTTACTCCATCAACTGTTAGAAGAATTAAGTCTGATGTACAATTTAGTAAAAAAGAAAGGCATTCAGGAAAGTGGCATTTTGAGAAATTGTGCTCAAGGAAAATTTCGTGTATACTTAGCTGCTGTATATTTTGCTCTGTGGAGACAGTTTAGTTAGTGGCAAGGAGGCAATTGAGGAGGGGAATAAAAAAACTGTGGAGCCTATGGTTGACTGGCATCACTGTAGTGATGGGGAGTGGCCAACCAATGTTTGCTTGATTTCATTTTGCTTAAGATAAAACTGGACTTTCGAATCAGTGTGATAATGTATATACTCTTCGTTCATTGATTTAGTAATTTATTCATTTCAATGGCTGTGCCTGAGTAATGAAGGTCCTCTTGTGATATAATTTAAGTTAGCGTGAGTTTCTTTTTGGATATGTTTGTAAATGTTTAAATTAAATGTATGATCCATTCAATCCTTTCAATTGTTCACAGAACTTGGATATCTTTTTTTTGGCAGTGGTAATGAAAATATGCAAAATACAAATTTAAGTGAGTTTAGAATAGTCTACGCAGGAACAATGTGGTGGTTGGCATTTTGAAAGCGTTGAACAATGCTTATCCTTGATAAGTTAATTTTGTTCTATATCTGTAAAGCTGTAATTTTGAGGGCTAATTTTTTTACATGGCTTACTTTTACAGTAGTCAGCACTCAATTATCTGTAATTATAGGTGTTCAATCCAATAAAATGTGATTTAAATACATATTTTATTTCTTTCGTTGATTACTCTCGAGACCAAGCCCAAACCCAACATATTTTCTTACTAATTGGGTAGTTTGAACACCCTTAAAACTCCCAATTCTAATTCATTGAGCTACCTTGTGATCCCTGGAACAGATTAACATGTTTGCCTGTGTGGTTTCTTCCAAGTTATACTCGACTTAAAATAAGCATGGCCATTCAATTTGAGTGATAATGTAGTCTCTTCATTAATTGATTTTGCAAGTTATTCAATAGCTATGCCTGGAGCAATGTAACTCCATATTATGACTTGCATGACTATTATGCTTAGGCTGATAGAAGGGGGTTAAGAGGCATTTTCTTAACTTAAAATTCATACACATACCGAACAATGCTTGCCCTCCAAGGAACAAGTACAAACAAACTTGATTGACATTAATTTTTCATCAGCATACATGTCAGCATTATCATCAGCATTTCCTATTAAGTGTACTAGAATTAAGTGTTCCCAGTTGGTCTCTTTCTGAGAATCTGATTTTTTAAATGAAATTAACCTTTAAAAAATCTAATTTATTAGTAAGTCTAAATTCCTCTTGAATCAAGAGGAAGTCAGACTCAATTAATAAGAAAATTTTAATTTTTCAGATGGAAATATATATTTAATGAAAATACATCCCAAGAAGTTACTATGCGTGTTGAAAAATTGAACTTAACAGAGTAAATTATACATTATACGATTAATTTTCAAGATTAAAACAACGTATATGAATAAAATGGCAGAAAATGCTTCCGTTATAACATTATAAAATAAGAGATTGCTAAACTTTGACCAGTAACACCCTGCATCTAATATTAAAACGGAAAGAAGGGATAACGAAACATTTCCTAAGTACTCGCACACAGAAGCGTGATGGAAGCCAGTCCCTTGTTTCCTCTTTCTTCATTCGACATGTTGCATGAGCATCGACCCTAATTGTCTAATTTCTAAACCTTCTCCCGCTTTGCTTCTTTGTCCATTCTCGATTAGTGCGTGTACTTGATTCCTTCAATCTTCATTCGTCGACTTGGTTGGCCCATATCATGCTCACTGTATTAGAGAGCATAAAAGCATGCAATAAATTAACTGAATATAAGCTTTTCCTACGATCTAAACTCGTTCAAACGTAACAGCATTAAGAGGACGACAGAAGGCCAAACCCAAACCACACGCGATAGAAAAACAAGAAACATTCCCTGAGAGCCATAGTATTAAATGAAGAGAAATTAGGAGGAAGCGTAGTCAACATAGAATATAAAATGTAGCGTCCGTTTTAAAAAGATAACGCAGGGACAGCGGGTTAGAAAATGGAAAGTAGAAGCATTAAATGGATTGACAAGGAAGGCATATCAACAGGCTGTAGAGGAAATCATGGACGATGGTAAAGAGCTGATTACCATAGAAGAAAATGGGAATGTATCAAAAAAGGGATATCCAAACCCGCAAAAGACACTATAGGAATTGTTAACGGGAAAATGTGAAGGAAACCATGGATAACAGATGAGATGATTGCAAAGATGGATGAGAGAAGAAAATGGAAGAATGTAAACACAAAGATAGGGAAAATGAAGTACAAAGAGTTAAGTAATAAATTCACACGGGCAACAAATAAAGCAAATGAACCATGGTGGAAAATGCAGCGCCAGGATATGGAATGTTGCAGAGGAAGGGTGAAATTGGGGCGCTGCACAGCAAGATTCACTCACTATCAAGAAGTAAGAAGGGAGGAACTATGCCAACAGTTACAGATAAGGTGGGTAAGATAATAGTTGACATAGAAAAGATACAAAAAGATGGAAAGAACATGTAGAAGCACTGTATGGTAAAGAAATTAGGCCAACAAGGTTAGACATAGAAAAGGAGCATTATGTAGATGAAGATAACTTTGGTCCAGATGTACTCGACGATGAGATGGAAAGGGCATTAAGGGAGATAAAATTAAAAAAGGCCGTGGGGGTGGATAACATTCCTTCGGAACTACTGAAATAATTAGGAAAATGGGGGAGAAGAAACTTTATGGACTGTTTTGGAATGAGGTAGGAATCTGGCCGGAAGACTTTGTGAGATCAGTGTTAGTCCCTATTCCGAAAAACGTAAAGGCTATATCATATGAAGACTCCAGAACAATAAGTTAGATATCCAATGCAGCTTAAGTTGTTCTCAGGATCATCAACAAATGGATAGTACAAACAGAATGTATTTTCCTTTTACGTAGATTTCGAAAAAGCATTTCATAGAGTGAATTGGGAACAACAATTAGTATATTAAATAAAATAGGAATAGATTTGAGGGAAAGTAGGCTAATCCGCAACCTGTAAATGTCTCAGACTGCTCAGGTGGGAGTGGGGAATGGGAAGTACGGATGGGCAGTGTTAGGAAGAGGTGTAAGGCAGAGTTGCCCATTATCACTGTTGCTGTTCAACCTGTATGCAGAGGAAATGATTAAAAAGGCATGGGAAGAACTGGAGGAGAGAATGAAAGTGGGCGGAGAATTCGTAAAATCAGTTCCCCGAAAACAAACCCCAAGCCAGCAAGGGATGCGTCCGGACAGTGCTGTGGATCCACTGTCTGTGAGCGGCCATACCATCTGGCCTGCGATCCGCCCAGGTGTTTGCCGTGCCTGGAGACCCGTAAGGGCGAGAAGGGGATCCTGGAGGGTGAGCTTTCTGGTTCCCAGCAGGGTGTCGGATGCCCTGTATGGACCGGGGAGTGATACCCCTCTTCGGCCCCGGATTTCGTGTAAACGGGAGGCCGGGAGCTAGCCACTCCCGGTCAATCGGCTTCCGTCGCGTTTTCGCTCCGGTGGCGAGTGCCAAGGTTGTGGGGGTCTGCGTAGGGAGGTCGGAGATGTAAGGGTTTTGGTGGGCCCTTGCACCGAAGATTCACCCCGAAACAGACAACCACTCCTGAAGCGCTATATCCCTCGAGTTAGCCCTGGCAACCGCTCCGGTTTGGCGGAGTGGCGTCCCAAATGTGTGGCTCCGTGGCGGGTGGGGAGGACGAGGGACGAATAATTTATTATTATGGAGGAAAAACCCTTTCCACCACTAAAAAGATCCCGTCCGGACACCGGCGGGGGAGAAAAGTGTATCGGCGCATGTGAGCGCTATTTGATTATGTCGTGTGTAAAGGAAGGTGAGATCTTGAAAAAGGTTTCTCCTTTCTTAATTCGCAGAGTGTTGTCACAGATTGTGCCTGGGGACCCAAAGAGCGTGAAGAAGCTCAGGGATGGTACACTTCTTATAGAGACCCTGAACGATACACAGAGCGAAAAACTGCTAGCTATGGGAATGCTCCATGACATTCCGATAAAGGTGGAGGTGCACCGCACTCTTAACACCTGTCGGGGAGTCATCAGTCACTACGACCTCCTATACGTGGACATGGAAGAAATCAAGAGAGAAATGTTCTCTCAGGGAGTGACTGATTGTCGTCGACTCACCACAAGGCGCAACGGAGAAAACGTGAACAGCACCTCCGTGATCTTGACGTTTGCGCGTGATAGACTACCCGACAAGGTGTTTGTGGGCTATGAATCGGTACCAGTGAGGCCATTCATCCCAAATCCCGTGCGTTGTTTCAAATGCCAACGGTTCGGCCATGTCGCGTCGCGCTGCGAGGGCAAAGCCACCTGCCCGCGCTGTGGCAAAGACGCGCACGAGGATAAAGAGTGCTCTTCGGAACCTCTTTGTGTCAATTGCGAGGGTACACACCCAGTGTACTGTCGTGATTGCCCGAAGATGAAAGAAGAGAGGAAAGTCATGGAGATTAAAACATTGGAAAAAATCCCATATGCGGAAGCGAGGAGAAAATACAGGGCGCTAATCGCCCCAACTTTCTCCCGGTCCTTTGCTTCCGTTGCAACCACGCCATGTGTGAAGTGTACCATCGCCACGCAGACAGAGATTCCGAAAGAATCCCCAATGGACACGCAAGTGCCTAAACCCAAAAGGGTAAAGGATACGAAGAGTAAGGTGGACAAGGAGCCACCTACTCCTGCGGGCCCTTCAAAGAAGAGCCCACAAAAAACTACCAAGGGGAACACGCCAAAAGGGCGTGAGAATACACCTTCCCCGCCGCCTCCAGTCAAGCCAAAGAAGCCGGAGGTAATTGAAGAGGACCAGAGTATCTCTGATACAGAGGTCTTCGCAAGCGAGTGGAAGAGGAAACATCGCTTCAAGCGATAACCTCAATAGAGTTGGTCATCTCCCTTTTTAGTCAACTTATTTATTTATTTATTCATTTTAATTTAGAACTTTAAATGTGTTCAATATTGCAGTGGAACTGCAATGGTTTTTATCGGGATGTTAATCCAAGATGTTAAACCCTCTTGTATTTGTCTCCAAGAGACCCATTTAAGGCTGAAGATAAAGGTATTCTGAAGGGGTTCACTGTTTTTAGAATGGATGACCTAAGTGGCCAACGAGCCCAAGGAGGAGTAGCAGTTGTGACTCGTGAGGCCCTTTACACCTCCCGAGTCCAACTGAACTCTCCATTCCAAGCCGTCGCTGTCTCGGTGCACACCCCTGAGAGGATGACGTTATGTAACGTGTATCTGCCAGAGGGTGCACCGGTGACCCGCCTGAACCTTGAAGCCCTTGTCCGCCAGCTTCCTCAGCCGTTCATTTTGATGGGAGATTTTAATGCCCATGATCCTCTCTGGGGAGGGCCAGAAACCCAAAGTAATAGGAGAGGTCGCATCTTATCCAACTTTATTGAGGATTTTAACCTGTTTTTATTAAATAGCGGCGAAAAAACCCGCTTTAACGGCTTCAATGGGGAATTCTCAGCAATAGATCTTTGTTTATGCTCGAGAAGTCTAGCCCCAAAGCTGAAAATGTCCACCCACAACGATCTCTGTGGGAGTGACCATTTTCCTCTTCTACTCGTTAAAGAAGACTCTTCGCCCAACATTTCAAAACCTCCGGAAAAGTGGCGTATTAACCGTGCGGACTGGCCACTTTTCAAGCGTACGTTTACATATAAACATGACGCAAGTTTCGACGCGTTGCACAACGTCGAGAAACTAAGTTCAACGCTCTTGGCGGCAGCTACCAAAAGTATCCCTCGTACGTCCGGGAATCTTAATCGAGCTCCTGTCCCTTGGTGGAACGGGGAATGCGACAGGGCGATCCGGGCGAGGAAAAAAGCGTTGACTATTTTTAAAAAATACCCCACGGCAACTAATCTGGCATCGTACCGCCGCCTGAGAGCGCGAGCTCGAAGGGCCGTCAAGGAGGCCAAGAGGGCTTCCTGGATAGAATTCGTCTCTACCATCAACCATCGCACGCCACTTGGTCAGGTATGGGACAAAGTTAAGAAAATCTCCGGGTCCAAGGGCTCATTTGTCATCTCGCCATTGCTTGTTGCTGGCCGGGTGGTTAATTCACCTGCCGAAATAAGCAACATATTTGCCAGTCAGTTCGCGGCCAATAGCAGTGACGAGGGCTATACCGCGGACTTTGCGAACATGAAGAGGCGATGCGAGAGAGTCCCTCTCAATTTTGGTGCAGGTCCTACATCTGAATATTACAATGAGCCTTTCACGCCCTGGGAGCTTAAATCCGCCATCGAAGACTCCCATTACACCTCGCCAGGGGCGGACGAAATCCACAACGCTTTTCTCCGGAACATTCCGGAAACTGCGATTGGGGAGGTCCTAAATACCCTCAACCAACTTTGGAACGAGGGCAGTTTTCCAAATGCCTGGCGAGAGTCCATCGTGATACCAATCCCAAAACAGGGCAAGGACAAAAATGACCCGAATAACTACCGTCCCATATCTCTCACCAGCTGCCTGTGCAAGATGATGGAACGGATGGTAAACCGACGTCTCATGTGGTGCTTGGAGAGTCGACACCTGCTCTCCGACGCTCAGTGCGGCTTTCGGCGTGGCAGGTCCACGACAGACCATCTGGTGCGCACTGAGAACTTCATCCTGGAAGCCTTTCTCCAACGTCAACACGTCATAGCAGTCTTCTTCGACCTGGAGAAGGCCTATGATAGTGTGTGGCGATGGAGAATCCTCAACACGTTGCACAAGTGGGGATTTAGAGGCAAAATGGCCGTATTTATCAGAAATTTTTTAACCAACCGCCTTTTTAAAGTAAGGACTGGGAAGCACTTATCCCGATCTTTTACACGGGAGAACGGGGTACCCCAGGGTTCAGTACTGAGCGTGGCGTTATTTGCCATAGCCATCAACGACGTGGTGGAATGCATCAATGCCCCGGTGATAGCATCGCTCTATGTGGACGACCTAGCCATATTTTGCCGGTCGACACGACTGCCAAACGCTTCCAGGCAAGCCCAGGTGACTCTAAACAAACTGGGAGAGTGGTCGCGAAAGCACGGATTTCGTTTCTCCATGGAGAAAACGAAATGCGTGCACTTTCACCGTCTTCGCGGTTACCACGTTACGCCGACCCTAACCCTGTTGGGTAGGATTCTCCCATTTGTGGAGTCCGTCCGCTTTCTCGGCATGATCCTGGACCAAAAGCTGAACTGGCGGGAGCATATCCGCGTGTTACGTGAGAGGTGTCGCCAAACCCTCAACGTTTTAAAGTTTTTAACTCACTCCACATGGGGAGCAGACCGCACCACCATGCTTTTATTGTACAGAGGCTTGGTGCGATCCAAACTGGACTATGGTTCCATAGTGTATTCCTCAGGACGAGAGTCTTACTTGAAACCAGTTACATGTGTCCACAATGCTGGGATACGGTTGGCCACCGGGGCATTTAGAACAAGCCCAGTCCCAAGCTTACTTGCAGACGCAGGGGAGCCTCCGTTGGAAACCCGCAGGATGATTTTAATGGGCAACTATGCCTGTAAAATTTTATCTGAGACAAACCACCCTTGTTTTAACATCGTTTTTAACCAACGGTTTTTAGACTGATTTAACAAGCGGAGAAGGGCAACTAGGCCCTTTGCCGTTCGTTTTAATGATTTTATTAATGAGGTAAATTTTACATTTCCTCAAGTATGCCCCGTCTCCTATGCTAAGTATCCGCCTTGGTTAACGCCAATGCCGGATATTAAATTCATTGCCAATGCACGTCGCAAAGCCAAGACGACCGATTCCGAATACCAGCAGCTCTTCAGTGCCGTCCTCGGCTCACTTTCTGACTTTGTCCCAGTCTACACCGACGGGTCAAAGTCAGAATCTGCATGTGCCTATGCGGTCGTGTCCCACTACCATGGAGTCGTGAGGAAAAAACTGCACACTTCTTGCAGCATTTTCACAGCCGAGCTGTCGGCCATAAGGACGGCCCTACGAGAAATAAAAGAAAGCAATGGCTCTTTCCTCATCTGCACAGACTCGTTGAGCGCCCTAAAATCTATATCGGTCTTTGCACCTGTGCACCCGATAGTCCAGGAGATCCATTATACCCTGTTGTCCCTTCAGAGAAAGGGGAACAGGGTCTCCTTTATATGGACTCCTGGTCACGTTGGCATTAGAGGTAACGAAAAAGCTGACCAGGCAGCGAAGGATGCCCTTCGAAAACCCGAGGCCGACTCCACCTTGGTTCCAATGGAGGACGTAAAGGCTGCCTTGCGGAACTCGGTCCTGCATCAGTGGAAGGAGGCTTGGCAGTCTCTGCAAAATAATAAACTCAGGGCAATAAAACCGGTCGTTTCACCATGGTCCTCTTCCATCCGGAAAACTCGGAGGGAAGAGGTCATGATTACGCGCCTGAGAATAGGGCACTCTGCCCTCACTCATTCGTACCTCTTTGCGGAGGTAAAAGAACAGCCCCGCTGCAATGAGTGCCTCCAACCCCTGACAATAAAAGATATCCTGACAGAATGTAGAACATACCAAAGGACCAGAGACATGTTTAATAAAAGGGGAGACTTAAGTTATATTTTAGGGGATGACTCTGGGTTCATAAATCGAGTCTTAAATTTTTTAAGGGCAACTGGTTTAATGAGGCAGCTATAGTTTTGGATCTCATAATTTTAATGCCTTTTGATTTTAACAATTATTTATTTATTTATATATTTAATCGTATTTATTTATTCCTAATTAAAAAGGAATTTGAGTTTTAACTTTAATGAGTGGTGCAAAATGACCTTAGCTGTCGACGCACCCTAAAACTCTCAAAACTACTACTACCAAGTTCCTAATAACCGAATCCCTGACGGCCGTGAGGAAATATATCCTTCACCCACTGAGAGATTTGGCCGGCCCAAGATCCGTTTGCACTCTGAACGGAACAATTACAGTCTTGCAACCCAATTCATGCTGCAGGTCTTCCTCCCGGGACCTTGATAAATTAAACAACTGGTGGGAACGCTCCAATATTACTCTCAGGCACGGTCGGCGTCTGTAAGACTACTTTCTCGTGTGTTTACGAGGGGGACTATTTATATTATGAGCCTTGACAACAATAACTGCTTTAGGCGCAATCTGACGTTTCTATCTCAAAGTTGACCCTTTTAACGCTAACTATCTCCGGAACATTTTTTATGGGTTATATGGAAGAATGGACCATTTGGTCTCAATTTCGCCCAAAATGACCTCTATTTATCTATCAATATATCTAACATTTTGTCGTTTGATCGTAACTTGTGTTGTTTTCAGTGACTCGCAATTTTTTCTCAGCGAAAAAATGGAGTTAACTCATGAAAATATTCGTACGATGAACTTTTACGACTTTCGAGGTGGATTATCAAGACAGGAGTTCATCGATCAACCTACTTCCACTTTTGGCGATTAAGCGCCATTCTTTGCTACTGCTTGGCGAATTTCATCATGGCCGCTGTTTGCTCAGCGACGAAAGTCGTCAAGGTCGTTCAAAATCAGTTGTTGTGCCAGGAAACATTGATGCTGTGCAAGAACTAGTAAGTAAGATCATCATGCGACTTATCGTGAGATTGAGGCATCCTTGGAGATTAGTATGACGAGCCTCAATAAGATATTGTATGAACATTTAGCTGTGAAATTAAGTTGTTCGCGTTGGATCCTGCAAAATTTGACAAAAGTTCAGAAAGATGCTCGCGCCAATTGGTGCAAAGAAACGCTCAACAAATACAATCGCGGTGCATCAAACATCTACATAGTGCATAACATCTACACAGGCGACGAATCTCGGATCAATGCGTATGAGGCCGAAAAAATACAGCAATCTACTGTATGGGTATTGCAAGACGAGCCAAATCCGACAAAAGTGATTCTTGCATGAATCCAGTCCCTAAAAATTAGAAAACCGCACAAATAACGCCTATTTTTAAAAGTGGTGACTGGGAGGACCCCAGGAATTAAAGCCCCATTTCTCTCACTTCTACATGTCGCAAAATTTTGGAGCACATAATTGAAAGTTCAATAATGAGATACCTTGATAACATTTTGCATTACGTTTTAAGTGACGATCAGCTTGCATCTAGGAAAATCCGTTCATGCGGGACCCAATTAGGATTATTCACACATGACTTACTCTTATCGGGTGAAGGAGGAAGGCAAGTGAATGCGATCTTTTTAGATTTTCAAAAGGCATTTTATAAGGTTCCCAATGGTAAACTTATTCATGCGTTAAAGTTCAAAGGCAAAAACAAGGGCGCAATAAATGGGGTCGAAGAATTTCTTTCAGAGCGGGAATAGAGGGTAGTTCTTGACGGCGCTAGTTACGAAGGTGTAAAAGTGACCATTATACACGTGTAATAGGTAAAATACTTGGGTGTAACGATAACTACAGATGTGTCCTGGGGAAAAAGCATTCGTGAAACGTGCGGAAGATAAAAATTTAGGATTCATTGAAAGAGTTCTTGGGAATTGTAATGAAAGGGTCAAGGAGCTTTGTTATTTCACGTTAGTTAGGCCCCACCATGAGAATGCTAAAAGCTTAAGGAATCCTCATGAAGTAGGTTTTATTTTGAACTAGATCGAGTGCAACGTAGAGCAGCTAGGTTTTTGTAAAGGTTTTATGAACAAGTTAGCAGTGTAATAACATCATTGGAAGATTTAGGATGGGAGCAACTAGTTGACCGTAGGCTTAAATACAAGTTGAATTTACTGTGCCAATTTGAGGCAGGTTACTTACCTGAGGACGCTTAGGACATATTACAGTGCCCAACTTACTATGGTAGATCAGAAAATCCAATGTAAAATCAGGGAGATTCCTTGTTAGACGGACAGCTTTAAAATGTCGTTTTTTCCTCGTACCATTAGTTATCACAACAGCAATCACGAAGGAGATAATTAGAATTGATAGTGTACTATAGTTCTCAATACATGAATGCAAATGATTTCCTTGAGTACACGGAATGCATAACAGATTTGTGCCAGTTTTTGAGTTAATTTATTAATATGTTCCTCCCATGAAAGATTAGAGTCAATCCAAACGCCTAAAAACTTTGTTACCTTTAGTTCTTTTATGGGGCAACTGTTAATTATTGGATTAAAATTTATTAACTTCTTCTTGAGATTGAAGTTTAAATAATGGGTTTTACTAACATTTAAAGATAGCTTATTTTCAGTGAGCCAGTTCATCAAATTGTGTGTAGTTTCTGTTACCTCGTTCATTAACTGAATGGGATTATGGTTATTAAAAATTAAGTTAGTATCATCAGCAAATAGTATTGTATCGGAGAGTGGTAAATTTGCAGGTAAATCATTTATGAAGACTAAAAATAGTAGTGGTCCAAGAATGGAGCCCTGCGGAACTCCACAAATAACAGAAGTTGTACTTGATACAGATGAATTCATTTCAATATATTGTGACCTATCAGTTAAATATGATTTAAACCAGTCCTTTGCATTGCCTCTTATACCATATGTTTCTAATTTTTTAAAAGAATTCCATGGTTAACTGTATCAAAATCTTTTTTTAGATCAATAAAAATCCCTGCAACACCAGCACACGTATCACTACGTGTCACCGAATTAGTCACCCTGGTAATACAAATTTGCACTCTGCAGGGTCACAACCACAGAGAATCACACATGGTACGACTCAGTAAAATTACATGGAACATCCACATACATATAAGGAGTGTGACACCAACAATATTCAACAAGAACGAACGAGAAGCAAGAATAAGAGAAGAGCGATGCGACACACGGCGTGCGAGCAACGCTTGTTGCCTTTGTGTTGTGTTCCTAATGTGAGGGAATAAAACGGAACTCCGTCGAATGACGCAATGCGTAATCTGTGATATCAGGATTTTAACTGTAATAAGAAATAAACCATTTCAACGGCCATCGGATGGTTAAGTACCGCAGGAATACCTTGATGTTTTGAAGGTCGGTGTCGCTTGCCTTTAAACGAAACCTCCAAGGAATCAACCGCTATGGCCCACAAACACCTCTGATTCCGAGAGGTTAGCATTTATGGTTTGCCGTGGATGTTAGCAACATCTACATAGTACCCAGTAAGCCGCCGCGAGGGCATGTGGCGGGGGGGTATTTAGTCACCACCCATAAATATAAATAAAACCCCTCAACGCGGGTTTGTTAGCTTTGTGGCTTGTCAAGTTTTTATACTACGCACTGAAGCGAGGCATAGGCGCACCGACGATCATAAAAATGTGATGACCTTTGGTAGATGTTGGCATTAAATGTATCGAGGGCTACTCCGCCGTTCAAGGCGAAGTAAAACTATTCTAGAAAAAGTGCCTACCAACCATGGAATGCCAACACAATGCATCGGGTGGCGATTCTGTAATCATTTGCTCATCGAATAAAGTATGCAGACATTAGACAATCTGCATCTACATAATATCCCACACGCCCCTGGGAAAGGCAGGGGGGGTGTCCACACGAGGAATTCACAGCACACAAACCGGCAGATTCACGCACTAATGCATGAGACACACTATTGAAAAAAAATGCCTGCATGCAAATGAAGCAGTAACCATTTATCGGGCTCAAGAGCGATACACATTTTGCCTCCTTCATTTCTAGTCAATTGACGCAAGTAGAAAGATATTTTTGTGCTTAAATGTAGCCTCCACTACTTTAAATATATAATTGCATACACACACATGCAAGCAAATGCAACCGTGCATATTTATACACTATAATATGTTCGCGCTTACACATACATACTAACATACATACCAACGTACGTTTTGTACGTAATGATTATTCTATTGAACCCCTGATTAATGTTATTAGCAGCGGTTATCGTCTCAAAATGTTATCAGAACAACATCATTTTAAACCTATCATCAAGAAAATTACATCGTCTATTAAACCTATCCGTTCTACAGTCCGATTTTGTGAAGTTTTCTCAAGTCTCTCCGATCTTATGAAGAGTATCACACCCACATTGGAAAACTCGGGTGGCGTAGGGAAAAGTAGTTGTCTCCTGTTAAATTCCAATACACTGCATTCATACATGAGGATTTCACAGGTATTACAGATCACGCATTACTTAACCAGTCAGCCACATTGTCACAATCTCTACTCAGCGCATTGCGGAATCAGTGTTATAGATATAGAGGGAGAACTGAAGATAATAAAACACGCACTTCCACAATAAAGGTTAAATTTCCCAGAAGTAAATATTTATTCACACAGGAATATGTATATTATTAAACTACAGAAGCCGGCGAATTGGAAGAGGGGACCTCGAACATATAATCCAAAGTTATTTGCTGATTAATTTTTAGGCACAGAGAGTTGGCTGTATGACGATATAAATGACCGATAAGTTTTCTCAATGGATTTCACAGTTTACCGATGCGAGAGCTGTAAGTCCCGGATGAGGAATTTTCGTGGCGGTGAAAAGTATTCTTGAAGGAAGACAATGCGTAATTAATTATAATAACATAGAAAGTGTTATATTTTCCTGATATGTCCTCTCCATGGAAGGCGTGGTGGTAACACTCCCCCAAATATTTAACTTGAGCGCCCGAAGATAGCCATGAACCCTCCATTTCATAATGTATGTCCTGCGCATCAGTTCATCTGTTCCAAAACTTCCAAACTGCAAGGGAGCTCTTTTATTCAACAAAGGAGAAATTACGAGGGGACAAGAGGAGAGGTAAGTCGGCAAAGCAATCATACAACGTCATAAGGAATAGGAACAGTGCGTTTCTGACACGCATAGCCAGAAGAAGGAAACATTGGCCACATTGGCCGAATTCAAACACGAACACCCCTCGAATGACCAACACGCCACATTCCGTTAGTAAACAATAAATAAAACCGTGGTTACCGCGACGGTTACTACTCTTAAAATATTCTATTGCGACGAATTTGAAAGTGAGTCAGGATTGAGGTTGCATTGAAAAAAGGCAGTAACGAAGAAAATGCGGTAATTTAGGGAACTGATCAATATATAAAACCGCAGGTGTCCCACGAAAGTTTACCAAGGCCGCTTCTATTCTTAACAAACATTAATGACTTAAGCTCAAACATTAGTAGCAACCTCAGATTATTTGCGGTCGACACGGTGGTATATAGGGAAATAAGGGGCCCATCAGATTGCAAACTACTTTCTAGAGGCTTAGACTCAATATCGGATTGCTCCAATGAATGGGGATTAGTACTTAGCGTGGGCAAATTTGCAGTTTGGAAGTTTTGGAACAGATGAACTGATGCGCAGGACATACATTATGAAATGGAGGGTTCATGGCTATCTTCGGGCGCTCAAGTTAAATATTTGGGGGAGTGTTACCACCACGCCTTCCATGGAGAGGACATATCAGGAAAATATAACACTTTCTATGTTATTATAATTAATTACGCATTGTCTTCCTTCAAGAATACTTTTCACCGCCACGAAAATTCCTCATCCGGGACTTACAGCTCTCGCATCGGTAAACTGTGAAATCCATTGAGAAAACTTATCGGTCATTTATATCGTCATACAGCCAACTCTCTGTGCCTAAAAATTAATCAGCAAATAACTTTGGATTATATGTTCGAGGTCCCCTCTTCCAATTCGCCGGCTTCTGTAGTTTAATAATATACATATTCCTGTGTGAATAAATATTTACTTCTGGGAAATTTAACCTTTATTGTGGAAGTGCGTGTTTTATTATCTTCAGTTCTCCCTCTATATCTATAACACTGATTCCGCAATGCGCTGAGTAGAGATTGTGACAATGTGGCTGACTGGTTAAGTAATGCGTGATCTGTAATACCTGTGAAATCCTCATGTATGAATGCAGTGTATTGGAATTTAACAGGAGACAACTACTTTTCCCTACGCCACCCGAGTTTTCCAATGTGGGTGTGATACTCTTCATAAGATCGGAGAGACTTGAGAAAACTTCACAAAATCGGACTGTAGAACGGATAGGTTTAATAGACGATGTAATTTTCTTGATGATAGGTTTAAAATGATGTTGTTCTGATAACATTTTGAGACGATAACCGCTGCTAATAACATTAATCAGGGGTTCAATAGAATAATCATTACGTACAAAACGTACGTTGGTATGTATGTTAGTATGTATGTGTAAGCGCGAACATATTATAGTGTATAAATATGCACGGTTGCATTTGCTTGCATGTGTGTGTATGCAATTATATATTTAAAGTAGTGGAGGCTACATTTAAGCACAAAAATATCTTTCTACTTGCGTCAATTGACTAGAAATGAAGGAGGCAAAATGTGTATCGCTCTTGAGCCCGATAAATGGTTACTGCTTCATTTGCATGCAGGCATTTTTTTTCAATAGTGTGTCTCATGCATTAGTGCGTGAATCTGCCGGTTTGTGTGCTGTGAATTCCTCGTGTGGACACCCCCCCTGCCTTTCCCAGGGGCGTGTGGGATATTATGTAGATGCAGATTGTCTAATGTCTGCATACTTTATTCGATGAGCAAATGATTACAGAATCGCCACCCGATGCATTGTGTTGGCATTCCATGGTTGGTAGGCACTTTTTCTAGAATAGTTTTACTTCGCCTTGAACGGCGGAGTAGCCCTCGATACATTTAATGCCAACATCTACCAAAGGTCATCACATTTTTATGATCGTCGGTGCGCCTATGCCTCGCTTCAGTGCGTAGTATAAAAACTTGACAAGCCACAAAGCTAACAAACCCGCGTTGAGGGGTTTTATTTATATTTATGGGTGGTGACTAAATACCCCCCCGCCACATGCCCTCGCGGCGGCTTACTGGGTACTATGTAGATGTTGCTAACATCCACGGCAAACCATAAATGCTAACCTCTCGGAATCAGAGGTGTTTGTGGGCCATAGCGGTTGATTCCTTGGAGGTTTCGTTTAAAGGCAAGCGACACCGACCTTCAAAACATCAAGGTATTCCTGCGGTACTTAACCATCCGATGGCCGTTGAAATGGTTTATTTCTTATTACAGTTAAAATCCTGATATCACAGATTACGCATTGCGTCATTCGACGGAGTTCCGTTTTATTCCCTCACATTAGGAACACAACACAAAGGCAACAAGCGTTGCTCGCACGCCGTGTGTCGCATCGCTCTTCTCTTATTCTTGCTTCTCGTTCGTTCTTGTTGAATATTGTTGGTGTCACACTCCTTATATGTATGTGGATGTTCCATGTAATTTTACTGAGTCGTACCATGTGTGATTCTCTGTGGTTGTGACCCTGCAGAGTGCAAATTTGTATTACCAGGGTGACTAATTCGGTGACACGTAGTGATACGTGTGCTGGTGTTGCAGGGATTTTTATTGATCTAAAAAAAGATTTTGATACAGTTAACCATGGAATTCTTTTAAAAAATTAGAAACATATGGTATAAGAGGCAATGCAAAGGACTGGTTTAAATCATATTTAACTGATAGGTCACAATATATTGAAATGAATTCATCTGTATCAAGTACAACTTCTGTTATTTGTGGAGTTCCGCAGGGCTCCATTCTTGGACCACTACTATTTTTAGTCTTCATAAATGATTTACCTGCAAATTTACCACTCTCCGATACAATACTATTTGCTGATGATACTAACTTAATTTTTAATAACCATAATCCCATTCAGTTAATGAACGAGGTAACAGAAACTACACACAATTTGATGAACTGGCTCACTGAAAATAAGCTATCTTTAAATGTTAGTAAAACCCATTATTTAAACTTCAATCTCAAGAAGAAGTTAATAAATTTTAATCCAATAATTAACAGTTGCCCCATAAAAGAACTAAAGGTAACAAAGTTTTTAGGCGTTTGGATTGACTCTAATCTTTCATGGGAGGAACATATTAATAAATTAACTCAAAAACTGGCACAAATCTGTTATGCATTCCGTGTACTCAAGGAAATCATTTGCATTCAGGTATTGAGAACTATAGTATATATTTTGGCTATGTGCAGTCACTTCTCAATTATGGTATTCCCTTTTGGGGCTCCTCTATCTTCCTTCCAAAATTATTTAAAATGCAAAAAAAAGATTATTCGCATAATTACTAATTCTAATAATAGAGCTCCCAGTAAACCTATTTTTGAAAAACTAGATATCTTACCTCTTCCTTGTATATACATTCTTGAAACAGTGTCTCTTATTAACAAAAATCGAGACATGTTTATTAAAAATTGTGACCTTCATAGTCATAATACGAGAAGCCAAAATGCATTCCATGTAAGTCAGCACAGAGTAAATAAAACGATTAAAGGGATAGATCATCAGGGAATACTTATGTACAATAAATTGCCTGCTTATATGAAAAATATCAAAAGTTCCTTTAAATTCAAGTGTGCCGTGAAAAAACTACTTTCATGTAAATTATTCTATAGTGTAGATGATTTTCTAATGCATACCATTTTAAATGTATAATTGAAATTTGTTAATCCCAAAAAAATTGTAAATTGTATGTATTTGTATTTTTCATATTGTTTTGATATTTTGCATAATGTTTTTTTATTGATATGAAGTGTAAAACATGTATTGACAAAGCCATACATAATTCTATGCTTATGGTGAATTGAATTGAATTGGTGCCTTCGGAGATGTTATTAGGAGCAGGAGGTCATGCGAGAGGGTAAGTGGTCTCATCCATCTGCGTACATGAACATTTCTTAATATTTCATTATTAGTAATTATAGAATCTTATCTTTACCCAAAGCGAAGAAATCAACTTGTATCCTGACGATAAATATGATAACCTATAGTATAATTTTTGCAATACTTATTGGAAATAGTTTGATCAAAATGCTACGGATGTTCAGGATGAAAAATATATTAATACGCATACATGTCTCTTCGATATTCCGTAAATAATGAAATCGTAGTCCTAGGCGCAACACGCTCACTCGTTGTTTAGAAAGTCACATTAATACAAGTTCAATAATTTTTGGACGACTGCCATCTTGAACCTTTTATTGAAGACCAAATAGCATCAATAAACTATAACAGTTACGAGTCAAGGAACATGCAAGGTTTCACAAAAATCAGAATACTAACTCTCTCTTCTCCAAGCATTTACTGGAATTCGACCACAGCAGTGACTTTGTCCCTGAGATATTACACATACTCCCAAATGATTAAAAATGGACGCTCTCGAGCAATAAGAGATAAGGAGGCACTTGGCTAACCCCAACACGACACTTTGTAATGAGCAATTGTTCCCATACCCCTCCCCACTCTTCTCCGAGAAACTAGCCTGGAAATGGTCAAACCAACCCCTCAACGCACCTGAGGGCCTCCACCCCTCTCAGGCCCTTCCACCCCTCCCCACCCCCACTCTGTCCTGAGGGTATATATTCTGGCACTGTGTGTTTAGCAAATTTGTACCTAACGATGCCGCAAGTCGGTGAAACGCGTTGTACCATATAATAAAATCTGTGGAGAAGTACAAATTTTTCTTTTTAGTATGGATATCAAATACTTCCACGAAGTGAAGCCTGAAACAATAGAATATAACGATAACAGGTGTAAATTATATTAATCTGCTGAATGAGGAAATGAAACTAAAATTAATAATTTATTATGTAACTGATAATGAAAATTTTTTTAAATGTAATCAAGATTTTAATTTATAGATAAAACGCATTACGTAGTGATGACGCCACAAGTGAATTTCCGGTCTTTTAGCCGTTTTCACTGGCAGTTGGCGCCTGATTTCGGTCGTGCATAGACGTGCTTGCAGTATTGTAATAAGGTGGCTACCGATATGAAACATGGAAGGAGAAAAACAATAATTGTTCCATCGTCATATGAAAGGTGTCCTTAATGATCAGTGTTCTCAGATTATTATTTAATTTAGAGCTAGTTGTCTAAAAATAATATTTGACAATAAAGTTTATTTTTCTCCGATTTTTTTAGAAAACATAAACGAGGTCGTATGTTATTTTTTTGTTTGGATTAAGGTCATCCAATCGACATTTTCATCCGCAGACCTCAACGTTGTTCCAGAAGTGTATTCTTCATGGCACCCGCTGAAGCTTGAATTGGTCGTAATTGCGTCAAGTGCCTTCCTTGCCGGTTGCGTATAAAATTGGGTGTTTTGGTGAAGTAATATCTGAATGCAAAATATTTAAGATTGTAGGGCAGCTAAGAGCATTGGTAGATGAGAAGGCGCAGGACTGCTAAAAGTTGTATTCCTCGTAACGAAGTGTGAGGCTATGGAAAGGTTTGCCGGTCAAATCACGCTAAGACTGTAAGGGGAAGATCTTTGAGTTGAGAGTATTAGTGATAAGAATGTGCGGGTCAATGAGGAAAGTAGGGGCGATACTTGGGGTGGGGGATGCATTTATGAGGGTAAATTTGGTGGCATGTAGTGCTTGAATCAACTGATTTGTCTAATCTTTCTCCATGCAGTAGTTTTTTGGGGGAGGTGAGTGACAGCTGAGACACCCGGCGTCGGTATTAGTCTATTCTTATTGACCAAAGGCACCAAGGGGTCAGCTGAGCGTCCCTTCCGACGGACATCGTACTCACTCAGTTCCCTCCACAAAGCAGTTCAAGTAGGATCGAGATATCACTGAAAAATATCTGTTATCTTCAGGATTTGAAAACATAAAATATCTTTTGCCTCCGGGATACGAACACGGGGCTTCTGGGTGGATATTTATCTTATTTTCATTTATTTAATTGGATTTGGTTTAATATGTAGTATTTATTGTATACGGTGTATGTATTCTGGCTTCCAATCTTAGATTGTTTTTCCCTGCCTTAAGTTTTTTATGTTATCCATATTTTTGTTTCTTCCTTGTGGTGTCCGTAAGTATCTTGTCATTTAGTTATAGTTAAATAGGGCAAGGTTGACATTTTTTGGGTTTCGGATGTCGAGCGAGATAGTGCGTTCCCTGGCTCCAACTGATTGTCCCGAAATATCTTTCACGGATATACGACACCACATCAACTGAAAGTGGCGATCGGAAGATGTCATGATTTTATGACCTACAGCATGTTGTGACGCTGGGAGTAAATGGCTATGCGCAATGTTCCACTTCAAGAACGTGCAAATTTGCTGTTTTTGTTATACTTTGGTTTCAAATGGAGTCTGACCATCATATCCTTAGCTGATTTCCCTTTCAATGTTGCCCTTTCAGTTGCCACAAGGCACTGGAAATGCGCTATTCGATGCCTGTTTATCGGTCATGGCTGCGGCATGAAACACTCAGCTTCAATTGTCGTTTTTGCATGCATGGCGTGTGGGTCGGGAGAGTGTTCGGCCGCTGTCGTCCGAGGATTTTAGGTCAAGCGACTGGGGCCAATGCCAACGGCGGGTGAATTCCGGCCCGCGTCTTACCCAGCGAGAATGAGCACTGAAAGCATCTTCTTCAATCCATTCACGATGACTGGATCACATCTGGAAATGAGTTGTATGTTTTTGAAGTTAGGAATGTTTTTAAAAACTGAATAAATATTCGCTATTTCTATAGCAAGCATTTAAGTAATTTACACTCTACTGTGCCTAGATAGTTTCTCAGGGTAAAAAGAAGGGCTTGCCAATTTTTCAGTATTTATTTCAGTGTGCTTTACTTTTTCAAATGAGTTATTCGGTGAAGTAAGATGCAAATTATTTTCCTCTCTTAGTTTCAGGGACCTTATGAGTCTACTGCCCAATTCGGGATAACTCTGAAGTTGCGATGGACGAAAAAGACATCGGAGTAAGTGTGGTATCAAGATTCTAAACCCGAAGGTACGTTAATGTTATGAAATAATTATTTTTTATAAAGATAACTGATTTTAGAATGCCAGGCCAAATTGTAAAAATGTATTTTGTTAGGTAATTTGAAGGTGCGACTTGGGTCGATTTGCAAGTTGGATCATATTAACAATCCTTCGAAACATTCTCCAGGTTGTTTTGCAGTTCGTAAATTTCATTTAAGTTGTCTGACAGAAGAGCGGACAAGTTGACTTGAATGACATTGGTATTTTTCAACTTGAATCTTATGGAGAATGCACCTACATCAAGAAGCACAGTAGTGATAGGTTTAGATTTGGACCTTTAGTGTCGGAATACATATCGGTAAAGATTAGCCTTTTTTCCGCGCTTAGTGTTTTTTTTATGGCGTGTGTGGCTTTGAGTGATTGGTTCTTCGTCCTCTATCAAGCGCATTGGTCTTCGACATGTAGTCGCTCTGCCAATTCTGTGATGGTTGACGGAGATTCGGTCTTTGGAAACACTCGCGCCCATTGTATTTTTTCAAATATTCTAATCCGTTCTATTACAGTCAAAGAAGTTTTGTAATGTTTTTTTACTTTCCCTAACTAATGTTCGAATAATTTTGACAATGCATTATATAAACATATACTTTTCGTTGCGAAAGCATTCGCTAACATTTACTTCATATACAGCTCTTATATATAAACAACTCTCGTGGAATCTGTAATTTTCTTTGCTTTGTTAAATAGTTAGTTATGAATGACATAGCAATTTCGTGGAACATTTGTCATTCGCATATTTTTGCATCTTAAAAATATGAATGCCTCCTCACATATTAAGTTTGAGTTTGTTTCGATATACTATTATGTTGCTTTGGTCCGAAAATTTCCTTTTTCTATAATTTAATTGTGGCACTCAGGGTCCCAAACATGGACCATGAGGGATTAAAATAGATTCCGATTTAGGGTAATCGTATTAACATGATTTTATGTAATTTTTTGTTGTGTATTAGCGGCTCTCAGTGGATGATTCTTGTTCATCTATCGCGTTTGATTGGGCTTCGGCCTGCTGTCGTTATACTAATGCTGTGACGTTTGAGCGAGTTTCGATCTTAAGAACCGCTTATATTCAGTTCATTTATTGCATGTTTTTATGCGCGCTTCCCTTCCTTCCAAGTCTAACTGTAGAAATGTTGGTTTGGTCAAAAGATTTCCAAACGCAATAATTGAAATCCGGCAATCAGGACCACAAAAATTGCGTGCGTTCGTCGTTCATTCATCGTCTCACATCGGGACGGAGCACTGGCCATTTTTGTGATTTCTGTTGTTTTTTGACGCCTAGTCTTAAGAATCATCGGAAATAAGGAGAGACACCATTTTAGTTTCTCCAGGTCCCCTTGGTGTGCAACTATCAAACAACACTCTAAATTTACCTGTCTATTATTTAGAAACTCAAAATTTTGAACTATTTCCTTAATAATATTTGCAACAGACTATCATTTTTTAAACACAAATATGTCATGAAATCATGCCATAAAATCTATGTCTAATTTTATGAAATGAAGAATACATTAGTGCAAATATAGAGATTAGTCCTTTTAGCCTCAAAGTAGTTCAGGTGAAATACTCATTTGAGACCTTCCAAGTGCAAAAGAAATTATGTGGCAGGATAACTTTATTTTATGACTCTTTTTTATGACTCTTTTTTATAACTCTATTTTAGGCGGGGCGCACCGACTACACGCACACAAACCTCCATGGATGCGGTGAAAAGGAAGCGAGAAGATTGTGTAATCACTTCTGAATCTTGTAAATGTTATTTTGTATATATTTCCAATGTAAAAGATTCTATGTATTATGGGTGTAAATATCACCTTTCCAATCACTCAGACACTCGCCATCACCTCATTTCAAATACTCGTAGGATACACATTGTGTGCTTGGATGAGTGAATCGAGGAATGGGATTATAAGGCGGCCTGTGAAGGTTTTTGCGGGTTTCCCTCCACCACGGGCGAATACCAGGCCAAATGCCACTCAAAAATTGAAAAAATTAAGGAAACATTAGAAAAAAATAGTCTAAAATTAATTTCCAATCCTTTTCCTTGTAAATATTTTGAAAAAATTTACTTTTGATAAATATTAGGTAATGTCTGCCGACAAAAGTTTGAAGTAAAGCCAAAAGTGAAGTAAAGGATTTAAAGAAATTAATGTGATGGCGTTTATAATTTTTCAATTGATCACTGCTTCTTCCAATGGAAGTAAAATATGTGAGGGAAAAATAAAACTCAAATCGGCAATTGTCTTAATAATAAATGCCCAAGCAAATGAACAAGAATGCACCTGCGTCAACATGTGAAGTGCTCAGCACATGTTTATATGAGAGCTAATATTTGATACGAAGCAATGCTGTAGATTTAAGGCTTTAATTTGATGTTTTTTTATAATCACATTCAAGTAGATCTAGCGAAAAATAGTACCCTATATCGCGCATGTATTTGAGTGTGATATTTCATGTGTGGTAGGGCGTTGGACTGCTGACCGGGTACTCTGGGCACCTGCAGCCCCACCACCTAATGTGATTTTTCGGGTACCAGATCTTCCTGGGAAACCATAACCGGCACAGGGAAAGGAACCGGACCCCCTACTCTGATGTGTGAATTTCACTCGTCGTATGGGGCTTAGTACTGGGTGAACTCTACCATCAACTACCAAACCGACCTTCGCGTTGAATACTGTGTTGATGGTTTTTATATCCTGTGTGTCCCATCAGACAACTACATTGTCCCCTTTATTTAATTTCTCGATTTGATTGTCTTATCTAAGGAGTAAACAGTACCTCTGATGATGAAAGTGAAGGGTTAAGACATGAAAGCCAGTAGCCAAATCTATTCAGATTTCATGGAATATATTTTTATTAAAAATTTGTGAGTTATTATTTCCCGACTAATTCCAGTATCAGAAACACTACTGACTTCGTCAATAAAATTCAATACGTCAACTTGAAAGACACCGAAATACTGGTTTCCTTTGACGTACAATCAATCTTCCCTACTGTTCCAATACCCGAAACATTAAAGTTCCTTGAAGGCTGGCTTTCATCTAAACAAATCTCAAAAGAAACCCCGAATGAATACCTACTTTTAACGAAATTAATCATGAACCAAAATTTCTTCACCGTAAACAACTACTTCTTTAAACAAAATTTTGGGACCACCATGGGCACTACCACTGTCACCCTTCCTAGCCAATTTATTGACGTCCAATTTCGAGCAACAGTGCCGAAGCAAATTTAAATATTTTCCCAACCCCTGGTGCAGGTATGGAGGCGACATTTTCGCAATTTTTGATACAAACACCTACTCCGTTGACAACTTCCTCAAGGACCTTCATTGCCAGTACCCATCCATTAAATTCACATGCGAAGTTGAGAATCACAAGTCACTCCTCTTCATGGACCTTCTTATCACTATAAGCAATAATCAGCTTTGGTTTAATAGTTGTCTCAAACCAAAGCGCACTAATAACTACATTCCCACACGAGCAACAAATAAAGCTAAAGAAGCATGGTGGAAGACGCAGTGTGAGGATATGGGAAGTTTGCTGAGGAGGGTGAAATTGCTGCGCTGTAAAGCAAAGTTAAAAATCTTTATCGGGAAGTAAGAAGGGAAGATGTATGCTAACAGTTAGAGATTAGGCGGGTTAGATAATAGTTGACACAGGAAAGATCCAAGACAGATGGAAGTAATATTGAGAAGAACAGTATGGTAAATAACTTAGCCAACAAGGATAGACATAGAAAAGGAACATGATGGAGAGGAGGATAGCTTAAGTCCAGACATACTCGACAATCTGATAGGAAGGGCACTAAGGGAGATGAAATCAAATAAGGCCAGAGGGATAGATAATATTCCAGTGGAACTAATAAAAGGTTAAATAAAATGTGGAAGGAGGAAACTGTATGGACTGATTCGTAGCTATTAGTACGATGCTATCGCAGTAATGAGATCGCTTACTGAGAGTAATAAAGGACACACTCAGGATGGTTTTGCTTGTTTCATTGATTTCAAAAAGGCGTTCGGTAGAGTGAATTGGGAAAAATAATGAGTATACTGCAGAACATTGAAACAGATTGTAGGGACAGGAGGCTAACCCGCGACCTGTACATATCTCAGACTCCATAGGTTCAAGTGGGGGACGGAAAGTCCGAATGGGCAGTTTAGGAAGAGGTGTTGGGCAGAACATCAAACATTTGACTATACTCCCTCTTGACATCTTAGATATTTAAGAGTATCACTTGTCGTGGGCCTGAATCATATCAAATTTAGCCAATAGTAGTTTGAAGCTCTCACATACGCTGAAGCAGTATACCAGGGATTCGCATCGATACCAAAAACATGACGCTGCGACTAACAAACGGTGCATTACAGGGCATCCGTTACATCCTAGACGTAATGAAATCCATTCGGGTCAATGATATACCGAAAGCCATCGTGTTCGTCTCATGGTCCATTTACACACTGCAACTTTCCTACTACATCATGAACAATTTGGTAAAACGAGACACCAGATGGGCGGAGGACCTTTGGCGCAGTGGTTTCCGACATAAAACCCGGAAATTTGCAGCCTTCAGTTACTGGGCAGACATGTTCACACGCAACTCCGTTCCAGGCAGTTTGGGTGATCCCCTGCCTGGACGTCACCGGGATTTGGCCATTCGGGGCATGCAAACCCATATTCGAGGCGGAGGCGATTGCAGCACTGATGGCGGCGGCGGACGGCAGATCTGCGTTACCAGAACAAGCCGATATCATTATCCATTGTGACAACCATATGCCCTAAATAAGGGCTAGAGTCTGCTTATGTACATTTAAGATGTCAAAACTTTGCATGCGTCCATAATAAAGGAAACATCACGAACTGTGACCTGGAGGTAACATCTTCACCTACGACAATCCGGCCGACCGTCCTTCTCGGACCGTATTACCTCCCTGTGCCATCTCGGCCACCGATTCCACGGTGGCTGGCATGGTACGAGGGTTGCTATTTATATGTCCAGTCTAAACATGAAAAGAGAGTAATTTATCGTTGCAAATGGCGTCATCGTTTTTCGAAGTATTCTCCACGATAGTCAATACACTTTTGCATGCGCTCGAACCAATTTTCGTGACACTTTTCCCACTCCGATTGAGTTACCTCTAAAACATGCTTTTTGAATGCCTCAACGGCTTCTTCAGGTACCAAAATACGTTGGCCACGCAAATTTTTCCTGATAAACGGGAAGAAAAAGAAGTCATTTGGTGCTAAATCAGGGCTGTACGGAGGATGACCCAGCATCAATTCGATATTTTGGCCAGTCAACTAGGTAGTTGTTTCAGCCTATCCGTGAGAACTTACCCATTGTCATGATGAAGAATGATCCTTCGTCGCCGCTCCTTTTTCCGTACGTATTTCACCAAGCGCTTCTGGCAAACAAATGCTCGTGTACTAACATTCAGAATTAACGGTTTACGTTGCTCTAACGGTGATAGGGCTGCCATGTGTCCATTCCGACGAAACAGGCGATCATTTGCTTCGATGTATGTGCTTCGTGCACGAATCACTTTTGTCGGATTTGGCTCGTCTTTGAAGACCCATACGACAGTGGATTGCTGTTTTGTTTCGTGCTCATACGCATATATCCAAGATTGATCACCTGTTTAGATGTTATACACAGTTTTTGATGTACCGCGATTGTATTTCTTGAACATTTCTTTACGCCAATTGACACGAGCCTCTTTTTGAGCTTTTGTCAAATTATGCGGCATCCAACGCGAACAAATATTTTCCTCATGCAATATTCTATTGATGCTCGTCATACTAATCCCCAAGGATGCCTCAATCTCACGATAAGTCACATGACGATCTTCCTCTACTAGTTCCTGCACAGCTTCAATGTTTTCTGGCACAGCCACTGATTTTGGACGACCTTCACGACTCTCGTCGCTGAGCGAACGGCGGCCATGATAGAATTCGTTATACCAGCGTTTCACAGTGCTAAAGACTTCATCGCTGAAAGTGGAAGTAAGTTGATCGATGCACTCCAGTCTTGATAATCCACGTCGAAAGCCGTAAAAATCGTCGCACGAATGTGTTCACGAGTTAACTCCATTTTTTCGCCGTGACAAAATTTTTGAGTCACTGTAAACAACACAAGTTATGATTAAATGGCAAATTGTTCTGAAGAAAGCTATAGTTAAAAGGGTCAAACTTTCAAACGGAAACGTCAGATGGCGCCTAAAGCAGTTAAGTGTTTTCAAGGCTCAACATATAAATAGTAACCCTCGTATATAAATGGGACGACGCCTGGGGAGGAATGTCGATCGAGAATTGCGCAAGCTGGAGAAGTTGTGCCCCAATCTCTCCAACCAAGCATGCCACCCATCATTCTCATGTGTCATTTTCAGGATGCCATAAAATATTCAGGATTTATTAAAAGCACTCCATGCCCCTCCCTCTTCCATCTGAGGCGTTCAGGGGTAACTCTCATTGTTTGCCTGGGTCATTTCCAGGGTTCTATACAACATTTAAAATTTAGTAATAATACTTCATTCGTCCCCTTTTTGTCTCTGAAGCTGTTTGGGGTATCATGCCTTATTTTCCTACATCATTACAAGGGTGCCATAAAACATTTAGTCATTTTTAATAATACTTGATTGTTCCCCTTTTGGCATCCGAGGCACCTAATCGAGTTCATCTAATCTAATGCCTGTGTCATTTCCAGGGTGCCATTACACATTCAGAATTTTTTTTTTTAAATACTCAATAACTCCCCCCTTTGGCAACTGAGGTGTCCAAGGATATATGCATGTATGTCGTCATCGTGTGGCTGCTTCATTTCCAGGGTGCCATAAAACAATCAAAATTTTCAAAATTACTTATTTATTACTTACTCAAAGGGTACGTACTTACGTTCTCTTTGTTTTATTAGGCATTTAAGGGTACAATGCATCATATGCCAGTCTAATTGCCAGGGTGCCATAAAACATGCAAAATTTTGTAAAAAACAAAATTTCCCCCTTGGACATCTTAAACATTCAGGGCAGCCTCCCCTCATGTGCTTATGTAATTTCAGGGCATGCCTAAACACTTTCAAATTATTGTGAAAATACTCAAACGTAATGTCCCATTGTCATCTGAGGAGTTTTAGGGCACACTGTTAATATCACAAGCACACAAAGGGATGCACCCCCACATGACTTAGATGCAAAAGGGTTTTTTGCATTTGGGCATTTTTATTAATATTTCATAGTAATTTTTTGGGGAAAGGCAGTTGACAGCATAGGTTAACCATTAATTTATTGTAATTTGGAAGTGGAAGGAGTATCAGGGAATTGTGTAAGGTTGGGGAGAAACCTAGTGTCAGTATTTGCCTACCTCTAACTTTAGCTACCAAGGGTTATAATCGTGATTATATCAATGATTTCCTAGTGTTAATAAAACATAGCATGGTAAGCATAAATATTGATTTGATTGTAGTAGTATTTAGGGGAGGCGACCGACAGCTGAGGTCGTTCATGCCATAGGGGATGGATAGGAAATGATGAAGGGTGGAGAGAAACCCAGCGTTGGCATTATCCTACTCTTTACGAAAGGCGCCAAGGGGTCTGCAACTTAACATCCCATCCGAGAGACAGCGTACTAACTCAAAGTGCCCTCCGCAAAACACCTCAAGTAGGGATCGGGACACCACTGAAAAATATAAGTCACTGTTGGAAATTCGAACCCAGGCCATCTCGGTGGGAAGCCAGTACGTTAGCCACCACACCATCGCGATCCCCATACTGATTCGAGTATCAATACTTTTTCCTTTAATTCTGGTCCATATCTCAAGCTACAAACTGACCCATCACTTTTATAAATGAGCTAGGTTTCAGAGAGTGTGTCTGGAAGTGAGAGGGACTCTCAAAGCGTTGTCATTCAGAGTCATATCCGACAATGCCATAATTAAATGATCACAATATCTTACTCTCGGGCACATGCAATCTTCCAGACACAAGTGTGCTTACGCCCTTTGCCTCATCACTACCACTAGTTATCTATGTGGTGCTACCAGTTCACATAAACCCACATTGAATGGAGGCTGAAACTTCAAAACGAAGCAAGGCATCACACAGTCCAGTTTGTGCCATTTCTATTTGACTGCTCATTTTTCTTGTGAAGTCAGCCGTAATATAGTGTGTAACCCATCATCATTTATCATGAAGCAATAAACCAATTTTGATGACCTCATAAAAGTTACTGTTGCGGCGGCATTTCCCGCAGTTTCTTTGGATTTTGACCTCGTAAATAATGGTAACAGCTGCAGATTCCTTATTTGGTGAAATTCTGCCACCATGTCTTATTTTCATCATCTCACTATATTAAAATCAATAACGAATATGCCTTAAAGAAGTATAATTTATAAAACTCTACTAATTGTTTCCAAATTAATATTTGACTGACTTTAACTCAACGGCTACAGTCAATTAAGTGGTACTTGATCTCAAATGTGACAAATAACATAAGATTCTCTGATTCATACACAGCGTACAGTGAGAGTACACATTTTTGGGTTTTAAAATACAATTTGAAATGCTTAAAAAATTTTAAATGCTGTACCTGTCCACCAAATTGGTCTTGCTTGTTCAGCATTTCAAGATTTCACGATAGAGCCAAGCAAGTGTTGATCAAAAGCAGTTGTGTCTTCAGGTGATGAGTTGAAAGAGAAAGCAAACAGTGTCCCTCTCCCTAAAGAGTGAATTCTCTCATGAAAAGAAAATTATAATTTACAGAGTATATAAAATTCAACGTTCTTTTTATGAAATTAATGTGAAGGCAATACATTTCAGAGGATATAACATCTGTACAATAATATAATAGAATTCCCAAGTGTTTGGTGCCAATTCTCATTTATCTGGATTTATTTTCACAGCAAGAGATAATAACTCGATTGCATTTTCATTTCAGTAAATACATCTCATGAAAAAGATAATTTCGATTTTAGATTTTGAAACACCATGGTACAAATGATGCAACAGTCAACACAAAATGGAAGTAGGCAAAAGACATTATAATCAGTCATCTGGTCACAGATCACAGTTAAATAACGATTTCACGCACTAAAAACTTTTTTATTTAAGTCACTGCATCCAAAGATTTTGGGAAATTATTCACTTCAACGTAACTTCCATTTGTGAGACAAGGTAACTGACTAGATGTGCATTTTATCTGAAAGAAAAGAAGATATTTATCAGAGTTGAAATCACAATAACATAGTTCCAAGTTTCAAGATTTACCAAACACTGTGATAACAACAAAAATAATACAAACCAATAAATTAGATGTAGGTACATGAAAACTATGTTATTCTAGAGGTAGGTCTGAACACTAGGGACTTTAAAGAAATTAATAGGATATGAATGCCCTACACAAAACCACAAAACTAATGGACAGCGAAAGGGTACATCAGTGACAATGGCATTGGGGCCTGGCACATCCCCTCACCACACACACACTCAAATATTTATGATCAAAGATGCAGAAACGCTATACTACCACTACACATTACATAAGGACTTCATCTTTTTTCCTCTATACAAGTATTCTTCCCTTCTTTAGTAATTAATTATTTCTTCCTGCTGTCCAAGGAACCTATTCTCTTTTTTTCCTCAACTCAACTTTGCTTATGTGCACGTACCTAACATTTTTCCTTCCACTACAGCTCAATAACTTTGGATGTCTTTGGCAACCACTTCTCTTTCTCTGGATTCATCCCAGCCAACACTTTTCCTCCACACCCTACCAAATAAACATCTCAAAAGCCCCCAATCTACACTCATCCTCTTACCTCAAAAGACCAGGTCTCATATCCATAAGGCCTTAAAACTTTATTTCAAAGTCCTTACTAATCATTCCCTTATATTTCAACGTAAGTCTGCCTGCCAACAGTTCCCTTCTTGCAAAAAGCTCCTTTTGCTATATCATTCTCCTACTGTCCTCGCTATTCTGTCCATTTTACTCCAAAATATTTCCCAACTGTTCTACCGGCACTAAATACTTCCCTCCTCCTCAATATTTGCCACAACCTTTCCACTTCTTGATACCTCCCTGCTTTGTTTTCCAGCAATTACTCTTCATCCCATATTTTTGGTTATGATGCTGTCAAGCACTAAGCAATGACTGCCAACTCTGCGTCCTAATCACCCTCCAGCCCACTTTTATTTCCAATTCAAGCCCTTAAGATAAATTCAAAACTAGATATTGAAGAGGTAAGTGACACCCTACCCATTTTATTCCACCAATAAACATCTACCCTAATCCTCCCTCTGCTACCTGTGCCTTCTGGTTAATTTACAAGCTAAAAATGAGGAGGCCTCCCCCAACTCAACTTCCAGAATGCCTCCATCAACTATGCCCACTCCACCTGGTTGAGCACCTTCTCACTATCCACAAAGCTCACAAAGACATCCTCATTACATTTGTTGTTCCTTCCTACTAACGCTCTCATTAAAATCTTGGTATCATGCAGAAAACATATGTCAAGATTTAATGAGGAAATTAGTAACAACCCTCTCCCTGATGATGATGTAGTAACATTGAAACCGGTCGCATTAAATTTTATTTTTGTGGAAAATTGCTATTTTTAATTAACCCTCTCCCCTTTCCAAACCCATAGAGAGATATCATTTGTTAGAACTATTTTGAAACCTTCTATACAGGAGTAACCATAAGTACCCGGCCTGACCTAGAGATGCCCGTAGTTGTTCGAAAAATATCACTGCATTAGGAAGTACACAATCTAGCAAGCACATGTTTCAAGTTTGAAGATGCCACGTTGTTTAGTATTTGCTTGGTAGCAATCAATAGTGAACGTTTTCAGTGAATTTCTGAAAATGGAGTAAATTGGTCATCATTATGTGATCCAATACTTTTGCTTGAAAGGTCTTGGCCCAACCAATATAAAACCTGAGCTGGATTCTACTCTGGGTGAGTCTGCTCCTTCACTCACAGCAGTAAAATATTGGATAGCTGAGTTTAAACGGGGCCGTACAAGCTGTCAAGATGAGCAACGCATTGGTCGACCAAATGAGGTGACGACTCCGGAAACAGTGAAGAAAATCCACAAAGTGATGCTGGATGATCATCGAATGAAAGTGCACAAGCTAGCAAACATATTAGGCATTTCAAAAAGTGCGGTACATCGCATATTAACTGAAAATTTGAACATGAGAAAGCTGTGTGGTGGATGGGTGCCACATTTGCTCACACTCGAGAGCAAAACCAGTGTCGTGAAGATGTTTCAATTGAGTGTTTAGCAAAGTTTCACGGCAAAAAAGCAGAATTTGTACACCATTTCATAACCATGGATGAAACATGGGTCCATTACTTCACACCATTGAGACAAAAGAGCAATCAAAACAACGGATTCAAAAGGGAGAGCTGTCTCCTAAGAAGGCGAAGACCGTTTCATCTGCAGGCAAGGTCTGCTTCTTGGGATGTGCATGAGATAATTTTCATTGACTATCTGGAAATAGGCAAAACTATCAATGGTGAATATTATGCAAACTTATTACAACGTTTGAACAAAGAAATCAAGCAAAAGCAGCCGCATTTGGCTGAGAAGAAAGTGTTATTTCATCAAGACAATTCACCAGCTCACAAATCCATTATTGCAATGACCAAAATTCATGAATCAAAGTTGAAATTGCTACCTCATGCACCCTATTCGCCAGATTTAGCCCCCTCGGATTATTTTCTGTTTGCAAAGTTGAAAAAATGGCCCAGTGTTCAATGATTTTCCAACTGTGAAGAAGTGATGTCGGCAGTTAATGGCTATTTTGAGGAGCAAGACAGTTCTTATTATAAAAAGGGTATCAAACTTATTGAACATCGCTGGAAAAAGTGTATAGAGCTAATAGGAGATTGTTGAAAAATAAATACATTTTTTTCCAAAACTTTTGTGTCTTCTTGGTTGGGTCGGGTACTTTTGGGATATCCCTCGTATATCAAACAAGGTTTTTCCTCAAAATTTCGCCATTTACAGAAGGGAGAGCGATGGCCGTGGAGGAGGGATATTCATGCGTGTAGATAAAAACCTAATAAGTACATTGAAATGGGTAAGAAATGATTGTGAGATGATTTGTGCTCATGTCAAAGGTAGGAATGGAGGGAAAACTTTAAAACTAGTTGCCATGTTCAGAAGCCCCAACGAAGGGATGTATGCAGTCAAGGTATGAGTAGGCATATGCTCAGCTACCCCAGAGGATCATACCCTCATAGCAGGGGACTGGAACCTTCCAGGTATCAAATGGTCAGCGGACGAGGTCACGGTAAGGGGTTAGAGGGGACGAGAAATCTCTAGTCATCTCATAAACGAGGAGGGTTTTGTACAGGTGGAGGAAAAACCCACGTGCAGTGGAAACATCCTCAACATCATACTTGTGAGACCAAAAACATTGGTGTTAGAAGTTGATGTCCTTCCGGGAACAAGCAACCATTAAGCTGTGCGTATGTATCTAAATTTGGAGAGGTCTCAGTATGAAGGGCTAGAAACAAAAAGACAGCATGACAATATAAACGTGATGATAGGGAAGGGTTCCAGATCTCATTTAAGGGAAAAGTATTTGGAATGAGAAAGTGGAGGGCAGAATGTGGGAAAAATCTGGAAGACATTTAAGGAGATAATGGAGGAGGGATTAAATAACTTTGTCCTGGAAAAAATTCTTAAAGAAAATACCAACCCAGAGTTCTACAACTGCAAAATCAGATCCTTTAAGAAAAAACTAAGGGTGATTCATAAAAAATGGGATGAGAGCTCAGAATGGCTCATAAATTACAAAATATTAGTTTGTGAATTAAAAAGAGGAAAGAAAATAGCCAAAGAAACTTTCCAACAGAACGTAATCTCAAAAGATAATGGAAATAAATTTCATAAGTTACTGTGGAGGATGAAAGACAACAGGGAAAACACAACCGCTTTAAAAAAGGAAGTTGGAGCACTAATCGTAGACGATAAGGAAAAGGCTAAAGCATTTAACAATTGGTATGCAAGTGCATCTAAAGGGATGGTAAACAAAATAGATTTTGAAGATACATCTCTGAGTCGGCAACGCGGTGAAAAATATTAAATACTAAAAGTATTAAAACGACAAGCGCAAATATTTATGAAAAAATTAGGAAAATGAGGCAAATAAATCAAAAGGCCCAGATAGTGTTTCAATTGGCTTCCTTAAATTGGGTGGTAGTGTAGTTTCAAATTATATAAATAATTCATTCAGTGTTACCTTAAACAATAATGCCCTGCCAAATGCTTGGAAGGAGGCATATGTAACACCAATTTTCAGAGGATGAGATAAGGCACTAGTTGATAATTATAGACCGGTAAATTTGACGTCAGATGTATGCAAGCTATTAGAAAAAATAATTGTTGATTATCCCTGGAAATTGTGGGAGAGTGAGAATTGGTTGTACAGTCGCCATTATGGTTTCAGCAAAGGGCACTCCAGCAAAACTCAGCTATTAGGGTTCTGCCAACAAATATTTGACTCTATGGTGGTAGGAATAGAAGTGAATGCTATAATAGTTGACCTGTCAAAAGCCTTTGACAAAGTTGTCCATGGTCACTTAGTGCTCAAGATGGGCTAATCGCCAATAGACACAGATGGAGAGCATTCTTGTGGGTAAAAAAATTTCATCGAAGGTCGAACATAAAGGGTCAAATTAAGAGAAATGTGCTCTGAAAAAATCAGGGTAACATCGGGAGTTCCACAAGGAAGCATACCTGGCCCACTCTTGTTGTTAATCTATATAATAATCTCTTAGAAAATATTAAATCTCAGATAGACTTTTTGCGGATGACTGCATTATCTACAGGAAAGTCAAGAATGGCAGCGACTGCGATGTACTGCAAAGAGACATTAATAAAATGGCAGATTGGGTGACAAATAATGGGATGGATGTTAATGTTAGCAAATGCAAATCCATCACATTTAGTAACAAGGTAAATGGAACCAGTAGGCACTACAAATTGTAGGAAATTGTCATACCTAGAAGTGATAGCTGTAAATAATTAGGTGTATATTTAACTGAGGGTTTAGGGTATGGGCTAAACGTGGAATAAATTGTTAAGAAAGCTTTCAAAACTATTTATTGGGTGATGAGAAATCTCAAAGGGAGTGTTAGAGCAACTAAGGAAAAGGCATATAAGACCCTTGTAAGACCAATTTTTGGTACTCATCACTTGTATGGGACCGACACAAAGAAGGACATATTACAAAACTGGAGAAGGTCCAAAGAATGGGGAAGCATAGGGGGCTGGAGAGTGTGTCTGGAATGTTACAAACACTGGGCTGGGAACCTCTACAAAGTAGAAGAAAAATAAGCAGACTTTGTGGAATGATCCGCATCCTGAAGGGAGAGAAAGCTTGGGCAGAACTGAGGAAAGAGGGGGGAAATCCAAATTTTATAGGGAGAAATGATCACAACTTCAATGTAAAATGCAGAGCACAAAGAATGAATAAAAAAATTTTTCTTTTCTTAATGAAGCAATTGTTGTTTGAAACACCTTGCCTGCTTAACTATTCAAACCCTTTCCTAACAGGGTAAAGACTTTTCAGAGAAAATGTAAACAATTTATATAATAATCTGATGGATGTGTTGAGTTAAATTGTACACAACAACTTAGTTTAAATTTTTTAAAATTTTGATTGGGAGCCTGATGTTAATGAGATGGGAATTTTTTTTTTTTATTAGAGATTGGTGCTTGGAAGTTTCCTTTAAGTGCATTTTTTTCTGATTGATTTTATTTATTATCTTTTGTGATGTTGTTTGGATTTGAGATGTCATGCTAGTTTTCCAAGGCATGTTTGATTGTAATACTTGAGACTTGTGTGCCACCTTATGTTGTTTATCTGCACATGTGAATTTTAATAATAATAATAATAATAATAATAATAATAAATAGATGAGCTAAATCAAGTGAAAAAAGTGATCTAACAGAATGAAACAACCAGGCTCTTTTGAACTTCTCCTCCCAATAGGATCAAATTCCAATATTTTGCAAAAATAATTCAATGCATGTCGGGAAACTGAAAGAGAGAACAAGATGAAATGTGATGTGATTCATTTTGGAGTAGGTCATTGCTTTTCCTGCCACCAATCACCAAACTTGACTCCCTAGAAATGTAATGAGCGATCAGGTCTGATGTGGTGAAAATTTTTCTACAATGGTAGAAACATTTCTGCATCTTTCCACCAATAATATTTTATTTTGACAAGTTTCAATACATTACTTCATTTTTCATTGACTACTTATGCCACCATGAAACTAACCAGCCACTTGAAAATTATGCAACAAATTGAATCTGGTCAAGATAAAATGTATGTAGTCAACACTGCAAGCATGCTCTTATCACTTGCGTGCTTCCAAAGTTTTGTGCAGACCATAATTTTTTTATCTGTCACTTCCCGTTGTGTCACAAGTTGTCACATTCTTTTCCCACAAGAGATTTTTCATGCTGCTGCAATTAAAATGTGTCCTGAAGTCACAACAACCAAAAGGAGCTATGAATAATCATATTTAAAATAAAGTAGTTCATCTTATGATACCACCAGATAGCAAATTCTATGAATAGAAAAGTGGAATCAGCGTCAAAAACAGCTCCATGCTTACTGGAAGGCTTGCATGACAGGTTATCAGAATATTTTGACACAATATTATATGAGAAACTTCTTTCATTTTACAGCAAAAAGCAAATTTTTAATGATCATTTGATAAAAGAAGCCTTCTTCTTTTATGATTATCACTGGAAAGGTTATCCAATAACAATCACATTTCTGAGATTAAAGCACAAATAAGTGTTTCTTTATAATAGAGTGAATGGTCATTTAATGGAGTGCAAAAATCCTGGAAAACATAACCCCAAAACAATCTCCCGAAATGCAAGCCCTCAAATATTAATAATATAGTTAAGGTCATGCTTTAACAATCCATTGGACTCATTTTCAAGGAAGGGAGTGAAGGCCTGTCATTTTGAAAATACAATGCTATAACATAACAGTGCATACACAAGAGGGGATAATGGCAGATACATATATGCAATCCAAATGAATGATGCCTCGAAGCTATCAAGTAATCAACTTATTTTAATGCAAAAAACCAACTGGCACAGGTAATTTCTTGTTCCTATTCGAGACTCAATGATTTTATACCGTTTTAAATACTTTCGGCCGCACTGCTAAAGAAGAAACTTGTAATTAAATGAAGAATACGATGTATCCTTCCTCTGTCCTTTTATTCATGTACAACTAGTTTCAACGCTCAAGGGTCATCATCAGGTACAAATTAATCAAGTCGTAGTCCATTTATGTACCATTCATGAGGGAGAGGAGGGGTGGGTGAGAGAGGGGGGGGAGAGAAGGAAGGGAAAGAAAGTGGGGTTGCGATTGGCGTTGATGGGGAGGGGGGAGAGGGGTGTTAAGCGTCAGGACAGGTGCTTGGTGGGTTCGCAGTGGGGTGGGAGGTTTGTCGGGTCTATCTGTGAGGGATAGGGGTACTTCCAGGATTGGGGAGAGGTATTCAAACAATAAATCGTTGACCAAATTACCCGTTGTTAAATTCTTCCTGATTTACACCTCTTCCCACTTGTCCATCCTCATTCCTTTTTCCATCTGGTGTAAGAGTTCCGGGTTGAAATCACTCCCATGGTTTTCTTCCCATAGATGCTTGGCAAAGTGTGATTGCTTGAGGTCACACATTCTAAAACAGCGTTTGCGTTCCTCCGCCCGTGTTTTTAACGATCTCCCCGTTTGACCTATGTACATAGCACTACAGTCCTTACAAGTTAACTTATAAATGCCACTTTTATTTTGTGTACCTATTTTGTCTTTTGTAGTATTCAAGAATGATTTTAAGTCATTCGTATTGCAAAAAGCTATTCGAAATTCACATACAAATGGTGCAAACTCCCTTATTATAGATTGATTTCACAACAGTTAGCCAACCTCTTTCCAAGGGAGAAATTTCGAATAGCTTTTTACAATACGAATGACTTAAAATCATTCTTGAATACTACAAAAGACAAAATAGGTATACAAAATAAAAGTGGCATTTATAAGTTAACTTGTAAGGACTGTAGTGCTATGTATATAGGTCAAACGGGGAGATCGTTAAAAACACGGGCGGAGGAACGCAAATGCTGTTTTAGAATGTGTGACCTCAAGCAATCACACTTTGCCAAGCATCTATGGGAAGAAAACCATGGGAGTGATTTCAACCCGGAACTCTTACACCAGATGGAAAAAGGAATGAGGATGGACAAGTGGGAAGAGGTGTAAATCAGGAAGAATTTAACAACGGGTAATTTGGTCAACGATTTATTGTTTGAATACCTCTCCCCAATCCTGGAAGTACCCCTATCCCTCACAGATAGACCCAACAAACCTCCCACCCCACTGCGAACCCACCAAGCACCTGTCCTGATGCTTAACACCCCTCTCCCCCCTCCCCATCAACGCCAATCGCAACCCCACTTTCTTTCCCTTCCTTCTCTCGCCCCCCTCTCTCACCCACCCCCTCCTCTCCTTCATGAATGGTGTATAAATGGACTACGACTTGATTAATTTGTACCTGATGATGACCCTTGAGCGTTGAAACTAGTTGTACATGCATAAAAGGACAGAGGAAGGATACATCATATTCTTCATTTAATTAAAATGAATTTCCACAAAGTTGAGCCAGAGACAATTGAATATTTAAGAAACTTGTACATGGCAGGTCATCCTGGCTGATAGCTGCGACCAGATTCAAAGAGTAAGGGAGGCTGTGCCTTAAAAACCAACCTTAATAACCTTTGCTCCACACACTTCCAAACAACTTGACCCACAGTTTTCGAGGGAGAACATAATTCTCTGCCAAAGTGGCCACACGTGTTTATCAATTGACACTGGAATGGCACGAGGCAGCCCCTGCACCCCCAGGAGGGCCCTCAGTGGGCGTGTCCGCCCGGGGCCGCGGCCACCCTCCGCCCCCGGCTTTCCCCAGCCTCTTCCTCCTCCTCCTCCTCACGGAATTCGAAGTGGTCGAAGGGCTGATCAGACCACTTGAACGGGTCCACGGAAGAGGACGGTGCTTGGTGATGGCCGTGGTGGTGGTGGGCGTGGTGGTGGGCGTGGTGGAGGCGGTGCGGGCCGGAAGGCGGGCGGCCCTTCTCGCCGGACGAGAAGAACTCGTCGTCGAAGGGATCCGAATCCCGCGCGAAGATGTTCACGGACTCCGACTTGCGGATGGCGGCGCCATTGTTCCCGTCGGCCGACCGCTGCGAGCGCACCGACGCCCTCTCCGCCGCACCGCCGCCGTGATGGTGCTGGTGGTGGAAGGGGGCGCCGTGGTGCTGTCGGGCGCCCTCGACTGGCGCCGAGAAGGGCCGCGCTTGCTTGGGCGGGTGGACCTTCTCGGGGTCGCAGGGGGGCAGGAACACGTCGTCGCTGCTACGGCCGTTGTGCGCCAGGGGTGACCTCTCGCTCACATCACTCGACACGCTCGACCCCCCGCCCCCCGTCTGCACGAAGTCGTCCTCGAAAGGGGAGGACTGCAGGCGGCCGGAGGATGACCCCCTGGGGGCACGGCCCTCTTTGGCCCCTCCCCTCTGCCGCGGCCCCCGCCTCGACGCCCCGCGGATCCTCTCCTCCGCCCCCTCGCCCCTCCACGTTGCTCCGCCCCACCCGGCTTTCGGCTGTGCCCCACCCCTCGTCCTCCGTCCCCCTTCCCACTCCTTGCCCCGCTCCTCCGGGCGGCCGCGGCGGTGCTGCTGGTGCTGCTGGTGTTGGTGGTGGTGGTGTGGGTGGTGGTGCTGGTGATGCCTCGCGCCCTCCCCGCTGGCCCTTCGACCAGTGCCGCGCCTCCGCTCCCCGTCCCGCTCCGACCCCCCGTCCGACACCACGCCCCATCGCACCCCTGCCGCACCCTCCGCACCCACGCCTCCGCCCCCGCCGCCTCCCACACACCCGCGCCCGTAATCCTCCTCCGCCTCGTCCTCCTCGTCCCAAGAGCGGTAGCTGGAGCGGCTGCCCCTCCGCCACCTCCCTCCCCAAACTCCCCCTTGCCCCCACTCCCCCCCGCTCCCCGCCTCCTCCTCCTCTTCCTCCTCCTCCTCCTCCCCCTCCGCGTCCCACTCGGCCGACCCCGCCCTCCGCCTCCGCCCTGAGGGATGCATCGCCGCCACGCCCCTCCTACGCCTCGCCCCCCGCCACGCCCTCCCGCCGGCCCCCGCCACCTCCTCATCTTCCCCCTCTGCGCCCTCGTAGGCGTGCCGGCGGTGGTGATGGTGGTGTCGCCGGGGCCACTCCTCCGTCTCCTCCTCCTCGCCCTCGTCCTCCTCGTCGCCCCACGTCGAGGGCTTCCGGGTCCTCAGGGGCGGCGGCCGGGGCCTCCTGGTGCCCTCCCAGCCGCCCCCTCGCCCCTCCGCGCCCCTACCAACGGGCCTCCGCCTCCTCGCCCACCCCTCCTCATCCTCATCCTCCCAGCATCGCCGCCGTCCCTCCCCACGGGCCTCCTCCACTTCCTCGGCCCTCCACGCCGCCCCCCTCCCCCGCCCCCTCCCCTCGCCTCCCGCAATCCTCCTCCGCCCCCCACACGCCGCATCCTCCTCCTCCTCTCCCTCCTCCTCATCCAGTTCCTCATCCAACTCCTCCTCCACGTGCTCCTCCTCCTCCGCCCCCCACCGACCTCCCCCGCCCGCCCTCCGCCTGCCCCTCTCCCAGAAAACCCCTTTCGCTCCCCTCCTCTCCACCTCACGGCGTGACCCCGCCCCCCCGCCTCTCGCACCCCATGGCGTCCCCCCCTCCGCCCAACCCCTGTCCTCCGACGACCACGGCGACGCCTCGCTTCCCTCCGCCGCCCCCCCGCCCCCTCCTTCCTCGAAATTGGCCCACCCGCAGTTGTCGCCCCCACCGGCCTCCACCTCCTCCTCCTCCACCACCACGCCCTTCCCTACTCCCACCTCCCCCACTTCGCCTTCCTCCCCCTCCTCCTCCTCCTCAACCCCCTCCCCCACCACCCCCTCCTCCTCTCCCTCCTGGGCCTCGCTCGCCTGCCGCGACAGCACCAGCAGGTCCCCCACAACCCCACCCCCCTCCTCCTCCGCCCTCCCCGCCACGACCCCCTCCCCCTTCTCCTCCTCCTCCTCCTCGCCGGCCCCCATCAGGCAAATTTCTCGCAGTGCGGCATACTTGTCCACCTGCTCCCCCCCTTCCCCCTCCTCCCCCCCACCCCTTCCCTCGCCCCCCTCCTCTTCCTCCTCCTCCTCTTCTTCTTCCTCCTCCTCTTCCTCCTCCTCCTCCTCCTCCAAGTCCTCGTCCTCTTTGCTGGCGTCGGAGGCCGAGGGGTCGACGGTCGGAGGCGATGGGGGGGCCGGCGCCGTGGCTCCCTCTTCTTCCCCTTCGCCCCCCGCCCCCTCCTCTTCGCCCCCGGCCCCCCCTTCCGATTCGATCAGTTCTCGGAAGACGGCGTACTTGTCGAAGGGTGCACCCTTGAAGACGTCCTCTGACGACTTGCTTTCGAAGTTGTCCTCAAACTTGGCCTCGAAGTCGACGGGGAAGGGCGTGGTGGGAGCCGTCGCCACCCCTCCTCCGCCTTCGTCCTCCTTGGCCACCTCGCCCTTGGCCACCTCGCCCTTGGCCCCCTCGCCCTTGGCCACCTGTGGCGGGGAGAGAGAGAGGTTAACTGATCATTCGGAGTGGTGCGTGGTGCCAGCCACCATGACGAGAGCACACCTTTTGTCGTCTTCCTCTTATCCATCGCTTTTTGCGAAATGTGAGATAGAAAGAACATACGGCACTACTTTGCATTTAAAGACACCTCATTAAATAATAATTAATAATCGAAGCCAAATAAGGAATATACAACTCAGAACATAATGCTGTAGTTAAGGAGTTCTACACAAACAAATCCCCTATAATCCATGTTGTTGCATCCGTGCTTGTATAAGCACGGATGCTTAAGGAAAGACTCAACTGAGCTGTACACGCAATATCAGCACTGTCATCATCAACAAAAAATTCCAAGAGACTTCCAGCAGAACATAATACCTATTCTTGAAATTAAAAACGAAACAGATCAGTTGAAAAAATCTTCTATTAATTCCTCCTCGTAAAATAATTGAAGAAAATATTACTGGAAGGAACAAGCAATGGCAGATATAATTGAAAAGAAACACACGAGGAGAAGTTAATGAAAGGAAACCAAAAGAACACATTAATTTCAACATCCACATGCATTTATTGTGTGTATGTCTGGTGTTCTTACGTGGTCCAAAACCCACGGCTTCATATGGACTCAGCTTGGCACCACGTTCTCACTTACCCTGCCCTTTATCACACCCTTCCTTATCATAGGTTACTGATCCCTGTCAACTCTCTCCATTTTATCTGAGCAAATAATTTTATTTCATTTCCTCATCTATCTCACAGTCAAAATTCACCATTGGATCTAGGTACCATTTAGAGATGACCATGATCCCTCAACATTAAGATTCCATTCAATGAAAGAAATTCCTCACCAATCCAATAGGTGTTTCCAGTTAGTGATCGAGACTTGCACATAGTCATTTCACAAACCCAAGGAAGTAGAGAGTTCCAAAGAAACTGCAGGAGATGCCGCAACAGTGCCTTTTAATGGAGTCATCTGCTAATTTGCATTTCAATGCACCAATTTCTCAGATAACATTGACATGTTCTGGTCAAAGGAGTTCTGGCCCCCCCCCGAATAGCCCGGACTTGAACCCCCTCGACTATTATGTATGTTTGGAGTGCAGTCGAAAGGAAATACCAATAAGACGAGGCACCCCAATGTCGCATCTCTACGCACTACTATCGTAGCAGCATTCGCTAATATATTATTGAGAGCTCTGTTTTAAAGAGAGCGTGCGATCGATTCATGAGGACAAGATTGGAGCCCGTCATTGCAGCTGAAGGGGGTAATTAATTACATTGAGGAATGTCACTCTCTTGACAGATACCACTACTTGAAATGTAAAAGGATTTTCATTTTCATTTGCATTTTTTGAATTACATTTGCTTTTAAACAAAAGTTTCATTTGTCCGGATTTTACTGCCATGCCCTGTATACTGGTTACTTCTAACCCACTTCACTCAATTGATGAACTCTTTTTGTGATGATCTTCATTGTGTTTAAGAATTTGTGTGCATACATTGAGTATGGTTGGCCCGTATTTCAAAATGAATACAGTATATTATATCATACACTTGTCTTGTCTTCAACAACTTTTAAGACAATATCGTTTACGATGTCCATGGTAAACGGAAGATTTTCTTTTGCATTATCACAACCAACTTCTTCATTGGGTACTCCCCAAGCTACTTTTTGCATGTTTTCAAGAAAAATCATGCCTTCAATTTTTTATGAGAATAGTGCATCTAAGAAGTTTATTTGACGATCGCGGCATGATTTTTTATTACTTCAGAAGCCCACATGCACAGACGAAGTGATTCCAGCTGACTCCTGACACCCCTTCTCACAGAAAACTTCCGCTTTTTATTCAATGATCAATAGGTTAATAAAAATATCAATGCAGAAAAACAGCCATCAGAAAGAGCTACAATGATGAAACACATAGCAACAAGGAACTGTTACCAACCAGAACTCATAGACAATCTTTTATGCAAATCCCTCTTCTAACACTTGTTATCGGAAATCTCATCCCTTCAAGTAGAAAAAAACCAAGGAAATGGTGCAGAATTCCGCTCACGAAAGATATAAACCCCACATCAGTGAAAATCCCCAAAGAAAAATATTAAAAAATCAATATTTGCAAAACATTTGCTAGAGAGTAACCACTAGAGCAACTTCTCTCCTCGTTGAAGAAGGCAGCGGACACCCTTCATGCTGTTGAAATAGTGCCTCATTCAATGGCCAATGCGACCCTAGTGAATGAACAAGTACCTCCCTCCCACTCCCCGCTGTTTTACACTCTCATGAGCGCATCAAGAGGACACATAACCGCCTGCCACTTTCCGATTCCTGTGTAGACGCTTGAAGATTCAAAGCACCCTCCAACTTTCACTTTACGTACCCACCCATGCCCTTGGAACCACACAAGAGCAGCCACTTACCGAGGCAGCAAAACCCAAAAGAAGAACAAGTGGAATAGGGTTTCTCTTTTCCTGAACACTTGGGACTTTGTATTCTTTGGCCACAGGCAACATTGTCAATTATCGTACGAGTTCTGTCCAATCAATATGCGAACTGAGGCCATAAAAACTTAGTTTTGCAAATTTTAGTCTACATCAATTTGGTCCCCTTCAAAGTACTCTCCATTTGTCGCTATACACTAGTTCCATCTTCTTTTCCACTGTTTAAAGCACCCTTGGAAGTCCTCGTGGCAGTTAGGCTTCTTAGTTTTCTCATCATTTCTCGCTTTATTGTGTCCACATCTTCCCAGTGATGTAACCTCTTCACATTTTTGCATTTTGAAGGAACAGGAAAAATTTGCAGGGGGCGAGATCTGGCGAATAAGGAGGATGATTAAGGATGGTGATTTGAGTTTGTTGCCAGAAACTGATGAACAATCAATGCTGAATGTGCAGGTGCATTGTCATGGTGAAGGATCCATCCATCATGTTGAGTTAAAATAGTGCGCACTGTTTTTCAGTTCATTGGCTATCATTTGGACAGTTTTTCAACAATCGGTAAGAAGGACAAGGGACCGCACACGATCAATGTTGTCGTCAACACAGGTGTTTGAAGGTTGTCCCTGCCTTGGATCATCTGTGGCGTCTTTTCGGCCATCTTTAAAATGCTGAATCCACTTGAAAATGGATGTTTTCTTCAGAGCATTATCACCGTAAACAGCTGTCAACATTTCAGTAATTTCTTGATCACTTTTACCGCACTTCACCAACAAACTTGATGTTGATTCATTGCTCCGTAACTTCGTCAATTTCCATTTTTGACAAGCAGTAAAAACAAGGACAACAGAAACTAACATAACTGGCACCATTATACGCACAGCTTGACGATCCGCCAAGCACAGGCGGCTGGCTCATCGGGGGTCTCAGGCAACTAACTAGGTCTCTGGTAACTAGTGGGCTGGGCTGTAGTCGGCGTCATGGCTGCCAGATTGCACCACTTAGCTCATTTATTGTACTGACCACGTACGTACCCTTGTTGATGATAGAAAGGACTAAATGGAAAGAGGGGAAAGTAGAGGAAATGAAGGCTTTTCTAGGCATAATACTAAATATGGGTGTATTGAATCAAACTAACTTGCAGAGTTAAGGTCCATGGATTTTATGTCTCTTGGACCATTTTTTCTAGCTGTTTCTAAAGGGAGAGAGAGGTTCTTGCAAAATTTTTGATGTTGCACTTGAAAAATGATCAAAAATCGAAGTAAAAATTTAAGAACAAGAACAGAGAAGGTAAACTCCTTTTTGTCCTATCTGGAAGTGAAATTTAGGGTGAGATTCCATCCTGGAAGGGATATGTCTATTGATGAGGCTGTTGTTGGTTTCAAAGGAAAGATAAAATTAATGACATATAATCCTACAAAGCCAACAAAATGGGGTATTCGTTGATATGTCCTCTCAGATCCCAAGAGTGGTTACGTGCATTCATTTTCCTCTTATTATAGTGGATTCACACCAGACACCTTGGCAAGACCTGATCTCCCTTTTACTAGCAGAATAGTTTTAGAACTGCATAAGAGATTGAAGAACTCAGTGCCTGATGCTCAAGGCTATCATTTCTTCACCAACAGGTAATATATTTAATATAAATGTACCATGTTTCAAAATTAATAAAGTGTTATTATTATTATTACACTAGCGTAAATCTTGCATGGGAATTGCTCAAGGAAAAAAAACCCCTTAGAGGGGCAATAATGGAAAAGACAATCCCACCATAATAAACATCCCAAGCTAAAGAAAGGAGAGGTAAGTGGCTTATAGAAATACAAAAGTAATGCTTCTTGTATGGAAGAACAAAAGGGTAGTCATAATGCTCAGTAGATGGGACAATTCACAGATGGGAATTGGCGGAAAGGAGAGAGTGTGCGGTGTGGTGGTGGGAAAGGTACTGACCGACTGTACAAAGTTTATGGGGGGAGTTGATTTGGCAGATCACTACTCAAGCACATATAGTTTCATGAGAAAAACTCTCAAATATTAGTTGCTCTCCTTGGGGCTTGAGGTCAGTGTTGTGAATTTTTTCATTTTGTTCAAAGAATGTAAAAAAAGAAAAAAAAATGAAAAACCAATTTCGATAGTAAAATTTATTCGGGGAACTTTTGCATGGTCTCGTGGGGGAATTCAGAGGTGGGGTATAAACTCCAAGGGGTAGATATTCATCTGATAAGCCAGATCAGCGGTCAGGTGGAAAGTTCCGTGTAATCAATCATTCCATAGCCTAACAAAAAACCACAAATGTTGTGTTGTTTACACAACTAGAAGGGTCAAAAGGTAGAAGAAGAGAGACAATTTATATATGTGAGACATGCGAATGCAATACAGGTCTTCATGTAGGTGAATGCTTTGGAACATATCACAGCATGAAAAATTAAAGAGATTAGAATAATTTAATGAATGCAATATTTCATTTTCACAGTAAAAATCACTAAATTAAAAATTTTATATGAAGAGAAAGGTAGTATTTCATTCTGGTGCTTCCACTTACAAATATGAGGTGTTTAAAAATTAAATGCTGAGTGGACTATGGGCATTGGCAGAATTACATCAAAGTACTAAGGTTTAATTTTGAACCCTCAATTTAAGGATAGAACAATTTCATAGAACTGCGGGAGATGCCACAGCAGTTATTTTAACAGAGACATCTACTGATGGCATTGATAATGAAGGAATTTCACAGATTGTAAAGAATCATTTGCCTTCCGCAGGGAATCAAACCCAGACCCCTCCATGTCTGGCCAAATTCTTTAACCAATGAAGTTACAGAGGTACCCTCTTACACTCTGTGAATTTCTAGTGGCTCTAGAGGAGCAAGATGTCATGACAACAGAATTAATGTACACACAATGCTCCTGACAGATGGCCCTAGAATCCGATATCACTGTCAGTCATGAAGGACCATAGACCTTCAAAGTAGCAAGTGCAACAACAACGGCAAGGATTTAAGGCTAGCTTGAAAACATCATGAGATAATGACACTCATCTCATGACATCTCAACTCGAACAGTACCCATTTTACTACCTCCTCACCATATCAGCTGCATGTTGTAAACAGTTTTGATATTTTTCCATTTTCCAACTCATTCTTGTGTGTGCATTTGAACCAGATATCAGTTTATATTAAACCCTTCTACAAGTAAAAAAACCATAGCTTTCATTGAACAGACATTTTGTGCTCTATAGCACTTTCAGCCTTACTCATAACATTCCTCCTTTATCTCAATGCTTCATCTCAATCACTTATAACTAACAGGGAACACTACTCTGTCCAATAAATATGCGAACTGAGGCCATAAAAACTTTTATTTTGATAAATTTAGTCTACATAGATTTTGTCCCCTTTTCAAAGTACTCTCCATTCGTAGCCATGCACTTATTCCATCTTCTTTTCCACTGTTTAAAGCACCCTTGGGAAGTCCTCGTGGCAGTTAACCTTTTTGGTTTTCTCATTGTTTCTTGCTTTATTGTGTCTTCCACATCTTCCCAATTATGTCCCCTCATCACACTTTTGCATTTTGTGGGAATAGGATATAAGTCGCAGGGGGGGGGGGGGGGGAGATCTGGCAAATATGGAGGATGATCAAGGATAAAGGTGATTGAATTTTTTGCTGGAAACTGGCAAACGATCAATGCTGAATGAATGTGCAGGTGCATTGTCATGGTGAAGGATCCATCCATCATGTTCGGTAGTAAAATAGTGTGCACTGTTGATTCTCCTAAATTCAGTTCATCAGTTATCATTCGGACAGTTTTACGACGATTGGTAAGAACCAAGTCACGATGCACACAATCAATTGTTGTCGTCAGCACAGGTGTTTGAAGGTCGTCCCTGCCTTGCATCATCCGGCCCTAGCGTCTTGATCGGCCATCTTTTAAAACGTTTAATCCACTTGAAAACAGACGTTTTCTTCAGAGCATTATCTCCGTAAACGGCTGTCAACATTTCAGTAATTTCTTGATTACTTTTATACCGCACTTCACCAAAAAACTTGATGTTGATTCGTTGCTCTGTGATTTCGTCAATTTCCATTTTCAACAAACAGTAAAAACAAGGGCAACAGAAACTAACATAACTGGCACCATTATACACACAGCTCGATGATCCGCCAAGCACAGATTGGGTCTCAGGCAACTAGAGCGGCTAGTGGACGGGGCCATGGTCAGCGTCACAGCATCCACATTGCACCAGTTTGTGCATTTATCGCACATACGACATATTCACAATCATTTACACTCATTGACATTGATTGACAAAGACCCAAATGAGGAGAGATAATAATTACCAGACATCATTGGTTCACAATGCATCATATTTGCCATGGGAAAGAAGGCATCTCACACCACCACCTTCCTCAGCAATGTTTTCAGAATGACACCATCACTTCACATGGTCACCTTGCTGTCGTCAGATGCATTTGCATCCATCTCACTGAGGACCCCTTTCACCTGGTTCCGACCAGTATGACTACCAAGAGCAGCTATTATTGCTCCCACTAATTCAGCCTCAGGGGTCATGAAAGCACACAAGCCCTTCGACCACATCAAGGTTTTAGTCTATTAATTTTATAGACGCATGTAATGGCTTTGGTGCACTCACCTCGTCTTTCAGCTGTGACCTGGCAATGGTGGGTGCGGTGGTGGGTGCGGGAGTGGTACTCTTCTCTGGGCTCCTCCCCCGCGCCGTCGAGGACGACAGCATCTCTGCCAGTTCGTGCAGCGTCATGGCAGCCACCCTCTCCTGGGGAATCCGCAGTGCCATCGCGATGTCCCCGATGCTCATCCGACCCAGCTGGGCCAGAGTAAGCGGCTCCCTCCTCGCGGGTGGAGGCGGGAGGAGTGGTGGGGCGGCCCCCGGGGGCAGGGCATGGGGCCGCCCCCCCGCCCTGTGCTGCCGTCGGGGCGGGGGGGGAAGCGTCCGAGAGCGCCGCTTCGTTTCGTATTGGTCGATGAACTCATATTGCGCCCCCGCGTCTTCCCGCTGCTGGAGCCTCTTCGGGGGCAGAGGAGGGGGGCGGCCGTCGGCGCAGGGCCGCGGGGGCGGGTCCGGAGGCGAGGGCGATCGGGGGGCGGCGGCGGCTCTCCTTGCCCCGCCGACGGTCTGCCCCCGGGGGCGCGGGGAGCGGCTTCTAGAGCGCGGCATGGTGGCTCCGGGCGGTGGTAGCAGCACTCCCTCTGGGGCAGCCTTCTCCGGAGGCAGCGACACTCTCAGCGGTCCGTGGGACACGGCGGACCCCTTGGAGGCCCGGGGCCTCCTACCGAGGGTGGCGGAGAGGCCCTCGGTGGCCCTCTTGCCCCGGCGGGCCCCGAAGTCCGCGAACCCCGTGTCGAAGGGGTCGTCGTCGAGTCGCGGGAAGGCGCCGGAGAGGGGCGCGGCGAGCGGCGGTGAGGGGGGCGGGGGGTCGTCGGCAAAGGGGTCCGTGTCCGCGAAGGGGTCCTCGGCGGCGAGGGAGGGCGGTGGAGGAGGCCCCTTGCCGCCGGCCGGGAAGATGAGGTCGGAAAAGTGTGCCTCGCCGGGGTCCTGGTCGAACATGGCGTGGAAGAGGGGCGGAGGGGCGGCCTGGGGCGGAAACGACGGAGCCGGAAGGGCGACGGCCCCCTCTCCTGGCCCCACCAAGTCCCGCAGGACCTTCTTGGGAGGGTTCTTCAACTCCTGGAAGAAGTCCTTCTTGTCGATGTAGGGCCGACTGCGGCCCGTACCCAAGGGGTCCAACTCCGTGAACACATCGAACTGGGGGCCCGCCGTGCAGGTTGTGCCCTCCTGGGGATTTCGATCCGAAGCAGCGGCCGACGGCGCTCCGTTCGCCGTCATTTCCTTTTCCATCTTGGAGAAAAGAGAGACCAAGGTTTACAGCGGAAGTACGTACACTCACGTGTCGAATTAGTAGCAGCCATTTGTTTGCTTTACCTTCTGGAAAAGGTATTAGTTTACCATTCTAAAAAACAACAACTCTTGGAAAGTATTACACAAAATGTCATACTTCAAATTATTTTGAGTTCACTTTCTCTTTCATTGATAATGATGTTTTTACAACAGGCATTCAATGATATTTGTTGTACATAATTTAGGCTATTGTGAAACCCTTTGGGGATAGTATAACTTTAAGTGCATTTGCTGAAACATTCATGCCTCATTTAGAATCCTATCTGATAGAGTTTATTACTAGAGAATTTATAGAATCCACAAATCCCCATCTCTCCAACACACCAAAAGGTCATCAACTCCCGTTTCTTTATTCCAACATGGCTCATCTTCAGACACCATTCTTAAGGAAAGAATAACTGATCGTAGTACATTTCCACTCGATGAATTTTTTTTCAATAATTTACAACCAGGTTTCCATGTATTACATCATCATCAGGTAACAAACTGAAGTTGTGCGCCATCTCATATACTTTTAAGATTCCGGAAGGAGGGGAGTGGACATGGTAGGAAACGCAGGCAGGGAGGAGGAGAGGGGGGGAGGAAAGAAAAGGGGTAAATTTTATCAAGCGGAAAAGTGCTACAATCAGTTTTTCATTACGTTCGACTTCCACCACATCACACCTGAAGCTACTCAGCCATTCTAAAGATTTGTTTATTATATCCCCAAATTCAAATGCCTATTTCATTTTTTCAGTTGCCTATAGCATCACATTTCAATTGTTCATTATCTGCTGCTCCTACAATTAACTTACACCCAGAGCTGTACAAAAATAAACCCCTAATGTATGCTCTATTCCTGCATTGTCAAAGTTAGAGATACATACCGTAGATTAGTTATTGAAATGAAATGAAATAATTTACTTTGTAATTCAACACAATTTATTTAAAAACACAACCCAGGTCATCATCAGGTACAGGAACGTCATCATTCAACGTTGAAACCTGGGTCGTGTTTTTTAAATAAAGTGTGTGGAATTACAAAGTAAATTATTTCATTTCATTTCAATATGTTATGCAAATTCCATAAAGTTACGCCTGAGACAACAAATTTTAGTAGATAAGTAATCCTAGAGTTCAGCGCTATTTATCCACTCCACTTTCTACCCCTGTCCTTGGTAATCTTGATCTGAGCAAATGAAAGTCTTCAGCTGGCTAAATGTTTTCTACCATAATTTAAATTTATCTTGATTTGAACATTGTGGAGTTTTTGATAATTTAATCGTTTTATTTCTTCATTCTCTTCTCTAGTATATCCTGGTACCTCGTCAAACCTTGTTTCTTCAAAATCCGCAACCTGCTCTTAAACGCATTCTCATCCTTGTGTGCACAACATGGAAAATGTGAAATATTAAGGATGATGAGAACATCCTTCATATTTCGTTCTTAATGACAGGTGAAGGACGAATCGGTGCCGTCCTCATGCCTTTATTGGCAGGAGGAGGACTCTTAGAAGATGAGTAAACAACAAACACAGTGTACAAAGTCAACAGCCCACAAAATTTTGACAAATTTCTCACAAATCCTTTTTGAAAGGGTGCCTGGTATGCTTTCAAATGTGTTCAGGGTCCTGGATGGTTTTTCTGGTTTTTTTGACTACAGGGTCCGGCGCTTGAATCCGAACAAATTTCAATTTGAATTTCCCGCCAAATAGTAGTTCCACTGGAGGTCACGATTGGCATTCTTGAAAGCTATAGGCATCTAGTAAACAGCCATAACCTATTCTGGGAAGATTCAACCCCAGCCGAACTACGTACTGCTAAGTCTTACAGTACAAATGGGGTTGATTCTTCCCATAATATTCATATGGCCGTAGTTGCCATTTGCTTCATACATAGTCATAACCTCAAAATGGCCGAGATGTTATGCACAAGTGCGGAGTACGATCGAAGAGCCGCTATTATCGAAAGTGTTTGCGCTGGGCGTTATATTTTTAAGTAGTTCGGTTCTTCTTCAGGTACCCCAGATCAACTTTTTACGATATTGTGGGCTAAGAATAATGCTTTGGAGAAGTCTGGGGAAAGTTTCACTAACCCTGGCAAGATCTCATTCTAGGAAACACATACTTCTCTGGATTTAAGCGCCGCACCCTGTATGGTTGCCAGGATGCTGAGAGTTGAGGAGAGTAGGAGAAGAGGAGAGCACTCTATCTGACTTTTGTCCAATGCCCACCATTCTCCCATACCCAGCAGCTATTGCTGGAAAATTCTTCTTCCATTTTAAGGAAACTGACTCATTGGCATCAGGAGCCATGACCACATCTATGGCCTGCCATGTATTCTCAATAATATACACTCTCTGCTGGACAAATAAATACATTATACTATCATATTATATGTTTATAAATAGCACACTCCTGCCAAATTGAGGTCAACAAATCATCTGGTAATTTTTGGAATATTTACCAGGTATATTGAGCACTGATTTCAACAGTCACTCCATTTTTATACATCGTTTTATATTTATTGATATTTAATTACAAAGTATTGGAAAAATTTATTTAATAATAATTCTGTATTTAATTTTTCACAAAATTGTTAAGTGCCATTAAAAAAAATGTCTCTATACAGCTCTATAATGAAAAAAAGGTTAGGAATGCATCATAACCAATAAACTAATTAGTTGGATAATTCACATTCTACGTTGGTTCATTCCATGATAGAAGAAAATTAGATGATGATTCACAATCATAAATTATGTAAATATAATTTTCCTTGAATAAAACGTGAACATAATTTACTATTTTCAGCATGGAATGCAATATCACATTTTATATGAGAAACGCTGATTTTTATGCTAAACGAGTTTGTTTCATTTTATGAGAAAGATTCCAGAATGAACTATGCTTTTGAAGCAAGGTTTCACTGCAGAACTAAACTGGGAAAAAATAATTCCCTTCCTCAAAATTGTCCTAACAATGATATTCAACCCAAAAAACTTGCCCTTTTTTCACATTAATTTGTACAAGAGTACCAATGGACCAAAACAGACGGGTGCAACACTTTTAATGAGCTTCCTAACTCTGTGAAAGGTTCTAGCAGACTCGCATCTCTGAAATATAAATTCAAAAAATTCTTAGAGAGAAAATCATAGAACTGTAATACTAAATATGCAAAAGATATTATTTTGCAATGATCATCGTACAATTTATACATTTTAAATACATCTATCAACCTAAAGGTCAGTTCGGTAGGTGATGGTAGAGTTCACTCAATACTAAGTCTGACAGTGCATGAAATCAACACATCATGGCAGGGGGCCAGTTCCTTTCCCTGTGCCGGCTATGGTTTCCCAAAAAGTTCTGGTACCTAAAAAATCACACAGCTAAGGTGAAGCTGAGGGTGCCCAGAAGGAATTGAACTCAGAAGTGAACACAGACCCTCTGGTCAGAGCCTAGAAGCCCACACCATGAACTACCATGTCCCACCAGACATCTCCATACAGTTGTATTTTTTTGGCTTAACTTTTTCCTCATTTAAATGTTGAAATGGTATTAATAAATATTATTACTATTATTATACAATTAGCATCTCTATCCAACTCATTGTTAAAAAGAGGATGCAGAAAGATCAACTGGGCTTTATTGCATACACTGATCTGGACTAAGTCTTTGAAACAATGGACGGAAATATGAAGCTACTAAGGCACCCAAAAGGAAATTGGAATGAGAACTAATAACATAAGAATGGTACATGCACTGTAAATATAGAGCAAGGGGCAGTGATCAGATGAGGAGAGCGAAGTAACCAAAATAAAGAAAGGAGTATAGTAGGATTGCTGACCAATGTCCTTCTTATTTAGATTGTATGTCAAGAAGGCCATTAATGAGATCTAGGAAAAGACAGGAAGCAGCATACGAAGAATACATGGTACAAAAATGTTAAATAAGTATGTTTAAGTAATTTATGGATGATATAGAGATACCTGCAGAGAAGAAATACGATCAAGAATGACAAGGGCAATATTCCCTATTTAGCAAGGCTTGTAAAATTACAACCTCAGGAAAAAGTATTTAAAATAAGGTAATGGCCCACAGTTAAAGTAGGAGAAATAATCTCAAAGTAAGAATCTGGAAGGGTATATTCACAACCAGTGGAAGGGCTTAACTACGTACCCAGCAGGATCACTAGTGATGGAAGGAGCAAGAGGGGCAAAGCAAGACTAGGAATGGTGAAGAGGGCTTTCTATCAGAAGATGCAACCCATTACAATTTGTACAAGGAGTCTTCCTTTCTACAGATGTGAGATTTGAACGATAGGAGCAGCAGCATAAAGATTGGATCGGAAGCAATGGAAGTGCGGTGCCACAACAGGATGCTGAAAATAGAGCGGACAAACAGAATAACAAATTAAGAAGTATGTACTTTGAAGAATGGGCAAAGAGGGGAGCTAATGGAGGAAACTTATAAGAGGGAAGTTGATTAAACATATCCCGAAACAATTTAGCCAAAAATAAAGCAAAAATGAAGGAAATATAGAGGAAATGCCAAGTGTTAGCCATGAGAAACAGGTAATGGAAAATGTAGGGAGCTATGAGTTAGTGAAGAAGAAATCGGCACATTGACACAGGATTGTAAATTGGGGAACCAATTGCAAACCAATGCTCCTCATTGGATTGATAACATGATGTGATGATGATGATGATCCCTATTGTGCATTATCCGGTATTAGCGAAAGAAACTTTTTTTTCCATCAATACATCCATTCCTTTGAAATCTATCATTGGAATTCAAAGGATTTGCCAGCTCATTAGGTTGGTCAAAGATTTAGATTTTAACAATTAGCCTCATAATCATGGTTATCAGGTACAATGGTAACATAAATGCTGGAACAAGATCCTATAAAATCTGGAATGATGGTTATCATACCACTTTATGAAGAAAAGTAAACACATTAATGCTAATTTGCATTATATCTAAATTGCATGTTGGTGACTAGTAAATATTTTGCAGTAAATTAGAAGATAATTTGTGACTAACAGGGGGAGAGTAACCAAATCCAGGATTCATTTTTATGAGTGATATTGATTCTGACTATTGATAGAAATAAGCTCTTACGGCTAGTAATATATAATATATAAGGAGTTTCACAATTATTATTGATTCTGACTGTTGAAAAGTGATTTGGGAAAACTAAGCATATTGTAGAAAATAGGAATAGATTGATTGGAGGGATAAGAGGCTAACCCGCTACCTTTGCACTCTCAGAGACTGCCCAGGTAAGAGTGAGGGCAGAGAATCCGAATGGGCAGAGTTAGGAAGGCAGGCTTGTCCATTTTTTTCGGTGCTGTTCAATGTATACTTGGAGGAAATGAGTAAAGAGACATGGGAAAAACGAGTGGTAGGTATGAAAGTCGTTGGGGAATTCATAAAATCCATTAGGTTTGCTCATAACCAATCTCTAGTTTACCATTCAGCCAAGGGGTTGCAAGTATTGCTGAGTGAATTGAAAATTCAGTTCAACAGATACAGGATGAGAATCAATATTAATACAACAAAGGTTATGAGATTTTCTAGATGGAAAAAGGCTAAGTTAAAATTTAAAATATGATAACAAAAACTAGATTAGGTTGAAAAATTTATGTATCTCGTAAGTGTTGTGGACCAAAATATTCCAAGGAGTACGGACGTAAGGAGAAGAATTGCATTAGGCAAAGAAACTTTTGTAAGGAGGTGGGAACTGATGACAGCAACATTGAGTAAGGATGCTGAGAAAAGGCTTGTTCAAGCTTTGATATGGAGCATAATAGTGTACGGCATGGAAACATGGTCATTAAAGCAGGATTATGGGTGTAAATTGGAGGCTTTTAAACTGTGGGTGAGGAGAAGGATAGAGAAGGTGAAGTGGACAGAAAGGAAAACAAATGAGGAAGTAATTGGTATGGTGGGCGAGGAGAGGGAATTGTTGGTTGAAGTCATTAGGAGGCAGGAAAAATGGACACAAAGTATTATGATTGACAGTTGTAGACTGTAACAGAGGGGAGAATGTTTGGCAATTGAGGAAAGGGCAGGAATTAGATGAGGATGTTGGATGGGATGAAGGGAGGAAGGAAGTACACTGAGATGAAGAGGGGCTTTTTGTTCAGTCGGATGTTGGTTAATGCTTTGTTAGGAGAGGCAAGAGAATTATTTGTTTGTTGTGTCCATCCAAAACCTACTTCAACCAGTAGATTACCTTTAATAATAATTGATTTTACACATATGTTATCAGTAGCTGTTTATTTGTTTGATATATTTTATTATTTATGTGTGCCGAGTTTGAAATGCCTTGAAGGGGATGATGTTATACAGGTATATTCTGGAAAAATATTGCTCTTTTGCTTCGTGAAGGCATTGGATGTTTAGGCCCTGAAATGGGGGGTGGGGAAGAAAATGCTTGTGAAATGGCCACAAGCCAGATACATTCCTCCACTTGTATAATAAGATAATCTATGGTCCCAGGGGTGCTTGATGGCAAGCCTAGAGCTCATTATAAGGGGCATGTACCACAAAGCACAACAGAGATGTCCTGAAGGCAAAAGCCACCATTTTTTATTTTTTGTAATACATGCCATTCATTAAGCATATTGCTGAATAATGTAAGTCATGATTTTGTTCTCATTTGACTCTACCATTAAACAAAAATGTATGAATTATCATTCAACCTAGGTGCAATCTATTTATTCATTTCCTTTACAGAGTACAATAGTCACTCTTTAGAACATTTTTGACTTTTTTCTAAAATAAGGGGTAGGAGTGAGAGATACATTAAATGTGTGCTCAACTAACTGCTAACAGAAAGAATTGGCCTTTTGAGATTAGTTGCTGCAAGCAAAATGTTGCATCCGCGTGTTCTGCCGTGTGATTCACCGGCCAAGTAATGGCGTGGGTCTGAGGAACCGAGTCACCCCTGGTGACTCGATGTGGACATAGGCCCACAGTGATAACTGGTGACTCGCCGTGGACTACGGACTAGTGGTTGATGCCGAACCCCCCTCTTTCTGCCTGGAGAGGGATGTTGATAAGGACGACGGGTGACTGATGTCATCCCAAAGACGCCAGTCTGGGACTCGAGATCAGAGAGGAAGGTTGGGCTGGGCCCCTTCTCCTGGTTGGAAGCGCCAAGCCGTGTCAAGGGATATAGTACACATTGTTGTAAACTCTGTTTCTGCCTAGACTACATTAAATTTGGGTTAAATCGGGACTGCCGTTGTACTTTCCTTTAGTTTTTTCTTTTCCCCCATTTCTATCAACGAACTCCTCTCCACGCCATAACCCACCAAACTGAAAGCCCCCGTTTACCCTCCAGGCAGCCACTCGACTCGTGGGGTACTTTCTCGTGTCGCCAATATCCCCTCGAAGACGCAGGGATACGACAAAAAGAATATTAAGAGTGTAAACAAATCAGAAACATTCGCAATCTTTATTACTAGTCTAATAATGGATTATTTATGAAAAACAACCTGGATAGGTGATATTTGACAGTAAAAGACCAGCAGCTATAAATATGGAATAAGAATTTGATATTTAGAATGACTCAATAATGTGGAACATCACAATTTGAATTAAGAGAGGCCCAGTGAGGCAATTTTTTCAATAAAAAAATACCTAGGAGCAAATATCAAGTTCTCTCTATCACTAATGCTAATATCAACTGTCTCAGTGAAAAGTATACTATATAAAAGACGGTAAAAATGATGAATTTCTGCCAATAATTGAAAAAAAATGGTTAAATAGGACAAATTTCTCAAGTCTGTTCCACAGCGAGTGATATCTTCAAGTGTCAGGTAAATCAACTGTCAATTTTTAGAAAACAGCTGACTGGATGCCCTCATTTTTGGCGCTCCCAGTGATGCTCCCCATATTTTAGGATTCCCATCAGCCAACTTAGTGTAACCCCAAAGATGATGGCAAACAGTCAGCAATCGAGATGTTGGCAACCGGTGACAGACCCAAGAAGACTTGACTCACAGCAATACACCAAAAAAGCACCAAATACATTCAATCGTTTGGAGATAAGAATTGGTGGATAAATGATTCAAAGTTTACATTGAAAGTCTGGATCATACGTTAAATATACTTCTACAATCAAAATTTAAGACCATACACCATCTGTACTGAAGAAATTTTGCAAACCCTGGGCATTTTCCAAGCAGAGGTATTGGAAATCTCACACCACAAAAATCATGCCATCTGAAACCAAGGACCTATCAAAATTTGGAACAAAATAATCTCTTTTCAATTATTCTATGAGCATAGTAATGTAACACACATTGGAAATTTAAGGTATTCGGCTGTGGTCATTGTTATACCAGAATGACCCCTCCGGATATATTAACCTTGGGTAAGATTTGGATGCAGGGGGGACGGGGGAGACATACCTGCTCCCTGCCATCAGCCACCCCACCTGGTGGGGGGAATGCTTCTCCAAATAGATCCTCAGAGCCAAGGGGCCTCTCGAACCACGAAGACTCTGCAGCCATGCCCTTGGGGGCCTCTCGGAGGGACGAGGGGGTGGAAGGGGGTGGTGTGGACCGGGTGGTGGAGGGTGGGGGGGGCAGGGTGGGGTGCGGGATTGAGGGAGGCCCTACAAACGAGTCACCAAATGGGTCCTCTGCTGCTACTGCTGCTGCTGCCGTGGACGACGAGGACACGCTGGGTAACGAGAGGGCATCGGCAGGAATGCAAAGTGCAGGTGGAACTGAGGGTGCAGTCGGGGTGGCAGCACTGGTGGCAATGGTATTGGGACCAAAGGGGTCATCTGACGGGGTCATCTTCTCCATCTGGTGAATACCGGCCTGGATGCTGTTCAACTCTATCTCAAGGTCAAGCAAGTCTGCAATCACCTCTGAGGCTTGGTGGTGCTGTTGGTGCTGCAGGGCATTTGGGTGGCGCGGAGGAGGTGAGATGGCCACCATGGCAGAAGACACCGCATGGCGACGGTGGTTGCCCAAGGTGGATGGTGCCGCCACCGGGCGCCCCCCACTGGCTCCCCCACCATTCTCCTGCTGGTCCTCGGCAATTGGACGCATGGGCTTTCCTATCTCCCCGGAGTCCTGGAAGAATGCATGCCATGACAGAGTTGTGCGTTGACTGGTCCTCTCTCTCTCCACTCGCGAGAACATTCTCATGGCCAGAGACAACCCCAACTGCATGGCCGTCATGATTGGATGCCAAAGGGGCAATATATGGCTATGTAATCCCTGCTGCTTGCCCAGGGGGTGACCCTCCCATTCACCCTCAAGTCATTATTCTCTTCTTCTGGCCTCACACATTCCGATGGGGTACAATATCCAATGCCCAGGGATCACATTCTCTCTCCTGAAAGTTGTTAGGTTGGCGTGAAGGGAGTCATCCACTCATGCATTTTCATGTCGCATATCCATGTGGTAGTGGAATTTTGCCTTCCTACTTTTCTAATTGCATGTCATTGGATAAATTTCTAAACTGCATCCTAAGGCGTCATTATTTGTAAGATGATAGTATATGTATTTGCATGTGTGTAGAATGAAAGGATTTTTACATGAATTTATATGCCACTGGGGGTATAGTTTTGCATGGATGTGTTGATTTTGCATGTGGTTTTGTTCCTTTTTACGGGTGGTGACCTAACACCCCCGCCACACACCCTAGCGGCAGCTTGCAGGGTATTATGTAGATGTAGATGCTTCTCTTCACTTCTGCATATGTGCATATAAAAGAGCCTGAGCCATTGCTGGAGGATAGGAGAGACAAGACCACTAAGCACATCAAAACATTACCTCTTTACATGCATTCCTTTTTCTCAATGGCTAAAAGTGCCATTTCCCTTGGCCAAGCCCTCTCTGTCATCCAAAAAAGGCTAACATAGCGTAACAAGGTATGAGAAGGCTGTTCCATATCGCTTGTAATTATTAATTTGTTTAAACACTCCAATTTTAAAATAAACAGTCTGTGATCTTTACTTTGGCAATGAAAAGTAATTGACTTGTAATATGAAAGACCAATACTGATTTTTTATGTAAGTGGAGTTAAAATATATATTACTGGTTTTTTTTGAATTGGTAGGACAAAATGTTTAAGACGCTAGAAAGGCAAGCACGTGAGGAAGAAAGTCAAAAGATAAGGGAAATTAGCAGAGGACAAAACGCGGCAGTCTTGGGTACTGCCGACAGAAGGGAAAACTTGATCTGGTCGTATGACCCAGCTACTTTTGGGTTGAATTGATATTTAGAAAATTCGATTCTCTCCACTATTCCATCAGCCCCCACCCCTGTAAAAGTTGACCTATTCAAATGATTTCTCATGATCGCAAAAAATTATTTATATTCAGACACACACAAGTGCAGCTGTGATCACACGGGCAGCAACATAAGAGGTGTGTAACCTGGCAAAACCATAAGAGAGAGGGTCGTTGCTGTAGTTGCACTGGGTGGCAACGCGGATGCAGCTTTGGCACCCCGTCTTTTATATCATGTTATAGTGTACAAAACCATGTATTTATTTGAAAATGGTAAATAAAATAATTAATACAACACAGATGTGTCTGTATATTTAAATAATATATGCATATAAATCTTCTTACATATCCATATAATATTTATTCTAATATAAATTATACACATAATATCCCTTACAAATACCTGATAATCTCCCAAAGCAAACCCAGTCATGTGCACACACAAAACACAATTCACAAATGTGGACGTATTGAAAGCAATCCCATTGATTTTAATGTCAATTATAAACACATCAAAATAATAATAACAGCAGGTGGGGAAACTTATTTATTTTTAGTATTTGTTCAATATAGTTGATACAGGTGTCTTCAAGAAGGATGAGCTGTATCTCCTTTATAGTAAGGGTTAGTGCTTCTCTGACCAAATTTTATGAAGGGAGAGTGAGGGGTAGGTGGGGGGGACTTACAACCCCCACTAAAAGTTAACACCCTCAAAGACGGAGTAGCTGGGGGTTTGAAAATAATAATATTGTAAGCGAACCCATGTGAATGTCAATTAGATGCCCAACAATAATAACCAGCCGCGTAACGGGGATATCACGCTGCCGAGGCTTACATCACGCAGCTCTCGCCAAATCACTCCCCATCTAGAAAAGCCGGACCTCGCATGAGAAGTTTTCACTTCAAAAACTAGAAGTAATCCATTCTGGTTTGTGTAGCCCAATGCAGGATGCATCCCATTCATTCTGGTGCAAGTTAACTCTGTTTACGCTTATATATAATTATTCAAGGAGACTCTCTAGCAAGAAGTGGAATAAGACTAATGTTCCAAGTAGTCAAGAACATAACAGTGTGAATGAGAGGTGTAACAGGATGGTGATGAAGAAAGTCCTCTGTCTGCTAAAGGACAGCAAAGAATGATGAGGAACTTCGGGCAGAAGACGCGAACACTGCCATGCGCCTGAAAAATTCATCTCTCACCAAAGCAGTCTCCAGCGGTTTTACCCCTCAGGGTGGGGAAGTGGACGACCAAGTGGTGAAGTTGATCCTAACCATCTCCCCATGCATCTGAGCCTATGCATGGGAGCTGTGTAATGAAATTAGATTCAAAGAGCAGAAAGCATATTTTTGCTAAGTATTGCATAACCCTAGAAAGATATTGAAGAATAAGAGTATTCTGTTTGATGAATATTCTTTCCGAGTTATAGGGATTTCCACAGCAATAATGTTCCACAACAGGATATGCTTACAACTGTTGGAGTTGCAGGGGATAGCAAACCTGATTGTGGCCATCCCATCCCTGATGTCAAGCCCCCCAATGGTCACTGGTCATCACCAACTCACCTTTAAGCGCTACATCTAAATAAATCCCTTGAGTCTCCTGCAAAGATGAGAGTGAATTGCAAATATCGACAAAAAATGACCAATGGTGAAATTAGTAATATATCTATACTCCACCAGAGTACTCAAAGTATTATCAATAAAACCTTAAACTTGGAAGCTGAACTGGATACAGGGTGCGGTAGCTAATTCCGGACAAATTTCAATTTTGAATTTCCCGCCATATCATGATTCCACTGGAGGTCGCGATTGGCATTCTTGAAAGCTAGGGGCATCTAGTAAACAGTCATAGCCTCGAAATGGCTGAGATGCTGAGATGTTATGTAGAAGTGCAGAGTACAATCGAAGAGCCGCTATTATCGAAAGTGTTCCCGCAGGTTATTATATTTCGAAATAGTTCGATTCTTCTGGTATCCCAGATCAACTGTTTATGATATTGTGGCTGAGTATAATGCTTTGGAGAAGTCTGAGGAAGGTTTTGCTAACCCAGCAAGGAAGTCTCATTTGAGGAAACGCGTGTTTGTCTGGATTTAAGCGCCGCACCCTGTACATCTCTTTTGTGCAAAAGTTAACATTGGTGCAGAGAGGAAGACATTCTTTCCCCAAAAACAAGTTAGCAAACTATTATGGTCATTTTGTTTTTCAAATTGGTGATCATGTATTTATTTCGAAAATACAGGCCGGTTAAAAATTTTAGAATTTCCTCAGAACAGAATAGCCTTACTTAATGAGCACTATATACATCAAGAAATTCAAATAGCAGTAAAAATATTGGTCCCAAAAACTACTCATTTTCTGGATCAGATGCTTAACAAGCAACTTTTTGCATAAGATGGCATATGAGGAGATATGAATTCCTGGATTAATTGCTTGTCTGCTACAGCAGTTTGTCTCTAGCACTCTTTCCGCTAGCATCTTAGTGTCAATAGTGACCACACATTTCTCCAAACTTATGTCCAAAAATATTATTGGTGATTTTTGAGGGCAAAGTTCAATAATATTTTGTGGATAGCTATAAAATTATCCCAAAGATAATTCTGCACGAAGAAAGCCATTGGAGAATCATAATAAAAAAATAACAGTAGAAATGAAGAGTGAAGTCACTGTAAACCAGGGACAAGGTGTGAGAGCGGCTGATATAGTACACACATCAACAATCGGTCAACATCAATGACTGGCCTTTTCTTCAAGAGAAGGGCAAGACTGAGGAGACAGATGCTTCATCTAGAGTGACAAGAGTATCTTACGCAATGGTTACATATTCTCAATGACGCTGAAAGGCTGCTTTCATTCGCATAAATGAAAAGCAATTGCAATGCAACACCATTAACATGATTTTCGCAAAACAGAAATGTGTGGTTCACTGGAGTTATCACAATCGACTGGTTGCAGAATCACTTTCTTCTGTGAGTTGTGAAATACCAAGTCCATGTCCAGGGAATTCCGAAGGGCAAGGTGATATCACTGTTGATTTTGGGACATTGCCAACTCCAATTCTGACGTGGGCAATTTGCGCAGAGGGGATGCTAAAATTAGGTGCTTTGCTTGGCCTGCAAGCACAACTTTGTTACTTTGGCCGATGGATCAAGGAGGAAATGAGCACATGCATAGAAAGGATTTAGAGAGGTGCCTGGTGGTTTTAAGTGTATTTGAAAGATTTACTGGACGATTAAATGTTACAGAAGGAAATTTAAGACGTAGGTTGGCAGAGGATGGGGTAAAGATCTATAAGAATAATCTTTATGAACTGCATGCATGGGAAGTAAGTCATGCAAATGAAGTGTTGTTTTTCTTACGTGGGAAATTTCAGGTATGTGTGTATTTTTTAGAATTTCGAAGTAGGACAGAGTCTAGATAGCCATGTAAGATAATAGAGGCATAAAGTCTTAATAGGAATTTATTTAGGGTATCAGGGTTGTTGCAGATATGGCAACCTCGAATAGGTAGAGAATATGGGAATACTTACACGGGGGACCCATCACTACCTGGCCTGACCTAGAGATGGCAGTAGTTTTTTGAAAAATATCACTGTATTAGAAAGTAAACAATCTAGAAAGCACATATTTCAAGTTTGAAGATGCCACGTTGTTTAGTATTTGCTTGGCAGCCATCAATAGTGAACGTTTTCAGTGAATTTGTGATAATGGAGTAAATTGGTCATCATTATGTGATCCAATACTTTTGCTTGAAAGGCCTTGGCCCAACCAATATAAAACCTGAGCTGGATTCTACTCTGGGCGAGTCTGCTCCTTCACTCACAGCAGTAAAATATTGGATAGCTGAGTTTAAACGGGGCCGTACAAGCTGTCAAGATGAGCAACGCATTGGTCGACCAAATGAGGTGACGACTCCGGAAACAGTGAAGAAAATCCACAAAGTGATGCTGGATGATCATCGAATGAAAGTGCACAAGCTAGCAAACATATTAGGCATTTCAAAAAGTGCGGTACATCGCATATTAACTGAAAATTTGAACATGAGAAAGCTGTGTGGTGGATGGGTGCCACATTTGCTCACACTCGAGAGCAAAACCAGTGTCGTGAAGATGTTTCAATTGAGTGTTTAGCAAAGTTTCACGGCAAAAAAGCAGAATTTGTACACCATTTCATAACCATGGATGAAACATGGGTCCATTACTTCACACCATTGAGACAAAAGAACAATCTAAACAATGGACTCAAAAGGGAGAACCGGCTCCGAAGAAGGCGAAGACCGTTTCATCTGCAGGCAAGGTCTGCTTCTTGGGATGTGCATGAGATAATTTTCATTGACTATCTGGAAATAGGCAAAACTATCAATGGCAAGTATTATGCAAACTTATTGCAATGTTTGAGCTAAGAAATCAAGCAAGAGTGGCCACATTTGGCTAAGAAGAAATATGAAGGTAAAAAAGAAACTAAGAAACTTTACACTTCCACAATTAAGATTTAATATTTTATGACCATGGTTTTAATGTTGTGCATCATCATCACCTGATGAAAGGAAAGGTTCTTTTTTACCCTCATCAAGAAGGAATTCCACAAATTTAAACCTGAAACTGTTATGTTCTAAGAAGAAAGTGTTCTTTCATCAAGACAATGCACCAGTTCACAAATCCGTTTTTGAAATGGCCAAAGTTCATGAATTAAAGTTTTAATTGCTACCTCATACACCCTATTCACCAGATTTAGCCCCCTCGGATTATTTTCTGTTAGCAAACTTGAAAAAGCGGCTCGGTGGTTAAAGATTAGAAGTGATGTTGGCAGTTAATGGCTATTTTGAGGAGCAAGACAGTTCTTATTATAAAAAGGGTATCAAACTTATTGAACACCGCTGGGAAAAGTGTATAGCGCTGAAAGGTGATTATGTTAAAAAAATACATTTTTTTCCAAAATTTTTGCGTTTTCTTTGTTGGGTCGGGTACTTCTGGGATTAACCTCGTATTCAGTATGCAAGAGATGACAACTATCAAAGAGAAGAAGTAATTGTTTGATTGCAGGTTTGATGTGGACTGCAGTGCAAAATTTTTTCTTTAGGACAGAGATATGGATATTTAGAAAGGTCATTTGAGTGGAGGAAATTTTGGAGATAAAGCAAACAGATGATGAGGGAAGGAATTAAAGCTTTAAGGAAGTTCATTCCATATTAACACATGAGAAAAATATCATCTATAAATCTTTGCCAAGTGCAATGTTATGGGAAGGTTGTAATCATCACATTTACACATCAACAGAAACAGAAATAAAAGGGTGTTCCTCCATTTTCAAATATTGGAATGCATTTTGAAATTAAACTTTTTTTGCAAATCATCCAAGTAATTTTTTAGTTGAGACTTCGCAGCAGAGCAGACCTCACAAACAATGCTATGATATTGCATTAAAGCTACGAGTGATTATGTATACCGAAGAACATGGAGGTGGCAGTAAAGAGGGACTTGCAAGATCATGGGATTTTGGCAAAGACAAGAACAGTAGCCACAAAACACTCTTTGCAGTAAACACAACCCGCGAGATGGAATTTCAAAATGACCAAAACTATAAGAAGAATTAAAAACTTTGGCATTAGACCATAGAAGATCAGGATTTTCTACTCCCACAAAAATGACTACTCAACAAAAAGGAAAAGTGATAGCTACTAACAGAAGCATCCCTGATTTTACAGGGATGACAATTTAACTCAGGATCAACATCAGGAATTACTCCTGATGAGGGTAAAAAAAGAAAATTTGCAATTCCACATTAAAATTTATTACTTCATACGACCATGATTTCGATACTGCATATCATGATCAGGTGACATACATTAGAAGTTTTTCAACTTATATAGACTAGCTCCAAGAGGGGCGGAAGTAGGGGGAGTAAGGGAGAGGGGGTAAGCTGAGTACTGGTGCAGCAATCTATTAGCGGGCTTGGGGAAGGGGTGGGGGTATGCATTTGATGGTTTCTGACTCAAATTTGTGGAAGTTTATGTTCATTTAATGATCATTAAATGAAGAACACAATGTAACACTCCACCGCTCTTAAATAGCATTGGAAAAAAACAAACACATTGTGTTCTACATTTAATTAGGGGGGTATTTGTCTGCAATGGTTTGACCTTCGTTAAGAGATGGCCGATGGTCTTCACTGCCTTGGTGGGGTTGGTGCGAAAAGATATTGGAGTCTTTTAAGAATTTTAGGTTGGGGAATGGGCGAGGTATAATGTTTCATTGACCACCTCAAACCTGTCAGACTGAAGGGATCACCAAATTTCCAACTGTTCCAAAGCATATAACCAGCATCCTTTCATTTCTGTGTGAAGAATGTCTGCTGAGAAGGTACTGGTATGATTCTTTTCCAAGAGGTATTTGGCAAATTTGGATCTGTTGTCTTTCTTTGTGAATCATCATTGGTATTCTTTAATCCTATAATCCCGTCCCTTAATAAAGGTGAAACCATTGTAGACAAACACCCCCCAATTAAACGTAGAACACAATGTGTTTGTTTTTTTTCCACCGCTATACCTAAGAACGGTGGAGTGTTACATTGTGTTCTTCATTGAATAATCACTTAATTAAAATAAACTTTCACAAATTTGAGCCATAAACCATCAGATATATACCCTCTCCTAGCCCACTAATAGTTTGCTGCACCTGAACTCAACTTACCCCCTCTCCTCTCCCTTTCTCCTACCCCTACCTTCCTCCCCTCTTGGAGCCAGGCTATATAAGTAGGAAGATTTTTAATGTATGTCACTTGATAAACATAACAGTTTCAGGTTTAACTTTGTGGAATTCCTTCATGATGAGGGTTAAAAAAGAAGCTTTGCCCTACCACATAAAAATTTAATTAGAAAAGGAATTACTCCTATTCCAAGCCCACCACCACTCACCTTCCCCTTCCATCACCACTCACTACTCACTATTGGCCAGACACCCAACCATCTCCTCCTTTTCATATTCTGTACCTTTGAATCTGTTGAGTACTTGGAGGAGGATGAGTACTTGAGTTGCTGTTGCTGCTCAATATGCTGCTTGGCCATCTCTATCTCTTTCTTCTTGAGCTCAAACACAACTTGGAAGAGGTCCCTCATGGCAATCACCACCTGTGACAGAGATTTAAATTATGAGATTACAATAGAGTACCCTTCCAAGAAACTGCAGCAGATGCCACAACAGTAACTTTGAACTACTAGGAGAAATTATGGCATGCTCGTCAAGGCTCTGTCTTGGGCCCCCCACTGTAAATTAATTATCTGCCTTTACTGGACAATTATTTCTAGGTATATGTTCAAGGTTGAGACTGACCATCTTCTTATGCATAACTGAAATTATGTGAAGGTAGCTCAAAATGATGTTGTTGATACAGAGAACTAGAGCACTTCTAACAGAGAGGATATGAATAAAATCCTCAAATGAGCTTTTCCATTAAGACAATAATTCACCATAATAACCCATATAAGAAATCTTTTCACTTCAGGTTAAGGGATGAAGCAGGCACAAAGTTTTTTCGCCAGGAAATTGTTAAATGGAATTATTGAAAAGGGACACATGCACCACTTTATTTTACCCGTATTAGTCCTGGCCTCTATTTAATTGGAAGAATGATTGAGTTCGCAAATGTTGAAACAGCTATTTCCATGCACTACTGGGCCAAGAGTATCATTAGAAAAACAGACATGTTTGTAGCACAAATCTGAGCAAGCAGTTGATAATCCTTCCATCAGCATGCATTTCATTTTTCAGTACTATCATGTACATACACAAAATGTAAACCAATATTAAATTTGATAACTAATTAAAATATGCATAATATAAAGCTAGAAACAAGGAGGATAAATACCATGAGAGAGCATATCTTTGATTTATTTAGTAATTAGCCCATTATATCCTGCTGTCAATTACCTAGAGATTAAACTTTAATATTCCTGAAATGGTTAAAAATAGTGAGCAAATTCAAAATTTAATTAAAGCAATTATTATTATCAGTATTCTACCAGTTAAGGTAGGTTTTTGATGGACACAAGCTACCAGCAGTACAGGAAGAATTCCCTTGCCTCTTTTAACAAAAATAGCCTGATATCCAACATTAAAATAAGCCCCTCATCATCTCCGTATACTTCCTTCCTCCCTTCATCCCATCCAACATCACTATCCTATTCCTGCCCCTTCCTCATTTGCCTCACATTCTTCCCACTATCACAATCTTCAACATTCCACTGCCTATCAATATGCCTTTCGTCCACTTTTCAATAGTGTTTGCCCTCCTATTTTAATGTTAGAATTTTTAAAGGCATTTGATAGAGTGAATTGGTTAACACTAATGGGTACATTGCAGTAAACAGGAATAGATTGGAGGGACAGGAGGCTAATCCACAACCTGTACATGCCGCAGACTGCTCAGGTACGAGTGGGGAATGGAGAGTCCTGGATGGGCAGTGTTAGGGAGAGGTGTAAGGCCTTGGCCCATTATCGCCATTGGTGTTCAACGTATATTTGGAGGTAATGAGTAAAGAGACATGGGAAAAACTAATGGTAGGAATGAAAGTTGGTGGGGAATTCATAAAATCCATTAGCTCATAACCAATCTCTAGTTTGCCAGTCAGCCAAGGGGTTGCAAGCATTGCTGAGTGAATTGAAAATTCAGTTCAACAGATACAGGATGAGAATCAATATTAATACAACAAAGGTTATGCGATTTTCTAGATGGAAAAAGGCTAAGTTAAAAATTAAAATATGATAACAAAAACTAGATTAGGTTGAAAAATTTATGTATCTCGTAAGTGTTGTGGACCAAAATATTCCAAGGAGTACGGACGTAAGGAGAAGAATTGCATTAGGCAAAGAAACTTTTGTAAGGAGGTGGGAACTGATGACAGCAACATTGAGTAAGGATGCTGAGAAAAGGCTTGTTCAAGCTTTGATATGGAGCATAATAGTGTACGGCATGGAAACATGGTCATTAAACCAGGATTATGGGTGTAAATTGGAGGCTTTTAAACTGTGGGTGAGGAGAAGGATAGAGAAGGTGAAGTGGACAGAAAGGAAAACAAATGAGGAAGTAATTGGTATGGTGGGCGAGGAGAGGGAATTGTTGGTTGAAGTCATTAGGAGGCAGGAAAAATGGATACAAAGTATTATGATTGACAGCTGTAGACTGTAACAGAGGGGAGAATGTTTGGCAATTGAGGAAAGGGCAGGAATTAGATGAGGATGTTGGATGGGATGAAGGGAGGAAGGAAGTACACTGAGATGAAGAGGGGCTTTTTGTTCAGTCGGATGCTGGTTAATGCTTTGTTAGGAGAGGCAAGAGAATTATTTGTTTTTTGTGTCCATCCAAAACCTACTTCAACCAGTAGATTACCTTTAATAATAATTGATTTTACACATATGTTATCAGTAGCTGTTTAGGTATAGTGGGCAAGGAGAGGGGATTGTTGGGTGAAGTCATTAGGAGGCAAGAAAAATGAATACAAAGTATTATGATAGACAATATTAATAAAACAAAGGTTATATGATTATCAAGAAAGAAAAAAGCTAAGATAAACATTGAAATAGGAGGCCAAAAAATAGAGCAGGTTGAACAGTTTAAACATCTCAGAAGTGTTTTGGACCAACACGGTCAAAGTAGTAGGAACGCAAGGAGAAGAAATCCGCTAGCAAAGAGGCTTTCCTGAGGAGGAGGGAGTTGATGACAGGGACATTGAGGAAGGAGATAAAGAAAAGACTTGTAAAAACTTTGATATGGAGCGCAGCCATCTACAGCGTGGAAAAGTGGTCATTGAAGCAAAAGGATAAACGTAGATTGGAGGCTTTTGAAATGTGGGTTTGGAGAAGAATGGAGAAGGTGAAATGGACCAAAAGGAAAACAAATGACAAACAACTTAGTATGGTGGGCGAAGAGAGGGGTTTTTTGGAAGAAATCCTAAGGAGGCAGGAAAAATGGATGAAGGGTGTATTGATTGGCAGTGGGATGCTGAAAACTGTAATAGAGGGGAGAATGTTAGGCAAACGAGGAAAGGGCAGGAACAGCATAGGGATGTTGGACGGGATGAAGGGAGGAAAGAAGTACTCAGAGATGAAGAGGGACTTGATGTAGACTAGGTAGCTGGATTGTGTTTTGTTAGGAGTCACAAAATATTTATTTGGTAGTTGGGTCCATCCAAAACCTACCTTAACCGGTAGATTGCCTTATACATGTAAATAATGATTTTAATGTTAACCTTGGCCTTTCTCTTTCTGGAAAATTGCATTACCTTTGTTTTATTGATATTGATTGTCATCCTATATCTATCACACTTAATATCCAATTCACTCAGCAATGCTTGCAGCCCCTTGGCTGAGTGATAAACTAGAGCTTGGTCTTTAGCAAACCTAACTGATTTTACGAATTCCCCTCAGAATTAGGACTAAACTAACTAAACACTAAAACTAGGACTTGGCATTTATTAGACCTGCTCAGTCCCATTATTATATTTTACTATTTATTTGCAGTTGCAAATGATGAGCCACAATTGAGGATTTAACCAATTTGATTAATATAATAACAAAAATATAAAATGAAATGCTTTGCTCAGCTATGAGTGAATGGCACAAAAAGTTCACTGGTGGCATAAAAAGTTCCCTGGGTCTATGTAACATTGAGAGCAACAATTGGTGTGATCATGGGCTTAATTACAGAAGGTCACTGAAATAATTGACTGACTTGGAGTCAAATATTTCCCAGGGTAGGAAAATAATCTAGTAAGAAAATAATGTCCAAAAACACACCTATGCCTATAATACAAACCTGTGAAGCAGCTTTGTCAGTCTTGATACCAAAGAAGCGATGCCCAGTGTCTGGAGATCCAAATATGTACCCAAAAGCCCTCGAGTCTGTCATGTCTTGTGCAATGAAGGAGATTTTGTGAACAGGATGATGGTAGAGGCAATCCTGAAAACAGGAAGAGGGCAAAGACAATCAGGGACCACCCAGACATCACTCCACTTAAATCAGGGCAAAAGCAAAGTTATTATTCATCTTCGTTATAATTGGCAAATTTTAAATAATGAACGCTAAATCTCATAATGTGACTTTTAAATTAGAACAATACTCCAAATGTAAAATTCTGAGGGAACAACAAAGAGATTGTCAAACTTCATACAACCATGCCAATACTTTTAATATGCTCAACTTGACATTGGAATAAAGTTAAATCAGACTTCAAAAATAGCTTCAACATGGATTCAAAGATTATGCAATATAAATCCATTAAGAATTTTCTAATATTACCAATATTATAGCTCCCAATCATCAGTTGAAGAAATGTAATATATAAGATAAAATCACAAGAAACATGACACGGAGAGACATATAATGGAGGATGTGGACGTCTGGAGGGAGGGGAACCACTAACGCCAGTCTTGTCATCGCGCAGCCGCAATCCATCAATAGCAACACACACAGCAATCCGCTGCTTGTGCTCCCCGGCAGCTCTCACAGCCATCTTCAGATCAGCCAGGGCTTCTTGGCACATCCGCTCCCCCCTTGCCTCTCCCACTTCCAGGATTCCAATCAGCTTGGCTCGGAAGCTAACACCATCACCGAGGAACCGGGAAGGCTCATTCTTGTCTGGGGAAAGGAGAGAATGGGAGAGGTCAGGAATTTTTTGTCCAGAGTATAGATTTAGGATGAATAATTTATGAAATTCATACTTCAGATCTGAGTGATATGGCTATCTAGTTAAGATTTGTAACACTTTAAATCCCAAGTAATGTAGCAGTTTCATTTTTTTTGTTTTGAGACTGCTTAAAATATGCTGTCGTTTTCAGAATTCAAATGCAAATTATTAACGTAAAACCATTCCTTAGCCTGTCTTATGGGCATCAATAGATAAGAGCTTCTTCCAGAGTTTTACCTTTCTGTACAAAAGTAATGTCATCAGCATATAAGTCTGATTTTTGAGTTGACTTCATATTTTAAGAAAAAACAAATGATGTTGATGAACAGCATTGAGCTAAGCACAGAGCCATGGGGTAAACCATGTTTCACCGGTGACAAATGGCCAGATATGACCTCATTAGTTTCAGTTACTCTCTTTAGTTTCAACTATCTTTACATCATATCATTCTAGCCTCCCATTATTGGTATTTCCTCATGGCTTCAAAATTCATCCAAAAAAATGGTGTGAAAAAAATCTCGGCAAGATGGGTGCCATGTTTGTTCTCAGCGGAGAATAAACACAATGGTATGTTGCTTCCTTCGGCAAAGAAAAAAATTCTCTTCAATCAAGGCACAGCAGGAGTGTGCAATACTGTGCTGTTGTTGTATCGGAGCAACAGTCATATGACAATATAAGCGGAGTGAGTATTCATCCAGTAACGATGGCGACCGAGGCTGGTGACCTCATGGACCATTGACTAATGTCAGAGTCACCTATCCTGTCATTACACATCATATGATGATGCAAGTGGAGTGATTGGTTGCCCATGACAGTGGCAACCGAGGTTGGTGACCAATTTGGACCCTTGACCCATACCTGCGTCACCTACTCCTTTATCGTGCATCTTGATGATGATTACAGATGACCGAAGCTACCACGTTGGAGGAGAGGCAGTCGGGGACTCACAACCAAGCAACACACAGTTAGGCTGGGCCCCTCTGGTGGAACCACAATTTGTGTGGTTTAAGTTTGTTTACAGTTGTTCTTGTCTTTATTAAAGTCTGGGGTAAAAATCAGAGCAACATTGGACTGGTCTTTCTTCTTATCTTCTGATATTTTATCAATACCCATCTAAATCAAGCCCCCAGTTACCCACAAGGCAGCCGCTTGGCTCGCTGGGTAATCTCAAATTATCCCCCGCAAAGGTGCAGGTATACAACACTGTTTCAATCACAAAAACTATAAAATTGAAGTTCGAATTATTACAACATCCACCATATTCCACCACATTTGGCCACCCATGACATTTTTACTTCAAAACTGAAACAAATGGCTCAGCGGTAATCAATCCACAACCAACAATGTTATCACCAACATACATTCTTATTTTGAGGACCTTCCAAAAATCCTACTTTTGAGTGGCTTAAAATGTTGGAGAATGAAGTATATCAGTACTAAGATTGATTCACTGCAGCCCAAAGGCTTATATTATTTGCTGGACCACTTTTCCAATGTTTTATGTCTCTGCTGCATAGAGTTCCACTCTATAGATGCACATTTTGATGAACTGCTTTCTTGATTGCAACTTTAAGTTCTTTGTACATAGTAGTTGCCTCCTCTTCTCCATGAATATCTCCTTAGATTAAGCTATTCTTCACTTTATGTCAGTTGAACTGCCTCCCTGCCAAATTATACCGCTGCCCAGGTATACAATGGATTCCACTTGCTCTTGTTTCACTCCTCAAACTGTGGTTCCTTTGACTTCTCCCTTCCACGCACAAGGATTTTAGTTTTCTTCTAATTGATACGCATATTATATTCCCGAAGTACTCCATTCAGAGCAGTCAGAGTTGCTTGCAGGCCCTCTCGCGTATCCACAACTACTTGCAACGTCATCTGCAAACCAGAGCATGCTTATTTCTTTGCCATTCACCTTGACTACTTTGATGCCCTTATTCTTGTTCTTCTTTTACTGCTTTTTCAAGAAATATGTAGAACAGCGCTGGCAAGAGGTCACATTCCTTTCTAACCATTTTGTTTATTTAGCCAACATTTTTTATCAATGATATTGATAGACTTTTAATATTTTAGACAGCTGGTAAGTGAGATGTAGTGGGACTTCTTCCAAATAAGAACAGTGGCAATAGGTCCATGGCAGAAAAATATCTTCCCTCGAAGAATCAATTCTTTGCCGAGGGATTTCTTACTTCTATAATTGATACCAGTAACATAAGTGCTCAAAAAGTGTTTGGCTACGGGTATGGACATAAAAATATTACAGTTTTTGCTAAGATGAAGATCAGGTGTTTTCCTTACAAATGGTATGGATGAAGCAAGTGGGTTTCCAGCGGGGTATAGTAACCAGAAGCCACCGTTTCAACGGCTAATTGTGCCATCATCCTCAGGGATTCAAGTGAGCATCGAAGCATGAGGATGATGGCAGAGCGAGTCATTAAAACCTTGGCTACTGCTGATTACCTGACCCCATTGGAAACCCAAGAGAATTTCACCCATTTTCCAAGATTATTCCCCATTTTCAATTATCTCATCACTATTATACACCCCAAACCATTCTTTTGGATGTTAGTTTTGTCTTTATACTTTTGGCTCCTCTACACAAAGAATGCCAGGCAACAGTTATCGACAGAGTTGCACAACATCCCAAATTTAATGCCTCATCAATGGGGACACTCATTGGGTGAATACCAACACAAGGAGCCCCCCATAGCATGGAACAATGGCCTTTTGCAAGGGAGGAAGAGTGGGTTTGGGGTAGGGACACACTCAAGTCGTTGGAATGAGAAATCTTCCCCAAAGGCAAATGACCACTAATCAATGGTCAACGGCAAGAGAATGCAGAAAAATATAGGGAAACCACCCTTCAGTAAAGATCCCAAGCTATGCTAAGTTCAATAATGACTGCATCCAATGCAAAATACTGCAGCATCTCAATTCTCCCAATTGGATCTCCAGGGACTGGTACATAGAACATAAAATCCTTCTTGAAACCTGGGAAATTTGAAGAAGACAAAATCATGATGGAAAAAAGCAAAAATGGACAACCTAGGTGTGTGCGAAACAAGATGAGCTGATAGTGGGAATTTTGTCCAGGAAATTTAGAGTTATTCGCAGTAGGAATAATAAACCAGGAAGAAATGGAGTTACAATAACCTTAAGTTGTAAATGGAAAAATAATTTAATCAATACATACCGCTTCAGTGGCAGAATAATTACGATTAAACTCAATTTCTGCACTGTAGATTTATTTATTATAACAGTGTACCTGCCAAGGGTCATGAGTGAAGACGAGGAAGTAGAACAAGTATATGAGCAGATAGAAGAACTAGTTAACTTGGGGGGAGAAAAAAATAATCTCATTAAAATGGGTGATTTTAATGCATCTGATGGTCAGGCGAACAGGTGAAAATGGAAGAGCAAGTTAGAATAGGAAAAAAAGAACACACCAGAGGAGGAAGATTTCTCATGATCTGGAACAATTAGAGAGATGGTTAAGGCCAATAGCTTGTGGAAATCCATTGCAACACACAAAGGAAGAATCAAAAAGACTTCGCGTTTCCACAGGAAAACAATATAAATGAATAGTCACCAATACTCGAGGCTTTAAGGAGACAAGGTTATACCCTATCGCCTTATTTATTGAATGTATCAATCAAAGAAGCAGCCAAGAGAATGAAATAAAATACTGAAGGTATATTATTGAATGGAAGATGTATTCACCTTGCTGATGATATAGCAATAATTGTGGACTCTGAAAAGACAAGTAGAAGAAGCTCAAAATACTGTCCAAAGAGATAGAAGAGCTTCCATTGAAAATCAGCAACAAGATGACCAAAACAATGATAATACGGAAGAGAAAAGAAAATACTATAACCACCATAAAAATAGACAATGCTACCTGGGATTAGGAGGAAAATGTTTCGTACTGAGGGCATTTTATTGATGAGAGTATTAATACATGTGAGAGCAAGATCAAGAGAAGAATAGCCTTGGCAAAACAAGAAGAACAAATAAGTTAATCACCATATTAGCAGAAAGGCTAGGGAAAAGTTCATCTAAATGCTTGTTCAGAGTGTATTGTTGCGTGGATGTCACACATGGATAATCAGGATATTGAAAATCAACAGAACAGCTGGAGGTGATTGAAATTTGCTCGTGTCGGAAAACGATGAAAACAATCTGGGGAGAATGGAAATGTAATGAAAAAGCATTAGAAGAATTGAAATAAAATAAAAGGGGTCCCGTCTGGCAGCAATCCACACACTGTAAATGCCCACAGTTAACTGATGTAGGTTGTGTTGCTTTCCTAAGATCTCCCATTACCTTTCCCACCAGAAATCACCCCACTCCAGCCATCTGCATTGTTGGCAAAAAATCATTATACTTATTTTGGGGATGGACCCCGTAGATGGCTATTAAGAACAAGAGGATAATAAAGGGCAAAACTGTTAGGAAATTAAATAAGGCATACTCAATACCTAAAAAACATATTTTAAGGAAAAATTGTATGAAAGAAACCAAGAGGGCATCCCAGAGCTGGTGTCTTCAAGTACATGGAATATGCGATAAGCTTGCCATCATATGCTAAGCTGAAGAAAGTAGTGGTGAATAGAGAGGAGTGGCCATTGCAACAAGGCATTTCGTGTCTTGCATGTCCAATGATGATTGGGTTGATACTGCAAGAGTTGTGAATGATTCTTTCTTCCAACCAAGCTCCCATAAACACACCATGGCAAACAGCCAAGGGAATAATGAAGACAAAGAAAGCAGTAAGCTCTTGAGTAACACCAAGGCTTGATGATAGAAAATTTGTAACTAAGGAATTGCAATGAGATTTGGACCTAACCATCCAAAGATTAACCCAGAGACATACTCAGCAAGTTATCTGTTTATTTTGTGTCAGACTTTGAAAGACCAAACTTACTGAACCTTTAAATTCTTAGGGTCGTACATAGAGACTCATCCTACTTCCCATAAATATATTCAAAACTTACAGAGTTATTTCAACTAAAGTTTTCAACAATTTTGAGTTATAAAAGAGTGTCAGTTGCCAAATCTCAAATATTATATGAATTGGATACTTCTATTGAGGATGACATTTGGCATGATACAACAGAGTTCTTTGGCCATCTTCATTGAAATAGAGTGAATAGATTGAATTTATGTTTTTGAAGGGATCAATGGAAAAAATCTTTAATTAAAATATAGGTTTATGTGAAATTTAAGTTTGAGTAAAATATTTTAACAGTGCACATTACCTGTCAAATTCTCCCTAACAAACTCACTTCAACTGAATTATACATATATATTAGACATAATTGTAAATCTTATTCAGCTATCAGTGAATGTGATTGGACTATGAAAATTATACTGCAAATTTCAAAGATTAACTTCATGATGCAGAAGAGACCCAGGCACGAATCCCAGTGGCATCAAATATTTTTCAGTTGCATCTCGATCCCTACTTGAGGTGCTTTGTGGAGGACACATTGAGTGAGTACGCAGTCTGCCAGATGGAACGTTAAGCTGCAGACCCCTTGGCACCTTTCGTTAACAGTAGGCCAATGCCGATGCAGGGTTCCTCGCCACCCTTCACCCTTTCCTGTTCATCCCTAATGGTGCAAATGACCTCAGCTGTCGGTCGCCTCCCCTAAATACTACTTCTCAATGTGAAGGATGAAATTGACTGCCTAAGCACTGAAATTACCCTATTCAAGGGCATATGCAGACCCACACTGCATAAGAATACCCGAGGAATTTTTAACATGAATACTTACATTTGCATGGGCTTGCCTTCTTCCTTAGAGTTTGCATTCCACTGGGAAAGACTTCAAAGTTGCCGGCTATGGAGTGAGTAAGGCGTGGGTGCAATGGTCACCATGACCCAAATATCCGAAAGGATAGCACCGGAGGGGACGACAGTGGGTGGGTGGCGGTGGATGATCACCACCACCACATCCCTGGGAAGGGGGGGGGAGCGATCCCCTTACCGAGGGTAGCGCGGTCAACCGGGGCAAGTGACGGTCACGAGGGGGGACGGAGGAGCACGGTGGGGACACCGCCCCCCGAGCGGGGGCGCCACGCCACCCATTGTGCGGGCGCCCCACTGCGAAGCGGCGCCGCTGGCCGACGACCACGTGCCTGCTGGCCGGCCGGCCGCCACCAGTCGATCGATTCAACGGCGGGCCGCCGCCACGCGGGAGAGTACGTCACGGGAGGCGGGCGGTGGTGGAGCCTACTGAAGCATCGGTGGGGCTCTTCCCACCAGAGCGCAACATATATAAACGTCCAAGAGGGTTTCAAAACGAGTGCTTAATTAACAAACACACATGGAACACGGTATCGATCTATTTCCCAATGGTCCGAAAGACTCAATGCGACACGAAGCGGAATGAAAGGGTGTCGATTAAAGACAACTGAAACTGTTTGGCTCCTCTGTCGGGGTAGGCGCTGACGTCGACGGAGGCACACATCACTTTGAGCGGATGTCAACAAACGTGTCCTGAACGCGTGCGAATACTGGACGGGCCACAATAAGGGGTTCTGCGGAATCACACGCACATCCAGTGCGATGGAGTCTATTTCGGCAGGCGCCGAGAAGCGCCTTTCGGCCACGTCCTTCCAAATCGAGAGAGGGGAAGAGGGGGTGGGTGGGTAAGTATGCTAAGGATCTCCCCCTCCCTGCCTCGGCGAACAATCAATAATAAACCCCGCCCTCTGTCAGTGGGGCGCCATCTTGACCGCGCAGTCGCGAGGGAGCGCTCTCAGCGCCGCCGCCTAGCACGGATTTGCCAGAAAAAGCTTCTCGCTAGAACCAAGCCTCGCACCGAGTATTCTTATCAAATCACCAATTAATCACTTATAAATGCAATTAATATTATTTTCCGTTAACGGGAAGGTAGCAAGAAAGGCAAGCGATTTCATAATCCGCGCAACACTACATTAAGATTCGAATCCTATTTTTGATTCCTATTACATTTTCAGGCGGCTCGATAGCATAGTTGGCAGCAGCACTGTATCACGGCCGTAACATGTTCAAGTCGGGCACCAGGCATGTAGACTCTTGGAACCTCGAGTGCGCTCGGTAAGATCGTCTATGTGAACCGTCGAAACATCGCGGGCCCACCACCGAAGCACTCTGCGCCAACGCCACCCACACTGGCGTTACCGTGGTTGGTCGTAGTGTCAATTGGGGCAAATAAATGCTCAACAAATACAATCACGGTGCATCAAACGCTGTGAACAATATCTACACAGGTGACGAATCTTGGATCTATGCGTATGAACCCGAAACAAAACAGCAATCCACCGTATGGGTCTTCCAATACGAGCCAAATCCGACCGAAGAGATTCGTGCACGAAGCACACACATCGAAGCAAATGATCGCCAGTTTCTTTGGAATAACTAGATATGTGGCATCCGTATCACCGTTAGAGCAACGTAGAGCCGTACATTCTGAATGGTACACGAGCATTTGTTTGCCAGAAGCTCTTGGTGAAATACGGAAAAAGAAGCGGCAATAGAGGATCATTCTTCATTATCAAAATGCAAGCTCTCACAGATCGGCTGAAAGAACTACCTATTCGACTGGCCAAAACGTCGAATTGATGAGTCATCCTTCGTACAACCCTGATTTAGCACCGAATGACTTCTTTTTTATTCCCGTTTAACAAGACAAAAATTACCAGGTCAAAGTTTTTCGGCGCCTGAAGAAGCCGTTGATGCATTCAAAAACCATTTTTTGGAGGTACCTCAATAGGAGTGGAAAAAGTGTTACGAAAATTGGTTCGAACGCATGCAAAAGTGTATTGATTGTCATGGAGAATACTTCGAAAAGCAATGTAGCCATTTTCAACTATAAATTAGTCTTTTAATTATTACGCTGAAAATATAAATAGGAACCCTCGTATTTCATTCGTTTATTCGTCAGGGCGTCAATGACAAAACAAGAAGGAAGGTGGCATGCGTGATTGAGACTCACTCAATTGGCACTTGATGATTCTTCTAAATGATAACAATGCCCATGTCATTCGTATGTGCGTGTCAATCGCACCAAGACTTTTTTACACGGACCTTTCCAACGGCTCCATCTAGTCACCGTTTCACACCACGCACTGCCGGTGTGATATCCCACCGCACTCATCTATGTTTCACTGTGACTAATCTCATTCAAAAATAATTACTCCCTTCGACGAATATGGAACAAATAAGCTACACCTAAGGTAAGGATATAGTCTATTCCCCGCCTTGAATTTGACGCATCCAATTAGTACATATGGTCATTGCCACCGTGAGTTGCAGAGACAAACTCTTCATTGGCATGTCCATAAAATTATGTGCGCATATATGTAAGTAATGAATCTTGAATTCAAAGAAGTTAACAGAATTTTGAATTTTATTCTCTGCTGAAATCCTGAAGTAGTTAACTAACAACAAAAATCACTTTGCAAACGATTGCAAGTACTCGGTTTATTTCCCCATCCTTACGTAAAACCCCATGATATCGTCGGATAAAAAAGTTGCATTCAAACGTCTATTTACACTATTCTCGACACTCGTAAGTTCTCAATGCACCACCACATATTCCTCCACTACCTATCACTGCCCATCCCAACTTTCCAATCGCTAATCACACATGTCAACTGAAACACCTACAAATACTGGACGGGGGATCGAGATGGTGCGGGGGCTAACGTACTGGCTTCCCACCCAGAGGACCCGGGTTCAAATCCCGGCGGTGTTGAATATTTTTCAGAGGTATCTCGATCCCTACTTGAGGTGTTTTGTGGAGGGCTTTTTGAGTGAGTACGCCGTCCGTCGGATGGGACGTTAGGCTGCGGACCCCTTGGCGCCTTCTCGCAAAGTGTAAACTAATGCCGACGCCGGGTTTCTCTCCACCCTTTATCCTTTCCTGTCCATCCCCTAGGGCGCAAATGACCTCAGCAGTCAGTCGCCTCCCCGAAATCCTACTACTAAGTTCTGGATGTTGCCAACTCACCGAGCTTTGCAAAATGTTCGTTAGTTGTGGCCAGTTTACTCTGCCCACCGCCTTCTCACGAAGCATACAAATACATTCCGGTTGAAATATACGTGGTCTAACCAAATAATACGCTGACTGGTGCAATCTGGCGGCCATGACGCTTACTATATCCCCACCCACTAGCGGCGCTAGTTGCCCGACACCCAATGAGCCGTCTGTGCTTGGCGGACCGTCGAGCTGTGCGTATGGTGCCAGTTACGTTAGTTTCTCTTGTCCATGTTTTTACTGTTTTCCGATAATGGAAATTGACGAAATCACGACACAACGAATCAACATCAAGTTTTATGGTGAAGTTCGGTAAAAGTTATCAAGAAATGATTGATATGTTGACACTTGTTTACGGTGATAATGCTCTGAAGAAAACATATATTTTCAAGTGGATTAAGCGTTTTAAAGAAGGCCGACAAGACGACACGGATGATGTAGGGCCAGGACGAACTTCCTCCACCTGTGTTCACGACGACATTGATCGTGTGCGGTCCCTTGTCCTTACCGATAGTCGAAAAAGGGTTCGGAATCATAGCTGATGAACTAAATATAGGACAATCAACAGTGCACACTATTTTAACCGAACATGATGGATGGATCCTTTACCATGACAATGCACCTGCACATTCAGCATTGACTGTTCGCCAGTTTCTGGCATCAAATTCAATCACCATCCTTGATCATCCTCCTTATTCGCCAGATCTCGCCCCCAGCGACTTTTTCCTATGTCCAAAACGCAAAACTGTGATGAGGGGACATCACTGGGAAGATGTGGACACAATGAAGCAAGAAACGACGAGAAAACTAAGAAGCCTAACTACCGAGGACTTCCAAGGGTGCTTGAATCAGTGGAAAAGAAGTTGGAATAAGTGCATAGCAGCGAATGGAGAGTACTTGGAAGGGGAAAAAATCGATGCAGATTAAAAATTTGGCAAAATGAAGTTTTTACGGCCTCAGTTCGCGTATTTATTGGACATGTTAGTACGTTCCTTTATTGGCCATGCCATAGCAATGGAGACGTCACTAATGGGACTTACGAAGGACCTCTTCCCTTATTATTTCCAAACTGATCTTCTCCAATCACTCACTTTCTCTCTTCTCCATCGTTTTGTTGATTATCCTACCTTCCTATTACTTTTCTGAGGGTGAAATCTAACTTATTGTGCCTATTCCTTTATGTCCTCACATATTGCCTCCATATTCTTCTTTTTTGCAGTGGGTAGCAACAACACTAATGTATTAAAGTCTTCCGGACAAATTCCTCCCTCAAAAAAGGCACCAAATGAGCTCATAAGAATCTTACTTTCTGTGTTTTCCCTAAATTACTGAAAATTTATGCAGGCATGTAACATCTTTCCCCGCAGCCTATTTTTTTCATTTCCTTTCATGAGTACACTAATTCGCAGAAAGTATCCTTGATCCTAAGCTGTCCTCATAAACATCGTATTCCCTTTCTACATACATCCAAGCAAGCTGACCTAATACGAGTATGTAGTTTCCCTATGTATTCTTTCCATCTTTTCAGACCTCCGATTAATATTTCACTCATCGCGTTTCCAATAGAGTAAACGGAAGTTCCTGCCTCGCATGCCGACAGAGAGACCTTCCAGCATGGCGCACGGCAATTTCGTCCTCTCCCACTCTTTCTCTTCTTAACCACGCACTGCACTTTCCACCATGCTTCCCTAGACATACTACCTTGATCAAAAAGTTCCCGGAATAACCACCGTGTGGCGCTCCCATCGTTCCGATTTGAGTTCTGTTTTTTTTTGTTAAATTGGTACATCTGTTGTTGATATTCCCTTTAAATCTTAGTGTCATAACTTGACATTTGCAAAAGTTACGTAGCCAAGAGTACATCTATCACTGTGTGTGTTGGCGATTTTTTACAATTTCAGAAATGGATTTAAATTTGCAACAACGAACTTGTATTAAATTTTGCGTAAAAAACGGATTTAGTGGCGCACGGACGTTGGAAATGTTGGAAAAGTGTTTCGGCAACGATTCTCTAAAAAAAAACGGTCGTTTACCAGTGGCACGAGCGGTTCAGAAGTGGTCGTGAGTCAATCGAAGATGATGAACGCAGTGGCAGACCATCGACATCGAAAGTCGGTGAAAAAATTGATAAAGTAAAAGAAATGTTGGTCAATAACCGCAAATTAACCATCAGAGAAATAGCGGAGGACTTGAACATTGCCTATGGATCCGCCCAAGACATTGTGGTTAATGATTTGGGTTTCCGTCGTGTAGCAGCAAATTTGGTGCCAAAAGACCTCAATTTCATGCAAAAAAGAGACCGTGTTGACGTCGCAAAAGACATGATTTGCGAGGCTGAATCCGATCCCACATTCATCAAAAGGATCATTACTGGAGACGAGACGTGGGTTTATGAGTACGACACGCAATCCAGACATCAGGCAAGTGAATGGCGTTCACCAAATGAGCCGAGACCAAAAAAACCACGTCGTTTTCAGTCAAAAAAGAAGGCAATGCTGACGGTTTTCATGGATTACAACGGTGTAGTGCATCATGAATTTTTGCCAGAAGGCCAGACAGTAAACAAAGAGTATTATTTGGGCGTTATGAGACGTTTGCGTGAAGCAATTCGCCGAAAGAGACCAGAAATGTGGGCAGAAAACTCGTGGATTTTGCACCATGATAACGCACCGTCGCACAGTGCTATCATTATTCGTAATTTTTTGACGAAAAATGCAACAAATACCATCCAACAGCCACCGAATTCACCTGATTTGGCTCCCTGTGACTTCTTTCTGTTCAATCGAGTTAAAAAACCATTACGGGGAACGCGTTTTAGCAGCCGAGAGGAAGTAATGGAAAAATCGCAGGAAGCACTGATGGACATACCGAAAACCGACCGTAACTTTTGCAAATGTCAAGTTATGACACTAAGATTTAAAGGGAATATCAACAACAGATGTACCAATTTAACAAAAAAAACAGAACTCAAATTGGAACGATGGGAGCGCCACACGGTGGTTATTCCGGGAACTTTTCGATCAAGGTAGTATTATGCTCTCGTCATAGTTAATTGTTTCTCTCTGTCTACTTTCTTCTCCCTCATCTCGCATTAATTGCCCTCCATTTCCTTTCCATTCATGTTCTAATCATTGCTACAGTCATCCACGGCTCCGTAACTATTTTTGTACTTTCGTTCTTGTTTTGTTTCACTCCTTCTTTATTCCCAGTTTAGGATAGTACCATCTTTCTTCTACAGAACATGTCCCTTTAATTTATCTCAGAACGTTATCAACTGCATTATGATGGATGGATGGACCCATGTTTCATCCATGGTTATGAAACGGCGCGAAAATTTCGCTTAGCTGCAGTGAAACTTTGCTAAAGACTCAATTGAAACATCTTCAAGACATCTTTTTTTCTTTCTTAAATACGGGTGGTGTCCATACACCCCCCGCCAAACGCCCTAGCGTCAGCTTGCGGGGTAATGAGTAGATGTAGATGATACTCCTTACCCTTTTAGCCCCACTTCATTTGTCTACAATTCCATTTCCTCACGCTCCTTCCCTTCCTCGTCCCCTTCAATTAGATGCGACACATGGCATGGCACATGACACAGCACTGACTTGCGATCCGAATCCGCAAGTGCTCCTGGGAAACAATATGCGAACTGATCTCGCTAATCCTAAACTTATGCCTAGTTATTATATAATCCAACGAATATCTTCCGGGTCTTTCTACTACCTCTTCTATAGTTATTAAAACCAGGCGTTGCTTCTAATTGGGCCATTTCTACTTCACAACTCAATGGTTTTCTCCCAGGGATCATTTCCAGTCACTAAACCGTCGTCCCCCCACCTCACTTCCAACTCTCATCCACGCCTACTGCTGCATTCCAATCGCAACTGAAGTGTTTCTTCAGGCAAATTCACTACCATTTCGTCCGATTGATCGCATCTCCTTCTTCCTGCCTATCACTGATTGATGGCATACGAGAAGGTGGAGGAGGATGGCGATTGAATTTTTTTGCCAGACACTGGCGAACAATCAATGCTGAATGTGCAGGTGCATTTTCATGGTGAAGGATCCATCCATCCATCGCCTTCAATAGTCCAATTTGGCCGCACACGACGCACGCGATTTCTCAAACACTTCAGAACTGTCAGGTAGAACTCAGCATTTACTGTTTGTCCTTCAGGAAGAATTTCATGATGAACAAAACCTTCGATATAAAAAAAACCAGGCGCATGACTTTGACTTTCGATCGGCTTTTTCTTGATTTTTTAGTTTGATTTAATACACTTGAAAACGGATGTTTTCTTCAGAGCATTATCACAGTAAACAGCTATTAACATTTCAGCAATTTCTTGATAACTTTTATACCGCACTTCACCAAAAAACTCGATGTTGATTCGTTGCTCCGTGATTTCGTCAATTTCCATTTTCGACAAACAGTAAAACAAGGACAAGAGAAACTAATAAGACTGGCACCATGCGCACAGCTCGACGATCCGCCAAGCGCAGACGGCTCATTGTGTCTCAAGGCAACTAGCGCCACAAGGAGGCGGGGCTGTAGTCCGCATCATGGCCACCAGATTGCACCAGTTCACATATTTATTGGGCAGACCAAGTGTAAACGTGAATTACCACACTTTTTCTGCTCTTACTTAGGCTAAAAATATTCCCTTCTCTTCAAAATGGTGGGAAAGGAAGCTTGGAAAACCTGCTCCCTATTCCACCATTGTCATTCTTCCCTCAATTCATATTCAGCTTCATGGCAACCCCATGTTGATTCTCCGACCCCGGGCTCTATATTGCTCTGCAACTATCACACCAATAATCCCCAATATCCTTGCATACAGGCCTAGCTTGTATATATTTCCTCTCTCCATCTCTCGCTCGATACCTCTCATTGAGTTAATATTAGAGCCAACAAGTTTATTGGGTTTGATTAAGTGATCATCCCACCTGATATCTTAACCTTTCCTTTTTCCACCTTCCTCCATTCTATTCAAGCGATATCAATAACTTTCCTGTCTTATCTCTTATTGTAGGTAGACATCCAAGGTCAGTAAATTAAGTTGTGGGACTGGCAACGTAGCGTTCGATCTGGCAATACTGGAGGCGCTGGGCTTGGCGGGACGTCAGGGGAACACATGATCCGCCTTCAGTACGGGCTTGAACTCGCTCGAGTCATTTGGTTGTCCGTAGTGCTTTTTTGTGAAACGGTTTTTTCGATTGTGATCTAAAAATGAGTGGCATTAATTTCGATGTGTTATCAGATTATGCTTCAGATTTGGGCACAGTGCAACGGAAACTCTTAATAAACTTCAGCAGGTTTTACGGTGGTTTGAGGCATCTTCAGAGGGAAGAGAGACGACTGAAAATGAACCACGAAGCGGAAGGCCTTCATCTTCAAGAACCGATACAAATGTCGACAGAATCCGGGGTCTTGTTCATTCTGATCGTCAGTTGACAGTCAGAATGATCGGGGAAAAGTTGAATTTGACTCTTAACACCGTACATCAAATTTTGACCAATGAATTGGGGATGAGAAAAATCTGCGCCAAATGGTTCCAAAAAACCTTTCGCAAGACCAATAGCTGTTTTCGGCCAGTAAGCACATTCTTGTGGCTCCTCAGCCTCCTTATTTGCCTGACTTGAGTCCTTCGTGACTTTATTCTCCTCTTCCCGAAGTTGAAAAATCACCCGAAGGGAACTTCATTTTGGGGTAGTCGAAGAAAACATTCAAACGGCTGTAACCGACCAGCTGAAGATTATTCCAGCAGGGTCGGAGTTCCAGCACTGCTATGAGGAGCTCATTATTTAATTTACAGACCTCGTAGCTTTTCAAATAGCTAAATCCTGACAATTCACTTACCCTCTTACACATTGCTTCTACTTTTCCTTGTGTCTACAATTTCCCCATAACCCCGTACTGATCACTGACATAATTAATTGATCGTTAACATTTTATTTAGTTCTCCGTGTTCTCTTCTACATAATTCCCTTGTTTATTGTCTTCCATTTTCGTCTTGCATCAATATTTTCATAACCTACTCCATAACCTTTTTCACCAGTTTGTTTGGTTGAACAAGGATTACATTTTATGACGTCGCGGATGGCTGGCCTTCCCGGTTGCCAGCCACGACATCCAGCCCAGTAGGGCGAGTCCTGTAGTTGCTAAAATACGTTGTCTCGTTGTTTTCATCCACATTTATCACGGGAATGAATCGATTTTTTATGCTGCCATCCTCAATGATTTTTTAAACGAGAAACCTTCAGTAAAACAGCCGTCCCACAGGGGCCAGAGCCCTTTGCAGCCACCTCACCGAGGAAGAGACGCTGCGAGAACTAGCTTATGTCTATCTCTTAGCCGGGTGACCCTAACAAGAGCTCTTTTATCATTGCTTCCGACAATACAGCTCATTAGGTCAACGGGACCCACACTCCCTTCCACCACGCCGAGATCGTAGCCCATGTGAGGTTATCTGTCGTCGTAAAGACAGAAATAAAAATGCTGAAGTCAATATAAACTGGTGATCAATACAGAAGACTAAAGGCTATCTGCTACTGCAGTGAATACGAACCCCGGCGCCAGAAATGTAAACTGTCAACGGAAAACGTACACCGATTTATGAAAGTACAAGGGTAGGCTGAAAACTAATGCACACATGCTTGTAGACCACAAACTAAATGACCTTCAGAAGCACTTCTCGTGGCATGTGGAAGTAACATTCCCCCTCAACACGCATGCGAAGATTTGAGGTCGTTATATTCATCCAATGTATTTGGAGAAGCAGAAGTATGGAGACGTGTTCTAGTGCTCTGTCGACGCGAGTTAAAAAGCATGCTGTTATCGAATTTTTAACTGCTGAAAAAGCGACTCCTACTGAGATTTATCGCCGTTTAAAGGCTGTTTATGCTGACGACGCTTTGAATAGGTCTACTGTAAATCGATGGGTGGTAAAACTTCGTGGTTGCGAGCCTGGAAAAGCCATAATTGTTGATGCAACACGCAGCGGACGTCCAAAGACTCGTCAAAGATTTGATTCAAAATGAACGGCGAATCACTCAAAAGCGTATCGCAAACCATATTGGAATATCCAAGGAACGTATCGGCTTCATCATTGAACAATTGGGATACCGCAAAATCCGTGCACGATGGGTACCACGCCGTCTCACAGACGAGAACAAACAGCGCCGATTGGAATGCTGCGAGCAACCCTCCTTATTCCCCCAATCTTGTGCCTTGCGATTGCTATTTTTTCCTCAACTCAAGAGACATCTCAAGGGTAATCATTACACCTCGGACGATGAGGTGAAGGCAGCTGTCGATAACAGCACGCTGTTTAACTCGCGTTGACATAGCACTAGAACACGTCTCCATGCATCCGCCTCTCAAAATACACTGGATGAATGTAACGACCTCAAATCCACGCATGCGTGTTGAGAGGGAATGTTACTTCTACATGCCACCATGAGTGCTTCTGAAGGTCATTTTGTTTGTGATCTAGAAGCATGTGTGTTTTAGTTCTCAACCTACCCACGTATAACTTAAATACATACTCGCACGCAACACCACTGAGGATACACTTTCCCCAAGAGTAACAACATAATTATAAATGTAATAACGTGCATTTTGAAAAATATTTCAATTCAAACATTCAAGTGATGGTTTTGGTACGGCAGACAAATGAAAAAAGACTTGAGAGGACTTGGGCTTGAGTGGAGAAATTCGAACCTTCAGGAGGGCGTGAGTGAAGGGCGGATTGTTTCTAGGGGTGCCATTTGTGCATGCCACACTCACGAGGCAACCAGAGGTGGAGAGGAACTCGATCGAAATAACCAAGCGAGCGTCGCCCTGGCAATCGGCACTTGAAATGCCTCTGTTCGCGCCTTAATTTTGCCACCATACGCTTAGGAATCCCACCATTCAGAGCTATGCTAAGAGCACTCAATTGTGAAGGTTCATCTCCTAGCTAAACCTCGGTCGTCTCCAATAGCGAAATTATGGTCCGAGATAAAATTTTTGTGAGAGATCAGATTCTGACCTTAGTTCCAAGTTTTATCGATTAAAGCGCGCTTACGCAGCATGGGTCTAACAATACCAAGAGCCCACTCCATTGGGCCGAGTGCAATCCTCATCAAACCTTACCAAACTAAATGCTGTTTTTCAATTAACGTTTTCGTGGCGTTCTGTGGCAACCAAGGGGTCAAATTTTCAAAGGTCGGTTAACTGGAATGATTCACTGAGTTTCTTTGACATCGTTTGCCCCTGGCTTTTGCAGGTAGCAGAATTTCCAGAGCAACAAGGGCGCGGATGAATCTAAACAACGACGGAACTCCAAGCACATTCTCATCACAACCACAAGGGAATAACTTAATCGGACGTATGCAAACCGGTGGATGGCCTTTGGAATGGTATGGAATACGTCTTATGTGCAATAAATACGCGAGCTGGTGCAATCTGGCGGCCATGACGCGTACTATAGCCCCACCCACTAGCGGCGATAGTTGCCTGAGACCCAATGAGCAGTCTGTTCTTGGCGGATCGTCGAGCTGTGCGTATGATATATGTTATGTTAGTTTCTCTTATCCTTGTTTTTACTGTTTGTTAAAAAGTGGAAATTGACGAAATCACGGAGCAACGAATCAACATCAAGTTTGTGGTGAAGTCCGGTAAAAGTAATCAAGAAATTACTGAAATGTTGACAGCTGTTTACGGTGATAATGCTCTGAAGAACACATCCATTTTCAAGTGGATTCAGCGTTTTAAAGATGGCCGACAAGACGCCATGTATGATGCAAGGCCAGGGCGACCTTCAGCCACCTGTGTTCACGACGACATTGATCGTGTGCGGTCCCTTGTCCTTACTAATCGCCGAAACTGTCCAAGTCAACAGTGCACACTATTTTAACCGAACATGATGGATGGGTGCTTAACCATTACAATGCACCTGCACTTTCAGCATTGGTTGTTCGCCAGTTTCTGGCATCAAATTCAATCACCATCCTTGATCATCCTCCTCATTCGCCAGATCTCGCCCCCTGAGAATTTTTCTATTATCAAAATGTAAAAATGTGATGAGGGGACATGGCTGGGAAGATGTGGACACAGTAAAGCAAGAAATGACTAGATAACTAAAAAGCCTAACTGCTGAGGACTTCCAAGTGTGCTTTAAACACTGGAAAAGAAGATGAAATAAGAGCATAGCCTACGAATTGGGAGTAATTTGAAGGGGACAACTTCGATGTGGACTAAATTGTGCGAAATAAAGTTTTTATGGCCTCAGCTCGCGTATTTATTTGAAAGAGTAGTACTCCTGGTTAGCCGGATCTCCGTTTAAAAATGGCATCTGAAAACACGGGCTCTGATAACTCACACCTGTCCTAGTAGAGCTCCTCGGTAATTCTCCTAATGAGGACGATGATTTAGCAAGCACTCGCACACACTGGAAAGAGACGAGGCTGGAGGTGGTGGCCAGTGGTGGATTGCCATCTTAGATCATTTCTCAGAAGTATTTAAACACATACATATATGTAGTGTGTGCCCTAAAAATGCATGTAAGCAGATTGATAATCCCGCCAACGCAGACCGCTGGAGTTGGACGATCTGTGATGGAAACGAGGTGCGAGGGCTTGGAAAAGTAATTCAATCCCGCGTCAGTTGTCTGCGGGCCGTTATTTATAACTTCTAGACTACACCCCTGTTCTAGGGTGGCATCACGTATTCACGATGAAGCACCGTTCTATGGAGCAAAAAGATACGAGACAAAATTTTGTGTCAAGCTCGGTCGGGTTATGACCTTGTTTTAGGATGGTTACGAAATATGAAGATGTGTCCCAAAGAATAGTTTTCCGCAGGCACACAATGTTTATGGAGGGTATAGAGGAGGTTGATGACAAGGAACGCCCTGAAAGTCCATCAACGACACAGCGCAACGGAAAATGTGCAAAGGTGAAAGACATGCTCAATTCCGAACGACGTCTAAGCGACGGAATGTTAAGAAGATTTGGCCATGAGAAAGGTGTGTGCGCCAAGATGGTCACCGAGGTGCTGTCTGAAGTTCAGAAAAATTGTACGCGTGACAGTTTCGCGTGTACTCTTGGACCGCTGTGAGAGTGACTCCAAATGTTTTGATAACGTCGCCGAAATCCTTTTTGCTCCTATGAACTTGAAAAGCCTGAACACGAGTTTTCCGACGCTCTTCAGGAAGCGCACCGCGACTGGTAGACGCCCAGACATTGCTGTGTCGATGCACACACAAGGGTGCCATTTTGAATAATTATAGTCATTGTACTTCGATTTGCAATACATTTTTTTCCGCATTTACCTAACTTATTTTTGGGTCAGACCCATTAAGTGGTTCAAAGAGGACACTTGCCATTTTCAGCATGGAAACCAACTCCTTTACCCAGAAATGAAAACCTAGATATTCAATTGTTCCCGGCTAAACTTTTCACAAGTTCATGTGCATTAAATGTAATTCATTTAATGAAAATCTAGGCTTTAAAACCAATGACGTGACCAATAGGTCAGGTGGTTAACTTAAGTTGGTATCTAAATGAAGTTTTTAAAGTTTCAAATGTATCTAAAAAGAAATGAATCAAACAATATTCCCAGGAGTTCTCTGTGCAAGGTCAAAGGAATGAGTGAAGTGAGAGTTTTGAAACGGATTTTCTCGTGGATATGTCCTTTGATAAACGTAATTCTAGCAGGCCCTCGAAGATTTAGCATCAGTTTCTACAACGGAGAAAGCTTGTACTTTTGTTTGGATGTTATATCCATAATAAACATGACTCTTCACCTTTTAGGATCCTGAACAAGAAGATTTATAATCCTCTTCAGCTCGTTCAAACAGTTCCTGACAGACATGAACTCGATATTGTTTCTGGTCTGCTGCCATCAGGTGAGGCACGAATTGGCAGCGACTCGATGCATCCTCGACGCCTCAGTCATGATTTCGTAGCACCAATCGAGATGCCACTCTTTGGCAAGTTCCCTGACTGTCAAACGTCGATTTGCACGAACGAAATCGTTCACTTTCTCGATGTGGGGATCATCAGTCGACGTTGATGGTCTTCCACTGATTGCCGCTCCGTTTTGATCCAAGTAAACCATTCATAATACACGGCACGTTTCATAGCAACCTCACCACAAGCCTTGGTAATCAATTCAAAAGTTTCCGTGAAGGATTTGCAGAGTTTCACGCAGAATTCCACAGAACAAGACTGCTCCTTCAAAGAGCTTGTTTCCACGGATCCGATTTTTTGCCACACTCCACAAACACCCCTTCACATAAATGGTCTTAACTAATCAACCAAACAAGATATCAACAAAAGTGGTTGGAGGCAGTTATTCCGGAAGTTTCCATACACAGTTCGGTTCAGGATAGATATTATAATAACAAATTTAAAAAAAAAACTGCGGGAGATGCCGCAAGCGTCGCTTTTAACGGTGTCAACCAATGGTATGCATTTCAATGCAACAATTTTGGAGTGTAAAGATCATTTCCCTTGACCGGGATTCGAATCCCGGTCACGGCGAATGATCTTTACAATAAAATTGTTGCATTGAAATATAATTAAGGTTAGGCAAATAGGAAAGATTATAATCTCTCGTTTCACGGGGGCGGTCGAAGATTCGGATTTGGAGTTACGAAGGGCAAAGTAATTTGCCAAAGTATGAGGAGGAGGCAGGAGAGAAAGTTGATTGTTGAAGCTTTTAAGGGAAAGAATAAAATAAAAAGAATACAGAGGGTCCGTTTCTCAAGCCACCAAGTCGATTTACTAGTCCTCTTAAAAGTGTTTCACGTATCATGAAATTTTTCAAGTCGATATACGGTGCAGTGACGATAAGAACCAGCGCTGTTTTATTTATTGCATTCAGTAGATTTCATGTGTGCAAATTACAGGGACCTGTAGCCTGATTAGTAGTTTTTAGAAAATGTTGGCCCCAGAAAGCTCTCATGGTCAACAAAAATCACATGGTGATAGGTACTGATAGGGGAAAGGTTGGCGGGCTTTAAAAACTGGATACCAATGCCCGGAGAAAAATAAGAAGCTCTTGGGAGAGATGATTAAGGGGTTGTAAAACGGAAGCTAACGGAAGACCGTGAACATGGATATGGGAAAAATGTCCTATGATCTGACTCGTAAACGTATTCGAGAAAACAATTTGGACAAGGGCCACCAGTTCGTTATTTTCTAATCCGCATGGAGATGTTTTGTCCACGGAAACTTCCCGAATCTTGTTTTGTTGATTAGTTACGACCGTTTATACGAGGTCTGTCAAATATATACGCCAACTGAGACCATAAAAACTTTATTTTGCATAATTTATTCCACATCGATGTTGTCTCCGTCAAATTACTCCCAATTCGTAGCCTAGGCTCTTATTTCATATTCTTTTCCAGTGTTTAAAGCACACTTGGAAGTCCTCAGCAGTTAGGCTTTTTAGTTGCCTCGTCGTTTCTTGATTTATTGTGCCTTCCACATCTTCACAGTCATGTCCCCTCATCACTTTTTGTATTTTGGGAATATGAAAAAGGCGTTAGGGGCGAGATCTGGCGAATAAGGAGGATAATCAAGGATGGTGATCGAATGTTTTGCCTGAAACTGGCGAACAATCAATGCTGAATGAGCAGGGGCATTGTCATGGTGAAGGATCCATCCATCATGTTCGGTTAAAATAGTGTGCACTGTTGATTTTCCTTAATTCAGACCATCAGTTATCACTCGGAGAGTTTTTTGACGATCGGTAAGGACAAGGGACCGCACACGATTAATTTTGTCAACACAGGCGGCCGTCCCGGCCTTGCATCATACATGGCGTCTTGTCGGCCATCTTTAAAACGCTGAATCCACTTGAAAATAGATGTTTGCTTCAGAGCATTATCACCGTAAACAGCTGTCAACATTTCAATAATTTCTTGATTACTTTTACCGCTCTTCACCCAAAAAACTTAATGCTGATTTGTTGCTCCGCGATTTCGTCAATTTCCACTTTTTAACAAACAGTAAAAACAAGGACAACAGAAACTAACATAAAATATTTCATACGCACAGCTCGACGATCCGCCAAGCACAGACGGCTCATTGGGTCCCAGGCAACTATCGCCGCTAGTGGGTGGGGCTATAGTACGCGTCATGGCCGCCAGATTGCACCAGCTCGCGAATTTATTACACAGACCACTTATATGTGAGGGTTCCACGGTATTTTATCAGCGAATGACCCTGAAAACGCAACTGGAAGAATCGACTGCAACAGCTGTAGATGTTGCCGCCATTGAAAGTTGTCGTTGGGAACCGAAGAAGTTCTCTGGGAACATCAAAATGCCGCGTACGAGCAATAATGTTTCAGGCACGACAGGCTGAAGTGTTCGTTTGGTGCAGGTCTCGACCAACTCGAAGAAAGCAGGCGCAACCGGCAAGAGGGTGGACATTAGTGACGTGGAAGTCGATGGTGGCACTGTCCCCCTGTTGTGGCGGACACTAGACGGGCTTCATATCACACCGGAGCCCACGCGACTGCATACCCGGTCTGGCGATTTACTCTTTCATTATTTCAATCGGATTTAACACAAGTGGTGCTTTAAATACATATACTCATCGATTGAAATTGCAGGTCCTATATTTGTATATCGAATTAATCTTTTAACTGAATGTCTTGCATTAGAATGTACACTACGAACCTCAAAAACCTACACGGCAATTTCATAAAAAATAAAACAAATCCACTTTCGAAGAAAAATTGTAAAGGTCAGGAGTTTTTGTCGTCGCAGCTTCTTGATGCCCTTGTGCGTATCAAATAAACCTTCCGACGGAAACAATTTTGACTATACCATGCGCAGTGAGCAGTCCTTTAGCGATGCTTGACGCACGGATACTTCCCCACCCTAAGATTGAAACATTCATTGTACTGCCATCAATCCGCTTGTCGTGGTCAGTTTAATGGCAGAATATCTCACGGCTATTGGAGCCCTTCACCAGTACGGAAAACGAATACATGAAATTCACTGGAGACCGGACATACACTTACAATTAGCACAAAATGGCCACCAAACTTAAAAAATTGGAGATTTCTTCCACATTTATGGAATGAGATTCAATCGCAAAAAGTTTTTAATCTTGCGAATGAACATGCAGGGTGGGTGAAAATCTGTATTAAACTGTTGACGGCGAAGGTAAAGTGCACGCCAAAATTACTTCTACCCAGGTCCGACGAAATTTTTCATATCGAAAAATTCTAATCCATAAATAACGGACTTACTGCGCCAGAAAAGAGAGCTCTGCAAATGTAAACTTTTTTGCACAACAAAAAGTCAACGTCTCACGGTTACGGACAACCATTAACAAGACTGAACTAAAAAGCCCAACCGCCGAGGACATCCAAGGGTGCTTAAAAGAGTGGAAAAGAAGATGGAATAAGTGCATAGCCTACGAATGGAGAATACTTAGAAGGGTAAAAAATTGATGTAGACTAAATTTTGCAAAATAAAGTTTTTATGGCCTCAGTTCGCGTATTTATTGGACAGGGTAGTATGTGCGACACAACCAAAGCATAGAATACTGAGCAAGGGATTCCCTATACTGCTTCCTCTTGTTTTTGCGAGAACAGATTCTCTAAAATATCACAAAATATTATCTTAATTTTACTGACATCCTATTTTAATATAAGAAATGACAAATCGGAGCACTGTCAGTTAAACGTTGTTCTTCGGATGAAAAACAAACGATATAGCACTTTTATGCACGATAACTCTTTATTTACTTCAACCACTTGTCTGAGTTTTCGAAAATTACACTAACATTTAGCACTAATACGCCAACCTACTTAATAATACGAACGTGAATAAAAACAACATATTTAACGGTACTATAATACATTTATTTGCATTAAATATTATCGCTGACCCTCGTTGGCTCTCTTCCTCTCTACAGCAATTTACTCCGTAACCATCGCTTAACCCTAGAACGGCAACACTATCGTTTTCACCCTATTATATTGTTGGGTGACATAATGACTATGAGAGGCCTACGGGGGGTTATTTTTTTCGTTTTTACTGTACAATCACGTGGCACATTGATTGACGTGAATAACGGTAAAGGTCCCAAGTCGCAAATGTAAGCCGTTCTCGTTTGGCGCTAGAATTCAACCCGCTCTGGGGTTTTTTTCAACCCCGTTACCGTTTTAGGGTTACGTAAACCCCATTATCTTTCCAGCTACCCTCACACGTCTTTATTTTCTCTCTCCATCTCTCGCTTTACCTGTATTTTCTAATGGTTTTCCTAACGTCACTTCGATATTCCCATTCTAACTAATTCGGTCGTCTTCCGTGCTCCTAGGGTCGTCTTCGCTTGGCAAGTACACTTCGTAAGATGGCGACCGCGGAAGCCTCACCTGCCCCGCTACCGGGCACGACACACGCCCGATTGGGACGAGTCCCGTAGTCGCCACCATTTATTTTCAATATAGTTTCCATTTTAACGATATTCTAGGTATAAAAATAAATGAGGTTGTTTCCCATTGCCTTCCTCAATATTGTTTTAACGTCACGCAATCACTCAATGGCCCCAGTGGGGCCTTTGCAGCCGCCTCATTGAGGAACAGACGTTGCGTGGACTGCCTTTCGTTTGGTTCCTAACCTTCGACCTATCTCATATCATTGCTCCCGCCAGTACAGCTCTAGGGGTCATCCTAAGACGCACAAGGTCTCCTACCATGTCAGGATTTCATTCCATGAGCAGGGTGTGATATGCTCGCTGATATCACTGAATTTTAATTTTTTTTAAATTAGGATATATTTTTATTGGTATTTCGCTTTTTTCAGAATTTTGATCATTTATACTCTACCTGATAAATCAGATTATTCTAGTGCATTACATTGCAATCAGATGCGTAATTCAGAAAAATAATGTAAATGGTCATGTGGAGAGATGAGGCTCGTGCTTCACAAGGTTCGGAATAACACCAACCCCCAAAAACACGTATGAAGCAAGGCAGTAATCCTTACTGCCTAGACCTCATGATAATCTAGGTGACTCCGAAGTATTGCTGATACAGAGTCATTGAAAGGCGGTATTAAGTTATTAACATATGCTTGTTAATTAGTTTGTCAGTCAGCCAAGGGGTTGCAAGCATTGCTGAGTGAATTGGAAACTCAGTGCGATAGATATGGAATCAGAATCAATATTAATAAAACACAGGTTATATGATTTTCCAGAAAGAAAAAGGCTAAGCTAAGCATTAAAATAGGAGGGCAAAAACTAGAGCAGGTAGAACAGTTTACGCATCTCGGTAGTGTTTTGGGTCAACACGGTCAAAGTAGTAGGGACATAAGGAGAAGAATTGTGCTAGGCGAAGAGGCTTCCTCAAGGAGGAGAGAGTTGATGACAGGGACGTTGAGTAAGGATATTAAGAAAAGACTCGTAAAAACTTTGATATGGAGCGTAGCTATGTACGGCTTGGAAATGTGGTCATTGAAGCAGGAGGATAGACGTAGACTGGAGGCTTTTGAAATGTTGGTGTGGAGAAGAATGGAGGTGAAATGGACCGAGAAGAAAACAAATGAGGAAGTACTTGGTAAGGTGGGCAAAGAGAGGGGTTGGTTGGGAGAAATCCTATGGAGGCAGGAAAAGTGGATGAAGGGGGTATTGATCGGCAGTGGAATGTTGAAGAATGTAATAGAGGGGAGCATGCTAGGCAAATCGGGTAAGGGCAGGAACAGGATAGGGATATTGGATTGGATGAAGGGAGGAAGGAAGTACACAGAGATGAAGGACTTGATGCAGAGTAGGTTGCTGGATTGTGTTTTGTTAGGAGTCACAAAATATTTATTTGGCAATTGTGTCCATCCAAAACCTACCTTAACTGGTAGATTAGCAATTCCCAGCCCAATTTCTTAAACATTTCAGTAACAATCCTTTCTTATGTAATTTCCCATCGCAAATCTTGCTGCTAGTCACTTAACTTTGTCTAATTGTTTAATCTCCCTGGAAAAGTAACGATCCCAAACTGATGCCCTGTACTCTAAAATAGATGGAACAAAAGTTTTACAACTGAAACCCTTTTTTTTCGATGATGCTATTTTCCAGAGTTCTCATCACAAAGTGTAGAGCTCTAGTTGCAATATATTTGATATGTGATCCCCATTTTAGATTCCTACTCCTTGATAATTGCAGGGTGTTCGATTATTCAATACTTCATCCTTAATGAAGTAATTGTATGATCTAGCAGTCGGACCTTAAAATAATCTCACTAATTTTATTATTATGCTAGCATTGATGCCCATTCAGTTTTGGTTTGCACAATTTTCCAAAATATATAGGTTGTTTTTTAATATTATGCCATCATTAATTGTTTCCATTTCTCAGTGAATAATGCTATCATCTACAAGCATCCTGATGGAGCTTTACGTATTTTTTCTGATGTCATTTACACAGCGTATAAATAGCTAAGGTCCCAGCACTTCCTTGAGGCACATCATAAATTGCATAAAATTCCTCCAAATAAACATCGCCTTGGACTCTAACCCAGTGATCGACTCAGTAAAAAAGAATCTACTCCTCTCCCATCTAAGCCTATGGTGGCTGAAATTTTCATAAGACCCTCATGATTGCCCAGTCAAATGCTTTTGAGAAATCAATTAGCTTGCTGTTTCTGCCATACCCAGCTCCTAAACAGATTTCCTAAACATATTCCCCTATCAAATGCTTCATTATTTTGCACAATATACATGTAAAACTTAACTGGTCGATAGGAATCAACACTAATACAAGACCCTTCTTTGCAAATGGGAACTATGATTTGCCTTTTGCAGTCATTGGGTAACTCTCTCCATAGCTATTTATGACTGCAAATTGATGTTCTATAAAATAGACCAGTGCATTCCCCAACCTTTTAAATATTTCATCAGGACCACTAAATGCATGGCTTTTTATTTTCCTTAATCTTTTCCAGACATCCCTGTCCCTTATTTCAAAAAGGAATGGTAAGATATCTCCCTCACTTGTTACAAATGTTCCCAATATACTGGTATAAACACCCCAAGATAATTCTTTGAAAGCTGAAGCCTTTCAGAAGTAGTCATCCAAAATTCAGCCATTCCATTGAATAGAAATTTTCTCCATGGTATTAGTCCCGGTAAGTCTCCTCCAAACATAAATATATTCACTCCAATTCAGAAATATACCCACTCCAATCCTGATTTTCAGAGTATCTTTCAAAAATGTATCCTTGACCCATAACTTTTCAGCAGAATAGTAGTTATAACCTTTCAATATTCAGTGCCTTGCACATCTCTTCATAATTACTTAAATATTAAACGCTTTGATTTCCCTTCCTGTGAGGCCTTCTCCTTTTCAATCTTCTAAAGAATTTTCAATCAATCTTTCAATCTTTTATCATTACATAATATTCTGGATTGGAGGCACTTTCAGTTTTTTTGAGGGAACTTGATAATTTGTTACTTCAGGTTTGTATGATTTTGAAATTTTCTAATATGTCATACTCCCTTCGCTATCCATTCTGAGAATGTTTCCGCAAGATAGTCACCAAAGCTCACCCCATCCATTTCGTTATATTGCCAGACAGGGGAGGGAAGTTGTCAATGGAGTAGGTGTTTGTGTCAAAAATTGCAAAGATATCGTCAACATACCTGTACCAGGTAATGGGAAATTATTTAAATTTACTTCGGCACTGTTGCTCGAAATTGGACATAAATAAATTGGCTAGGAAGGGGGAGAGTGGTAGTGCCCATGGTAGTGCCAAAATTTCGTTTGTAGAAATGGTCGTTGAAGGTGAAGAAATTTTGATTCATGATTAGGTTCGATAAAAGTAGGTATTCATTTAGGGTTTCTTTCGACATTTGTTTAGATGAAAGCCAGTCTTCAAGGAACGTTAATATATCGGGTATTGGAAGGGAAGAGTGATTGCACATCAAAGAAAACCAGTATTTCCAACTAAAAACCAATAAGTAAAACCAATTTTATTGATGAAGTCTGTAGTGTTTCTGATACCGGAGTCGTTTTGGAAAGCAAGATTCGAAAACTATTGGGTTAACCATTTTGATACATGGTAGGTGGGAGAGTTTATAGTTGAGACAATGGGATGCATAGGGCAGTTGTGGATTTTAGGATGGCCATACAGTTGGGGATGAGTGGAGTGGGAAACGTGGGGTTTGAATCGAAGAGATTTGTTGATTAGATGTGAGCAACCAGCTATCAGTCTTTGTGTCCTGAATCATGCAGTTTAGAGGCTTTTTGAGTCATTAGTGTACAGGCTATTTCCAATTAGTTGGGTCGTTTTTTGATAGTAGGCGTCCTTGTCCCGAATTACACAGCAGTTGCCTTAGTCTAATTTTAGGTAAAAGCAATTTTCAGATTTGAGAGATTTGATTATGGGAAAAAATTGGTCGTGGCCATTGAAATGATATTGACGAGAGGAAATTTTTTTCTTTGAGCTAGACTTGCGACTTTATTGTGAATTATCCACATTAAAAAGAACAGAAAAATGTCGTGAACAGCAACCAAGGACCCATTACATCTTGCCCATTTTCCCCTGGCTAACACAGTTGACTCACACCATTCTCTTTTTTCCACCTCCTCTGACCTCCCTAACTTAGATCCCTTCCAATTGCCTTTCGAAATAGATAGGCACCACCTTCCCATTGGCTCCTAGGTCTCACCTACTTATTTCCTTGTTTTTTCTTTGTATTTGGGTGATTGATGGCATAGGAAGAATCCTTGTCAACCCTGAATGAGTGAGTGTGTGCCCGATTCACAAAGGAAGGTCTAATACACCTGATTCTCGCTGATCGACGAACGAAAGTGCGCGAAATAGGCCGAGGCCGTGGGTGTGTCGACTGGAACGGCAATTAATATTTTACATGATAAGTTGGCGATGAAAAAATTGACGGCCCGATGGGTGCCGCGATTGCTCACGGTGGACAACAAGCTGATCCCAAGTTGTCGCCGCCAAACTGCATGAACTACGTTATGAATTGCTGCCGCACACCCCGTATTCACACGATCTTGCTCCCTGCGACTTTTTCTTATTCCTTAACATGAAGAAATGGCTCGCGGGAAAAAAATTTAGCTCAAACGAGGAAGTTATCGCCGGGACAGAGGCGTATTTTGGAGAGTTCGACAAATCCTATTTTTTGGAGGGGTCAAAAAAATGGCTGGAACGTTGGGAGAAGTTTATCTTTCTAAAAGGGGACTGTGTTGAAAAATTAAAAAAAATGTTTTTGAAAAAATGGTTTCATTTCTAACACGGGTACTTATTGAACCACCCTTGTACATAGATGATTTTACATACTACTGGTGGTTATTTATTTAATTGATGACTTTGAAAATGTCAACTTGGGTCATGGTTACGTGAACTTTGCAAGAAGTGGGATTTACGAAGTACAGCATGAAAACCATCTCCAATTTATGAAAAAGAAGTTGTTCACTTTTTACTCAAATTCAAGATGATGACTCTGTTCAAGTAAATCTGCCCAATTTTTATAGTTCTTTTTTAAGGTGTCCTATCAATGTGGCAACGGTAATACTATCTGTGGCCTTCCTATACTGGCCACACATCCAGGCGCAAACCACAGTAAATGAACAAATATCCTTGTTCCATATTTACCACACAAGGAGCTTCAGCTACAAATATTTTTCCATCTTTTATCTTTAAACACTGCTCATTAATTTTGTAATGTTCTTGGCAATATGGTATGGAGCAAAGAGATATTATTTCACTGCCCTGCCTGACCTGCCCATTTTTAAAGATCCTGCCAATAAATTGAAGGAAATGAACAAAATTATAAATTTTAATACCAATAATAAGCAGCATTCTTTGGGTTAGGGAAAGTTTTCAAATTTCAATACCCTACCAATTTCTGCTGGTAAAAAAATTGAAACGATTGCCTTTCCCCATATTCTGGAACACTTAAGAGTGTCAAAATTTATTTACCCCCTACCAGTTTGGATTTCGGCCTGGCAAGTCCACAGAACCTGCAACTGAATCTGTGGCCAAAAATTTATTGAAGGCAGAATGGAAGGTACAAAGGAAGATGATTTGAAAGAGCAGTAGATTTGTGCCTTTATCAACAAAATGTGGCTCTGTGAATCGAAACTATGCGTCTCACTCACCCTTTGCAATTTAACTTCAGTATTTGAGTGTTAATCACACAAACCTCCAGCTTAAACATCAATACTATGTATGGTTTCAAAGATATATAACTCAAATTCATTACATCATATTTAACGGATCGAAAGCAGATGGTCCAAACAAATGATAGCCAGTCTAACTTCTTTCTTTCAAACATGTAGTGCCACAGGAGTCTGCTCTTGGTCCTCTTCTGTTTCTTATTTTAATTAATGACCTATCTCTCAGTAGATAGCATGATATTTCATGACATATCGAGATGATAAAATTCTGATTCAGACATGTAACAACACCAAGACTCTCGCAGCACAATTACAACCAGAAGCAAAATACTGGTTTACAGCCAACCATCTCTCCCTGAATGAAACTAAGACACTACACCTTATTTGTTGTCTAAAAAAGTCAATGAACAAAATGATCCTATCAAGCTGATTTTTTAATATTGACGGGATGTTAACTTGTAATTCACATATTTTTCATGTCAGTAAAAAACTTTCTTAGGGCTTAGTACTTATTAAGGAGACTAAAAACATGCGTGAGTGAAGGTAACATGTGAGTAGCCTACTTTGCTTTCTTTCAGAGCATACTTACCTATGGTCGTAGACTCTTGAGGCATGCTCATGAAACTGCTGAAATACTTTTACTGCAGAAGAAGGCAATGAAGATTCTAAGCAATTCTGGGCCTCCTGAACCAAGCGGGACCAATATTCAAAAACCTGAAAATTCTAACTATCTACAGCCTGTTTGTGTTACGCAGTCTCATGGATATTAAAAAACCTCAATCTATTCCCAATCCAGTCACCAGTACGTTCACATGACTGAAGATCAAAACACAATCTTGATTTAATCCTGTATAGGCTAAGGCCTACTGTCAATCTGATAACTTGGCGATGAAATTTCAACAAGATGCCAAGCAAGACCTACTCAGTAAGCTGCAAAAAGTAAAACATTTCATTGAAAAATGGTTGTCTACCAACCCACTGTACTTTATCATTGAGCATTCTGAGCTGGGCTTTGAAATTATTGTATTTCATAAGTATCATCGTCCATTTTTTACTTCCTCGCCATTTGTTATATCATTGTATTGTTGATTCTTACCATAATATTGAACTTTTTGGTGACATCCACATGGATATTTCTGTGGCCATCTTCAGTGGAACATACTCATAGCATATAACAAATCAAAATCCAATTCACTACTGTTCCACAAAAATGATTTTAAATCTAATCTAGAAGGATTCCTCCATCATGGAGCTTCTCAGTACACCCTAATGCAAATAGTGACAAGAGACTTTCTATTAGGCCCAGCAGTTATACAATGAGATGGTTCCCCTTTCTTGAATGTTTTCAAGCATCATATATTTCCTGGCAATATAATTGTTCAAATAGGGTAATTACATGATTGAAATGTAATAACAACTGGGTAGAAGCAACAATGTAATACCTCGAAAACAAGTACTTTTACAACTTGAATTGTGAAAATAAAAGCTTAATCTATTGTGCTCACATCAGCTAAACCAAGCAGTGTCAATGGTGAACACTGGAATGAGACTCCATGTAGCATTTTTGTTGAGTGCAGTTGGGATATTATAAACAAGAGGGATATGTTGAGGCCCTTCACAAGGGTTAATTTGGATCGGATAGTTGTCAGTGTCACATTCAGGGTACAGGCCTCAGACACACGCCCCAATTACATTAGTAAAGGAAAAATAATGAACCTGCACCAATTTTCAATCATACTGGTTGGTAAGATGTGCACTAGAGAGGTTGGTTTCATTTTTAAATTCTCCTAGAAGTATTCTGTGGTACACTATGGCCACCAGACCTAGTTTATGGTCAAAGAGAAATATCAAATATTTCTTGAGTTACCTATCTAACTTAGTATATAAGATAATCTCCATAGTGTTCACCATTAAAGATTATTATTACTTACTCATAATCAAAGGAGAACATTAAGATACTATTCAGATATTTTTGCAGTAAAAAAACTAGCACTGTCATTGATCATGAGTAATAACAACAATTATATGGTAAAAACAAAATAATATGAGCGATAAGATCTACCCTCTACAGCTACACCCACCCACATCTTTGTAGAGTATGTTTTAGCATATTATTCTCAATTTAAATACTTAAGAGGAGATTTATTTTCAATTTTTAACATATATTAATACTGCAAATTAAGCTGTGACAGATGCCATCTACAAATAAAGAGTGAGTAAATAATTCCTTGATAATGATAAATATTACAGATTAGATTACCTACTTTACAAAAGATCAATATATAACCGAAAATAAAATAACAGGAATAAAACGTAAAGGAAAAATAAGAAAATAACAAAACAGAGGCATGCCAAATATGTATTTAAATTTTACAAGTCCACAATGTATTTTTTATGCAAGCATTACATGCAAATCATATAAATGTAATTTACAACTTCAGTGGATTTGTAAGAATGCTAGGAGTTGCAAAGTTGCACAGCAAAAGCATGAACTGCAAGTTAATAAACATGCTAGGTATAAACGTATTCCTTTAATTGAACGCCGGAAAATTTCCGGCTAAAAAATGATGACATTAGTACTTAATTTCATATGCACGCCTGCCACAATATTTTGGGCCGCCAATACAAAGAATTAAATTTAAGCACGTGATGCAGCACTGCAATTACTCTGCCATCTAATCAATTGCTTATATACAATAAATAAATATATGAAAATTTCTAACAAAGAATACAACAAAAAGATTAAAAATATAAAGAGGTTACTGCAGTATTTCGCTGATGCAAGCTACTCGAATGATTCGTACTCTTTGCCCAATCATACCTCTATCCGTAGACCTCTTAGGTGAAGTTAAAGTCCTGAAACCCATTTTAAGAATCATTCTTCCCCCACTTCCTCTCATAGATTCCACCTCATCTTGGTAGTACCCGTCCATGATCTAGGGTCTCCTTGAAATTTGACGCTTTCCTTTGTAAGCAAGAATTTTCATATTCCCTGCCTTTGTCTTCTCACGATGGGTTGTTTCAGTCGCCACTGTAGTGGACAAATTGAAATAAAAATATCAATTTTTGGTAAATGGAGAATAGCTTAATTATCTCCATCTTCCGCTCCCAATGAAAACAAAAGAATGACCGATGGACATAAATATTACTCTATTAAATGTCTACCACTAGATTTAATGCAAATCAAAGAAAACGGCTTTAACATTGCGAATGATTAACGCACCTTAGATTATTCATGCGGTTTACAATCCATGTGGAAGGCAGCTTTTAGCTGGCTACTTGGAATTACTAGCCATTTAAAATATCCATGGCCCGTTACCTTGAATTATATAAATATTCGCGATCATCATTACCTCCCGATATTTATCTTTCGTTCGCTACTACTCATAGCTCTCGCCAAACCTCATCAGCACCTGCACGTTCTTCATTGACATTCGAGCAGCGGAAGTCGCAGCATTCAATAAAACGGGACTGCCCCCTCATTGGCACATCGGTGACCTGGCCAACCGAGCGCCAAAGTTTAATTTTCACTAGAGGAAAATGAGATGTTAAGCAAGAGCATAAACATCTGAGTGTTATGGCTCGTTTACTAAGTGCGCGATAGAATATTTTCACAATCATGCTAGTTTAATTAATAATCAGTTAATTTTTTTCATTAAATCTATGATTCGAACTATATTTGTCCTGATTTACAAAAAAGAGTACACCTTATGTAACGGATGCTATTTTAATAGTCATAAATCAGGCAGGTATTATTGAACTAAGATTTTAACGACAACTTTTAATTTATTTGGACTAAAAAAACTCGTAGGTGAAACCAGACCCACTTTAGTATTTATATGTTTGTGATTGACAAATTAATGAGATATCCTGACACTAAATTCAACCTTACCATTCCGTTGGTTACTCAGGAATTTCGTAATTGCAAAATTGTTAAAGAATATATTTGCTATCTAATATTCCTTCAAAGGTATCTAACAATTTGGACAAGACTTTGTTGTCCTTGAATGTTTTCTCAGGAAAATTAGGTCAATAGAAGTTGGATTAGCTAGGTCTCTTGGAAAGTATTGGCTTCAGTGTCATGCATACGGCGAGCTCTACTAACCTAGCAATGTAAATTTAATCAGGATGCAGAAAAAAGGAACTGAAGTGGAATAACTAAGTCATACCTTGGAAAATTCTGAATAAAATGCATCATTGACTAAGGGTAAAATAAATGTCGAGAAATATGATGAACCATCATCTGCAATGGTGCTTTATTTTGCATACAATCAGAAGTCATCAAATATTTCCTTGCTTTCAAAGTTGAAAAAAAAGATGATCACGGCATTCCACAGCTTATGTTAAAATACTGCAGTGATATCTTTGCAGAACCTCTTAGTTTCATATAATCAATCCTCATTTTAATGTCTTTTCCCTGTTAATTTTAAATTAACCAATATTGTTCCCATCTATAAATCAAGTGAAAATGTTGAGGCAAAAAGCTATTGCCTTATAGTTTTACAATCTTTATGAGCTAAGTTCATTGAAAGTGTTATTATTCTTAGTAAAAAGATCTTCCTTAAAATATGCTGTGATTGAAGAGCAACATGGATTTTATTCAGGTCAGTCAAAACTAATGGATTTGGTATCTTTTCACAATTAAATTCTTTAGGCTATTAATTATGGTCTGCGAGTTGATGCTGTACATACACAGATTTAGAACACCATTTCATAATTCTGGAATTAACCAGTTAATAAATAAGTTATTCTCACATGGGACCAGTGCCAATCTCCTAAGCTGGTTTGAGAGTTATTTGAATGATAAAAAAACAGGCATTCATAATTAAATGTTGGATCTCTAAAGTAATTAAAGTTGAAAGGAAGGGCTGTGCATGCCCACTTTGGGAGGTGGGGTTCCCTTCCCCTGCTTTCTGGATCCGCATTACTGTGAGGCTGCTTGCTCATGCTCTGAAACTATGTCCAGGAGCCACACTCCATCTGGCCCATCTGCCATATTATCTCAAGGAGCCTCCATATTAAATGATTAAGATTTCACTAGCCCCATCCCATTCAACTTCTGATACACCCTCCCTCCTTCCTTCAATGTGCTGTCCATTTAGATCCCATCCCATGGAAAGAGAATGTGATGTCATCTGTAAAGGCTGACCACATTAAGTTCATAGGTTGCACATGTTTTCTCGTATATGAGTTGTTCAATAAGTCCTTAAGAAGAAATAGAAACATTGTTTTGGGCATTTTTTTTCAATATAATCTCCTTTTCGAACAATAAAATTTTCCCAGCATTTCTCCAACTTATTTAAGGTGTCAAAATAGTAGGATTTTTGAAGGTCCTCAAAATAGGCAGCATCTGTGTTGGTGATGACCTCTTTGTTCAATATGGATCGTTGCTGCTGAGACATTTTTGTCAGGTCAGGAAATAAAAAAGTCACAGGGAGCCAATTCTGGTGAATACGGTGGGTGTTATGATAATTCCAACTTTAATTCCATAATTTTTGCCATAGAAACTACACCGGCATTGTCCGTGCATTGTCTCGAAGGAAGAGAATTTTTTCTTTATCAAATGAGAGCTTTTTTCTTGATTTCTTCACTCAACCACTGCAATAATGATGCATATACTCTCTATTTTTCATTTGTCCTTTTTGCGAGTAATCAAAGTACGTAGATGATTCTGCATTCATTTAAACAAACCATAGGCATCACCTTGTTGGGTGATTACAACATTTTCACCTTCTTTGGACCTAAATCACCTTCAGACACCCACTGTCTCAACTGTTCCCTTGTCTCTGGAGTGCAGTTATCCATGTTTTGTCCAAAGTTATTATCAACAAGGAAAATCATCAGGATTGCGAGGGAAAAGCACCAAACCATCGTACTAATCGACCACACATTTGCATTCATTCTCCACTGAGAGCAAACACGATGCCCATCTTGCCAAGAGGTTTTTCACACACAGTTTCTCATGTAAAATTGAAAGCACTGTGCCTTGTGGTATGTCAGTTGCCTCAACTATTTCTCAAACTCTGATTCACCATTTACTCCCAATAACATTGTGGATTTTATTGGTTGTTTTGGAGGGAGACACTTCCATTTGATTTCCAGAGCAATGGTTGTTATTTGTGGATGTGTGGCTACATTTAAACTCATTTATCCAGTCATAAACAGTCACTAATATATGCACAGATGAGTATCATGCACTTCATCCAACCCAGCAATCATCTTTTTTGGTGCTATGGGTTTTTAATAGAAGTGTTCAATCACTGCCCAAAACTTTTTTTTTATTTTTCTAAATAAACCAAAGTTTATAGCTTTAATTTTCCATGAAAATTAAAACACACGTTGGATATAGCTGAAACTTTACTAGCAGTCTACTGAGAGATGAGGCTGGCCTGTTTAAGCACAACTTTTCTGATACTATGAGCAACATTGCTTGAATTTTCTAATGAGTTATTCATGATCCACATAAAGTGACTACCGACTTCTTTACATTTCTGTATGTCTTTGCTTTCTCTCCTTTATTGGAAATGAACTAATGAATAAAAATAGAAATCTTGAGCAGAAGGCTGAGATCTTTCATTTAAAGTTTGAGCAGCAAAGACTTCAGACCACTCTTGTTTTGAAAATAAATGTGAGAAGTCAGTAGTATCTCTTTCACTGGCAGATGTAGCTCTATAATAACTGGGTGAAGTTTCTGAATGTTGAGGACAAGTAAATTCACCGATGAGAGAACAATGACCAGATAAAATATAGTCAACATTAGCGGAGAAGATACCAGGATTGAAGTAGGTGAACATGTTATCAATTAATGCTGCAGACACTGATGTTACTCATGTGAGTTGCATGATCAAAGGTAATAATCCATAAAATTCAAACATATTTTGAAGCTGAAAGGACTTAATGTCATCCAATAGCATGTTACAGTAAAAATTGTCCACTAATGGAGGTTTTCTATTACTCTGGTAGAGTTGGTCTGAAATATCCAGATTACCGAGAAAAATATTGAAGTCAACTGATTAATATCCTAGAAATGTTTGTGTAGATGCATTCCCACCATCCCATCTTCCTATAGGCTTTACACATGAAAATGACGATATAAGTTTATAATTGTTTAATTGGGAACCATTTCCTTCAGGATGCTTGAGACAGTGTTCAGAAATGCACAGCATGCAAGGATCTATGAGTACATCATTTAAGGATATTTCCAATTGAATCACTTTCTTTTGTAGATATTGGATACATAAAAACACAACTTTTAAAGGTTAACAAGTCTTAGTACTGGAAGCATTTTTACCACCACCTGCTTTTGCAATTAGTTTTCCCAGTTATTTAATGAATGGATAGCAGTTTTGATAACCTCAACTTCATCATGGCCCCCTAATTATTTACTTTCTTACCATCTTAACTGACACAATTATCATTCAAAAACTTGTTTGTATCAAGATATACAACTTTCGAGGTATCAAATGCCCAATTTATGCCATTATTTTTTTATAAATTTACAATTGATGTCTCTTCAGTGTAAAATGCAATTTGCCGCAACACTCATTGTCGGAAATCATTGCTATGTATTAGGCAATATACATGACCCTTCACATCCTCTGAACATTGACTCTTTTCACGACAGTAGAATCAACATTAAGAACAAAGTGTTCAGTTTTTGGTGGGATTCATCCATGCATTCTGTCTTCATTTGTAGTTGTGGTGTCTTGATACTTGGTAAAACACATCCATATACTCAGAATGAACATGCTTCAGCATAGAGTCACCAACTAATAAGGTATTTTTATGATGCGATAATGAGATGTTTGTTAAATTTTGAGGACTTTCAGAATTTGCACTGCACTTCCTGTTGATCAAATTAGTAAGTTTGTAATTTGTTTACCTGTTAGGCATTCCATTAACAGTTTATTGCACTGACATATGCAGCACCTCAGCATCACGATCACAAGAAATAGATATTTTATTGGTTGAAATTGAAGACTCATGGTTATTGGATCCTTGTTGAAGTATGTGGAGGTGCTGGAGATTATTTTAGCGAGGCGGTGCTAGGAAATGTGGTTAGGTGGAGACAAAAATAAACTTCAAAAAGTCCACCATTCATTCCTAGTAGTAGTAGTAGCATTTTAGGGGAGGCGACTGACAGTTGAGGTAATTTGCAACATTAGGGATGGTTGGGAAAGGATGAAGGGTGGAGAGAAACCTGGCGTCGGCATTAGTTTACTCTTTGCAAGAAGGCGCCAAGGGGTCCACAGCTTAACGTCCCATTCAACGGACGGCGTACTCACTCAAAGTGCCCTCCACAAAGCACCTCAAGTAGGGATCGAGATACCACTGAAAAATATTCAACACCACTGGGATTTGAACCCAGGCCCTCTGGGTGGGAAGCCAGTACGATAGCCACCGCAGCATCTCGATCTCCCATTCATTCCTTCGACAACTGAAGGAAAGCTGCCAGAAGTCTTACTAAGAAGCCTCCTTTTCTTCAAAATCTAGTTGAAACTGCATTGATTCCATTTTGCATTAAAGCTCTTGAATCCCAAACTTCCATAGCAAGTCTGTTTATTAATAGCTTCATTAGTTCCACCAACAATCTGTTATTCTTCTCTAACCCTACTCTCCCACCTACTGAATCCTTCTAAAACTGTTCATTGCAGAACATATCTTTTTTCTCTATTCCACTGATGAGAAAGAAACTAACACCATTCTGGTAAGGAACACTCAGCTGATTATGATAATATCTCCTACTCAATATTGAAAGAAAATGCAAAAACAGCAATAACTAAACCACATATATTCTTGAGCCTATATCGTTAGGGATTTTTCCTGATAAATTAAATTTAGCTAAGATTATCTCAATTCTCAAGAATTAATACTTCCATGATTTAAATAATTTCCAGCCAATTTCTTTTAGAGAATTAAGAGAGAAATTCCATAGCACATGCAATTTTGCAACATAAGATTATCATTTGACAACCCTTAATTAAACAAAACTATTTTGTAATATTTGACGAAATATAGCTCCATTACAAAGTCATTTAATATTTTTTTAGAATTAAAGTTGAAAGTTAGTATTTTTTTATGAACTTAACAAAGTAGTTTTATACACAAAAGCTAATTTTGCTCACACTAAAACTTATGGCTGAACAAATTATAGTTACAAGCAGGCTGTAGGACAGAATTTCTGGTCCAGGAAGCCAGGCATTAACTTTTAAAACCGTAATAATAATAATAATAATATTTTTATTGTCCACTGATTAAATATATCATGTAGGTAAGGGAGTTGTCGAACACAAAGAAAAGTACAAGTACATGGGAACACTATTAACATGCTTGAAAAAGAACATGTACGTAGATTAGAGTAAATAATAAAAACACATTGCACTAATATTTATTTTGATTTAAAAATTCATTCAATGAATATTAAGACTTCATTAAAAGGAGGGTCTTGAGTTTTAATTTGAAAGATAATTACTATACTTATAGTTCATCTTAAGTTGCTTTTATTTTCTGAGGCAATTCCATATTAAAATCTTATTTCCTTAATTCCTCGTGACATGAGTTATGTTTGTGAAGACAAATGGATATTAATGGCCAATGATAATACTTTACAAAGTAGTAGCAATAATTTCTTGTTTCACAATTTCACCTCAGACTGTATTACCTGCCACAAGCTATCCATGATATAACAATACTAATCATGAAATGCAAGGTAAATGTGCAGTGTATGACTTAATGAAGTGAACCCATTAGTGCGTAAATAGAGCAATTCAGGGTACATAAATAATCCTTACCAGCTGTTTTTCAATTACAGGGGACTGTCATTTCAACCAATGGCATTGACCGAATGAATATGTTTTTCTTTTGCCACCCTTCCATCAAATTGGATTGCCATGCATATGGAATTAATTTCACTCTTCCTTGATTCTTCCGTGGCATCAGAAATGACATCAGTCATACCCAAAGCTATTTGCCAATAAAGATGCCGGTGGCTTTTAAGGAATAATTAATACTGCCATTTCCAGATGCGGTTCGAAGAATAGGATCAGGCGACTTACAAATCATGGAATAGCCCCTCATACAGGTATATGACAGATTACCATTATTTTTCACAAAATTTGATATTATTTCCAAAACTCAGTTTGGTTTAATGAGAGAAAGGTCAACTGGTATTGGTATGACCACATTCATAGTATATACGATGTCTGGCCAATAATTGTGCAAAATGATGCAATCTGGTGGCCATGACGAAAGTGATGATTACAGTTGTGTTGTTGATTCATCCAAGTTTCCACTCTGTAAGGAAAATTAAATGTGAATTCAGCCGCCCAAGCCCTCAAATTATCATCGACTGACAAGCGCTCCCCTCTCCTCTAATCAGTCTTCAATGGATTCAAGTGGCTTCCTGCTCTCTCTCTCTCTGTCCCACACTGAGCCTCGAATCCTCTCCCGATAAGTCGGAAGAATTTCAAGCTACCCATAGATTCTGTACATCGTAGCAGTCTTATGTTAAAAGGAGCGTTTTAAAATGAATATAAACTACACGATGAAACCTTTGACTGCACTATAAAACTTAAAACTTGGATTGACATAATTGGAGTACCTCAGAAAAAAAGTGAAATGTTTTTTAGGGTGCTATACGTGGTCTGCACAATAAATGTGCAAACTGGTGCAAACTGGCAGTCATGACGCGAACTATGGCCCCCCACCTACTTGTGGCGCTAGTTGCCTGAACCCAATGAGCCATTTGTGATTGGCGGATCATCGAGCTGTGCGTATAATGGTGCCAGTTATGTTAGTTTCTGTTGCCCTTGTTTTTTACTGTTTGTCGAAAGTGGAAATTGAGAAAACCATGGAGCAACGAATCAACATCAAGTTTTTTGGTGAAGTGCGGTAAAAGTAATCAAGAAATTACTGAAATGTTGACAGCTGTTTACGGTGATAATGCTCTGAAGAAAGCATCCGTTTTCAAGTGGGATAAGGTTTTTAAAGATGGTCGACAAGACGCCGCGGATGATGATGCAAGGCAGGGACGACCTTCAACCACCTGTGCTGACGACAACGTTGATCATGTGTGGTCCCTTGTCCTTATTACTGATCCTCGAAAAACTGTCCGAATGATAGCTGATGCACTGAATTTAGGAAAAACAACAGTGCACACTATTTTAACCAAGCATGATGGATGGATCCTTCACCATGACAATGCACCTGCACATTCGGCATTGATGGTTTGCCAGTTTTTGGCAAAAAATTCAATCACCTTCATCCTTGATCATCCTCCTTATTTGCCAGATTTCGTCCCCATGCGACTCTTTCCTTTTCCCCCAAAAGGCAAAAATGTGATGAGGGGACATATCACTGGGAAGATGTGAAAGACACAATAAAGCAAGAAACGAAGATAAAACTAGAAAGTCTAACTGCCAAGAGGACTTCCAAAAGGGTGCTTCAAAGAGTGAAAAAGAAGAAGATGGAATAAGTGAATAGCAATGAATGAAGAGTACTTTGAAGGGGACAAAATCAATGTTGACTAAATTTTGCAAAATAAAGTTTTTATGGCCTCAGTTCACGTATTTATTAGACAGACCTCGTATGAAATTGATGACCATAACATTCCACAAAAGTTTTTAATTATCTTAGAAAAGCATTTTCCAAAACTTTGTGGATCATGGGATTTAAATAACTAAACTTAGTACATCTGGCATCTCAGGAATTCCCAACCAGTGGATACAATCATTCCCAGGCAGTTTATCTCAAGCTGAGGACACCTACTCTTCCACCACAAATTCCCATGTAATATTGAGCCCTCTAGCAGTTACTAAATGTATCTCTCAAGCGTCTCTTCATTTTCTTTTACACATTGACAATATTCCCTCATACTTCAGCAATGGCACTCTGTTCATGAATTCAGATTACACAACATACCTGATTTTATTGTTTTATTCAAAAAATCAACAATATACATTGACATTGATAACTCACAAGCAATGCAAAAATATGAATAATTTGGAAACACCGGGCGGAACATCCTAAAAGTAAGCAAATGCCAGAGATTTGTTGATTATAAATAAATCAAAATTGATTCCCTTTAGCATCAAAACATTTTGTTTAAACTCCTTGGCAATAGAAAGAAATGCAGCTTCTCTGGCTTTGGTGGCATTCTGGCAAGAATAGAATGGTACAAATTCAGCAAGGGATGCAGGTTATCTACTACTCAAATAAGGCACTGGCTTGAATGACTTTTGTGTGTGCTAGTGAGTTGGTATGCATGCAGTTGATGAAAACACTCAGTATTTTGAAGCAGGTCCATCAGAGGCAGTGCCCAGATTGCCACAAACAAATGCACCTCACACAGCACACCTTTCTGCTAATCCCCTTCACCGATGCTTGATCACTTTCACATTTTGCCCCAGTGTGTCACTTTGCTGCTGCATTGATTTGTCATTCCCATGAGTGATGGCCTGGTTGGAAGTGGAATGAAAGGTGGGGGATCATTGGGAGAGTGGGCCTGTGAGCATCCTCTTCTCCCCATCAGCAGCTGATTTTTCTTCCTCCCTGCTCTGTGGCCCAGTGGCGACACTCTCCCAACCCATCTCTTCCCATTGAATTACCTGAGATGTTTGTGGAACTAAACGAGTGAATCTTACATGGCCCACACTTTCAACAACCATTTGTTTCCTTTAGCTGCCAGATTCCATATCTTACATGTGGTGGTACAAACAGTGATATCAATTTATTCAATTACATCTGATAGGTGTTAATTTAGTTACATATGTATGCCCTAAAAGAGGGCTGCTAGGTTGAAAAACATCATTACCTCCTTTAAAGCAGTTAAGACATTTGCTAAGCAGGCAGTGAAATGACTTTTACCCAAATAGTTACTTGTTAAAAAAAGCAAACTTGGTATATATACCTTCTGATCAAGAGAGGAGGGGTTGGCCAGAGAGGGAGGAAGGGTGGAGGGGTAAAAAGGTTAAAATGTGGGGGAGGAAAAGAGAATTACATCTTTCGGTGTCAATCGTTGACTTGGAAGAGTGGTATGTCTAGGAAAGGGGAGTAGGGAGTGGGAGGGATACAAAATTTCGTTGTCAAGTTCATCCTTGCAACGGACTCATTTCAAAATCTCCAACTGTTCCAAAGCATCAAACCTTTGACCTTCATTTTCAAAATGAAGAATTTTAGTCGCAAAGTCACTCTTGTGGTCACTCTCGATGAGGTGCCTTGTAAAGAGAGATGTTGTGTTCTTATTAACCTTTTTACCCCTCCACCCTCTCTTGACCTCCCTTTCTTTCCAACCCCCCCCTCGTCCGATCAGAATGTATACACACCAAATTTGCTTCTATGAGGACCACCTGATGATGACGCTCAACATCGAAAGCTGGGTCATATTTTTTTAAATAAACTGTGTGGAATTACAAAGTCAATAATTTCATTTCTTTTCAATAGTTACTTGGTTAGCATGTGACTTTAAAGCACACTGCAAATTGGAAATTTCATACTCCTAATCTCATCAAAATGCACCTAAGGCATTAGAGACTAAAATTTTTCTAGTGGAGTAGGATTGAAGATTGGCAAAGATTGCTTAAATTAAAAATGTGTCATGAGACATTTATGGAGGGGTGCTGAAAACCCCATGTACGTACCATCCACCCCAAACCATTACCAAAATCTGTAACCCTGGCTGCAGTGCTCCGTTGATCCTTGCCTCCTGTAAGTGGCACTGGCTGAGCAAACGTTCACACTGTGAAATCAGTGATCCTGATCTTCTATAATTACACTGTATGTACAACAGCAGTCAAATGGCAAACGGACATTTTGAACAGGGAACTCTGAGAGCATACAGCCTGTTTCAAATGGTTAGGGGTATATGATTCAACTAAATAAAGGGTAAAGAGAACAAAATGTTCTGATAAATGGATCCACTTAATGTTCACCACTTCCAGCAGTTGAGCATTGGTGTTGGGGGAGGAGGCGCCACCAAGCGGGAGGGTTTGCTGCAGGGTGTTGGAGCCCTTAGCCATATGTTGGCCGCTGCCCTTCATAGTCATCATCATCGCCATAACTGTCCCGCGCCCTCTGCTGGACCACTGGCCTCCTGTGCTGCAGGGGAATGTTGACCTCCTCAGGGGAGTGGAACACTTGGTTGTTGTTGCGGGATTGATACTGTTGCTGCTGGGGTCTCACCAACTGAACTAGTGGCTGCTGGGAGCGGAGGGCCTGATGTGGCCTCTTTTGCTGCGGTGCGGGCAGCCTCTGAGGGGAGGCAAACACTAGGGGCTGCTGGCCATCCTCCTCATCCCGTTCATAGTTCTCTGGGTAGTAGCGATCCGCATACCTGCAAAAAGTGGGAATCATGGTGGGGAAAGCATGGCACATGAGGCACTGCTGCAGGGATAGGATTGACACGGCATGGCAGAAGTCCTGTCATTTACAGTCAGTCCTAATGGACAACAACCAGTGCATTAACTGTCCCCAGATTGATGAGTAACTAAGGAGGTGGTGGCTGTTAAATTTCCCTCAGCCACCTGTAGTTACCTAGAATTATCTGACACCAAAAAAGCGAATTCCAAAGAACTGCAGGAGATGCCGCAACAGTCACTTTTAATGGAGTCATCCACTAATAGGCTTTTCAAGGAAACAATTTCAGAGTGTAAAAATCATTCGCCTTGACCAGGGTCCTGGTCAAGGGGGGTGAATTTTACACTCTGAAATTGTTGCTCCAAAGAAGCACTTGCTGATAGCCAGCAGGAACAGCAACACCTGGATTTGGTCTTCAGGTCAGTGGACAACTGCTCTACCCAGTGAGTGACCATGCTCCCCATTACACATTGTTATAGTAAGAGGAAGGAGGAGAAAGGAGAGGGGGCAGTTGGCATTTTGAAGAGACAAGACATCAGCAATTGCCCGCTGCATCTCGGGACACCTCATTGGACATGACAATGCAATATTTTAAAGGTTTTCATGTTACATATTGAATACTACCGGTGTCATGATTTGATTTATCAATTGAATCACCTTTTTCAACTAAAACAATGCTACTGAGTCATACATATGAACATACATACTATTATGAGTAAAATTACTTTGATGACTGAGTAGAAATTATGGAGAGGCTCTGAAGTCTCGTCTGACTAAGGAATTGATTTGGTTTTTCATTTCCAAGGTTTAGTGGATAATACAGTATTTTTGCATATTTTTGTCTAAATATACTGCCAGTCTCTCGGAATGGGCAAAATCCCAAAATCAAAATATACAGTTTAACATATATGAATACAGAGGAGGAGGATCACACACGCATGAAATTTAATTGAGAGGTTCTGTTTCATAGTATTGGAAGAAAGCAAGTTTTTTGAAGTGCCTCTTAGGCCAGAATTACAATTTATTACATTAGCTCTTAAAAATTATTTCTGAGACTCTTTAATATTATTCATAATACAGTGAAGCCCATATTTGAGCTATTGGAATTCATGTTTTACCACAATTTTCAACATTTTAATCACATCCCATACAATTTCCTAATTTTCCAATGTACATAGGATTCCATATTTACAAGATTTCACTTTTAGTTTTCCTGCTATTTGCATTACTAATTGGTGGGTTAAAAAATATTTAATATTTCTAAAACAGTTACTCATGTACATTGGTCTTTATATAAATGCTCTTCCATTCCCTGGATACCCTACCTTCACCTAATAACCCATCTATCCCCAATGGCATAAATCACCTTAGTTTTCAGTTGCCTCCCTTTTTTTCAACTACTACTTCTAGTTTGAATTGGAGAGGGACATGAATGCATAAGTCAGATGATAGCATGGAAGGATGAGAACTCAGTACATCTACAATGGTGGCAGGAATACCAAGACAAAAAAAGTGGAAACCATGGTTGGTTGTTAATAGATGAATTCAAGAATGTTTATTGACTTGACATAATGTCGTATGTCCCCAAAATAATTTGAACAGTCTAATGAACTTGCTATGGGCTTCTATCAAAAATCTTCAAGGAGTTGTCTGTTTCAGGATTGTTCAGTCAAACTAACTAATAACCTTCAGAATATTATTTCTTGTTACCATTATTTGGAAGATGTATTCTTAATATGGGGTACAACAAAAATGTATTATACTTTTCTTACATTTTTCAATTCCAACCATCCTGAATCAAAATAAATGTCAATATGGAATTGAAAAAAATGTATTTAGCTTACATATCTTACAAATAGCCTTAAATCAGCACAGCAACAACAGGTGCGAATTCCTAATCAGATTTAAAGAGGACCAACATACTATCACCCATGAAGATCCTTCTCCACAAAACATCCTATCAATGAATCCTAACACAACTCTAGTTTCACCAACAATATTCTGGTTCCCAAATCCCAATAAAAGGGTCAACATTGCAGAAATTTGGAGAGTTCTTCACAGCAACAACCCCTCTGTAACCATTGTGAAGGAGTTCATTTTAACACACCCAGTTGTGCCAATTACCAGCTAGCAAAAAGTGAAGATATATATCACAAAGCAAACGACCATGTGTGCAGTGCCTACCAGAGATGACTGCGGAAACTAATTGAGACCATTGACTATGGAACCGACGAAAAACTGCTTGAATATAGCTCGAATAAATCTTCAATGTGCTAAAACATCAAATGATGACATCAGAATGCTGATGGAGTAACTAGCCATTGACATATTCCTTGTCCAAGAACCATACATATGCAAACCAATCAAGAACCACTGGATCCTTCTGGGACAAGGACTTGAGACGAGGATCATCCCTACAAGACCCATATGCCACAATAATTGTGTACAATGAAGACCTGGATCTTTGAGAAATAAGTAGCTTCACTGATGAGTACATAGTGATAGCAGAATTAAGAATAACCTCTGAATCCTTTATCCTAGTAAGTGCCTACTTCCCAGCAAGCCAAGATAACCTACCATTCCTAACCCATCTCCAAGCTATAGTTGAAAAATTTAAACGCAAACAAATTATTGTATCCATGGACTCAAATGTGAAGAGCAAAACCTGGTTTGACCCAACAACTGACTTCAGAGGAAACCAACTTGAAGATCTCATTTCATTACCCATCTTTTTAATATTAAATGAACCCGGCAAAACGCAGACATTTCATAGCTAAAATGGATTCTCTAACAATGACTTACTCTGACCAGCGCATCATTACTCGGAAAAGTCAGAACATGGAAGGTCATAGAAGACCAGATCACTAGTGACCACAGACTAATCACCTTTAATATTAGAAACAATAAAAACACAACACTTGCACAGATTAGATTCAACTTTCGAAGCACAAATTGGGAAAAATTCAATGGAAAATTCCCAAATAAATTAGCCGTCATCGATAGAGATTTATTCTGGACCCCAACAATAAGGATATTGACCTCTGCATAGACAGGTTAACTACAGCAATAAAAGAAACCATGAATGAAAACATATCAAAATAGGAAAAAACAGAAAACCAACACCTCTGGTCGACCGTGAAGCTGGAGCACTTAAAAGCAAAGGTCAGTAAACTTTGCTCCGCATACCAGAAAGGTATAACCGAAGACAAAAATATTCTAAGAAGCAGATACAGGGTCAAACTAAAGTAATATAAACTTAAAGTGAAAGAGTCTAAAAACAAATCATGGGAGAAGTTCAGCTCCTGAAACCTCAAAGCAAATGCCTGGGGATTCATTTATAAATTGTTCTCGGAAAAAATAAAGCTACCAACCATCCTTGGGACTGCTCTCAGACACGATGGAAGCATCCCTTTATTGGAGGAAAAAATCAGGCTCTCCCTTGACCCATTGCTTCCAGACAACACATTTGACAACAAGGAACATGAACAAATCAGGAAGGAATCTAAAATAATCCCTAGGTCTGAAAATTTTGATCCTTTCACAGAAGAAGAAGTTCTCCATGCAATTGGCCAGATTAAACCAAAAAAAACACCTGGACATGACCAAATCCATGGCCTTGTTATCAAAAAACTTGTAACAACCATAACAAATTTTCTAGCAAATATATTCTATTGTTTCAGGCTTCACTTCGTGGAAGTAATTGATATCCATTATTGAAATAGAAAGAAAGACTCGTACTTTTCCACAGATTTTATTATACGGCAAGACGCGTTTCACCGACTTGCGGCATCATCAGGTACAAATTTGCAAAACAGACAGAGCAAGCATATATACCCTCAGGACAGAGTGGGGGCGGGGAGGGTTGGAAGGATTTGAGGGTATATATGCTTGCTCTGTCTGTTTTGCAAATTTGTACCTGATGATGCCGCAAGTCGGTGAAACGCATCGTGCCGTATAATAAAATCTGTGGAAAAGTACGAGTCTTTCTTTCTATTTCAATAATTTCTAGCAAATATTTATAATGAATGTCTGCTGCTATCATACTTCCCCGACACTTGGAAATCTGGAACTCCACATGCAATTTTAAAATCAATAAAAAGACCATCCCAGCTCTTTTCATCCCATCACACTCCTCCTTAGCCAATGGAAAATATTTGAAAGATTAATTAAAGAGAGAATACAAATAATTCGCAAGGACATGCTATATCATCCTAATCAATATGGCTTCAGGAAAAGCCGAAGTACATCAGATGCAATCAAAGCCCTCTTTAATAACTTAAATAATCAAAGTAAATATACATTAGTGGTTTCCATTGACATAAAAGGTGCATTTGACTCCGCTTGGTGGCCTTCTGTCCTCATGGAACTTAAAACAATAAAAACTCTGTCGAACCAAATTAGACTCTTTTCAAATTATTTCACAAATAGACAGGTTGTACACAAAATGAAAACCATTTCAACAAAGAAAATGCTCACCTGGGGCTTCCCACAAGATTCTGTTTTTGACCCATTAATATGGAACCTTATTACTAATCAAGTCTTAAGGAAAGAATTCTCCTCGGGATGCAGCTTAATAGCTTTTGCCCATGATATGATTTGCCTATTGAAGCTAAGTCAAGAGCTAAAATGGAGCAGCTGACAAAAAATTGTATCGGGTAAATAGAACAATGGGCAATAGTTAATAAATTAGTAATGTCAACAACCAAGACAAAATACATGGTCTTTGGAAGTAAAATGTCTAGGAACTCCACTGTTAAAATCTACAATAGCAATATCCAATGCACATCAACTCTTAAGTATTTGGGAATCATATTAAATGAAAAATTAACTTATTAGGCCCACCCTAGTTTCATAATCAGTAAAACCAAAAATTTTTTTCAAGCTGCCCACAGATATTGCAAAACTAATTTTGGAATGCACTCCCTTCAATCGATACACAAAGCTGAAGCAATACCCATTGTTACCTATGGCTGCTCCATTTGGGGTCATAAGGTTAACTACAGTAGAATCAAAAGAAAACTAAGAGAAGCACAAAGACCCTGCCTCTTAGCAATTAACAAATGTCACTCAACAATCAACACGGATGCACTATGTTTAATTACTGGACAACCACCACTAAAATACATGGTCAAGGGGGAGAGAATTGGCATAATCAAAGTCAAATTGGGCCAAGGCACAAAATACTTCTACTCCGAGATCAGACACTATCATGCCCTTGACAAAAAATAATTAAAAGAAATACTCAGGGAACAAACAATTCATCAGTGGAATAAAAAGTTGGAGAATTTCGACAAAGGTATTCACACTAAAGAATTATTCCCAGACATCATTGAAAAGCTAAAGATAAAATTTATGCTAACTAATAAAGCGACACAACTCCTATCAGACCACGGAAATTTTGAATAGAGGAGTACCTACATTATGAAACACCCAGACATGAAATTTGGCACAGTATGACTTATAAGAAAACTGTGATGCGTGAGATTGTGCCATTTTGCCTTAAGCATAACTGCAACTAATTACATAAAATGGTACTAGGAATGTTGATAATTGTAGTAAAAATACACAGACCGCTTTCTAATAAATGACATTCATTAAGTTACATGGATTACCGGTGAGCTTATTGCATTTCTATACAGTATACATGAATTGTTAAATTCAATGTAGAGCTTGTTTATGGTATAAATAAAAGTGTTTATAATTGTTATTTTAAGTTAAGGTGCATTAATAACTCTGTAAATCTCAAAAGTTGGAAAATTCAGCAAATAATTGTATTAAATTACTGTTTTATTTGTATTAAATTTTTATGCATTTTAAGTATTGCAGGGGAACTAAAGCGGAAGCAGGAATCCTCTTATAACATGTAGTTTGCTTATAACATGTACATATTTACAAGAAATCAACAAGGAAGGTTAGGAAGGAGGAGGCAATGCCTACTTTCAAGTTCTTCCTCTTTTTTTGTTCCCCATGTATAGTTCTGTGCTGAACGACATCCCCTCAGGTAACAGTTCTGCAAGAATTTTCATCATGAATTTTTCATTCATGAAATTTTCATCATGAATTTTTCAACAGTTCTGCAAGAATCATGTCAAGGAGTGAGACCCTCTATTCCTTAAACTCCCTGCCTAAAGCTTTGCGATGAAGCCAATCAACCTAGAATATTTTGGCAGTGGATATGTGATGGAGCACTATTCAGTAGTAGGAATAGTGTTAAGTACTGAAAAGGCTGATCCAAGGTCTCAATTCTAACTCTACGAAATAGTATCTCCATTCAGCTTTTCTTCCAAATTCATGGAAATAGGTCTCTGAAGTATAAGCAGTACATCACTCATCCAGTGGTGGTCAATCCTCCCAAAAAAACCCATTGACAAAAAAAATATCAGCCTCCCTGCCCAGTGAGGCCGGCTTTGGGCAGATTATATCTCGAGTCGTTCACCTCCACCCTAAAAGCAAGAACCTATTCGATTGTGAACGGATTACTTTCTCAAGAGAGGCTATAGTATTTTGAAAGTAACAAGATTTAACCAGGGGCCGTTTCAGTGGAGGAGCCACTTGGAAGCGAGTACCCGAATATCCCTGAACTCGGTGGAGTGCCACTTGGTGAGACACGCGTGAGCGAGCGAGCACTGAGATGACACATGAACATAATGGCATCAGTTGGTACCTGAGGGTGACGTTAGGCTTGGCCTGGACCTCCTCGGCATTGATGGGTCGGTACAGGTAATCGTTGACAAAGTGGAACTGTGATGACTTCTGGCAGATGTTGTCGCCACCAGGGGGCATGCAGATCAGGTGCACCTGGTGGAAGGTGAACCCCTCGGGGCAGATCCACGAGTGCCTGGAGCCTCCCTGGCAGTAGTGGAACACCTCACACTGGAGTCCCTCGTCGGCGTAGTAGCCAGTGCCGAGGCCTCCGCAGTTGAACTTGGAGAGCGGCAGCAGTTCGGTGAGGCGATCCGGCTTCTCCTCCTCTTCCTCCTCCAAGGGCAGCTCATCCGCCAACTCCTCTCGCGTGACCGACGGGCGACCCCGGGGGCCTTGCTGAACCGGAAGCCGCCGAGGCGCCGGCGCTTGCTGCAAGGATGAGGGAAGGGGAGCATCAATGTTCGATCGTAGGGGCGATAGGGGGGAATAATTGGAAGGAAGGAAACCAGGTGCTTCCGAAATTATCGGCATCTCCATAAGATCTCTTTAATTTCACAACGCAGATAATGCCTACTGTTGAGTGAATTTCATTATGCCCTCACTACGCGTTCTCGAGAACTAAACGCATGCCACCCCATTACCTCACTGTCCCTCTCTCCCTTCCTTCTTGCTGCCAATGCCCTCCGCAGATGTCGTGAACGGAAGCCAATGAATGCCCTCGAGTACAACTGTACACAGTTTGCAAATTAGTCCCTTTCCTGATTCCATAATTTATAAAAATGATATTAACTCCACGACAAGACCCACAGCCTAAGGATATGGTCTCTCATTTTAAAAACTGCAATGATTTGAACAGTACGAAGTGAGTAAATTAAGTAATGAGACTGATTTCTTTTTATTTTTTCATTCGAATAGAATTACAATTTTATATTGTCACCCTCAAAATAACTTCCTTCTGAAGCTACACAGCGTTGTTTTGTCGAGAGCCCAGGTTTTTCGGTGGTTTGAGGCATCTTCAGAGGGAAGAGAGACGACTGAAAATGAACCACGAAGCGGAAGGCCTTCATCTTCAAGAACCGATACAAATATCGACAGAATCCGGGATCTTGTGCGTCCAGATCGTCGGTTGACACTCAGAATGATCGGGGAAGAGTTGAATTTGACTCACACCACCGTACATCAAATTTTGACCAATGAATTGGGGATGAGAAAAATCTGCACAAAAATGGTCCCAAAAAACCTTTCGCAAGACCAATAGTTGTTTTCGGCCAGTAAGAACATTCTTGTGGCTCCTCAGCCTCCTTATTTGCCTGACTTGAGTCCTTCGTGACTTTAGTCTCCTCTTCCCGAAGTTGAAAAATCATCTCAAGGAAACTTCATTTTGGGGTAGTCGAAGAAAACATTCAAACGGCTGTAACCGACCAGCTGAAGGCTATTCCAGCAGGGTCGGAGTTCCAGCACTGCTATGAGGAGCTCATTATTTAATTTACACACCTCGTAGCTTTTCAAATAGCTAAATCCTGACAATTCACTTACCCTCTTACACATTGCTTCTACTTTTCCTTGTGTCTACAATTTCCCCATAACCCCGTACTGATCACTGACATAATTAATTGATCGTTAAATTTTATTTAGTTCTCCGTGTTCTCTTCTACATAATTCCCGTGTTTATTGTCTTCCATTTTCGTCTTGCATCAATATTTTCATAACCTACTCCATAACCTTTTTCACCAGTTTGTTTGGTTGAACAAGGATTACATTTTATGACGTCGCGGATGGCTGGCCTTCCCGGTTGCCAGCCACGACATCCAGCTCAGTAGGGCGAGTCCTGTAGTTGCTAAAATACGTTGTCTCGTTGTTTTCATCCACATTTATCATGGGAATGAATCGATTTTTTAATGTTGCCATCCTCAATGATTTTTTAAACGAGAAACCTTCAGTAAAACAGCCGTCCCATAGGGACCAGAGTTTAAGGTTACTCCAGTATTCAAGCTGAAGGCTATTCCAGTATCGGAGTTCCAGCACTGCTATGAGGAGTGGAAGAACCGTCTCCAGCACTGTGTGGCTTCAAAAGGAAGTCATTTTGAGGGTGACAATATACAATTGAAATTATATTTGAATGAAAAAAAATTTAAAAAAAATTTAAAAAAAACAGTCTCTTTACTTAATTTAGAGACCTCGTACATGACGAGCGCAGGAGGCAAGAGAAAGGACGGCGGCACCCTCAGTTGGCTGGTGGGTGAAGCGCTCAGACAAGAGCTTACCGGGAATATAAGGATGACATCCTTCACGCGGGGGTCCCCAGCCAAAAAGGGCATCGCGCTAGAGATTTACAGTGGCCTCGACGGAGTCATCGGGGGACTTTGCTGCAGTGCAGTACAGAACTCGCGGTGCAGAACTCAAGGCAGCGTGAAGCGTGTCTTTATTGCTGGCTGGATCCTATCCCCGCATCGATCTTTAGGTACCGACAGCATAGCCATTGTACCATCTGTGGAAATTATCGACCCCTAGGAACCGAAAACCCATCTCGGAAACGACAGAATTTCCCTTAAAGTATTGAATTTCGTGGGTCGCGGTAGCCCAGGGGGTAGAGCGTTAGATTACAAACCAGAGGGCCCGGGTTCGATTACCAGGGAAGCATTTCTGGGCACCCTCAACTCCACCCAAGCTATGTGATTTTTCGGGTACCAGATTTTCCTGGGAAACCATAACCGGCTCAGGGAAAGGAACTAGCCCCCCATTAATACCCTGTTTATGTGTGCATTTCACACGCCGTCGGGCTTAGTAGTGGGTGAACTCTACTATCACCTACCAAACATACCTTCGGGTTGATTACTGTGTTTATGGTTTATGGCTATTGGAAATGTCATCAAAAAGGCACACATGGATCCATTGAACTATATATACTATATATATATATATATATATATATATATATATATATATATATATATATAACGCACCATTGAGGTCCCTTTATATATATATATATATATATATATATATATATATATATATATATATATATATATTATATATATATATATATATACATATATACATATTAAGGGACCTCAATTATATATATATATAATAAAATATGTATATATTATTATTATTAGGTCATCTACCGGTTAAGGTAGGTTTTTGGATGGTCATAATTACTAATTAAATAATTTGTGACCCCTAGCAAAACACAACATCCTACTCCACATCAGGTCCCTCTTCAGCTCTGAGTACTTTCTTACTCCCTTCATCCCGTCCAACATCCCTATCCTGTTCCTTCCCTTTCCTCGTTTACCTAACATTCTCCTCTCTATCACTGTCTTCAACATCCCACTATCGGTCAATACACCCTTTATCCACTTTTCCTGCCTCCATAGGATTTCTCCCAAAAACCCCTCTCTTCGCCCACCATACCAAGTACTTCCTCATCTCTTGCCTTCTCTGTTCATTTCACCTTCTCCATTCTTCTCCACACCCACATTTCCAAAGCCTCCAGTCTACGTCTATCCTCCTGCTTCAATGACCACGTTTCCGCACAGTACATAGTGGGGCTCCATATCAAAGTTTTTGGAACCATATCAAAGTTTTGGCAAAGGATTTGAACCCGGGTCCTCTTGGAAGCCTCTACGTTAGCCACCTCACCATCCCGAGTTTTGACGAGTCTTTTCTTAGTATCCATACTCAACGTCCCTCTCATCAACTCCCTCCTTGAGAAAACCTCTTTGCCTAGCGCAATTCTTCTCCTTACGTCCCTACTACTTTGACCGTGTTGGTCCAAAACACTTCCGAGATACGTAAACTGCTCTACCTGCTCTAGTTTTTTCCCTCCTATTTTAATGTTTAGCTTAGCCTTTTTCTTTCTAGAAAATCGCATAACCTTTGTTTTATTAATATTGATTCTCATCCCATAAGGGTCGCACTGAATTTCCAATTCACTAAGCAATGCTTGCAACCCCTTGGCTGACTGACAAACTAAAGCTTGGTCATCAGCGAACCTAATTGATTTTACGAATTCCCCGCCCACTTTCATTCATACCTCCATTTCTTCCCACGCCTCTTTAATCATTTCCTCCGCATATACGTTGAACAGCAAAGGTGATAATGGGCAACCCTGCCTTACACCTCTTCCTAACACTGCCCAACCGGACTACCCGTTTCCCACCCGCACCTGAGCAGTCTGAGACATGTACAGGTTGCGGATAAGCCTTCTTTCCCTCCAATCTATTCCTTTTTTCTGCAATATACTCATTAGTTTTTCCCAATTCACTCTATCTAACGCTTTTTCGAAATCTACGAAACAGGCAAAGACCTCCTGGTTGTGTTCTATATTCCTCTCGATTAATAAATTCATTACTGCAATGGCATCACGCGTACCTCTCCCCTTCCTAAACCCAAACTGATCATCCCCAAGTAATCATTTGCCCTACTCCCTATCCTTTTGTTTATGATCCTGAGAACAACTTTAGCTGCGTGGGATATCAAACTTATCGTCCTGTAGTCCTCACATGATGTAGCCTTTACCTTTTCCGGAATAGGAACTGATCTCCCAAAGTCTTCCGGCCAGATCCCTTCCTCATAAATACTACGGATGAGCCCATATAGCCTCTTCCTCCCACATTTTCCTAAGCCTTTTAAAAGTTCCGCGGGAATGTCATCCACCCCCACGGCCTTATTTAGTTTCATCTCCCTTAATGCCCTTTCTATCTCATTGTCTAGTATGCCTGGACCTAAGCTATCTTCCTCTACGTCATGTTCCTTTTCTATGTCTAACTTTGTTGGTCTAAGCTTTTTACTATAGAGTTCTTCTATATATTCCTTCCATCTCTCTTGGATCTTTCCTGCGTCAACTATTACCCGCCTTATCTCTAACTGTTAGCATAGATATTCCTTTCTTACTTTCCGATAAAGATTTAACTTTGCTGTACAGCGCACCGATTTCACCCTTCCTCTGCAGACTTGCCATATCCTCGCACTGCGTCTTCCACCATGCTTCTTTTGCTTTATTTGTTGCCCGCCTCAATTTATTGTTTTATTCTTTGTACTTCATTTTGCCTAATTCTGTATTTACATTCCTCCATTTTCTCCGCTCATCCATCTCTGTAATCATTTCATCCGTGATCCATGGTTTCCTAGTCCTTTTAGCGTTAACGGTTCCAATAGTGTCTTTGGGGGCTTTAGTCAACCCTTTCTTGATACTTTCCCATTTTTCTTCGATATTACTTAGCTCTTTACCATCCTTCATGATTTCCTTTACCGCCTGTTTGTATTCCTTCCTTTTCAAACCATTTAATTCCTCTACATTCAATTTTCTAACCCGACGCCCCTGCCTTATCATTTTGAAAAGGACGCTACATTTCATAACAACTAAATTTTGGTCAGAGTCCTTGACTCGTTTGATTAATAAACTATTTGGGTCCCTTAAAAAATGTTTATATATATACATATATATATATATATATATATATATATATATATAAGTAAGTAATGACTGCTGGAATAGTAGAGGTGAGGGGTGCGAGAGAAAGGGAAGGGGGCCAGGGGAAGGGGAAAACGGGAGGTGGAGGAGGGGTGAGAGGAATGGTTGGGGAGAGGAAAGGGAGAGGAGAGGCTAGAGGGGAGCCGAGATAGGGAAAGAGGGAGAGGGAGGAGGTGGAATTGACACAAAATCGGAAAAGAAAGCAATCTGCTCGCTGCAACTATTGCAACATCCGAGACCCATGTTTCAACTTACAAAGTCGTGATCAAGACCCTACAAGTCGAAACAAAGGCCACGCACACCAAAACCTATGCAGAAAAACGAAGTATTCAACTCTCCGATATGCATCGCTTCCACAAAGTGACAATTCAGGCCATTTCCATCAGTGAACGACATTGAGGTCCGGATGCTGATAGGCCATACAGAGCCAAATGAATGCCATTTCAAGTTTTTAATTCTATAGGGTTATCGGATGATGGAAGGGACGCTAGGACGGAAACATTGTAACACTGGTTGAAAGGGGCATTATGATGGGAAGCATGTTTAGGGATGTGGAGCCCCGCGGACGGGGAGGAGGGATTGCACGAGGCGCGGTGGTTGTTAATCCTAAGATTAAGGGGTGTGGAACATTGGCCTATGTAAAAGGCCGGGCAGAGTTTACAGGTTAGAAGATAAACAACATTCTTGGAAGTGCAAGAGGAGTGGGGGAAGGGTGGGAGAGAGTTAAATGGTGGGATGGAGTGGGGTGGAGTGGTGAAAATAAGGCAGGTTTTACATCTTCCTCGATGGCATGGAGTGGGTATGGCTCTGGCGGTGTGAGGGGATTTTGAGAGCGGCTTGGTGGATTTGAGGATATCTGCTAGGTTGGTTTGAAGGTGCCAGAGGGGCATTTGGGAAGAAGGTTGGAGGAAGTGTTGTGATTTTTGAGGATGGGGAATAGGTCTTTGAGGATGAATTTGAGGGACAATGCCTGGGAAGTATGTAGTACAGATTGAGAGAGGTTGGGAGTCTGTGGTCGAGGCAGACTTGGGGGTGTAGGAATGTTTGAGAATTTTTCTCAAACAAAAAAGGAGGAGAGAATCAGGGTATCCTCGTTGGAGGAGGGAGTGGTGGAGGTTGTTGAGATGTAAAACTTGCCCTATTTTCACCACTCCAACCCACTCCATCCCACATCTACTATTCCAGCAGTCATTACTTACTTATATATATATATTTATATACATTTTTTTAAGGGACCCAAATAGTTCGTTGGTCAAGTGACTACACAGCCATACGAAGCAAACATAGGCGGATTTTCTTTTCGTTGCCAGGTGAAACTACTTCCGATAAGATTTTTGGTTCTTCGTGACCGAGAATTCTCATTAATATTTTTTAAATGCAAGTTCCTTCGACGAAGTATCGCCAGAAATGAAATGGATGATAAAGGGATCTTCTGGTTGGGGGAGGGGCGTAGTTGCCGATTAGGCCATTAGGGGGCATACGAGTGAGGATGAGTGTGGCCGAAAGTGACGAGATGGCCGGTGTATCTGCATACCTGTAGGGCCGGTCGCGGAGTGGGCAGGAAGGCCGAGTGCTGGGCGGGCGAGGCCCTAGTTCTCGGGGTCGGAGTCTGCAGCGGCGGCGTGGGCCTCACGGTGAGCAGGGACACTGGCGAGGCGGTGTGGGCTTCCTGGCGGTAAGCCTGCTGCGGCAGGAATTGGAAGGCCAACTGCGGGCCCGCCGGCCGCGTCAGAAGCGGTTGCGTTGGCGGTCGCGGGGACGGTGCGAACTGTTGCGGTCCACCCCCCAGGTGATGGACCTGTCTCCGGAGGCGAGCGTCGCCGGCCACTCCCGCCACTAGAACCAAGAGGGCCAACCACGGCCCCATCCTGGTTTCTTAAGCTTCGGACTCTGCGGGATGAGGAAGAGAAAGGTCAATGACCAACTGCCCGCCCTCTGTGGTGTACTGTGACGAAAACGAATGCAGAGGGTATCATTAAATGCTTGGCAAATTCGAAAAGTGTTATTTGAGATTTTATATTTAATACCAGTACGATACGTTTATTTGGCGACGATGCAGAGGTTTACCGTGACGTCCGTGATCGTGGGGACGCGGCAGCTTTATTAGATAATCTTAATGCTATACAACGCTGGTGCGACGACGCTTGGCAATTAGAATTAAACTTCAAAAAGTTGGTAACAATGAATTTTCGGAAAACGAGCAATTCCCTCCCGAACCACTACTGCATCGGGAACACCGAAATAGAATGTATACATTCGATTAAATACTTGGGCGTGACCCTCACTCACGATCTCTCCAGGGTGAAACACATACGAGGAATATGTGGATAAGCTGACAAAACATAGGATTTATTAGAGGAGTACTGAATAAATGCGATAAAAAGGTCAAAGAGAAATGTTATCCTTCACTGGTTAGTCCTCATTTAGAATGACCTGCAAGGAAATGGGATGGGGTTGGATTAATTGCCGAATTGGATAGCGTGCAGCGTAGATAGTAGCTAGGTTTGTAAAACGTCATAGTAAACTGAGTAGCGTATCTATCCAAAATACTGGGGGAGCTAGGCTGGGAACCACTCACGAAGCGAAGGTTAAATTATATACTAAATCTCTTGCATTAATTGGAAGGAGGTCTCTTTAGCAGTGATGTTGAAAATATATTATTACCACCATCGTAATACGGTAGGAGAGATCATGTCAATGAAATCATAGAGATTAAGTATAGAACAGATGGAATTAAGATATCATTTTTTCCACGCACTATAAGGGTTCAGAGTAACAATGTCTGACCGCGGGAGAGGTAAATATATTCGTAAAACCGCTTCAAACTTGAAGTGGAAATGATAGATTACGCGTGGGCACGGATAAGAAGTGACACCACGAAAAGAATCTTGTTTATAAACGCCGAGGTGTTCAATAAACATTTGGCACAACGAAGGCACTTGCCGGCACACCAAATTGTTGGGCAGGCTTGTCTTTTTCGCAACACAGGGTTGAAGTATAAATAGTATGATGCAAAAGACCACTTCTAATGTATTTCATCGGGTCGTCCTATCAGCATCGTCCCTGAGGAATAACTTTTGTTGACTCATAAAGGGGAACCCGCAATTAACCAGTGGGTATGCTGGCAGCGGAGGATTCATCTGACCCTCCTCAACCTTGAGCAACAAAGCATTTAGTCGATAATGTATTTGTGGTCATCGTCGCACTGGACAAGAGGCGGCATTGGGAACAAAGCGGACGGCGAGGGCTCAACGAGCAGAAAGAGGCGTAACTTGGGCAATATTCCCGTACGAATTGCTTGCTTTCATAGCCGTTGAGAATGAAATGTTTGCTTGTTAATTGTGATGTTTAATTAATATTTACCTTCGTATGCTTTACATAGAAGAAAGTACTTATCATGAAAGCATTTTCTTAAATTTAAAGGAATGTGTTTTTGGGGTCTTTCGGACGCGATAAAGTATCTAAATTCTCTGACGTACATGTATATATGCGAGTACTGTGTCATGGTAATTTTTTGAACCCATCACATCACAAATGGAATTATTATTATCCACAATATTCGCATAACCGAAATAAGTCTCTCTCATGACGGCTGGTCGGCCTACTTCGTTTCCTACTTTGTAGAGGAGTGTCGTGTCGCAAGGACCGGAACGGAACTTTCCACGTCATTTAAATATTGTAAAATAAATAAATAAACACAATATTTTCGTGCGACCGAAGCGTTATGTAGAAGCACTCGTGATCAATGCAATATGTGGATAGTACAACAGACATAGCAACATTTGGTGGATCATTTTAGTAATCATAAAAACGTAAAAATTTATTTATTTTTCTTTAGTCCGAAAACAGCACTTCAACCTTTGATATGACAATGTGACAATTACATACCCCTAAGCCCAAAGGTGGAGAAAAAAATCACCTAGCCGGGATTCGATCCCGTGGCCACTGGGTTTGCAGCCGAGGAGGTTCCCCCCACCACCGAGAATTTTGACACAAATCAATGAGAAAACACGCAAATTTAATAAAAAAAGACATTTTCGTGCGACCAAAGGGTTTTGTAGAAGCACTTTTGATTTTGACATCATACGTATAGTACGGCACACACTGCAACCTTGGGAGATAATTTATGTAGTCATTAAAAAACATGAACATTTAGCGACAGTTAACACAATTAGAGTAAAAACACGAACATTGAAAAAACAAGGCATTTTTCTGGCATCGAACTGTTTTGCTGCTGCCATTGTGATTTATGCTTAAAATATATAGAACTTATATATCAGTGCGCCATTATTGTCTTTGTTTTGGAGGTACTCGTATTAGCGCGAAACAAAATCCACGCTTATCACAAGTCAATCTATGTCAAAGTGCAATCCTGTGAACAACTATCGCAACAAGGCAACTTTGATGGATAGAATTGGGGGATTTTCTGCATTCTTTTCATGCAAGCAGTATCATTTGCTGAAATATATTCAGGAAACATCTACTACAATCTACGGAAAAAAGAAAGGAAGTTCAGCCAGTTCGCTCTCAACATTTGGGATCCCTCCGCACCAATATACCTTTCGAGCAATTCGGACTTCCGAAAGAACTTTCATTTTGGCCACCAATCCTAATTTTTTCTCATCCCCTCTTTCCTTTCAAACTTTAAAATTTCTCAAATGTTTCATGCATTTAAGTGGTTGCTTGACCGAAGAAGGTCCGGCCCCAATTTTGTCCAACACTCTCCCGCGACAAAAAATTCTAGTAAAAAGTTAAGCATTTTTCCTGGCGAGGAGAGAGAAGTGAAAGATGTGGGGGAGGGATGCCCTAGTGAAGAGGAGGGTCCGATGTTCATTGGCGACTGCAGAGGGACAAGGGGCGTCTTTCTTGCTAACATCGGAGACAATGGAAGGGATGAGGGGATTATATTATATTATTATGAGGGGGCTGCTTACAAGGGAAGGGAATGAAGCATCGGCAGTGCCCTATTGGCCCCTGGACACCGCAGAATTCATTATTGCGTACATCCGCACGCCCCATTCACCAGACAAACGTCTCTACCACTCGCCAACATTAGGTTTTCATTATTACAAGAACGTACAACTTCATGCATATTATTAAGTTAAATAGATAAGTATTAGATAGATATTTTAGTACCCTACAAGCCACCGCTAGGGTGAGTCGCACGCGATGAATACAAACAAGACTAATTTTGACCCGAATATGACCCTACCGCGATCGGACAATGTTATTCTGAACCCTTATTGTTCTTGGAAAAATGATATCTTAAATCTATCAGTTCTACACCCTTTATCTTTCTAATTTTCCCAGCACTATATCTCCTACCGTAGTACGATGGGGGTAATAATATATTTGCAACATTATTGCAAAGGAGACGTCCTTTAAATTTATGCAAGAGCTTTAATCTGTAATTTAACCTTCGCTCCATTAAGTGATTCCTAGTCTAGCTCCTCTAATATTTTGGATAAGCGACAAAGATTATCATAACAAAGTTTTACATTTAATCAAGTCATTTCGGTGTTCCCGATGCAGTAGGCGTTCTGGAGGCAATTGCTATTTTTCCAAAAATTCGTCACTACGCACTTTTTTAAGTTAAATTCTAATTTTCAAGTGTCGCACCAGCGTTGAATAGCATTAAGATCATCTGATAAAGCTGCTTTGTCCTTAGGATCATGATTAAACCACTGCTCCGTCGGCAAATAAATGTATCTCACTAGTTACTACGGAGCCAATATCGTTAACGTAAAGTAGGAATAAAAGAGGTCCGAAGACACTTCCCTGGGGAACACATGATGTAACTTCTACTGCATTTGAGTTAACTCCATCAAATACTTCTCTTTGTACGTAATGGTCTTAAGTTTTATTAATCAAGTTATAATAAATCAGTTTATTGGGCCTGGAAAATGAGTGGCAGGGTGACAAACTGGTTCTTTACGACTCCTTCCATCGGGTGTGAAATATTTTCTCAACGCCCCAGGTTTTCAATATTTTTTGTGCAAGTATAATCAAGTAATTTTTTTCACGTAAATAAATAATTTTTCAAGTAAATCAACGAAGAGAAGGCTGCGTATTCCCAACTCCATCCTTCACAGACACTTGTGAAATTAAATTCTATTCTCTAGTGATCTGAGGAAGAGAGTGGCGAAGTGGGGGGGCAGTCTCCTGTGAACCGGCTGCGGAGATGGCGATGCAGCAGACCGCAGCCAGGCAACGGCAGCAGGGTGCGGGGATCCACGCTTCTCACGGAGATATATAGATAGGTGTTTGCGCACGCCCTGAAGTGCAGACAATGCGATCTCCTCGCGGTCTACCGTCCATCTCGTCAAACTTAATTTTTGGACCCGCCGACTCGTAAGCTCTGAATGGAAGAAGTCACGTGATCACAGATACACGTGTGCTATTCGTGTGAAATCACGAGAATAGGCGAATAATTGAGTGATTTCGACTCCGATCGAGCCCTCGGAACGGGGAGGGGGGGAGAACTATATGGGGGCGGGGGCAGGGGTAGATGAGAGAGAGAGTGGAATGACGACGGAGGAGGAAGGGTATCGCCACAGCACTGCCAACTGGCGCGGCGGCTGCGGGGAGAAAGCAGAGTGGCCGCGAGTCAAGGAGAAAGTTCTCTCTCACCCCCCCCCCCACACTCCCGGGGGGAGGCGGTCCCGGCCTCACCTGGCACGGGGATATGCGTGGCGCCTCTTGGAAAGAGGGGGGGGGGCGGCAAAGTGATTCCAGGCCGGAATCTCACTTTCCCAAACACGAAGCTGTGACGAGTGTTCGAAAAAGACGCCATTACGTTGAGCACAATGAAATATTCGAATTTTAGACGTTGATTTGTATCAGGATAATTATGTAGCTTTTCCCTATTGTAATGACTCTTAAAAGAACACACCGAGGCGTCTGTCGTGGTTAGGAAAATATCTCTGACTTATTGACGTGAATTGACTGAATGAATGTTTCAACTGGAGCGAAATATAACAGTCACGACGGCCGAGCACGTGACTGGAGCCTTTCCTTCCCACGCCACCTATCGACAACTTGCGGAAGATAGATAACATTCAGAGCTACGTACACTTGGCGGAAAATCGGGGAGCTGATTGGAACACGATATGACTCGAGGACGCGACGGATTGTGCGATCGATCAAATCTGGGGGTTAGCCCCGGAAAACACCGTCCTCACTCCCATTTATTTATATCTTTGAGTACCCTGCCAGCCCCCACTAGGGTGTGTGGCAGGGGGTGAATACACACCAAACTAATTTATGACCCGAATATGACCCTACCGCGTTCGGCCAATGTTATTCTGATCCCTTATCTTTCGTGGAAAAATGGCATCTTAAATCTATTTATTCTACACTTACTCTCTCTAATTTTATTTACATAATATCTCCTACTGTAGTACGATGAGGTTAATTATACATTTTCAACAGTGCTGCTAAAGAGACATCCTTCCAATTTATGCAGGAAATTCAATCCATAATTTAACCTTCACATCGTGAGTGATTCCCAACCTAGCTCCTCTCATAATTTTCATAGACTACTAAGTTTATTATACGAGTGACAACGTTTTACGAACCTAGCTCCTCTGCGCTGCACGCGATCAGGATTGCATTGATCGGAAATCAATCCAACTTTGTGAAGATCCCATTCACCGGAGGTATATTCTAAATGAGGCCTAACCAGCGAAGTATAACATTTCTCTTAGACCTTTTCATCACATTTACCCAGTGCTATTCTAATAAATACTACTTTTTTGTTAGCTTGTCCACATATTCCCCCATATGTATTTCACCCAGGAGAGATCATGAGTGAGGGTGACACCTAGGTATTTAATCGAGTCTACACATATTATCGCCCCAAGTATGTGAAGTGACAAGTTGATGCAAGGAGTTCAGCGCAAAAGAATTCAATGGGGACTGGCAGATATATTTGTCTTTACCACCCGTTTTAAAGCTATATGTGCTCAAGCCAATAGATGGGTCATTGACATCTCCACCGATTATAACGTCGCGATCATTGTGTTGAGATACAAAACCTTTGATTTGCTGATCGAATTCTAGTATTGAATTGTCAATGTCGACTGGCGGTCTATAAAATGCGCATACATAAATTCTTTTGCATGAGGACTTTCAATTGAGCACCAAGGGCATTCCAAACCATTACCCGGAATTACCTCAGCTCTGTTGATGCAAGAATTTTGGACTGTAATATATACACCGCCCTCGATTCTATTTCTTCTGTCAATTCTGTAAATGGAAAAGGATGTAGGAAAAATTCCACCGTCGACAATATTAGTGGAAACCAACTTTCTGCCCTAATAATTATATCTGCGCCTGTGGTTAGAATAGGGTGATGACATTCTGCGGCTTTGTTTCTTAAACATCAGAAATTAACTTTTAATACAGATAATATTTCCTCGGCATTACGGTGTTTTGAATTTATAACGATGATCGTCTTCTTTTTAATATTGAATCCTTTATAAAATTTTCCGTCCGATGCTATCTGATTCAAGTTAAATGAACTATTGCTAGCACTGACCCTCACTTCATTTAAAGCTAAATAATTTGGCAAATAACATTTAGAGACCCAATATTTGACCTAAACGCTGCCCTACACTTTGATCTAAAAAAGCCCTGCAGCGCTCGAATACCCTACCGGCTACACACCTGGCGGCCTCACACCTGTAGTGAACACCAGATCGGTTCAGGGGGTTCCTGCACGATTGGATCGTCGGCTGAAGGTCGACGAAGGACACCCCGATATCCCTGCAGAAACCTCGCAACCTCTGCTTGATGTCTTCCCCTCGGCTTCAAACCAGAGATCAACCCTCAAGGGGACAGGGCTGCAGATCTAGAGCGTCACATCAACCCCCTCGACACCGCCCACCCGCTTCACTTCAGAGTTCAATTCCTTGAAGGAATTCATAATTTCTTCAGATCCACGGTCCACTGCATCGTTGACGCCAAAATGAGCCACGACCTGCAGCCACCTCTCCAACCGCCTTCGTCTCCTGCGGAACTCCGCCACTAGGAAAGCACCATGCAGTTAGGCGCTGGCGCACACCCTCATGGTCTGCCCTCTCCCGCAATGCGACCATCAAACGCCTGAAGTTACTGCTTCCTCTCACTGGGATCCCCCCTTCCCACTCTGACGGTTCCTTCTGGGTGATGCTCTCACAGGGGCGGAGGTAGGGGCTGCTGATACCGCTGGGCTATCCTCCGATAGCACCTGATACTCGTTGGAGACGGGGATTAGGTTTGCCTTCGCATCTCTCATCCTTCGCTGCAGCGTTAACTTTCCCCCGCTACTGCCCGAGACAACCTTCCAATCCTCCTTCCATTCCGCCACGCGTGCACGACTCTCGACCCCGTGAGGCTCCATCCACCAAAGGCACGTCTCATAAAATCACCGTGACATTTTTGAGGCACGCCTTGACCTACAGATATATGTATGCCCATCGAAATAGATCGTACCTATATACAAAACGACTTCGACAACTTATTCCAATGAAATTATGAAACACCATACTATAGAATCAAAAAAAATACGAATATGTATTTGAAATACGGTCGGAAAAGTATCCAACCTACGTTTTTCCAATTATTTTGTTGATTGTGGGGGTGTTGTGCACTACGAATTTGCTCCAAGAGGTCAGACTATCGACAAAGAATATTAAGTTGAAGTTCTAAAAATATTGCGTCATGCCATGAGAAGAAAACGACCGTATATCTGGTCAATCGAGGTGACTGGCTGGCTTCTTCACCACGATAACGCGCCAAGCGCATTCATCGATCCTTGTTGTGCAGTAATTTTTGGCGAAACACAGGATATTGCACAGCGGCTTCGCCAGCCTCCTTAATTACATTCCCGACAAGCTAACTCCCTGCGACTTATGGGGATGCTCCCAAAATTGAAAATGGCGCTCAAAGGAAAGCGGTTCGGGACGACATAAAGAGTAATGCGAGCTGAAGGCCATTTCAAAATCTGCATTCGATGACACCTTTAAGATATGGAAGCACCTGTGGGAGCGTGTGGTTCAATCAAATGGGCAAAACTACTTCGAAGGATTACACACGGCCCGGATGACCATGACGAAGATTAGCACCAATGCGGAGATATATGAACGCAGGTTGGATAGTTTTCGGACATACCTCTCGTATTCTCTAGGGCAATTTTGGTAATGACAGATTCAACGTAATTTTTCGGTAAATAAAAGCTAGGAATAAGAATGTTGGAGTAATCATTGTTCGTATTCCATCTGGGGACCCGCACCCCCGCTGACCTCTTCGTATGCTAAAATATGGCCTTGTTGGGTTCAGAAACGATATCGTGCCAGTACAAAGCGAAGGGGGGGGGGGCATCGGCAAAGAATAGAGGCATCGAGTTCCCGTTGGTGGGCGGTGACAACAACCCACCGCCGGAAGATTAATGGATCGGAAATCAGGGCGGAGTAAACCGGCCGATGATCGCAGGGCCACTAGCACTGCCAGCCGCTGACTCGCCCTCGGGAATGGATTCCCAGACCGACTGGTGGTTAGGGGAGGGGAACTTCGGGTCCCGTCGAGTATTGCTAAATGGAGCTTTTGGGCAAGTCGGCGCATCTACAAATGGAGACTTGTGACGGGTACTTCTGATAGTTACGACACAAGGCAGGAGTGAGTAAGTTAGACGTATGTCACCGCTCCGTAGTTGGGATAAAAGTGTGACGAACCAGTGTAGTTCCCACAAGTCAAAGAAAAGGTGGATGGCAGTTTTTCTGGCGTTAATGTGTGAGAATACTGCCCTCCCCGGAATAACTTTTTCGGTGATTTTCGATGAATAATTGAGAACCTGGAATTATATGCATATTACACCATTAGAATATAAAAAACCATAAACACAGTAATCAACCCGAATGTCGGTATGGTAGGTGATAGAAAAGTTCACCCAGGACTAAGCCCGACGGCGTGTGAAATGTACGCATTAACAGGGTTATAAGGATGGGCAGTTCCTTTCCCTGTACCGGTTATAGTTTCCCAGGAAGATTTGGTACCCGAAAAAAAACACAGCTTGAGTAGAGCTTCAGGTGCCCAGAGAGGCTTGCCTGGGAATCGAACCCGGACCCTCCGGTCAGTAGTCCAACGCTCTACCCCTGGATTACCGCGACCCACCAGTATTATATATGAATATAATACAAGGCAGGGAATTAAAAAACTTTTCTGTCATAAGGAATGAGACACGTCCGCAAAGCACTGTTCCTAGAACCCAAAATTCCAATCAATGAAATGCACGCAAATATTTTGTGACTGAAAGTCGATCATCTCAATCAAATTACGTATCTCCACTACCTGCAAATGCGTTCGTCATTCCTTCGAAAATTGTTTTCTAATTCGCATAATATCATTCAGGTACATATATATTTATACATTACTCCCTACTTTGGCCTGTCTTCCATTCCGTATTCTGTTTCCAATTCCAAAGACTACTGAGGAGCATGTAAATCTACATGGTGCTGAAAAATTCACTGAGAGATACGTCGCGTTTAGTTTTAGTGAAATGCCATTTTTGTCAGTGGGAAGCATTGAGAATGCAATAAATTATTTATTATTAAATAATAAAAAAATGAGTGTTCTATTAATCTGTGTGACCCAGTTGTTTCTTGGGTTTGTGCATTTAAAAAATGTAATGCTAAGAGAAATTTCGCAACGAATGGAATAAAATTATTTCAACTGTAATTATGCGATGTAGGAAATGAAAGTCTGTAATTGTGAGCAACTAGTTGTTATCCGTTACAACCATGTATAATTTAAATGATGTTTGCCATATCTTTCTAAATCCGCATGCAATTCGAAGCATGATAAAGATGAAAAATGAATTAATGATGATGACAGAAAACTATTTTTGTTGGTTCTCTCAATCACAAATGCTCAGATCTTTATTCATGAATTCATTCGTAGTCCTTAAGTCACCATCGCCATAGCAGAGGTGAGAAAGTGGAGCGAATCTGGAGCAATATGAAGGGAGGGGGAAATAAAGGAGGGAGCGATTACGACGACCGCAACAATCCTACATTCTCTCTCCACACACGACTGTGCGATAGAGCGATGATTTCATCGACTACGGCCGGGCTATGAATTAAATTGCACCATTTTTTGTGTTTAATATTCAAAAGAGGTTTGTCTGATATTTGAGAGATTTGATGATTTAAAGGTTGATTATATTCATTCGTATTTACTATAAATTACACTCAGGCGCACGGAATTAAGAGCAGGGGGTGGAATATTTCAAAAATGTTAAGCCGCTCTTCATTCGTACGGGTGTAAGTGCTACACCTTTAGTTTATTTCTTGAAATGTTTTTGTATATGCTATTAGAAAAATATTTCAATTAAAAAATTCTTATCATTATAATTAAAATAATTTTAATCAAGTCTTCATTTTCTTAATTGCTCATCAAAATATTTTATCACACCCTACGCACCCTCGTTAGTGCTGTAACTGGGCTGCGGTCCTAAAATATTGAATTTACTAATTCTAGCCGGCTGTTCTTTTCCAATTTCGGAGAACTAAATTGCTTTTATGAATTTCAGAAACCTGAAATACCGATTTTCAAGATACAATAACCAATTTTTTCATATCGTATTTTTGGCCATTTTTTTAATAAATCATCCGCGGTGTGGGACGCCCTTTGCGACCCGGAAGACAGATGGACAGGCTTCTCTGGGCTGGGGACAAGGGAGAGGGAGGGGGGAAGGACGGACAGCAGGCGCGTGTGTGAGAGGGCAGCAGGCGAGGGGAGGGGTCTCGAGGGCAAAGGATTGAGGGAGGAGCGCTCTGGGGAGCGGGCGGGAGACCTCAACGCCCGAGATCCCTCCCCGGACATGGGACGCGGCACGCAGCACTCCTGCCCGGGCTCATCGGCCACCGGTCAAAGGGAAATGAAAAGGACACGCGCCCGACGATGAACTCAATTTCCAAGCAAGCGGATGGAACGACCGACGCGACCATCACTCGGGAGAATCTTCGAGTCCAACATCTCAGTCAAAGGATTGCCACTGCGTGTGTGGCACCCACCAACCCACCCGCCATAGCGCCCGGCGGGACGGTGGAGTGAGAGTGGTGCCGGCCAATCCCTCCTCCGACACACCGCGGGAGGCGGCGAGAAAGTGTAGCAGCGGTGTTCCACACCCCACCCCCCTCGGCCCCCTTCCGCGGGGATAGGGGTCACTCGGGCGAGGGAGTGGAGTCTCTCTCCCTCCCCGCCATCACTCTCGCTTTGAAGAGGGCAGCCCCCCCTCCCACGAACAAGACACTAGCGAACAAAAACACAGAAAAGCAAACACAAAACTCACACGCGTTAGTTTCATTTGTGTGGTTCTCTGTCGTTTTGTTCGCTAACGCTATCTCATTCTTCATTTGCATTATATATATATATATATATATATATATATATATATATATATATATATATATATATATATATATATATCGAGTCCCGGTCAAGGAAATTATTTTACTCTTGTGATCCGTTCGATTCTGCCTTCCCCACCTTTATTGTGTTCGTCCTTTATGTGTGTTCCTATCCATTTTCCTTATATCTGTTTCTATATAAATGAGTATATATATATACATAAAAAACACATAATATACAGATAGAGATAGATTCACAGGCGTGATAATGGCACGGAATACAAAAAAGGCCCTCAAAAATTTTCCCTTTGAATTTCGATTCGGTCGCCCCGGTTTCACGGGGAGGGAAGAAAGGACGGAGACCCTCTCTATAAGTAAAACCTATCAATTCGTTCGATACATGGGTATCGCGCGAAGCATTGGTCGCGTTCAATTATTAATTTTCACCAAAATAAAAATCTGTCCCGATAATATTCATTCCCACAAGGGCAGCGTCTTTTAAATGATGCTATTTCTGTAATATAAATATAAATAAATATATAAATAAATAAATTAATTAATTAATTAAAAAAATATATATATATATATGCATGTGTGTGTGTATATAGTGATTATTTATATATATATATATATATATATATATGCATGTGTGTGTATATAGTGATTATATATATATATATATATATATATATTATATATATGACTTGAAGAAGGCCGAAAGCTCAAACAATCTACAATGTGAGTGTCCTTTTAAGTGTTGTCTATTTCATTTGTGCTCTATTGAGCCGTCCAAATGTTATATATATATATATGCATATATATAATATATATATATGCATGTTTATATTTTTTTCTTCTCTTTTTGCCGTCGAAAGAATGCAGCTCTCCCACTGGGCGGACTCCGCGTGAAATATAACATGGAGCACTGGCGGTGCCACACCGAGAGCCCCCCCCCCCCCCAACCTCTCTCACGCCACATGCAGGCACCCGTCGACAAACCCGACACGGGAGGCTTCTCCTCCCCCCAGGGGTTTTGCGCACCCCGAACTCGCACTCACCCACCTGGCTCACTGAAGAGGCGAATGCGCAGCTGCAGCCTCTCTCGCACACGCACACACACACGCACTAGCACGCACGAATCTCTCGATCCACTCTCGGTTGATGTCCCAGGGGGTCTCACTCTCCGCCGCTCTGCTCTCTTCACTCTGGGGAGGCCGGCGTCCGGGTCCCCGCTTATAAGGCCTCCCCATCCGGAGCGGAGAAATCTCACCCTCCTGCCCCGGGAGAGCGGGGGCGTGGTGTTCCCTCCCCGCCCCACCCGCCTTGGGGGGCGATGGAAGAGTCGGCCGCCCTGATGTCCACGCATCTCGAGCAGGCAAAGAGGGAGGGAAACGAATCAAACGGCGGTCATTTCTAATGGAAGTGTTTCCAAGTCCCCGCTCTGATTAATTTGTATTCATTAAAATTAATCATCCAACGCAGCAGTCGTTTGAAATCTTCCGGAACGTGGTGGTTGGCGCGGGGGAAGGGGGCGTGAGGGGGGGGGGGTTTGGTCGCGTGTACGGCGGCGAGTCGCTTCTTGAGAGAGAATTTGGTCGAGTCGCAGGTAGAACTGGATGCGACGAGATGGAAAGTGGTCTCCAAAGAAAAAGAGAGTGGATCTTAAAAATAAGACATGCTATGGACAGAATACGAGACGAAAATCAGCGAAACGCTACCCATACTGCTGAGATTGCCGCAGTGGGGCATACCGTCCACAAAATTGTAAATATTGGAGTTTTGGCCGATCAAAATGTAATTGCGTAACATTATTGATATTTTTTGTTAAAGTTACGCATTAAGAATTTTTGTTTCAAATAGTTTCACCAAATTAAAATAGTCAAATTCAGCACCTTTTTAAAACAAGATAATTTTCCGGATCGTACCTCATATGACATTTAGTGATTTCAAGATAAACTAAATGGCCCGAGAAGGAATGCTTTTGGAGCGGCGGCCACTGGATCATTCGTTCACGTGGGTTCGATGGCTGTTAAAGCGGGAGTGGCCCCAAATTGTGGGCAAGTGCCGAGAAGAGAGAGAGAGAGAGAGAGAGAGAGAGAGAGAGAAGGCGTTCGGTGAAAGTAACATTATGGTGAAGATAGCGATGAATTCAGTTGCGGTCCAAGTTCACTTGCTAGCAACCGGCCACGATGATGACCTATTTGAGGTGTACGTATGCCGACAGCGTCAGAGGAATTAAAAAATTTTAAGGGAAAATAAAATCTATTTATACCCGAATACTGAAATTCAAGCGTTGGAGAAGTCTGGGAGAGAAAACATTAGAAATGTATGGCCTAGGGATACGAATTGACAGAGGGAAGGGTAAATTAGTGGCAGCACACACACACACACACACACTTTCAAACACACAAGAGGGGAGGTGGAAGATGTCAGGAGATGTCAAATTGGCTACACACTCGTGAACCTGGGATATCCGGATAAGGAACTGCAAAAGCTGCCAGAGTTAGAAAGATTTTAGTTATTTTATTTAAATACACCCTGAAAGCCACCACTAGGGTGTGTGGCAGGGTGTGAAACTGCAAAAGCTACCAGAGAGAGATTTTTATTTATTTTATTTACTTATATATACCCTGAAAGCCACTGCTAGGGTGTGTGGCAGTGGGTGAATACACACCATAATAATTTTACCCGAAGATGACCCTACCGCGGTCGAACAGCACAGCACGTAGAACACTGTAGTTGGACAGATTGAAGGAAACTGAGCATATGGATGGATTTCCGGCAGAAAATGGTAAAGGAATCGGTCAAATTTAACATAAAAGGATCAATTGAAGAAATATGACAGGAAATGAAGGCTAGACTTTTAGTAGCCACAAGAAAGAAAATAAAGCGAAGGAAACATATGACAATAAAGAAATGGATCACAAACGAAATAATTGAACTAATAGAAGAGAGAAGAAAGAACAAAGACTCAAGGTCCGAGGAGGACCAACAGAAGATTGAGAAATGAATTCAGCCGAAAATCGAGAAGAACCAGAGAAAACTGAGCTGTTTTGCCGAAATGTTGGAGGGAAGGAGGTCAAGTTTTGGGCCTAAAATTGATTGCACTACCTGAAAACACATGAATGGATACATTTGCTAATCTCTTTTAGGGAACGCAGGTGTCTGCGGTCGGACGCTTTTTCTTCCGGGAGACTCTGGCACTATGCTTGAGGCATGCAGTAAGTTTCTTGTGGATTATTTCCAACTTGTGTTACATAGTTTGCCAAGAGGTCTAAAATTGGACGCCTCCGAACGTTTGAAAATTGCAAGAGCTTCATTTAACTCAAGTATAATATTGTGCAACGAATTCCCCCGCCTCCTCCTCAATGCCCTCTCGGCAATTGAATCCGATACCAAACCGCATGTTCAACACCTTCCCTTCTCCCCCACCCCTCCTCCGCAATCGTCTCGTCATCCCTCCACCCCTCATTGGCCGCAACCCCTTCCCCGCATTTGACGACCCCCTTGAAGTCTTTCCATCCTCGACCCCCCCTCCCTCTCCACTACTACAGCGTTAACTCCTATTGGCCACTGTCCTACACAAAATAACCAACTCCGTTGGAGCTCCAACTTACTCCCACCCATCATACTATATATCCTAACTCCACATGTACCTGATGAAGCCGTTTGATGATGAAACGCGTTATTTTATTTTTATTTATTTATGTGCCCTGAAAGCCACCACTAAGGTGTGTAGCAGAGGGTGAATACTACTTTTTTTTTAGCTTGTCCACATATTCCCCCTGGTATGTATTTCACCCAGGAGAGATCATGAGTGAGGGTGACGCCTAGGTATTTAATCGAGTCTACACATTCCATTTCGGTGTTCTCAAAGCAGTAAGTGCATGGGAGGGAGTAGGCCATTTTCCAAAAATTTATCACTACGCACTTTTTCACGTTTAATTCTAATAGCCAAGTGTCTCAGCAGGTTTGTATAGCATTACGGTCATCTGATAAAGCTGACGTGTCCTCAGGATCACAGATATCATGGTAACTCAATGCATCATCGGCAAATAAACGTATCAAATGAATACAGAGTGAATGTCGTTAACGCACGTAAATAAGGAATATAAGAGGTCCGATAACTATTCCCTGGGGAACACCTGAAGAAACTTGTACTGCATTAGAGCTAGCTCCATCTATCCCTGCTCTTTCTACCCGACCGTTCAAAAAGTCTTTAATAGAACCCCGGGTACTTTTACCTATGCCACATGCTTCTAGCTTTGCGAGTTTTTTACTATGAGGTACTTTGTCGAATAATTCCTTAAAATGTAGAAAAACCGCGTCCACTGGAACATTGCTCTCTCCCCAACTAATGACATCATGAACAAAAAGCGCCATTTGTGTCTCGCATGATTTCCTCTTTCGGAAACCGTGCTGATTTTTCATTGACAACTCCTGATTATCGATGTTTCTCATGTTGGAACCAGCACCTATATATTGCATAGCCTTGCACGAAATGGATGTGAGGGAAATAGGTCTGTAATAGCTCGTTTCCTCCCTTGTCTCCGTTTTTAAATATTAGTGTTGCGTTAGCAGTTTTTCAATCTCTGGGGACCTTTTGATCTACCAGCGACTTCTTGAAGATGATTTCTGGATACGGAGCAATTTCCGACGCTTGTTCCTTAAATATGCGAGCGGATATTTGATCGGGTCCGCTTTATATACTAGGCGTAATATTTTTCAGCAAAGGTTCTATTCCATTGTGTGAGATTTAAACTTTGGGCATTGGTTTATCGGAACGATTTGGTAAGCTATTGGGGGCATTTTGTGACACATTGGTTAAGACGCTTTGAAAGGAGGAATTTAATAAGATAGCCTTTTGCAAACTCTTGGTTGATCTTCCACCTTTGTTATTTTCGAGTGTATTAAAAGTTGACTTATTTCCCTAAATCTCTCTGACGCATGACCATAATGCTTTTGGATTCTCTTTCAAATTTTACGCTTGTTGTACGTATCTTGTAGTTTTAATTGATCTCATTATATTTGTCGCTAGAGATATCATCCCTAATATTTTGTATCTTGGTGTGGCATAGACTTCGATGTCGAAGTGCCTTTCTAACATCCGCATTGTATCGCCTATGTTCCGTGTTATCTTTTATGAATTTACTGGGAATGAACTTGATAGCTGCTGATCACGTGATCTCAAGGAGGTGATTGCACATATCCTCGGTGTTTCAGTGATTAATATCTTACTTAAAACCCACAAATTGACTACGTAGCACACATTTTAAGCCATTAAATTCCCCTTCTTCAAACAGGAATGATTTTCTTTTAAGATTCTCACTTCTGACCTAATGTAGCGAAAACTTAGCATTTACTGCCCTGTGGTCACTAATTCCTTCAATAGTGTCTACAGTTGAGACTTGTTCGTGAATATCCTTTACAAATCGAGAATATTACTTTAATGCAATGAGCTCAGCGTAAAAGAACTCAATAGTGATTCGCAGATATCTTTGTCTTTACATCCCTCACTCCGGCTTTCGGAACGGCACCTCTTCCCACCAAATGATCAGATTCCTGGCGGCCTCTTGATTATTCCACCGCAATTTTCATTCGGACGAATCCGTGTTGCCCTTTAGACGTGGCAAATTTCCAGCCAGAGTCAGGCCCTTCTGTGGAAGAGCAACCATCCCGTCAACCTTACATCGAAGATCAAATACAATAACCTCCTGCGCAGCGATACGGGCCCTCAGAGCTGAGCCCTCACCGGCGCAGGCGTGCATCGCGACATAAGACCCAGTGGAAGCCATTTTAATTCTATCGAAAATGCCAAAGTACCCAGCAAAATAAATTTTGCGGAAAACCCTGATCTCTCTTTCATTTGATTGATATGCGAAACTTCCACAGTGTGAAGCATGACCCTGCAAGGTTTATTCATTTGGATTACTTACCAAAGTGCGGGATTTCTATTCCTGAGATTGCCTCTGAACAACCTCAGCTTCACCGCAGCTGTATGATGTCTCGGCTACTAGTACTTCCTGGTAAAGCATAGCCGCCATAAATAAAGGAACTGACCCCCTACCCTAATGTGTGGATTTCACACACTATTGGGCTTAGCATTGGGTGAACTCTACTTACCCATCAATCACTTACTTACACATCATTTACTTACCCAACCTACGGGGTGTTACTGGGTTATACGTGTATGTGTGTATATATGTATATATATACACACACATACATACATACATACATATATACATATATATATATATATATATATATATGTATATATATATATATATATATATATATATAATGTTTATGAAGCTAGAACTAGCGGACAAAGACAAAAACACGGAAACACTCAAAAGAAACTTTCTCAAGCAGGAGAAGGACAGAACTGAAGTAAATAAAGGGCTGGAACCGCTGGCTGCAAGGGGAAGGTGGGGAAAGGTTTGCGAGGGTAAGAGTTAGAAGATGGATTTTTAGAAGTGCGGGGATAATATGGAAGGTGTTGGGGGCGGAGGGGGGATGAAAATATGCGAAGGTTGGGGCAGTGAGCGTCTAATATTAAATATTAATACCTGGGCAATTCAAGAAATCCAGGAGCCATAGCATCGGAGGGTCATCAACATAGGGGTAGAGATCAGGGAAAATGATTACTTAAGTGATAAATTGAGTAGCTTCAGGCGGGATGTGTTGGAAGTCGAACATTATGAATAACTGATCGAAGCACTTTTCCACTTAATAAAATTTTATTTTACGACCGGGTTTCGACGTATTACATCATCATCAGGACCTGAATATACATCGAAACCCAGTCGTAAAATAAATTTTATCGAGTGGGAAAGTTCTACGATCAGTTATTCATTACTTAAGAGATGACCAGTTTCGGTTTAGGAAGGGGAGAGGTACGCGTGATGTCATTGCAGTAATGAGATTATTAATCGAGAGGAATACAGAATACAAACAGGAGGTATGTGTCTGTTTCGTAGATTTCTAAAAGGCGTTTGATCGAGTAAATTAGGAAAAATTAAGGAGTATACTGCAGCAAATAAAAATAGATTGGAGGGAAATGAGGTTAATCCGCAACCTGTACATGTCTCAGACTGCACAGGTACTAGTAGGGAACGCGGGGAGTCCAGTTGGGCAGTGTTAGGAAGAGGTGTAAGGCAGGGTTGCCCATCATCACCGTTGCTGTTCATACTGTATGTAGAGGAAATGATTAAAGAGGCATGGGAAGAACTGGAGGTAGGAATGAAAGTGGGTGGGGAATTCGTAAAATCAGTTAGGTTCGCTGATGACCAAGCTTTAGTTTGTCAGTCCGCCAAGGGGTTGCAAATATTGCTGAATGAATTGGAAATTCAGTGCGACAGATATGGGATGAGAATCAATATGAATAAAACAAAGGATATGCGATTTTCTTGAAAAGCTATGGCTAGGCTATGCATTAAAATAGGATATCAAAACCAGGCACAGGTAGAACAGTTTACGTATCTCGGAAGCGTTTTGGACCAACATGGTCAAAGTATTAGGGACGTAAGGAGAAGAATTGCAATGGGCAAAGAGGCTTTCATAAGGAGGGAGTTGATGGGCACGTTGAGTAAGGATGTTAAGAAAATATTCGTCAAAACTCGGGATGGTGAGGTGGCTAACGTAGAGGCTTCCAAGAGGACCCGGGTTCAAAACCTGGAGACAACAAATATTTTTCAGTGGTATCCCAATCCCTAGTTAAGGTGCTTTGTGGAGTGTACTTCCAGTGAGTACGGCGTCTATCGGATGAAACGTTAAACTGCGGACCCCTTGGCGCCTTTCGACAAGACAACGCTAATGCCAACACCGGGCTTCTCTCCACCCTTCATCCTTTCCTGTTCATTCCTAATGGCACAAATGACCTCAGCTGTCGGTCTCCTCCCATATAGAACTACTACTAACATCCCCTCGTAAGGACATATTGATGATAAGCACGGTGTTAGACGTAGATTGGAGGTTAGCGTTTGAAATGTGGGTATGGAAAAGAATGGAGAAGGTGAAATGGACCGAGAATAAAACAAATGAGGAAGTGCTTGGTATGGTGGGCAAAGAGAGGTAATATTTGGGAGAATTCATGAGGAAATAGGAATAATGGATGAAGGCTATATTGATCAGCAGTGGGATGTTGAAGACGATAATAGAGGGGAGAATGTTAGTCAAACGAAGAAAGGGCAGGAACAGGATAGGGATGTTGGACGGGTTGAAGGGAGGAAGGAAGTACTCAGAGATGAAGACGGACCTGATGTAGAGTAGGTTGCTGGATTGTGTTTTGATGGGACATAATTTTTGGCAATCGGTAGATATTACTAAAAAAATATACATATATATAAATATATATACACACACACACAGTAATCAACCCGAAGGTTGATTTAGTAGGTGAGGGTAGAGGTCACCCAGTACTAAGCCCTATATGGCGAGTGAAAAATCACCCATCAGGGTAGAGTTCCTTTCCCTGTGCTGGCTATGGTTTCCCAGGAAGACCTGGTACCCGATTAATCACATAGCTTGGGTGGAGCTGCAGGTGCCCAGAGTGCCTTGCCCGGGAATCGAACCCGGGACCCTCCGGTCAGTAGTCCAACGCTCTACCCACTGGACTACCGTGACCCATAAATATATATACATATATACACAATATATATATATATATATTCTCACTTGAAGAAGGCCTCTGAGAGGGCCGAAAGCTTGAACAATTTACCGTGTGAGTGTCCTTTTAAATGTTGCTATTCTATTCTATTTGTGTTATATTGTATCAGCCCATTATATATATATGTATGTATGTATATATATATATAATATATATAATAATAATAATAATAATAATAATAATAATAATAATAATAATAATAATAATAATAATAATAATAATAATAATAATAATATAGTATGTATACATATAAGTAGTAGTATGTATACATATAAATATATATATATATATATATATATATATATATATATATATATATATATATATATATATATATATATATATATATATATATATATATATATATATATATTATATATATATATATGTATGTATATATATTTAAAATATATATATATATATGTATGTATCTTTAATTATACCCAAAAACCATACGCTTTACCCCTAAACTACCGCAAATCATCTTGTGTGTGTATATATTTATTTATGTATGTGTGTATATATATACACACACACATGCATAAATATATAAACACACAAGATGAATTGCGGTAGTTTAGGAGTAGAGCGTGTGGTTTTTGGGTCCCAGATCTTCCTGGGAAACAATAACTGGCACAGGGAAAGGCACTGACGCCCTACCATGTTGTGGGAATTTCACACGCCATTGGGCTTATTTGTGGGTGAACACTACCACCACCTACCAAAGCGATCTTCGAGTTGATCATTGTGTTCACGGTTTTTATAAGTACAGGGTGCGTTCAGAAAAATTTTAAGGTTGGGCTTCCTATGCGCGAATCGCAAGACGGATTATGTTCTAATCCATAAGACGGGATTAAATTAAAATTTAAGGATAAACTAAGGTAATTGTTAGGAAAGAGTTTGGTGCTCAATTAAAAGTCCTCAATCCACAATAATTTATGCATGCGCATATTACAGACAACCACTCAACAGAAACAGTTAAATCCCAGAATCAGATCCGGAAATCGAATGTTTCCAATAACCATACGCGACCTTATAATCGGTGGAGATTTCAATGTCCCATATATTGACTGGATCACATATACGTTTAAAACGGGTGAAAAAGACAAAAATATCTGCGAATCGCTGTAGAATTCTTTTACGTTGAACTCCTTGCATCAACTTGTCACTTCACATTCTTGGGGCGATACTAGTCTTGATTTGTTAGCAAAGAACATACCCGAAAAAATCTTAACCATAGGAACTATGAAAGGAATTAGTGGTCACAGGGCAGTAAATGCTAAGTTTTCGCCACATGAGATCAGAAGTAAGAGTCCCGAAAGAAAAATTTACTTGTTTGAAGAAGGGGGCTATAATGTGCGTGCTACACAGTCAATTTGCTGTTTTCAAGTAAGACAGTAATCATCGAAATACCGAGGATGCGTGGAATCACTTCCTTGAGATCACGCGCTCAGCAGTCATCAAGTTCATTCCCAGTAAATTTATAAGAGATAACACGGAACCTAGAAGGTACAATACGGATGTTAGAAAGGCATTGCGACGTCAAAGGCTATGCCACGCCAAGATGGGAAATATTTGGGATGATACCTCTGGCGACAAAAAGAATGAGATCACTTAAAATTACAAGATATGAAGGGCGAATGCCAATCATATCTTCAATCATCAATATCAAAATCATCAATATCTTCAATAAATCAAAAACAATCAATAAAAATGAAGACAGGGAGGAAACGGGTGTAATTATAACCCTTCCAATGTAATTAGGGGGCCTTAGTATATATCTAATGTCGGATGCAAAACCACACGCCTTTGTAATAAAGTTTAATCTATCCCTACGTCTTCGTTTATTTGAATGTTTCCACCCCTGATATTTCATTAAATGTGTGCCGCTTTGTGTCCTTTGGTACGAGGTTTTCACGAACCTAGCAGCCATTCGCTGTACCCTATTCAAATCTGTAATAAATTTTTTTAAATGAATCTCGAACACTCGCCGCATACTCAAATGAGACCTTACTAAAAATAAATAGCACGTTCCCTTCACTTTTTAAAAATACAATTTACTGTGTAAATTTAACCTGTATTTAAGCCTACGGTCAACTAGTGGCTCCCATCCTAATTCTTCCAATAGTGTCGTGACACTGCTACCTTGTTCATAACAACTTTTCACAAACCTAGCTGCTGTACGTTGCACTCGATCTAGTTCCAAAACTAAGCCCGCCTCGTGAGTATGCCACACACCCGAGCGTGCCCTAGGCGGCGCACATAAAGTAACGTCAAATTACAAAGCTCTTTAACTCTCTCATTACATTTCCAAAGTATCATTTACGCTAATTTCGTGAATAAGTTCTCTGCAGGGCATGCTCTTAGTTATCGTAATACCCGAATAGTTTACTGATTCATCGTCTGTTACATTCGTTTCCTGTGTGCAGTAAACGTTTTCGGGTGAAATATTCTTCCTCCAAAAATTCATCAAAACACATTTCTTCAAACTCAATTCTACCTACGAGTTTATCCAGCGATTTTCAATAAGTTCGATACCCTTTTTTTATAATAGGAACTGTCTTGCTTCTCAAAATAGCCATTAACTGCCGACATCACTTCTTCACGGTTGGAAAATTTTTGACCATCGAGCAATATTTTCAAGTTTGCGAACAGAAAATAATCCGAGAGGGCTAATCTGACGAATTTAGTGTATGAGGTAGCTATTCAAACTTTAATTCATGAATTTTGACCATTGAAATAACGGATTTGTGAGTTTCTTCTCAGGCAAATGCGGCTGCTTTCGCTTGATTTTTTCGCTCAAACGTTGCAATAATTTCGCATAATACTCGCCGTTGATAGTTTTTCCTTTTTCAAGATGGTAAATGAAAATTATACCACGGACATTCCAAGCAACCGACGCCATGACCTTGCCTGCAGATCAAACAGTCTTCGCCTTTTTTGGAGTCGGTTCTCTTTTTGGAATCGATTGTTTTGATTGTTCTTTTGTCTCGGGTGTGAAGTAATGGACCCGTGTTTCGTCCATGGTTATGAAACGGCGCTTTTTTTGCTGTGAAAATTTGCTAAATAATTAATTGAAACACCTTCGTGAAACTGGTCTTGCTTGAGTATGAGCAAACGCGGCACCCATCTTGCACACAGCTTTCTTATGTCCAAATGTTAAGTAAATATGCGATGTACCGCACTTTTTGAAATTCCTACTATGTCTGCTAGCTCGAGCACACCCAATCGACGATCATTCGGCATCAATTTTTGGGTTTTCTTCACCATTTCTGGAGACGTCACCTCATTTGATTGGCTAATGCGATGCTCGTCTTGACAGCTCGTACGGCCTCGTTTAAACTCTGGTACTCTATAGATTAGTGTTGTAAACGAAGGAGCAGACTCACCCAGAGTAGAACCCAGTTCAGCTTTTATATGGGTTGTGCTGAGGCCTTTCAAATAGAAGTATTGTATCACATAACGATGACCGATTTTCACCATTTTCACAAATTCACTGAAAACGTTCACTATTGATGGCTGCCAAACAAATACTAAACAACGTAGCGACTGCAAACTTGAAACATATGCTTTATAGATTGCATACTTTCTAATACCATGATATTTTTGAACAACTACCGCCATCTCTAGGTCAGGCAGGGTACTTATGTGCGCCTCATGTACAAAAATCAGAATTGAAGTTCCTGAACGATTTCAATCGGAAAGAGATGGGTTTTCTCTCATCGATAAACGACAAAACGACGATTCATACTTCAAATTTTGTGTTTTGAAAGCTGGGAAATACGGGAGATCAGGCAACCCTGGGCACAATAGCGCTTGGGCGATGATGGAGGAGAAAATATTTAAGAGTCAAATTATTTTCATGCGTTGTTTTATGATTGAGTCATACAATTAATTTACTGCCCTTGGCAGCGCGTACCACAGGAGAGACAGGGAGTTCTAGAGAGAGCGAACCGTTCCGATACTTCACACAGCAACGCCATGCATTCGTTTCAATCGATCCATCAGTACGCATCCCACTCATAATTTTTCCCCTCCTAGAGACGCAACATGATCTTTCAACAAAGCAGGAGTTTCCTGGCAACGGGTTGTAGTAGTATCAAGAGGTATCCGCATTCTCTCTCGTGTTCTTTCTCTTCAGCTCCTCCCTGGTCAGGAGGCCTCAGATTCAGATTTTATTATATATAAGGTTCGGCGCTTAAATCCGGACAAACATCCGTTTCTTAGAATGAGATTTTCCTCGCCGGGTTAGCGAAACCTTCCCCAGACTTCTCCGAAGTATTATATCGTACAATAGCCACAATATCGTAAATTTTTTAAAACGCTATTTTTTCTGTAGGATTTTAATAATGAAGTCCAGGGGACCATCGCGATAGGGTGGAAAACGTATAAATAATTTACGCCTTTCTTAGATTTACATCCTATAACCAATTAAACTACTCCTGAAACATCGAAAGCTACTGTGCATCATAAATAAATATATAAAAAAGATAAGCTAAATTAAGCTAACAGGTTCATGCCCTATTTGTGAGAAAAATACCTCCCCCTTTTTAATCAATTTATCTTTAATGTTATTCATAATAACTATAATCACAGGAACGAAAATCTCAACCAGAACAAGATCATGAATATTAATAGCTATAATACAAGATCAATAATATTAATATATAAATCAACTTAATACCATTATAATAAAATTATATTATGATAAAATCTGAGGGCGTATTCGTCCCTTCCATTCGCCGCAAACACGCAAAGGATCTTGTGCCTAGTGAAATTGCCATTTCACTAGGCACAAGATTCCTACAGCAAATAATTTATCAGAAATAATCAATTGAATTGCACTTGGGGAGGAATAAAATATGTATTCTTCCTGTAAGTTTGCAAACTCCATGGATTTTTATAAATAGGTAGATTACTCGAGATAATCCAAATATTATTATCATAAATTCGAGGAAAACCGGATCTCAACCTCTGCTGTAAATAATATTGTAACTCGCTGGTACGAGAATAAGTACCAAATGTTATGCTGCGACTACAGAAACGAATTATTTAGAAACACAATTTGTTTGCAATCATTTAATGAGTAAAAAAGGCTGCACATATTATATATATATATACATATACACACACACACACACACACACACACACACATATATATATATATATATATATATACATATTATACGACGTCTGTTCAAAAAGTATTACGAATTTTGAGTTTTCGCGGGGTACGCATATTTGATTTTCGATTTTTTTGTGGCGTTATGTCGGTACTTATGGTCTGTCCCTTAAGCCGAAAAGTTCTACCATTTTGAATGTTCAGTTAATTGTAGCTGTTTTCCTTCGACGTGTTTTGACTTGTCTTCCATTTTTGTTTGTTCCAAAAAATGGATCGAAGAATCTGTATCAAATGTTGCGTGAAAAACGAAATTAAGTGCGCGGACGCATTCCGAATGTTGACCATGGCATAAGCTACCTTGGACCGAAGAAACGTTTATCGGTGACACACAAAGTTCTCAGAGTGCCGAGAAAATGTGAACGACGCAGAGCGTGCCAGACACCCGAGCACATCAACGATAGACGAAAACATGAATGAAGTGAAGAAAATAGTATTGGCCAATCGTCGAATCAGCCTTAGAGAAGTTGCTGACCTAAACATATCGCTTGGCTCGTGCCATTACCAATGATTCGGGCATGGCACGGGTCGCCGGGAAATTCGTACCAAAATTACTCCATTCAGTAGAAAAACAGCAGGGGGATTATCAGTTTGGGTTTAGAAAGGGGAGAGGTACGCGTGATGTCATTGCAGTAATGAGATTATTAATCGAAAGGAATATAGAACACAACCAGGAGGTATTTGCCTGTTTCGTATATTTCAAAAAAGCGTATGATAGAGTGAATTGGGAAAAACTAATGAGTATATTGCAGAAAATAGGAATTATTGGAGGGAAAGGAGGCTAATCCGCAACCTGAACATGTCTCAGACTGCTCAGGTGCGGGTGGTGAACGGGGAGTCCGATTGGGTAGTGTTAGGAAGAGGTGTAAGGCAGGGTTGCCCATTATCACCGTTGCTGTTCAACCTGTATGCAGAGGAAATTATTAAAGAGGCATGGGGAGAACTGGAGGTATGAATGAAAGTGGGCGGGGAATTCGTAAAATCAGTTAGGTTTGCTGATGACTAAGCTTTAGTTTGTCAGTCAGCCAAGGGGTTGCAAGCATTGCTTAGTGAATTGGAAATTCAGTGCGACCGGTATGGGATGAGAATCAATATTAATAAAACAAAGGTTATGCGATTTTCTTGAAAGAAAAAGGCTAAGCTAAGCATTAAAATAAAAGGGCAAAAACTAGAGCCGGTAGAACAGTTTACGCATCTCGGTAGTGTTTTGGGTCAACACGGACAAAGTAGTAGGGACGTAAGGAGAAGAATTGCGCTAGGCTAAGAGGCTTTCACAAGGAGGAGGGAGTTGATGACAGGGACGTTGAGCAAGGATGTTAAGAAAAGACTCGTAAAAACTTTGATATGGAGCGTAGCTATGTGCGGCGCGGAAGCGTGGTCATTGAAGCAGAAGGATAAACGTAGACTGAAGGCTTTTGAAATGCGGGTTTTGTAGAAGAATGGAGAAGGTGAAATGTAACAAAAGGAAAACAAATGACGAAGTACTTGGTATGGTGGGCGAAGAGAGGGGTTCCTTGGGAGATATCCTATGGAGGCAGGAAAAGTGGATGAAGGGCGTATTGACCGGCAGCTGGATGTTGAAGACTGTAAATGGGGGGAGAATGTTAGGCAAACGAGGAAAAGGGAAGGAACAGGATAGGGATGTTGGATGGGATGAAGGGAGGAAGAAAGTACTCAGAGCTGAAGAGGGACCTGATGTAGAGTTGGATGTTGTGTTTTGCAAGGGTTCACAAATTATTTAATTAGTAATTATGTCCATTCAAAAACCTACCTTAACCGGTAGATTACCTAATAATAATATATTCTCCAAAAAATGGAACAAGATGGAAAAGACAATTTTTCGTGAGTTTAATGCGAAAAATTCTTGGGTTTAATCAAGTATTCGTTTTGCGTGCTATTGATATTCCACGAAGGAATTAATTTCGTTTCTGCATCGCATGTTCATCATCTAGTCCTATACTTTATCTAATTTGAGAGTGCTACCGAAATTAGAGTGTAATTCAGAAAATTTAGAGGTGGCCATTTCAAAGTGCATGATGAGGGGCGGAAGTATGAATTTTAAAATTTATTTATTCACAAAAATGAATAAAACTGATTAATTGGCATTAAATTCTTATAGCCATGGAAAATAAATTATATAAAGTTCCAAATTATTTTTCCACTCATGCTGTAAAATGAATTCTCTTTTATCATTTTCGGAAAAACTAGTAATTAATTCACTATTTAAATCGCCTTAGGTAAAAATTACTTTTAAAATAGCATTCCGTGATAAACTGCCCTACGTTGGCTTAACGCTATTAGCCTCGGGAAGTTGATAAACTCAGAGATTCCCTTAAAGACACAAACCATTGTGACTTTGGAATCAACGCCGACACGTAATGCAGGGAGCACGCACTAATCACATATTGAGTCAGAGATAAGCACCCAAGTTGTAACTTGAAAATGCACAAGTGCTTAACCATAAAATAATGTTCATCCAATCATCCAGAGGGTAAGCTATTGAAAGGGCGCGACTGAGATTACCTAAGGCACCGATATGGAAATTGCTGCAAAGGAAAAGTACGTATAATGCAATGAGGCAATGCAAAGATGTATTCAATATCTGTTAATGTTAATCATATTGAGTCACCAGTATCTAACCTAATCCGGGAGGCCATAGTAATAGGTATCTAATTGGTAGCCAACCATTAGCTCAAGGTCCATGCAACCCCGGGGTAAATACATGATTAGAAGACCTGTAGATTCAATGAATTTTACTCATGCTATTCATGACATTCAAACACATTTCTGTGGAAAATGTCTTGAGTTTTAGTTTCTCCCGAAGATATCAGCTATTTAATGGCATTGAAATATAGTAATCGGTTTAATTTTATGGAAATTCATGGGAATTGTGAAAAAATAAAACTATAATTTCCAGTGATATTTATTCATACGGTGTGGAAGCACAGCGACTGCCCCTCCCTCCCCCAAGAAGACTAAGGTACAGAAGTCTGCAGGGAAGGTCACGGTGCCTGTTTTTTCGGGACTGACGTGGAGTCATCTTAATAGACTTCCTAAGGAAGGGTCAGATCGTCACTGCTGCCTGTTACTGCGCAGTGCTGGACGAATTGCGTGATGCTCTCAAGAAGAAACGGGGCGGTATGATCACCAAAGGCATCCGTCTCCTTGCCGAAGATGCACCTGCTCACTCATCTCGAGGTGCGGTTGACGATTCAGAGGGATGTGGCTCTGAAATTTTTAAAATGGCAAGCGATTTTATTTTATTCCCAGAACTCAAAAAACCATGGCGGGGTCAGAGATTAGACAACACAAATGTTATCAAAGCGGTGGAAAATTGGTTTTCTACGTCGTCTGATGAGTTCTACAATGACGGCCTTCAACGAGAGACGCTGGGGAAAATGCATGGATATGTATGTAAATTTAATGGATGGTGACCTTATAGACAAGTCTTAAAAATAGCTAATTAAGGTTAAGTTTCAATCTCGATTATTTTTCAGTAATAATTAAAAGTTTACGATACGCTTTCGTAGCATCCCTTACAGCCACACCCCTCTCGAGGTCAAGCGTGAATTGAATTTATTTATTTATTCAACAATTTATATCGTTGCAATTAGGCAATTGCCCTGGTGGCAACGGTCAAGTCTGGTCAACGGTCACTCTTACAATGCACATACATACATGCACACAAAAGAAGGACAGATATGAGACAAAATGCTCTTATATACAATGACACTTACAGATTACCAATTGTACCTTTACCATATTACAAGGGCTAGGCTCACACCACACTTGCTACAACGCCCACCCGTCCACCGCCGTAATCTTCAATTTCATGTACCGTTCAAAATTACGCGCCGTTAATACATCATTCACTTTTGCAATACAACCTATCACGCTGTCTACATCACACACCAACAATATTTTTAATTAGTACAATAGTATAATAATCACTGATCAATGAAGTTTATCACCAAGTGGCTGCTTACGGCCTTGTGGCTGTGGCTGCAAGTGGACACGTATTCTTAATACTCCTAAAATTGGATGGAATGGGCTCAAACAAACCTCCAGGCAGCTGATCCCATTCAACAATAGTTCTGTTTAAAAAAAGAGTATTTTATCTTATTTATTTTTTGCATTCTTATTTTTATTTGAAATCTGTTATTTGATCTGTGGTCGTTTTTCCACTTAAAGTTTGGTCTTTCTATCTCTTTCCATAAATCTTCCCTAGCTTTTTAATTTTTAATAATTCCTTACATCTCGCCTAACCCACTCCTTTTTCTTCTATTTTTCCAAATTCTCCCATTTCAGGATATATCCAAATGAGTTCTTCAAGTCTCCACGAATGAGTCTCCATCTCTCTTCATTTTTCCAAGATCAAGTCTTTCGCGCAAGAGTGGGCGGTCAAGGGTGATCACGTCACCTGCGGCGTGAACAAAGGGTATTCACGGTTCTTTTTTTTTAATGTGGCCCCAGGTTTATTCTTGGTCACATACCTAGGGCGGGGGTGGCGAACCTATGGCACGCGTGCCCACTGTGGCACGCCGAGCTGGGGGGGCGCGCTACGGGAAATTCCACCGTGAGTTTAGATTCATCATCATCTTAAGTATTTCAATCCTAGGATTGGTTTTCTGCAGCCCTCCATTCCACTCTATTCAATGTCAATTCCCTCAATCCCTGGTACCTTCTCTGTTTTACCACCTGCCTAATTTGTCCCATGTACATGTCTCTTGGTCTTCCTCGTGGGATCTTTCCTTCTATTTTTCCTTCTATTATATATTCCTAATCAATCCATTATGCCTCAATGTATGTCCAATCCATCTATCTCTTCTTCTTTGCCGTAGAGTTCTCCATATGGTCTTTTCCTCTTCTGCTCTTCTATCGTGTATAATTCATCGTTCCTCACTTTGTCTGTCCATTTAATCTTCAGCATTCTCCTCCAGCACCATGTTTCTAAGGTTTCTATTCTTCGCTGGTCCATTTTGAGTTTAGATCACAGGGTTGAAATTGCAACTACGTGAAATTAATGCGGCTAAGTTGCAGATGGGAGACGAACAAAAAAAGCACATTGCGCATATGTGTCCGTATAAATTTCGATTCGAGTCGAATAACATTTTCTACGCCGTATACGCTATCAACTCCGGTATAGCATTTACACTCCTAAACAAATAATTGCGAATTACAAGTAATTAAATTTACTGTTTTTATTATGAAAACATTCTTCACTCTTTTAGACATGGAAGTTATCGAGGCCTCTATTATCTTGACCCGCTTGGGTTTGCACGCGAGTCAAGAGTTTTATTCTTATTTCATAAACTTTGACACTAAATCGCCAAAATGTTCGACAATTCTGCCCTAGGACATTTTTTCTATTCAGAAGAAACATTTATTTTCTACTCTATAATGCTTTTTTTTAAAATAGATGCGTGTTTTTCCTAGGTTTTAAAAATATGTTTTGTTATCTGAAACAAAAATTGCCGCCGCACATTCTCGAAAAATCTGGAGTTTAACCCAGCGGCAAACTCAAACGAGTGCAGTGGTGACGGTGGCGTGCATCGAGCGGCGTGCATCGGCGGCTGCTCCCGCCAACCCCCAAGACTGCCCCGAAAGAGTGCAGGCCCCCTCCACCTTGGGGGCGTGCTGTGCGCGCGCGAACAAAGGCGCTGGACCCGTCTGCAATGGACCGGCCACCGACCGTGGTGTCGTAGCGGACCACCCCCTTTCCCCACATTCCAAACCGGGCCTCGCGGGGCGGCGAGAGTGGGCCCGCCCCGGGCGCCTACTTTCTCTCTCGCGTGTGGAGAAAGCGAGAAGTGGTCCCCGGCGGGGCGGGGCGCCCCCGAGAGCCGCCCTGCCGTGACGCAAATCTCCCTTGGGGTCCAGGAAGAGGAAGCGTGCGCTAAAGAACTTGGAGCCGCGTCTCTCTTGTTTTTCTTCTTTCACTATATGATATCATATCATGTTTTCCACACGTCCATAATGTTATCCGAGATGCCTTGTGTCATTCTTGATGAAAAGTAAGAATACTTTGAACTTTGATTTAAAATATAATTCTTCCACGAGAAGAGACCTGCATTATGACATAGCAGTAGTGAGGTCCTGGGTAGAGGGGAACATAGAAAACAATCAGGATGTACACACAGGGTGCGGCGCTTTAAACTGGACAAATTTCAATTTGAATTTCCCGCCATATCGTAGTTCCCCTGGAGGTTGCGATTGGCGTTCTTGAAAGCATCTAGTAAACAGTCATAACCTCAAAATGGCCGATATGTTACGTACGAGTGTGGAGTACACAATCTAAGAGCCGCTAATATCGAAAGTGCTATCGCGCTGGGCGTTATATTTTATCGAAATAGTTCGATTCTTCTTCTGGTACCCCAGATCAACTGTTTACGATATTGTGGCTAAGCATAATGCTTCGGAGAAGCCTACTGGGAAAGGTTTCGACGACTCGGCGAGGAAACCTCATTCTAGTAAACGCGTGCTTGTCCGGATTTAAATGCCATGTGTCTGTTGCGAAGATTTCGAGAAAATGTTTGATAGAGTGAATAGGGTAGAATTAATGATATATTGCAGAAAATAGGATTAGATTGGATGTAAAGTGTACTTATCCTGCACCTGTGCATGTATCAGACTGCTCAGGGGGATGAAGAACATGGATGGGGGTAGTGGGAGCTAAGGAGGAAAGGGTTAAGACAGGGTTTTCCACTATCGCCTGTGTTTTTCATATTTTATGCGGAGGAAATGGAGAGAATTGGCACTAAGAGGAATGGGAAGAACTGGCTATGGGAATGACAATATGTGGACGATTCCAGGCAATGCCTGCAATGCAGCAAGCGCTCAGCAATGCCTGCAATGGGATTGCGGGCATTGCTGAGCGCTTTGGAAAGTCTGTGCGATAGGTATGGGATGAGAATAAATACAAAAAAATAAAATTAATGCAGTTTTCGAGAAATGCGAAAGCTATGATGGATATTAAAATAGGAATTCCTAAACTAGAGCAGGTGAAACAGTTTACCTATCTCATAAGCGTCCTGGACCAAAATGGTCAAAGTAGTAGGGGAATAAGGGGAAGAAATTCCATTAGGCAAAGAAGCTTTCACAAGGAGGAAGGAATTTATGACGGGGACGTTATGCAGGAATACTAAGAAAACGATCGCTAAAACTTTTTCATGGTTTTTTTATGGCGTGGAAACATGGTCGTTGAAGCAAGATGAAAAGCGTGCATTTGGAGCGTTATGGGGTGATGATAATGTTTAATGTTTCTGCCTCGGCGCAATGATAGAATTATTAACAGCTAGGATGGTGCTATCAGAAGTTCACCCTTTGAATGTGTTTCAAAATTCAAATAAATATCCATCAGGAGCCATACACGCGGGTGGACACCTTCCTTTTGAATCTTGGAGGATTGTTGGCAGTGAGAGTGGGGCAAAAGTAGGCACGGCAGCCGTAACGGCAAACAACATTTTTGCATGATGTTTGCTATGTTTATGCATGTATACTGTCCCTCCTCGTGGAATACCAAATTGATAGCGGGGGGGGAGATGGGCTTGCGTGTTCCAACGACCAACCAACGACCTCAGGAAGTACTAGCAGGGGAATTGACAACCTCAATTTGTGGTGAATAACTGATCGTAGCACTTTTTCAATGGATAAAATTTATTTTACGACCGGGTTTCGATGAATTACGTCATCATCAGGTCCGATACAATACATCGAAATCCGGTCGTAAAATAAATTTTATCCAGTGGAAAAGTGCTACGATCAGTCATTCCATACGTACGATTTCAACCACATCACGCCTGAAGCTACTCTATTTGTTCATAATTTGTAGTTAGCCCAACGTTTAAGGTAGCTTTTGGATGGACACAAATTCAATACAGGCATCAAATAATTCCACGAAGTGAAGTCTGAAAGTGTCGAGTACGTATATTAATATGCCTAATTTTCTTTTCTTCGCCCAAAAGATGACCAGACCCCACATTACAATGAATGCTGCATTCTGTATGCATTTTATTTCCATTCATTCCGTCCATTTACATTTATTTTTTACATGTAACATCAGACTCATTAAATTGATTTTCCCACATCTACATCTACAAAATACCCCGCATGCCGTCGAAAGCACGTGTGGCAGGGGATTGTAGGTCATCAGCTATTCTACTTTATATTCTCTCTATTTCCTCATGCACCTGGCACCACGCGATCCATCAAAAACCGCGTGGAAGGGGGGCGACCGAACACCAATCAAGCAGCATGCCTACATATATTACGAGTAATTACATAGTTTTAGTGTGGGTTTCTCGGAAACCCCCACTATTGGCTAACTCTCCCAAGGAGTACCCCCCAGCATACCAGACAATGTATGGTAATGTAGTGCGTGTTTCTCGGAAACCAAGACAAGACAATGTCCGCTACCCAATTCCCTTGTTGCTGCAATGTAGCTACTTTGAAGTCCCTCCCTCCCCCCGAAGGCGCGATGCTATACAAAGCGAGACGCTCCTTGAGCCGAACCCATAAACGACCCATCGCTAGCCTGGACACCCCTGCATCACTTCCGCCAGGGAAGAAGCCAAGGAAGTGCTAAGAAGACTTCCCTGAAGTAATAAAGCTGCCAAGAGACAACGCAGAAGAACACAAAACGTCTTCGTAGTCCCAAGGACTGGTAAGACGAATGGGACGCCTCCACAAAGAGGTAGTCACATAGGGCGTATTGAGCAGAACCTCCATTCCTCACCTGCTACCCTGTCTCTGAGTCCGTCGGTCGTTGGCTCCTACGACCACACCAGAGATGGCCAGCCTTGCCCCGCTCACTCGTCCCTACTCCCCGGTGCCCGAACCCCATTGCTTGATAAGGGTTAAATAAAAGACGTATAAACTGAATACGACTCGCTCGTTCTGTGCTACGCTCCCACCAATGATGTCGCGGCTGCCAACCACGGGACATAGTGAGCAGCTGTTCCTATGCCTACGCAAAAAGGACAAGAAAATACATTAAAAGAGGGCTGGCACACATGCATTTCAGACACTTATTACCAGTCAGTATTCTACGCATTTCGGACGGACAATTCACAAACACAATGTACTTCATATACATTCGCCTACACCCCACTTGGCAAGAGGGCGCACGGCGGGGGGCGTTCGGACGACAGACTTGGAGAGAGTATTGTGGGAATTCAATCTTGTATACCCCTATTTTCGACAACCTAATATTTTCTTAGGTGTTCCCCCTTTAATTGCTGTCGCGAATAGTGCGCGGGAAAAACGAAAACATGAATCCATCAGTTCGACAGTCTAACTCTCTAATTTTGTGGCAATTGTCGACCTTGTCAATGTAAATAGGGGGTCTATTTATATATCCAATGTCGGATGCAAAACCACACGCTTCTGGTATCTTTGTTATGAGTTTAATCTAGCCCTGAGTCTTCGCATATCTATAGGTTCCCACCCCAGACTCTGTATTAAGTGGGTGAGGCTTTGTGTCGTCCTTTGGTACGAGTTTTTCACGAACCTAGCGGCCTTTCTCTTTACCCTGTTCAATTCTGTAATTAATGTTTTTGGAAATGGATTCCAACCGCTCGCCGCACACTCAATGTGAGGCCTTACTAAAGATAAATAGCGCGTTTCCTTCACTTTTTTGTCGCTACACCTTCCGACTATGCATTTGACGAATGCCAGATTTTTTAGCGCCCCTCCACTAATTGTATGTCTAATGTTTTCCCAAAGAAAGATTCGATGCAATGGTGACCCTCAAGTACGAGTATCGTATTTTACATCATCCCCGATGATCATCGGAACACTGCCGAAGGTGTAATTTGGTAAACTTTGGTTGTGTTTTCTATTCTTTAAGAAATGCATGACGGTACATTTCTCGTGTTTATTTCCAACCCTCTCACACCATTTTGGAATGTTTTTAAGTCAGTTTTTAGTAATTCACGATCTGTGTCATTCGCTATTTCCTTGTAGATTACAGTGTCACCGGAAAATAGCCTTATGGTGATTTTTATTTTACTAGTGATCATTTATGTTTATAAGAAATAATAGTGGTCCTATGACGCTACCCTGTGGGACGCCGGATGTCACCTCCACATAATTAGAGCTTGAGCCATCTATCACTACCCTTTGTTTGCGGTCAGTAAGGAAGTCCCGAATCTATGCTAGTTTATTACTTTGCCACTTATTCCACACCATTGCAACTTGTGAATCAAATAAGCGTGTGGGACTTAATCAAAGGCCTTTTTGAAATCCAAGAATATCGCATCTACTTGTTTGTTTCTTTCCCCATTTTTGTAGAGCGTCGTGTATAAAAAGTCCCAACTGCGTTTCCCATGATCTCTCCTTTACGAATCCGGGTTGTCTGTTGGATGATAGGCCGTGAGTGTCGAGGGATGCCACGACGTTACTAACAAGTATGTGTTTTTTCCGAGACTTAGCTGGAGAGGGAGGTTATCGATATTGTTCGGTAATTACCGAGGTCTTGTTTATTTTCGCTTTCAACAATAAGTATGATGCTGGCAATTTTTCAGTTCAGGGGCAAGGCACTTAATAAATGAAAAAGAAACACTTTGTTCCAATCCACCACTTTATTTCAGGTACGACTAGTTTCGACGCTACGGCGTCATCCTCAGGTACAAAGTTTAAAGTCACAATCATTGTATATATACCCTCTTCTGGAAAGGGTGGGGGAGTTGTGGGAAGGGGGGGCGGGGAGGGGAGTACGGGGGTAGGTACGAAGGAATGTGGGAGAGGGTAGGAAACACCAGGAAAAGCATTAGTGAGTGGGGGGGATTGGAAGGTGGGTTAAGAAAGGGGAAAATTTCATTGGTCGGTATAATTTGAGTCAATGGCTAATGGGGATAAAGGTACGGGTTAGGAGTCAATGGGAGTTAGGGGGAAGGGATTAGAGGTTCTGTTTTTCTGTTATTGCTAGGGAGGCTTCCAGGAGCAATCACTGCATCGTCGGCTAATAAACGTATCTTACTAGTAACTATGGAGTCAATATTGTTAACGTAAAGTAGTATTATAAGAGGCCCAATAACATTTCCCCTGGGAACACATGGAGTACGAAACTCGCGGGGATCGAGATGGTGCGGGGGCTAACGTACTGGCTTCCCACCCTGAGGGCGCGGGTTCAAATCCCGGCGGTGTTGAATATTTTTCAGAGGTATCTCGATCCCTACTTGAGGTGCTTTGTGGAGGGCACTTTGAGTGAGTACGGCGTCCGTCGGATGGGACGTTAAGCTGCGGACCCCTTGGCGCCTTTCGTAAAGAGTAGGCTAATGCCGACGCCGGGTTTCTCTCCACCCTTCATCCTTTCCTGTCCATCCCCTATGGCGCAAATGACCTTAGCTGTCGGTCGCCTCCCCTAAAAACTACTACTACGAAACTCGCTCGTAACTTCTACTCCATTTGAGCTAACTTCATCTATGCCTACTCTTTGCACCCGACCATTCAAAAAGTCTTTAATCCAACCCCAGGTATTTTTATCAATGTCATATTTTTCCATGGTTCTTTTACATACAATAGGGAATAGAATCAAAAAGAAAGTGCAGGAAAATTTTGGAAAAATTTATCTTCCGGGAAGGTGAAGAAGAGACGAGAGACGCTCTCCTGGCACTGCGCTTGATCCTAGAGAGAAGGCTGGAAATGAACAGGACAATGTGCCACATCAACATCCTCCTCCACTTCATACACCCTTCGATGCCTTCCCTCTCCCATCAGGAAACGCCTCTTACCCCGAAACACACAGACGCGCACCTAATTACATCTGAAATTCAGGAGGGGAGACCGAGAGGGAGCTCATCGCAGCGAAATCTTCCTGTGAACGTCGAGCGAGTGTGCTCGGCTTACAAGTGTCTCTCGACTGCACCCGGTGATTTGGACATCTCTCCACCAATCTGCTGCTCGGTTCTTGCTTCCGACGAGGGTCGTCTTTATTTCCGGACGAAAGATGTGCCATTGCCAAAAGGACGATTGGCATTATAAGCACCCCAAATAGTGATGCAGATGCTGATGACATTTGTCTCTCGACCGAAGTGATTCATAGCACCTAATCTGCGCATGCTCGTTTTCAACCGGCAAAAGGGGTACGCTGGTTACCATCCAAAGAAGAAATAAACTGAGGTGCCCCCCGGGTGAGGTGCATGTATTAACTCATTTACTTTCCCACATCTAACGTCAGAGATCTTTCTTCTTCCTTCAATTCTCATGTTCACCCAAAATGATACTCCCATCACAGCAGGATTCTGGACTGGCCTGGAACATGTCATCACCAAACCATCTCTCTCACCTCAACAAGAAGTGGAATGCAAAGTTAAAAGTCACGAAAACACTATTCTCGTCGACTTGTGCCCAAGGTGAACTAAAAATGCTGTCCAACAATCCTTCACCTTCGAATCCAGATCCTTATTTCTATGAATTCCACACACAAATTCTAAAGGATTCGATCGCTTAGATCCCCGGCCGACATGGGCGATGACACTTGTTACATTTCCAGAAGCCCTTTGACCCACCGACTTTGACTCGTGCTTTTAGTGGCAGTACAATAAGGCACGCTCCACAACAGAGCGTGCCATCGTCCTCAGCAGCTGCCGGACACGAATTTTTTTTTAATACTACGGTGAGTCTCCGCCCCGTAGATCAATAGTTAATTCCAGTAGCAACATACATAGTTATACAACACTGCTATGTGTTGATTGAGGGGATACCTGCTCACGCTTAAATTCCCCTTTTGTCTTCAATCGCCAAAGTTACTCGATGTGAGATTTTTAAACAGTTATTTACATAAACTCTCAAGTATCCAAAACATACATAATAATACATTTGGAATTACACATTTAACCATTCACAGAATACACGGAACATTAGAATTTCGGCACTTCGAGTACAATTAGTACTTATTTTCACAATAATCAGCACAAGTACAGAAACACACACCATAATATATACAGATAAAAATAATTTGTATCGTGAATGTATGATATATTTTGATTTTTCGCCTAGTTGTACAGCACGTTAAATAGGAAAATTTACACTGACAGTAAAATGTGTTAGATGTGTCTGCTTACATTACTTAATTACCACTAATGTGACGAAATCAAATAGGAGTTTACAATTGGTGTTTAAGCAGAATAATACTATTTCGCGCAATTTAATTTTATTCACCGCCATGTTATGCCATATTTCTAGTCTTGTTTTTTCATGACGGATACATTCTTCAATTCCTTTGTTTGGCGGTGTCCTCTATCAAGCCGATGCCACATAGGTTAGTTCTCGATTTCCCAATTTTGTGAAGGTAATTTGAAAAATGTCCATGGCCTCATAGCATTTGGGTACATTTGTGTGAAAGGTTGATTTTTAGTTTTAATATATCGCAAATAACAGGGAAAATGTCCTTTGTGTATAAGCCTTTATCACTGTTATCCCAGTCAGATTGCCACTGAATGATGGATTCTTCCCTCAGTCTCTTTTTTAAGACGTCTTTCCTTATATATTGATTTTCATCAAGTTCAAGATTGAAGTGTGTAGCCCTTCGTCCAGATTGTAATTTGATTATAGCATTTCTTTCCAGGATCTCGTATTTTAAGGGTGGTAGCCCGCAAATTATACACAACGCATCAGTGCTGACCGTAGAGTAGCCCCTACACATTGATAACAGGCAGGGCCTTTGAGTTTCTTTTAGTTTACGGTCGATTCTACTTAGGTTGATCTTATGAACCCAAATATCGCAGCCATAGGTGGCGATTGGAATTGTTACTCCTTTGCAGATGGTTATTAAGGAGTCAGTGCTGAACTTAAACCTGCAGTATCTCCGAGCTGCCTGGAAAATTTTCTTTATTTTATTGGTGGTGTAGTCAATGTGGGCTTGGTAAGATAATTTCTCATCTAACATATTCCGAGGTATTTAAATACGTAAGCCTTTTTTATGTTTTTATTATAAATTTTCACAGTAGGGTTCCTAGCCATCTTGCTTCCGAAGATCATGTATTGGGTTTTAGCAGTCGATGTCGTTAACTTGTTCTCAGTTGCCCAGTTTTCAATAATATGCATACATTCCGCAATCATGGGTTCCATTTTGGCTCTGGTGCTTGCTTCTATAGTCAGGGCCATGTCGTCTGCGAAGGCAATGAGCTCGCACCCAATAGGGAAGTCTCTCCTGAGTACCTGGTTGGTTATAAGATTCCAGAATAACGGACCAAGAACCGACCCCTGTGGACAGCCTCTTGTTAAAATCTTGCTTGTTGCGTGGAGTATCTGACCTCTCTATTATTAAAATAGCTGAGCTTTATTAGATTAGCTAGGATCCTTAGGGTCTTGAGCTCCTGTATAACTGAAGGCCACCAAACGGAATCGAATGCACCTTTGATGTCGATAAAGATGACGATGGTATATTTGCTTTGATTGTCGATTAACCGTAAAAGATGGTGAATGGCATCCGATGTGCTTCTTCCTCTCCTAAATCCATATTGGTTAGGGTGGTAGAGCGTGTTGTTGAAAAAAGCTTCAATTCTGCCCTTGATAGCTCTTTCAAATGTTTTGCCCAGATCCGGAAGCAGTGTGATTGGCCTGAATGAGGAAGGTTCAGATGGACCCTTTTCCTTAGATCTTAAGATGGTATGCAAGGTTCCGATTTTCCATGAGTCTGGCAAATAGGAAAACATGAGACAATCGTTAAAGATGTTTGTAATGAATTGGTCCAGGTTTCCGGCTAGTTTTTTTAACATGATCCCATGCATCTGGTCATGTCCAGGTGCCTTCTTGGGTTTGATTTGTTGGACCGCTAATGATACTTCGTCCTCGTTGAACGGTTCCATGTCTGGGGTGTCCGGCATGATTAGTGACTCCTCCCTAATGATCGATTGTTCGTAATTGTCAGCAGTATCGTCGGGCAATAAGGTGTTTAATGATATTTTAATTTTTTCCTCCGTAAGAGGGATGCTACCGTCCTCAAGGATAGAAGTTCCAAGTATCGCGGGTAGTTTAACCTTTTCAGCAAATAGTTTGTAGACGAATCCCCAAGCATTGTTGCTAAGATGTCTTGAGCTAAATATTTCCCGAGATTTACGTTTGGATTCTTTGATCTTGAGCTTGTATTCCTTTAACTTGGTATCATATCTGCAACGAAGGATATTTTTAACCTGAGGGTTACACTTTTGGTAGTCTTTGCGAAGTTTGTTCACGACTTCTTTCATGCGTTCTAGTTTAGCGGTCCACCAAGGGTGTTGATTATCGAGCTGGATGTAAATCGGAATGTTTTCCATCATCGTTAATGGCAGAAGTTAAGTTAGAAATCCGCTCATCGATGTGTTTTGAGTGGGGAATCCAAAGTAAATGTCTATCAATATGAACTAGTTTTTTTAAGAAGCTATCATTGAAATTTTCCCAATTCACGCTACCAAAGTTGAATCTTCTTTGTGGTGTCGATATCCTCCTGCCATCCTTAATTTTTATCAATAGTAGCCTATGATCACTTGTTATTACATCAGGCATGACCTTCCATTCATTAATCTTTCTAAGAAGTGGGGAACTTATTAAAGTGAGATCGATATTAGATGAGCCGTTTAGACTATAAAAAGTTTCCGGTTCGCCAGGTTGGTTTAGTATAAACAGGTTGGTCGAAGAGATTAGTTCTTCTACGAGGTTTCCCCTAAGGTCAGATGTTGAATTAAACCAAGTTTCACTCTTGGCGTTAGATTCCATAGTTATTATCAATTGTTTGTTCTTAAAATGATCTATTATTGAGCGAATTTGCGAAAGAAAAGGAATAATGTCACGGCTTGGCGGGAAGTAAGCACTGACTAAGATAAAGGATTCTAAGAGAGATCTCACTTCTGCAACAACGATATACTGATTCGTTAAGTTTGTAATTTCCAGAATATCAAGGTCTTTATTGAACACAATAATAGCTGCATATCCTCTTTTTATTGACCTGGTGGGCACAATTCTCGTTTTAAGGCCCTGTCCTGGAATAATCCAATTACTGTTAGGTGTTTTGAACATATATGGTTCTTGAGCAAGGCAAATGTCTAAATGAAGCTGCTCCTTTACTACTCTTAGTTCGTCTATTGGCGTCTTTGCCCCTTGTAGATTGACGCGCGGTGTCGCTGGCGGCACTGAATTGGATATCAAGTGACGGAAGTTCTGTTTCCCCAAGTTTAGGTTGGACGAGTGAGAGGTCCTCCCCCGGAATGTTTTCCGAAACCATATTGGATGTTTAATGAATACTAAGATTTCATGCGTTGTTTATTGCCTGGGCTCGCATAGAAAGCTGAGGTCACTTTTGAATTAGAGAGACACACTTAAATGAACCCATAACTCGCTAAAGCACACGCAAGACATCGCACTAGAAAATAATACCTAAACCATCGCACGCAAAAAGGTCGGCACTTACAAAATTTAAGACAAAGCAAACAGTAAGTTCAAGAAATATTGACCAATTTTTTTGCACGAATGCGCGCACTGCCACCAGATTTTGGAATCACATCAATCAGACTCAGGAAAAACATTCCCAAACAAAACAGTTCTTCGCCTCACGTCGCCAAAAACCACAAACAGTGCTAATACACGATCCCCAAAACGAGCATAACAGTTTTAGGTTTAACTTGGAGGAATTCCTTCATTATGAGGGTAAAAAAGAAACTTAACACTTCGACGATAAAGATTTCACATTTTAAGACCATGGTTTCGATATTGCGCACCCCAAAATGAACACAACATACCAAGAACCCACGACCTTACAAGGACCAACCCAAACGCTTTGAAAGGTCCCTTTCACAGAACACAATCACGGAAAATATTTGGGATCACTCCACACACAATACGAATACATGTACGCTTCGAGCAATACGGACTTCCGAAAGAACTTTCATTTTGTTAACCAATCCTATTTCTTCCCTACCCCCTCTTTCCTTTCCAAGTTTATGCTTGAAATTATTTGTGGAACACTTTGATTTCTCAAATGTTTTCATGCATTAAACTTGTTACTTGACCGAAGAAGTTCCGGTCCCAATTTCGTTCAACGAACTCCCGTAACAAAAAAGTCCAGTTTTTTTTTAAGTCTAGTCCATTTTTATTAAGTTAAGCATTTTTCCTGGCGAGGAGAGAGAAGTGAAAGATGTGGGGGAGGGATGCTCTAGTGAAGAGGAGGGTCCGATGTTCATTGGCGACTGCAGAGGGACAAGGGGCGTCTTTCTTGCTAACATCGGAGACAATGGAAGGGATGAGGGGATTATCGACGATGACCCCCAGGACATTCCCCTTCAAAAACCAAAGTGCGTGAATATCGCCATTTTAACTTGGAAACATTTGGCCACCCATATCCCACTGTTTTCCCACCCGCCCCTGTTGAGCGGTCATAATTTTCATTACCTATACTTCTTAGCCTCTCCTAACAAAACACAATCTGATATCCGACACCACTGAATGTCCCCTCCTGCGACTTCGTACACTCCTCTCTCCCTTCCTTCTGTCCAATTCCAGTCGTATTTCGATCCCTATTTGGGGTGATTAGTGGAGAGGGCACTTCAAGTGAATACGCCGTCCGTCGGATGGAACGCTCAACTATGTGTGACCCCTTGGCGACTCTTGTTTTGCTTCAGCCGCCGCCGGGTTTCTCTCCACCCTTTCTCCAAACCCTAAAACATTGTGACCCAGCCAGATAACCCAAACATCACTAATCGCACAAATGACCTCTGTTGTCGGTGGCTTCCCCAATAACTACTACTTCTACTCGCCGACCAAATCTACCTAGAGTCTCTTCTTTATTTTTCTAATCAATCTGTGGACAATGTGTTAATCTTTCAATACGACCTTCTTAACACTGTTATTTTAATAATATCATCTTCATAGGTCACTCACCCTGCTGCTGTATGATTTGCTCTGCAAGGATTTCGTGAGACAACGACCACGGAAGCCTTGCCTCCCCCGCTGCCGGGCACGACACACGGCCGATTGGGCCGATTCATGTAGTTAGTTGCCAGGACTCAAATTCTCTACACTGTCCTCCATAAATGGTTGGGAATAATAATTGAGGTGATTTCCCGTGGCCTTCCTCAATAGTGTTTTTAACGTGACACCATCACTTATTGGCCGCCCCACTGGGGTCAGACGCCTTTCCAGCCGCCTCACTGACGAACAGACGCTGTGTAGACTACCTTTCGTCTGGCCCCGAACCTTCGACCTATCAGGCATGGGTGACCCTACCAGGAGCAATTATTATTACTCCCGCCAGCACAGCTCTAGGGGTCATCGGAACGCACAAGCCCTTCCACCACGTCAAGGTTGTAGTCCATGGGAGGGTATATGAATATATATATACACACACGAGGTCTGCTCAAAAAAGTATCGCGAATTTGCGAGGGTTACATATATTTCATTTTCGATTTTTTTGTGTCTCTCACTTATGCCAAAAATTGGGAAATTTTGAATGCCCAGTTAATTGTTGACAGCTGTTTTGCATGGACGTGTTTTGGCCGGTCCTCGATTTTTGTCTTTTCCAAAAAGTGTTTCAAAGAATCTGTATCAAATTATGTGTGAGATACGAAATTAAGAGCACGGACATTTTCCGAATGTTTACTGTGGCAAATGGAAAAGCTACCTTGGACCGAAGAAACGTTTATCGGTGGTACAAAATGTTCTCAGAGGGCCGCGAAGATGTGAACGACGAAGAGTTAGCCGGACGCCCGAGCATGTCAACAAAAGACGAACACATTGATGAAATGAAGAAAATAGCATTAGGCAATCGTCGAATCACCGTTAGAGAAGTTGCTGAGGAACTAATACATATCGATTGGCTCGTACTCATCGATTTTTACCTACGTTTTGGGCATGACACGGGTCGCCGCGAAATTCGTACCAAAATTGCTCAATTTCGACCCAAAACAACAAGGGTATTAACATTGCTAATGAGGTCTTGGACTCTGTCCGCGACAACCCAAATTTGCTCCAGAGGGTCATAACTGGTGACGAATCGTGAGTTCATAGTTATGACGTGGAAACTAAAGCTCAGTCATCCCAATGGAAGCTGCAGCACGACCCAAGACCGAAAAAAGGTTCGGTCGAATGGGAAAGTTTTGCTTACAGTTTTCTTTGATTGCAGTGGCGCGGTGCATCATGAGTTCTTACTACTGGGTAGAACGGTAAATAAGGAATATTACCTGCACGTTATGCGCAAATTGCGCGAAGCAATTCGCCGCAAACGCCCGGCTTTGTGGAAGAACGAAAATTGGCTTTTGCACCACGACAACGCCCCTGCTCACACATCGTTACTTGTGCGCGAATATTTAGCCAAAATGAAAACACTAATCCACATCTACATCTACTTAATACCCCGCAAGCCACCGCAAGGGCGTGTGGCGGGGGTGTTAGGACACCACCCGTAATTTAGAAAAGAAAAAAAACCGCATGCAAAAGTCATAAATTTATACCATCCACCGGCAAAAAATGGCATACATTCATGCAAGAACACTTACACCCCACATACATGCAAACAAACACGTAAACTACTAACATACACATGCACCTACAAATGTAGCTGATGTCTTTGCAATGTTTAATATTGTTCCGACTTTTAAATTCAATGTTTTTAATATTTCTAAAGTGACATCGGTTTCTTACTATTTTGATTTCTGATTGTTCGGGGAAAGAATGAGGATCTGTATCTATCTGCACTGGAATCTATCTCCCTTAATTTATCTTTGTGGTCTGATCTACCTATAGTATAGTGTGGGGCCATTATAATGCTTCAGTGTCAGAGTTAAACTCGTTTGTTCTGAACCTTTCTAAAAGTCTAAGCCTCGCTTGTTCTCTCCGCACTTCAAGTGGTTCCCAGCCTAAATCCCCTAAGAGACCTGTCACACTTATGTTCTTATCATAACAATTTTTAACGAATCTAGCGGATTTTCTCTGGACTTTATCGAATTCTTTTTGCCAAATTTTCTCCCAAGGATCCCAAATACTTGCGGCATTTTCCAAATGAGGTCTAACTAGAGCAAAATAACACCTCTCTTTAACTTTTTCATTACATTTCCCCACCACCCGTTTTCTGAAGCCAAGTTTCTTTAAAGCTGATCTGCATATCGTCCTTATATGTGCTCCCCATGAAAGGCGTGGTTTTAGAACAACCCCCAAATATTTAACTTGATTGGCCGTAGTCAGTACTGAACCCTCTATTTTGTAGTTTATATCCTGTTCGTCGCTTCCTTTGTTCCAAAATTTCAAAACTGCCGACCCCGGTGGCGGCGGGGTAACGTCCTCGTCTGCCATTCCAAGGGTCGCGGGTTCCATTCCCGCCTGGGTGAGTTTTCCTCCACCTAGGGCTTGGGTGTTTGTAAATGTGACCATTGTTATCGTTGTTAATAGTTCGATGTAAAGGCCAAAATGTGCTGTTTTCGGACTAATACTGAATAAATAAATAAATAAAATAAAAACTGCGCATTTATCTATATTAAGTGTTAATCCCAATTTATTGCACCATTCTGAGATATTGTCTTAGTATCTAGAGAGTAGCTCGCGATCTAGTTGGCTCCTTATTTCCTTGTATACCACCGTGTCGTCAGCAAATGACCTCAGATTGCTACCAACGTGTAGTAGTTTAGTCATTAATGTATATTAAGAACAGAAGAGGCCCTATTATACTTCCCTGGGGGACGCCCGAAGTTACAGCTCTATCCGTTGAGCACAACCCATCTATAACTACTATTTGTTTGCGATTTGAAAAGAAGTCTCTAATCCAATTCATAATTTTCTCATTTATTCCATAGTATTTTAGTTTATGTAACAATTTATTGTGTGGGACTTAGTCGAGGGCTTTTTTGAAATCCAGGAATACTGCATCGACTTGGGTGTTGTTTTCTCCCGATCTAAGTATATCGTGAATGAAGAGACCAAGTTGTGTTTCGCAAGATCTGCTTTTCCTAAATTCGTGTTGGTTGTGGATTAGTATTTTCCTACTATCAAGAAATCTCATAATGTTAGTGACAATAATGTGTTCCAATATTTTACAAGAGATCGATGTTAAAGAAATGGGCCGGTAATTGGTTGGTTTATCCCTATCGCCGCCTTTAAAGATGGGAGTTATATGGGCTAGCTTCCAGTCGCGAGGCACTGAGCCTTCTTCTATCGATTTTAGAAAAACAATTTGTGAAAACGGGGCAATGTCTTCAGCTAATTCCTTTAATATTCTAGTAGTTATTTCTTCCGGGCCAGGTGCCTTATGTGCTTTGATACTACGGAGCAGATGTACTATTCCCTGCTTGGTCAGTGTAAAATCGGTCATGTGTTCCCCGGGTGGGTGTGGAGGATCGTTTGGTGCGTTTGTATTTTTATTGTAGACGCTCTGGAAAAAATGGTTTAAAATATTTGCCTTTTTCACGCTATCTGTAATGATTTCTCCATTTTCCGTCTTCAAAGAATGAACAGTTGGCCGTTTACCCTGTATTTCCCTAACATAGGACCAGAATGACTTTGGATTTTCCTCAAGATACAGTATTCGCTTAGCATTTTAGATTTAAAAGAGTGTAGTGCTGTGCGCATAATTCTTTTCGACTTACTACGGCATTCTTTTAGTTGCTTTTTGGATGTATTCATATAAACTATTTCGTTACTTTTTCAACTCTTTTTGAAATGTGACAGTAGCTTTCTTTGCCTTCTTAATGCCGATCTGACTTCCCCGTTGTACCATCTACGTTCCTTACTGTCGCATTTGAGTTTGTACGGGATGTACGTCTTCATTCCTTCGCGTAAAATATTTAAGAAATAATTCCAAGTGCTCTTTGTATTGGTTGCCAGTGTTTTTGTCTTGTATTCTGGTAATTTTATTTTTAAATATTCTCGTAGTCCGTTAAAATTAGCCTTGTTGTATAGTTGTATTTTACGCTTTTCTTTGTTTATTTTTATGAACTTAGTTTTTACCTCTACAAGAATAGCCTTATGGTCACTGATTCCGTCTATTATTTCAATGTTAGTAATGATTTCGGGCATAGAAGTCGCAAAGATATCTAGTATGCTTTGGCCCCGTGTTGGTGATTTAAAATTTTGTTCTAAGGAGTGTTTTGAGAATATATGGAGTTCTTGGCATGAATCTCGGTTTTTGGCAGATTTTCCTACGCAGTATTTTTCCCAGTCAATTGACGGTAGATTTGTGTCACCAGCGACTATAATATTACTGTTGCTATGTCTGCTGCTGAGAGTGGATATTTGTTCGTCGAGCTTGTGTAGGACATCTGTGTTAGAATCTGGGGGCCTATAAAATGAGCACACGAATAGGCTTCTGCCGTTGTAGTCCTTAATGTTGCACCAAACGCTTTCTATAGGTTCCAAACGCTTTCCTGTATGTCATTTACGTCGCATTCATATCGTTGGCTGCTAAGATGTGACTTTACTGGAATGAATACGCCCCCAACCAATCTATTTGGTGTGTCCCTTCTGTAAATTGTGAAACCGTTTGGAAAAACCTCATTGTTTGCTATATCTCCCGTGAGCCAACTTTCCGTTCCAACTACTATGTCTACGTTTGTACTGACAAAAATATGTCCAATATCCGATATTTTAAAAATTCAATTGTTTCCGGGTCAACTTTGTGGAAATTAATTTTAATTAAATGAAGGATACAATGTATCTTTCCACTGTCTTTTATTCACGTACAATTAGTTTCAACGCTCAAGCGTCATCATCAGGCAAGACCTGATGATGGCGCTTTTGCGTTGAAACTAGTTGTACGTGAATAAAAGACAGTGGAAAGATACATTGTATTCTTCATTTAATCGGATATTTTGTTTCTAATGCTACGGCAGTTTAATGTTATAATTTTCATTTGGTCAATTACTTTTTGTTTTTCGGTTTTATGTAGGATAACAAAACTGTTTTGAGACGATTCGTGGTTAACGGAGGCAAAAGAATTGCATTCACTCGCATTGCTATCTGTTATGTATTTAGAGGCACCAATTTTATTAAATTTACATGGGTTATATGTTTTTTAACGCAATTGTTTGTTTGTTCAATTTTTTGGGATTTGAGAGGCATAACCTGTTCTGAAGTGACAAAAAGCGTTGGATTCTACTATATTTATCCCAATATATGACCGACGCTCTTGCCTACCAGCTATTCCAAACCCTCGAAACGTTCGTGTAACCTACGCGCTACCAACTGCGATGCCTCGGCAGAATAATGGACCCCGGAGCGATTAAGGGGTACCCGACTCGATGAGAGGACAGGCCTCAGGTCAACGAAGTCCGCTCCGATTCCCCGGCAAAATCCCAGCAATCTCTGCTTTAAACTCTCAATTCGGCTCCAAACGAGCCTTCCGCGGTTTATACGCGGCACAATACTACATATACTTAATTTAATTGAGACCTTCAACTCTGCCTCGACTCGTTTCACCTCCGAGTGCATCTCCTTAAAGGAGCGCAGGATCTCTTCAGATCCACGTTCCGAGGCGTCCCAATAATATAACCAGAACGCACGTAAAAGGTCACATTTAAGAAAGTTTATGTGCGATATAGTATGCATAGTAATATATATATATATATATATATATATATATATATATATATAAAACCATAAACACACTAATCAACCCGAAGGTCGGTTTAGTAGGTGATGGTAGAGTTCACCCAGTACTAAGCCCGACGGCGTGTGAAATTCACACATCAGGGTAGGGGGGCCAGTTCCTTTCCCTGTGTCGGCTATGGTTTCCCTGGAAGATCTGGTACCCGAAAGATCACTTAGCTTGGGTGGAGCTGCAGGTGCCCAGAGTGCCTTGCCCGGGAATAGAACCCGGGACCCTCCGGTCGGCAGTCCATATATATATATATATATATATATATATATATATATATATATATATATATATACTACCTTGATCAAAAATTTCCCGGAATTTATTCAGAAAATTAAAAATACAAGTTTATTCATCTAAATCTATATTGTCCCCTTCAAAGTAATCCCCATCGACTGCAACACACTTATGCCAGCGCTTGATCCAATCCTCGAAACATTTTTTATATTCGGTTTTCGGTATGTCCATCAGTGCTTCCTGCGATTTTTCCATTACTTCCTCTCGGCTGCTAAAACGCGTTCCCCGTAATGGTTTTTTAACTCGATTGAACAGAAAGAAGTCACAGGGAGCCAAATCAGGTGAATTCGGTGGCTGTTGGATGGTATTTGTTGCATTTTTCGTCAAAAAATTACGAATAATGATAGCACTGTGCGACGGTGCGTTATCATGGTGCAAAATCCACGAGTTTTCTGCCCACATTTCTGGTCTCTTTCGGCGAATTGCTTCACGCAAACGTCTCATAACGCCCAAATAATACTCTTTGTTTACTGTCTGGCCTTCTGGCAAAAATTCATGATGCACTACACCGTTGTAATCCATGAAAACCGTCAGCTTTGCCTTCTTTTTTGACTGAAAACGACGTGGTTTTTTTGGTCTCGGCTCATTTGGTGAACGCCATTCACTTGCCTGATGTCTGGATTGCGTGTCGTACTCATAAACCCACGTCTCGTCTCCAGTAATGATCCTTTTGATGAATGTGGGATCGGATTCAGCCTCGCAAATCATGTCTTTTGCGACGTCAACACGGTCTCTTTTTTGCATGAAATTGAGGTCTCTTGGCACCAACTTTGCTGCTACACGACGGAAACCCAAATCATTAACCACAATGTCTTGGGCGGATCCATAGGCAATGTTCAAGTCCTCCGCTATTTCTCTGATGGTTAATTTGCGGTTATTGACCAACATTTCTTTTACTTTATCAATTTTTTCACCGACTTTCGATGTCGATGGTCTGCCACTGCGTTCATCATCTTCGATTGACTCACGACCACTTCTGAACCGCTCGTGCCACTGGTAAACGACCGTTTTTTTTAGAGAATCGTTGCCGAAACATTTTTCCAACATTTCCAACGTCCGTGCGCCACTAAATCCGTTTTTTACGCAAAATTTAATACAAGTTCGTTGTTGCAAATTTAAATCCATTTCTGAAATTGTAAAAAATCGCCAACACACACAGAGATAGATGTACTCTTGGCTACGTAACTTTTGCAAATGTCAAGTTATGACACTAAGATTTAAAGGGAATATCAACAACAGATGTACCAATTTAACAAAAAAAACAGAACTCAAATCGGAACGATGGGAGCGCCACACGGTGGTTATTCCGGGAACTTTTTGTTCAAGGTAGTACACCAGGACGACAAGAATCCAACACCTCCCTCCTGTTGGACTCTGCGGCGCAGCGGATTCATTATACGCCGGACATTTGAACTGCCTAATATAACAGTTCCCTCCCTTCCCGACCTCTGATGCCTTACCCTAGGCAGTGCCCTCGGAGTAGGGGTAGGGGCTGCAGGTACGGTGGTGCTGTCATCCGACAGCACCTGGTACCTGTTGGAGACGGGGATGGTATCTGCCTCCGCAGAGTCCAATCCTCGCCGCAGCGTTACCTTCCCCTTGCCCCGAGAGACGACCCTCCGAATCGTTCGACCTACGGACGTGAGACACTCCCTCGTTGAGAGATGGGACACGAGATAGGTCTCTAATCGCCCAGCCACGAGTAGCATTCGGACGAATCCGTGCATCCCTATTGGCGTGGCGGGTTTTCGTATTCCCACCCCGAGCACCATCTCTCCTGAGGGGAGCCCTCCAGCCGGCGATCTCCGATCGAAGCTCCCGCGCCATTCTCTCCAGCATGACGATACGGCCCCTTAAAGCCGCGCATTCAAGAAGAACAAGAAGAAATATCTGCATCAGTAATACGACCTCCCTCTATGAATCAACTTCCTGAAAATTAATTGCTTTGTTTTCGCAAAGTCATGTTGGACAATGAAAGTAGTGGAATGCCCTTATTGCTGCTCTAGATTACATATCGTTTTGTACAAAATGTTATAATGTGCCCATAAAAATAAAGTTATTACTTTACGTTGGGTCTTCCCTTACCTTTGGGTCGCATTCCCTGCCCTTTACAGTCTCTTCGGGGGGTAGAGTGTTTTGTGGTGCATGTTCATGTGGTATTGCTGTTTCACATTCTTGCTTGTTGTGTCCTGGCTTGCGTGTTGTTGGGTGGTTTTCGTGCTGCATCCTGGGGTGCAGTTGTTTGTTGATTTATGGCATATTTGTTTGCATGAAAGTTGGATGAAGGGATTTTTGCATGAGTGTAGGCGCTGCTGTGGGTGTAATTTTCCATGCTGTTGTTTTGCATGTGGTATTGTTCCTTTTTACGGTTGGTGACCTAACACCCCCCGCCACACGCCCTTGCGGCGGCTTGCGGGGTATTATGTACATCTACATCTACATCTACATAATACCCCGCAAGCCGCCGCAAGGGCGTGTGGCGGGGGGTGTTAGGTCACCAACCGTAAAAACGAAAAATACCACATGCAAAAAACAACACGGAAAATTACACCCCAGCAGCGCACACACTCATGCAAAACTCCCTCCATCCAATACTCATGCAAACACATACACCGCAAAAAAACACAAAAAACTGCACCCCAGGATACAGCACGAAAGCCATCCTAAAACACGCAAGCCAGGACACAACAAGCAAGAATGTGAAACATCACTACCACATGAAAATGCACCACAAAACACCCAAACCCCCAAAGAGACAGTAAAAGGAAGGGAATTCGACCCAACGTTGCAGGTAGCAGGAATTTCTCCCCGCCGGGAGGGAAGAGGGACTGAAAGGGAAACTTAAAAACAGATGAACAGAACACGAATGATGTCATGCGGAAAGAATGGGTTATTATAACAAAACACATAAGGTTAGTGGAGGAGCATGCATTTAAGTAGAACTAATTATTTTTTAGACACTGAGGGTGGCAAGTGGAATTTTTACTATCTATAATCCTACAGTTGCTATCCCGTATTGTCCGTGGGAAGGAGTCCTTGAGTCGGCTAGTCCTGGCATCTATTTCCCGAATTTTATATGCATGATCCAAGCGACCAATGTATGTAGGAGTACGAATAATCTGCGAGACCTCGGTGCTGAAACATGCGGATCTGAATTTATTTAATAATTTCAGTCTTGCATTGAATCGTCTCTCTTCTAATGATTCCCACCCCAAATCCATGAGCATTTCGGTAACGCTTTGCGTTTTATCGTAGGAATTTTTTACAAAACGGGCTGCCCGGCGTTGAACCTTCTCAATTTCCCGAATGAGACCTTTTTCACTCGGGTCCCACACGCTGCATGCGTATTCTAAATGAGGCCTTACAAGAGCGTGGTAACAACGTTCCTTGACCTTTGAGTCACTTTTGCCGACAATGCGTCTAATGAATCCCAATTTTTTATTTGCTTGACCGCAGACTTTACGTATGTGAGTCCCCCAAGTTAAGTCTTTAGTGAATGTGACACCTAGGTATTTTACCGTATCAACTACTGCTAGGTCACCTCCAGCTAATTTGTAAGCAAATCCCGTTGATCTTTTAAAGAAATTTACCACTGAACATTTATTATAATTTAGAGTCAATCCCCAGTTAGAACACCATTTAGTAATGCAATCTAAATCCTGCTCTAGAATAAAACGATCCTCATCCCCAGATATCTCCCGATAGATCACCGTGTCATCCGCAAACATCCTAATGTTACTTTTCACTTCGCGGTTCAAATCGTTAACAAAAATCAAGAAAAGTAACGGCCCGATCACACTTCTCTGAGGTACCCCCGACGTGACTCGAACGCTGTCGGAACTAGCGCCATCAAGGACTACCCTCTGTTCCCGCTCTGAAAGAAAATCTTTAACCCAACTTATAGCGCCCTTGTTTATACCCGCGACCTTTAATTTATGAATGAGTTTACCATGTGGGACCTTATCAAATGCCTTTTGAAAATCTAAGAAGATGGCATCCACTTGCCTACCTCTCTCACCAGATACAAGTAAATCATGTGTAAATAATCCTAATTGGGTTTCGCAGGAGCGGGTTTTCCTGAATCCGTGTTGATTGTCACTTAAAAAGTTAATATTGTCAAGGTGTCTCATTATTGAACTGACAATTATGTGCTCTAAGATTTTACAACAGATAGAAGTGAGAGATATAGGTCTGTAATTACTGGGATCCTCCCTGTCACCACTTTTAAAAATAGGCGTTATTTGCGCGGCTTTCCAAATCTTAGGTACTTTGCACTCTGTGAGGGATTTGTTAAATATAAATTCAAGGTACGGGGCAATGTTTGGAGCTAAATGTTTTATCACCCTAGCTGGTATATTTTCGGGACCCGGGGATTTGTTGGGTTTAATCTCATTAAGTAATTTTAGAATTCCTTGTTGGTACACTGTTATTTTTTCCATGGGTGGAGTGTGTATTGTTTCTTGGAGATATGCGGTGGCAACATCATTCGAGAAAACGCTTTGGAAGAATGATTAAGATGTTAGCTTTAACCTCGCTGTCTGTATGAATTATATTGCTACAATCCCTTAAGCAAGCCACGGTTTGTTTACTCCCATTTACTTCCCTAACATATGACCAGAAAGCTTTGGGGTCAGTGTCCAAGTGCTCGCAAAGTACTTTGCGTTTAAATTCCAGTAAGGGGCTACGTAATTGTTTTTTGGTTTCAATTTTAGAGGATCTATATGTGTCCCATAATTGTGTATTCTCAGGAGATGATGTGTTCACGCCTGCCCTCTTTACCCTAGAGTGTAGCATTCTCTGCTTTCGAAGGGCTTTTCTAACGTCTTTATTGTACCACCTGGGGTCGCGATTTGCTTTAACGTATTTTATAGGTATGAAATCTACGATTCCTTTTTGCATGATATTGACAAATTCTGTCCAAGTTTCTTCCACGTTGACATGACTTAAGCGGGTTTTGAACTCGGGTAGTGAAGAGTTTAATTGATTGGCAAAAGATTCAAAGTCTGCTTTATGGTAATTATAAATTTTTCTTTTTGGTTTAACAATCTTTTTTATTTCTATGTCCAAGTGGACATTAATTGCTTTATGGTCACTCAAGCCCTCATCAGTTGATACACTAATAATACGTTCCGGCGTGTTTGTAAGAAATAGATCCAATATGTTCTTTCCACGGGTGGGCATGCGTACTGCTTGATGGAGGGAGTTTCTTTGAACCAATTTTATCATGGAATTGCAAGATTCGCGATCGCGGGTCCCAGATTTAACGATATTGCTGTCCCAATCTATACCAGGGAGGTTAAAGTCGCCACCAATTATGTTTATGCTGTTATTATATTTACGTGTAAACTTGTGAATTTGATCGTTGAGGGTGTGAAGTGTTTTCAAATCTGAGTCTGGAGGTCTGTAGAAAGAGCATAAATTTATGTTGGGTTGATTGGTCCGTAGTAAGGTGCACCAAACACTTTCTATGTTATTATTTTCAAATGAAACTTGCCTGCTTTCAAAATGACTTTTAACTGCCACGAAAACCCCTCCTCCGGGTCTTGTATCTCTATCGTGTCGGTAAACTTTGAAATCTATTGGGAAAATTTCTTGGTCATTAATATCATTGCACAGCCAACTCTCTGTGCCTAATACTATATCAGCGGAATGAGTTTGGATTATGTGTTCTAGATCCGCTGATTTGTTCTTGAGGCTTCTGCAATTTATAACAAGTATAGTTAAATTATTTTGATGTTGAATAACGTCCTTATTAGTGCCTGACTGTAATTTAGGACGCCTTTGTGGGGAAGTGCGTGTCACATGTCTTTCTAAATCATTACCAGTGTTGTCAATGACTTTTATATTTTTATTAATAATATTATACGCGCTATCCCCAGATGTTATTGACCCACTAAGTGACCTGCCCTCTATCCTAAAAAAGGCCTACAGTGGTCGAGTATCCTATCCGCTACCTTACTCGCCGCTTCCGCCGTGTAATGGACCCCAGATCGGTTAAGGGGAGTCCTGCAAGATCGGAGGGTTGGTCTGAGGTCGACGAAGGAGGCTCCTATGTCCGAGCAAAATCTCGATAGTCTCTGGTTTATGCCTTCCACTCGGCTCCAAACCAGAGACCCGCGATCCTCCCTCGGAACGATGCTGCAGACCGTTAGTCCCAGCCGAACCCCCTCGACGCCCTGGACGCGCTTCACCTCGGAGCTCAGTTCCCTAAGGGAACGGAGGACCTCCTCGGATCCACGGTCCGTGACGTCGTTGGTGCCCACATGGGCCACGACCTGCAGCCTAGAGCACTTCGTGCCTTTGACCGCCGCCTCGATCGCCTTCGTCACCTGAGGGACTCCTCCGCCTGGTATACACCAGGCGGTCACCCGTTGATCGGCGCCTACGCGGCGCGCCCTTTCCCTCAATGGGACCATTACACGACGGACATTCGAGCTACCTATTACTACAATTCCCTCCCTTCCCGTTCCCTGACGTCTTACCCTAGGCAGTGCCCTCGGAGTAGGGGTAGGGGCTGCAGGTACGGTGGTGCTGTCATCCGACAACACCTGGTACCTGTTGGAGACGGGGATGGTATCTGCCTCCGCAGAGTCCAATCCACGCCGCAGCGTTACCTTCCCCTTGCCCCGAGAGACAACCCTCCAATCGTCTGACCTACGGACGTGAGACACTCCCTCGTTGGGAGATGGGACACGGGGTAGGTCTCTAATCGCCCAGCCACGTGTAGCATTCGGACGAATCCGTGCACCCATATGGGCGTGGCGGGTTTTCGTATTCCCACCCCGAGCACCATCTCTCCTGAGGGGAGTCCTCCGGCCAGCGATCTCCGATCGAAGCTCCCGCACCATTCTCTCCAGCATGACAATACGGGCCCTTAAAGCCGCGCATTCGCCAGTGCCTTCGAGCATGGCAACAGGGGACCTAGATGAAGCCATCCTAATTAAACTACTGAGTTCCCAACAAAAGCTAACCTGTATACACTATGCTAAAATTTCTAAGAGGGGTTAGTTAAATTTAGCTCAATCAATAAGTTACGCTTTGTAAGTAAGTAAAGAAAGGAAAGAAAAAAGATGGTAAAGAAAATAAAACACTCACCGATAACCAATTAGATTCGACGGACAAAAACCACCGCAAGCCACTAAGAGTACCCACAAGGAATACTACCAAACTATTAAAAACTAATAACAAACAGCACAAAAACTAAATAAACTAACTATTTCACAAAATTAATGCTAACACTAAACTACACTTCACTAGGGAAGAACAAACACAGAAGTAACAGCAGGCACGCAGGTAGTCTCAGGTAGGGTCGAACCGGTTCTAGGGAGCGAGCTCGAGCACGTCTGTTCTCGGCAGAAGCCAGGCAGAGAAAGATTGGCAGGCAGAGAATGTAGATGTAGATTCGCCAGTGCCTTAGAGCATGGCAACAGGGGACCTAGGAGTAGCCATCCTAATTTAACCACCGAGTTCCAAACAAAAGCCAACCTGTATACACTATGCTAAAATTTCTAAAAGGGGTTAGCTAAATTTAGCTCAATCAATAAGTTACGCTTTGGAATGGAATATGAAGCCTGAGCGGAAAAAACGATGCTTGAGTAAGGTCTGGTTTTCAGAGGACAAAAAAAAGACAGTAAAAAAAGGAAAGCACTCACCGATCACCAATCAGAGTCGAAGGACAAAAACCACCACAATCCACTAAAATAAATTACTACTACCACAAACTACGGTTAAAAAACCACACACAAAACGAAAACTATACAAACGATGCAACCTATACGTTGACACTACACTACACTTCACTAAAACCAAAAGCACCAAGAATCAAGCTGGCAGGAAGGTAGTCTCTGGTGGGTCAAACCGGTTATCAGGAGCGCTCAGTAGGCAGGTCGGCTCAGGTTGAGGGCCAGAGAGAATGATGGTCAGTAACAATGCCGCGACCACCGTATTCCCCAGATCTGGTCCGCAGTGACTTTTTCTTGTTCCCTAAACTGAAGAGGCAAATGACAAGAGGACGCTACGCTACGATATACGAGATAAAGCCTGCATCGAAGGAGGAGCTGAACAAATTCACAAAAAATTATTTTTTGTAGTGCTTCGAGGATTGAAAAAAACGTCACGAGTGTATAATATGCAATGGGGATTACTTTGAAGGGGACAAAATAGATATTCAGGAATAAATAAATAATTTTTGGACAAACACAAAATTCATGATACTTTTTGAGCACACCTAGTATATATATATATAATATATATACACACACATATATATATATATATGTATATATATATTTTATATATATATACTACCTTGATCAAAAAGTTCCCGGAATAACCACCGTGTGGCGCTCCCATCGTTCCGATTTGAGTTCTGTTTTTTTTGTTAAATTGGTACATCTGTTGTTGATATTCCCTTTAAATCTTAGTGTCATAACTTGACATTTGCAAAAGTTACGTAGCCAAGAGTACATCTATCTCTGTGTGTGTTGGCGATTTTTTACAATTGCAGAAATGGATTTAAATTTGCAACAACGAACTTGTATTAAATTTTGCGTAAAAAACGGATTTAGTGGCGTACGGACGTTGGAAATGTTGGAAAAGTGTTTCGGCAACGATTCTCTAAAAAAAACGGTCGTTTACCAGTGGCACGAGCGGTTCAGAAGTGGTCGTGAGTCAATCGAAGATGATGAACGCAGTGGCAGACCATCGACATCGAAAGTCGGTGAAAAAATTGATAAAGTAAAAGAAATGTTGGTCAATAACCGCAAATTAACCATCAGAGAAATAGCGGAGGACTTGAACATTGCCTATGGATCCGCCCAAGACATTGTGGTTAATGATTTGGGTTTCCGTCGTGTAGCAGCAAAGTTGGTGCCAAAAGACCTCAATTTCATGCAAAAAAGAGACCGTGTTGACGTCGCAAAAGACATGATTTGCGAGGCTGAATCCGATCCCACATTCATCAAAAGGATCATTACTGGAGACGAGACGTGGGTTTATGAGTACGACACGCAATCCAGACATCAGGCAAGTGAATGGCGTTCACCAAATGAGCCGAGACCAAAAAAACCACGTCGTTTTCAGTCAAAAAAGAAGGCAAAGCTGACGGTTTTCATGGATTACAACGGTGTAGTGCATCATGAATTTTTGCCAGAAGGCCAGACAGTAAACAAAGAGTATTATTTGGGCGTTATGAGACGTTTGCGTGAAGCAATTCGCCGAAAGAGACCAGAAATGTGGGCAGAAAACTCGTGGATTTTGCACCATGATAACGCACCGTCGCACAGTGCTATCATTATTCGTAATTTTTTGACGAAAAATGCAACAAATACCATCCAACAGCCACCGAATTCACCTGATTTGGCTCCCTGTGACTTCTTTCTGTTCAATCGAGTTAAAAAACCATTACGGGGAACGCGTTTTAGCAGCCGAGAGGAAGTAATGGAAAAATCGCAGGAAGCACTGATGGACATACCGAAAACCGAATATAAAAAATGTTTCGAGGATTGGATCAAGCGCTGGCATAAGTGTGTTGCAGTCGATGGGGATTACTTTGAAGGGGACAATATAGATTTAGATGAATAAACTTGTATTTTTAATTTTCTGAATAAATTCCGGGAAATTTTTGATCAAGGTAGTATATATATATATATATATATATATATATATATATATATATATATATATATATATGGACTGCCGACCGGAGGGTCCCGGGTTCTATTCCCGGGCAAGGCACTCTGGGCACCTGCAGCTCCACCCAAGCTAAGTGATCTTTCGGGTACCAGATCTTCCAGGGAAACCATAGCCGACACAGGGAAAGGAACTGGCCCCCCTACCCTGATGTGTGAATTTCACACGCCGTCGGGCTTAGTACTGGGTGAACTCTACCATCACCTACTAAACCGACCTTCGGGTTGATTAGTGTGTTTATGGTTTTATATATATATATATATATATATATATATATATATATATATATATATATATATATATATATTACTATGCATACTATATCGCACATAAACTTTCTTAAATGTGACCTTTTACGTGCGTTCTGGTTATATTATTGGGTTCTATTTTCCACGAATGTGATATACTGCTCTCTTTAAACACAAATTTCAACTCATACGAGTAATTTCGATCATTGATCTCATATTTGATTATAAAAACGTAACTCATATTTTAGGCAGGTTGCGTCCTATTCGCCGGCAAATACGGCACTGCTTAACTCCTTGGTCAGATACTTTGTGATGCCGAACAAAAAGCATGGTGTTCCTCCCATTGTAATGGCATTTACTTCATCTTAACGAGGTTTAAATATAGATTGTATACTTTCAAATTCCATGCATCTGGTATTGCATGCCCATTGTGTGCCCTGCAGCAATGTGTAGCGATTAGATCATTTGCTAAAGCTGCTTTATCCTAGAATTACGGGTATCACGGTAAACCACTGCATCGTCGGCAAATAAGCGTACCTTACTAGTGAATACGGAGCGAATGCCGTTAACGTAAAGTAGGAATAAAAAGGCCCGAAAACGATTCCCTGGGGAGCACCTGAAACAACTTTTATTGCATTTGAGCTAGCTCCATCTACCCGGATGACTACTCTTTGTACCCGACCATTCAAAAACTTTTTAAACCAATTCCGGATATTTGTCTACGCCATATGCTTCTAGCTTTGGGAGCAGTGTTCTATAAGGTATTTTGTCGAAAGCCTTCTTAAAATCTAGGAGAACCGCGTTCGGTCTCACAAGTTAGGCGCTATATCTGCTGACTTTATTTGCTAGTTTCACTCGCACCCGAAACGTGAAAACGGAGTAAATGTTGTCGCGGAAAGGTACATTTTAAAAATTCAGAAAAGGAAGAGCTTGTACGCATTCAATTCAAGTGAAATAATAGCAGAAGTCTTGCCTTTCATATTTTTCAGTTCCGTTCGGAAAGACGTTTCTTCTCCTCCCCCCGACAGCACGGCTTTGCTCGCACCAGCGATTCCCCTTGACCTTGGAGACCACAATCTTGGTCCTCCTCTCTTTGCGGTGAGTGCGTGCGTGCTGCGTTCGAAGGGGAGTGAGTGTTGGACGCAATCGGAGAGAGAGGGAACGAGGGGGGGGGCAACGTATCATCCCCCCAAGGGAGGGAGAGAGGAGACAGGCAGGCCGCAGCAGGGGGCGCTTTCGCCGCATCCGTGCCACTGGGTCACCCGAAACCCGAGTTTCATTTCTCACCGTTTTTTTGTGTGAAAGAGCACTCTCCCGCCCAGATCACCGCACATGACTGGCACTGAGATGGTCGCCATTGTTTGCGCAATTGTTGGCCGTGGATACTCCGCATTGCCGCTGCTAGACTCGGAGATATCCTCGGTGAGATTCGTTATTCCTCCATCCGCCCTCCGATTGGCTCACTGCCTACACTTCCAACATTAATTATAATTAATATCAATATTATATAGTATATCCAAGAGATTTAGGCGAGATGTAGTGGAAGTTCGTCATTATGAGAAAAACAAATTTGCACTTTTCCACAGATTTATTTGTAAGGTACTTGCAATGCGTTTCAGTCCATCGAACCATCTTCAGGTACAAGACAAGATTCAACATGTGATACATCATATTTATACCTGTTTGAGGAAGAGGGGGGGAAGAAAAGAGTGAGCGGGGACAAAGAGTGCCAATTCGGAAAATGAAACACTTTGTTTTTCCACATAAAATCCTACACTCACGACCCAGGCCTCGACTTACAAATTCATGATCTCTGCCAGTCGAAACCTACTTAAAATCACTCATACCCCATCCCTTAACCTGCCTTTATCCCTCCGATGTCCCCTTCCCGCTTAGCCCTTCTTTATTCTTCCCTCCCTTCCACCAATTATCGGCCAAAGTCCTCTCAAATAAAGACCACAATAGAATGGTTTGAGGCGTCACTTCCCGAATCACATCCTGAATCTTGTCTTGTACCTGAAGATGGTTCGATGAACTGAAACGCGTTGCACTTAACAATATATCTGAGGAAAAGTGGAATTTTTTTTCTCGCAATGCTCTGTAGGTTAACGCCTCAGTTTCAAATGCAATGGGTGAGTATCCAAACGGAGCCAATGGATATGGGGCGTGACCTCCGCGCAATGCATACCCACCGATGTGCTGGCCCTGGAAGGCAACCACCGAACATCTTCCTTCCGCTCGAAAGAAAGGGACGCACCTCATTGCCCAAAAATCACGTGCAAATGCGAAGGCGTAGTCAAATATTATATTTTAGCTTTTTCAGAAGATCTGATCGTTTTCCCAAGTTTAAGTTTGTGGAGGCGAATGAGACCCGCCCGTTGTTAGTTCTACAATTTGCAATTTTCATCGAATTTTTCATTTTTAATGATCTATTTCACCGTCGCAACGTCAGAGTTAAGGTAAATTAAAGCCAACTTCACATAAAAAATTATTCTGTAACTTCGAAATCGATCCATGATCACGATCAAGAGAGAGGGAGTAAGTGCGAAGTATTGGATTGCCAACAATGGTTTGTTGGAACATCGCACGGCGCCACACGCCATCATCCGCCAATCTCTCACGTTCACCCAGCCCCTACCCACACCCTCTCCTTTCCGCGCTATCGCGAACCTACTGGACGTGGCGCGGCTAACGCACACGTCCATTCGACCGGAGAGGCACACTTGTTTCAAAGCGGTGTCTCCGATTCGGATTCATTCGCGCCACGCTCATTCCTGCTCACCGTGCGTCTCCGTTTTTTTACGCCACCCTCGCCTCTCTGTTCCAATCGTTATTCATCCAGGCATACCCAAGTTTCTCTTCCAAACAATTATGGGGAGGGGAGGAGACAACTGTTGATTTTAATTGCCTTCTTATAGTTAGTCGGAAATGGGGATGATGTAGTACTTGCTTCCCATCCATGAGGCCCGGTTGCGGCAGATATTTTTCAGTGGTATCCCGATCCCTACTAGAGGTGCTTTGTGGAGAGCACTTTGAGTGAGCACGCCGGCCGTCGGATGGGACATTTAACTGCAGAACTCTTGGCGCCTTACGTCAACAGTAGGCTAACACCGACGCCGGGTTTCTCTCCACACTTCCTCCTCCTTTTCAACCCGTTCCTCATTTGCCGAACATTCTCCTCTCTATTACAGTCTTCAACATCCCACTGCCGATCAATATGCCCTTCATCCATTATTCCTGTTTCCTTATGAATTCTCCCAAATATCCCCTCTCTTTGCCCACCATACCAAGTACTTCCTCATTTGTTTTCTTCTCTGTCCATTTCACCTTCTCCATTCTTCTCCACACCCACATTTCAAAAGCCTCCAATCTACTTCTGTCATCCTGCTTGAGTGACCATATTTTCAGCGCTGTCCACAGCTACTCTCGATATGAAAGTTTTTACGAGTCTTTTTTTAATATCCTTACTCAACGTCCCTGCCATCAACTCCCTCCTCGTTGTAAAAGCATCTTTGCCTAGTGCAAGTATTCTCCTTAAGTCCCTACTACTTTGATCGAGTTGGTCCGAAACACTTCCAAGATACATTGTTCCTCTTGTTCTAGTTTTTTTCTTCCTGCTTTAATGTATAGCTTAATCTTTTCTTTCTGGAAAATCTCATAACCTTTTTTATTATTTGCATTGATTCTCATCTCATATCTATCCCTCTAACCTTCAAATGCACTCAGCAATGCTTGTAATTCTTTGGCTGACTGACAAACTGAAGCTCGGTTATCAGCAAAGCTAACTGATTTATTGAATTTCCCTCAGACTTTCATTCCTACCTCCAGTTCTTCCCTTAAGGCCTCCTCTTTAATCATTTCATCCACTTATAGGTTGAACAGCACCGGTGATAACGGACAACCCTGCCTCACACCTCTTCCTAACAGTGTCCATCCAGACTCTTCGTCCCCCACTCAAACCTGAGCAGTTTGAGGCATGCTCAGGTAGTAGATTAGTCTCCTATGCCTCCAATTTATTCTTATTGTCTGCAATAGAGCCAGCCATTAGTTTTTCCTAATTCACTCAATCAAAGGCCTTTTTGAGACCTACGAAATGGGCAAATACATCCTGATTGTATTCTATGCTCCTCTCCATTATTGATCTCATTACTAAATGGCTTTAGCTGCATGTGAAATCATGCATATTGTTCTGTAGTCCTGCCATACGAGGGTTGCTATTTATATTTTGAACCTTGCCAACACTAAATTCTTTAGGTTCTATCGGACGTTTCCATCTGAAAGTTTCACCCTTTTAACGCTAACTTCCTTCAGAACAATTCGCCATTTAATCATAACTTGTGTTGTTTACAGTGACTCGAAAATTTTGTCTCAGCAAAAAAATGGAGTTAACTCGTGAAGACTTTCGTGCGATGATTTTTTACGACTTTCGACGTGGATTATCAAGACTGGAGTGCATCGATCTACGTTTGAAGATGAAGCCCCATCCTTTGCCACTGTGAAACGCTGGTGTAACGAATTCCATCATGGCCACTGTTCGCTCAGGGACGAAAGCCGTGTAGGTCGTCCAAAATCAGTTCTGCCAGAAAACATTGATGCTGAGCAAGAACTAGTAAAGAAAGATCATGCGACTTATCGTGAGATTGAGGCATCCTTGGAGATTAGTATGACGAGCATCAATAAGATATTGCATGAACATTTAGCTGTGAGCAAAATTTGTTCGCGTTGGATCCCGCATAATTTGAAAAAAAGCTCAAAAAGATGCTCGTGTCAATTGGTGCAAAGAAACGCTCAACAAATACTACATCGCGGTGCATCAAAAGCTGTGTATTACAACTAAACAGGTGTCGAATCTTGGATCTATGCGTATGAGTCCGAAAAAAACAGCAATCCACTGTCGTATCGGTCTTCAAAGACGAGCCAAATCTGACAAAAGTGATTCGTGCACGAAGCACACACATCGAAGCAAATGATCGCCAGTTTCTTTGGAATAACTAGATATGTGGCAACTGTACCGTTAGAGCAACGTAAAACCGTGAATTATGAATGGTACACGTGCATTTGTTTGCCAGAAGCGCTTGGTGAAATACGTACGGAAAAAGAAGCGGCAATGGAGGATAATTCTTCATCATGACAATGCAAGCTCTCACAGATCGGCTGAAACAGCAACCTATTTGACTGTCCGAAACGTCGGATTGATGGGTTATCCTCCGTGAAGCCCTGATTTAGCACCGAATGACTACTTTTTAATCTCGTTTATCAAGAAAAAATTACGTGACCAAGGTTTTTCGGCGCCTGAAAAAGCCGTTGATGCATTGAAAAACCATGTTTTGGAGGTAACTTAATCGGAGTGGAAAAAGTGCTACTAAAATTGGTCCGAGCACATGCAAAAGTGTATTGATTATCATGGAGAATACTTCGAAAAACAATAAAGCAATTTTCAACAATAAATTAGTGTCTTTTAATTATTAGGCTCAAAATATAAATAGCAACCCTTAAAATACATAGGAGCTGAAAAAATGATCAAAACTTGTTAGGAGCCAGAAAGTAAGGACATTCTGTTCAGCGCACTCATTTCTCCTTTTTAATAAACTTTCCATATCCTCGCACTGTCTTCCACCATACTTCCCACCTATTATTTTTCAACCTCAGTTTATTAATCATCTCTTTGTACTTTCACCCGCTCTGATTCCATATTCTTCCGCTTTCTTCTCTCATATATCATGCACATCATTCTGTATGCAGCCCATTATTTCCTTATCGAATTCTTATTTAGCGTCCAATTGTTTTCGGCCCTCGATATCTCTTTTCATACAGGTATGTTCCCACGTTGCCTCTTTTGTACCCAGCTCCCTTTCCTCACTCGTGATTTTCTTTGAATTCTGTTAATACTCCTTTCTTGTCGATTCAGGTAATACAATATTTTCCACTCCCTGAACTGTCTTCCCCGCCTTTTCTCTTTGAATAGGATGCTACACTTCATTATTAATAAATAATTATCGGAGTCCATATTCACTCCCGGCAACCCCTGCTAATGAATCATGCTGTTCTCAAATTTCTGTCTAACCATAATACTACTCTGTCCAATAAATACGCGAACTGAGGCCATTAAAAACTTTATTTTGTCTGAATTTAGTCTACATCGATTTTGTCCCCTTCTTCAAAGTACACTCCATTCGTATGGCTATGCACTTACTCCATCTTCTTCTATTCCACCATTCAAAACACCCTTTTGGAAGCCTTCCCAGTGATACTATATGTCTCCTCAACATATTTTTGTATTTTGGGAATAGGAAAAAGGCGTTAGGGGCGATATCAGGCGATTAAGGAGGATTATCAAGGGTGGCGATTGAATGTTTTGCCAGAAACTGGAGAACAATCAATGCTGAATGAATGTGCAGGTGCATTGTCATGGTGAAGGATACATCCATCATGTTTGGTAGTAAAATAGTGTGCACTGTTGATTTTCCTACGTAAGTTCATCAGCTATGATTCCGAACCCTTTTTCGACCATCGGTCCATTCTCTCAACAGATTCTTAGGGTATTATTCACATTAATTCTTCATTTATCCCGCTTCTTCTACACATACGATACATTCCAATCTTTCACCTCGTTTTTGCATTCCTTGTTTTTCTCCGTCGCATGCATCGACTCGGCCACCTCTTTCGCACTATGCCATCTTCATATTTCGTGTGGAAATCGGGGAGGAAAAGAAATTCTTGGTGATTACTTCAGAACTCATCCTCGAGAGGTGACCCAATTATCAGCCGTCATTCATGGCATATTTGGTAGGACATTTTAACGTAGGATCAGCCTACCCCCTTTAAAAGCAGAAAGAAAGTGAAATAACTGTGGATCAGGGGGATGCGCTGTGGGCAAATAACACTTCTCGTCCAAGAAACTGCGGGGAGATACCGCGAGAGTAACTTTTGACGGATTCATCCACTACGTGTGCATTTCAATGCAACAATTTCAGTGTAAAAATCATTCGCCTTGACCGGGATACGAACCCAGATCCCTCAATACACGGTCTAGTGCTTTAGCTTGTTGCGCTCTTGAGATGAAATTATGGGGGCTTCAAAGGAACAAGATTTTCTGACGAAATACCGTACATCAAATGTCAGTTATTCGTAGCCGTGCGCGAAGCGTCTCAGTCCACGAGGTTAAAGCCAACTTTAAGAGGACGTCTCGTTAACTGACTAAAGCACTCAGCCGGTTTGAATCCCGGTCAAGGCGAATAATTTTTACACTCTCAGATTGTTGAATTGAAAACCTAATCTACATAATCCCCGCAAGGGCGTGTGGCAGAGGGTGTTAGGTCACCACCCGTAAAAAGGAACAATACTACATGCAAAACTATACCCACAGCAGCGCACACAATCATGCAAAAATCCCTTCATCCAACACTCATGCAAACACATACACCGCAAAACAACAAAAAACTGCACCCCAGGATGCAGCACGAAAGCCATCCAACAACACGGAAGCCAGGACACAAAAAGCAAGAATGCGAAACTCCACCACCACATGAACATTCAACACAAAACGCTCTCCCCACCGAGGAGACTGTGAAAGGTAGGGAATGCGACCCAACGTTCACGTAGCAGGTAGTTCCCCCGGCGGAGAGGGACGAGGGATTGAAGGGGAGACTTAAAAACAGGTGAACATAACACTAATGAGGTAATTCGGAAAGAATGGGTTATGATAACAAAACACACGAGGTTAGTGAAAGAGTATGCAATTGAGTAGACCTAATTATTCCCTAGACGCCGAGGGTGGCACGTGGAATTTTTGCTGTGTATAACCCTGCAGTTGCTATCCCGTATTGTCCGTGGGAAGAAGGAGTCCTTGAGTCTGCTAGTCCTGGCATCTATTTCCAGAATTTTATATGCATGATGCTCTGATCTGCGAAACCTGCAATTTGAACCGATTCCACACCCTCCTTATTCCCGCAATCTTGCGCCTTGCGATTTTTATTTTATTCCTTTAACTCAAAAGACACCTCTAGGGCAATCATTACGCCTCGGACGGTGAGGTGAAGGTAGCTGTCAATAACAGCACGCTGTTTAACTCGGGTTGACATAGCACTAGGGCACCTATCCATAGTTACGCTTCTCAAAATACACTGAATGAATGTAACTACCTCAAACCTGCGCATACGTGTTGAGGGGAATGTTACTTCCACATGCCATCGGGAGTGCTTCTGGAGGTCATTTTGTTTGTGATCTACCAGCATTTGTGCATTAATTTTCAGCCTGAGCTAGTAATTGATTAGTTTCGGGCATGATGTGGAGGAATTCGAGCATAATAAAGAAAATAAAGTAGCAATTTTCCACTTGATACGTTTAATATCACGACCGGGTTTCAATGCATTACATCATCTTCAGGTAGCCTGAGATGATGTAATACGCACATCGAAACCCGGTCGTAATATTAAACTTATGTAATGGAAAATTGTTTCTATATTTTCTTTATTACCTGAAGAAGGGATCTGGATACCGCTGAAAAAGATCTGCCACCTCCATGCTTCGAAGCCAGACCCTTTGGGTTGGATGCCAGTACGTTAGCCACTGCACCATCTCGATCCCCATGATTGGGTAGTGGGGAGAATAACAGATGGCTCTCCAGTGAGGAAGAAGGCCCATAGAGGAGCTGCTCAGGGGGAGTGCTTCTCAAGTGTCGCCTAATGTACTCGACCAGGCATTAAAGGGGTCTGCGTTCAAGGAGGGTTCCCAGCAGAACCTGAACAAGTAGAAGTAGAACTTGGTGGGTTTTGGGCTCCTCAAGCGGGGAGTCATTTTAATGTGACTGATACCAGTACAGCACCCGAAGATATACCCTCGGACCGAGAAATGCTAAAGATGATTAAAAAGAGTAAAGTTACGACAGAATAGGAGGAAGGAACTAACCGGGGATACGATTGAGTAGAGGACCTGATGTGGATGTTACAGGGATGGAAAATGTGATAAAGATGGGGGGGGGGAGGGGTTGGAATGCGAACATGGGTAGAGGAAGGGATATATGGCAGTGAAGTAGCAAACTATGGTTAAGGAAAAATGAACGGCCACGGGGAGTAAGCAACAAAGTTGTGCAAGAGACAGGTTAGTCATAACGAACACTTGGTTAAAAAACCTCACAATACATAGGTGCGGGTACATGTGGGAAATTCACGGGGATTCAGAAAGTAACCGGTTGGACTATATGTGGTGTGTGCAATAAATGCGCAAAATGATGCAATCTGGCGGTCATGAAGTGGACTATAACCTCATCCACTAGTTGCCTGAGACCCAATGAGCCGTCTGTGCTTGGCGGATTGTCGAGCTGTGCGTATGGTGCCAGTTATGTTAGTTGCTGTTTTCCTTGTTTTTACTGCTTGTCGAAAATGTAAATTGACGAAATCACGGAGCAACGAATCAACATCAAGTTTTTTGGTGAAGTTTGGTAAAAGTTATCAAGAAATTACGGAAATGTTAACAACTGTTTACGGTGATAACGCTATGAAGAAAACATCCGTTTACAAGCGGATTAAGCACTTTAAAGATGGTCGACAAGACGCCAGCCACGGATGATGATTCAAGGCCGTGACGACCTTCAACCACCTTGTGTTGACGATAACGTTGATCGTGTGCGGTCCCTTGTCCTTACCGATCATCAAAACATTTTCTGAATGAAAACTGATGGACTGAATTTAGGAAAACCAACAGTGCACACACTGACAAATTCCAAAGAAACTGCGGGAGATGCCGCAACAGTAACTTTTAACTGAGTCATCCGCTAATGGGCATTTCAATGCAACAATTTCAGAGTGTAAAAATCATTCGCCTTGACGGGGATTCGAACCCAGATCCCTCAATATCCGGTCGCGTGCTTTAGCCACTTAAGCTATCGAGGCGTCCTCTTAAACTCTGAAATTTTGGGGCTTTTAAAGGAACTAGATGTTGTGACGAAATACCGTACATGCACATGTCTCAGGCATTCGTATTCGTGCGCGAGGCGCCACTGTCCACGAGGTTAAAGGCACCTGCACATTCATTCAGCATTGATTGTTCACCAGTTTCCGGCAAAACATTCAATCGCCTTAATCCTTGATCATCCTCCTTAATCGCTCCTAACGTGTTTTTCCTATTCCCCCAAAATGAAAAAATGTGATGAGGGGACATTACTGGGAAGATGTGGACACAATAAAGCGAGAAACGACGAGACAACTAAAAAGCCTAATTGTCGAGGACTTCCAAGGGTGCTTCAAACAGTGGAAAAGAAGTTGGAACAAGTGCATGGCCTACGAATGAAGAGTGCTTTGAAGGGGACAAAATCGATGCAGACTTAATTTCGCAAAATAAAGGTTTCATGGCCTCAGTTCGCATATTTATTGGACAGATCTCATATGTCTTGAGGGAATTTTGCCAGGGGTGTAAGCAGCCCCCGGGGGAGTGCCCTGAAAAGTCGTCATGGGGCACCACCAAACAATGCTAGGAAATCAACCAACCCAAGACAATAGTCTTCAAAGAAATAGTAAAATGTATTAATAGACTGAAAAATTCATTAAAAAACTGGAGTTTGTTATTTTTAAAAACTCTTCATAAAAAGATAACAGCAGCAATATATTTCATTGCATAAAATGCAAATGGATGCTTTCAATACATCATTAACATGGAATACTGTTTTAAGCTCATAAGTAACAAATATGCATATATGAATATGTATATATATACACATAAAATGAGGATAGATAAATCCTTACAAAATCCTTATAAACCCAATACAAAAGTTTAAAATATGATATTAATAGACGATTACAAGTGGAAACACTTACTCAAACGAAAGAATGAATATATAACAGGTTGCACAAAACTATTCCTTATATCATGATTAATTATCAATTTTTTAAAAATTCATGAGTAACAAATAAAACACTTGCATGAGATTCAGCCGATTAGGACAAAGCAAAAGGTCCCTTGCATTCTAAATGCTGGTGGGAAAGCAGTGAAAGAATAAATGTCACAGAGGGCAGTGCCATTTCTGAAAATGGATGACACCTTCCACATCCTGTTGGTGACAGGAGTCGAGGGAGGAATGGTAGAGAGGAATTTTGTACTTGCCAAACAACATGTCTAGGCATTTCAGTCCGGTCTACCCATCATTCACTGCACAGAGAAATAACTTTACGATAAGAGCACCCGACCATGTGCCCATTGGAAATCACACTTCCATTTTACTTCCACTCTCCCAACAAAATGTTCAGTTTCTTCAGATGTGTAATATAGAATGAAATTTAAAAATTCATTCATGTAATTAACTTTAAATTAAGCTCTTTAATAGAGTTTCAAATTAACATCAACCCGATCAATTGACATTACCCCAGGAATGCTTGAATTATATTTTCCTCTTTCTTTTCTTCACGCCATTAAATGACAGTACTGTACACACTCGCATTCGAGCTATACTGGGGTTAATGCCAGCTAACCATTCTCATGGTAATTAATTAATTGAAAATTATTTTGTCACTATTTTAAGACAATGACCCCAAACACTTCTTTCATGCTGATGAACGTGGCATGGATGCAGGGGAATTAAAAAGAGTACATACTTCACACACACACATATATATTGTGTGTATGGCCATCAAACCTCCTACACATATATGTATAGGGGGTGATATACATAAATACATATAAATGATTAATTAGGAGAGGATCTGTTTGGGTTTAGGAAGGGGAGAGGTACGTGTGATGCCACTGCAGTAATGAGATCACTAATCGAGAGGAATATAGAATTCAACCAGGAAGTAGTTACCTGTTTCGTAGATTTCGAAAAAGTGTTTGATGGCGTGAATTGGGAAAAACTAATGAGTATATTGCAGAAAATAGGAATAGATTGGAGGGGAAGGAGGCTCATCTGCAACCTGTACATGTCACACACTGCTCAGGTGCGAGTGGGGAACGGGGAGTTCGGTTGGGTAGTGTTAGGAAGAGGTGTAAAGCAGGGTTGCCCATTATCACCGTTGCTGTTCCTCGTATATGTGTAGAATATCATTAAAGAGGCATTAAGGAAATAACTGGTGATGGGAATGAAAGTCAAAAGGGAATTAGTAAAATCAGTTAGGTTTGCTGATTACCAAGCTTTGATTTGTCAGTCAGCCAAGGAGTTGCAAGCATTGCTGAGTGCATTGGAAGGTTAGGGGGATAGACATGAGATGAGAATCAATGCAAATAAAACAAAGGACATGGGATTTTCCAGCAAATAAATAAGCTAAGTTAAACGTTACAATAGGACAACAAAAACTAGATAAGGTGGAACAGTTAATGTATCTTGTAAGTGTTTTGGACCAAAATGGTCAAAGTAGAAGGATAAGGAGAAGAATTGGAGGCAAAGGCAAAGAGGCTTCCACAAGGAGGACAATTCAATTGATGACAGGGATGCTGGATAAGGACATTAGGAAGATGTTCATCAAAACTTTGATAAGGACTGTGGTTTTGTACATCGCTGAATAATGGTCACTGAAGCAGGATGCTGGAAGTAGATTGGAGGACGTGCATGTGGAGAAGGATGGAGAAGTTGAAATGGGCATGAAAAGGAAAACAATCAAGAAAGTGCTAGGTATGGTGAAAGGGGAGGAAAGGGGATTGTTGGGAGAATACATGAGGAAACAGGAATAATAGATGAAGGACGTAATGATCAGCAGTGGGATATTGGAGAATTTAATAGAGGGGAGAACGTTAGGCAAACGAGGAAGGGGCACGAACTCGATAAGGATGTTGGACGGAATGATGGGAGGAGGGAAGAATATAGAGATGAAGAGGGGGCGTCTTGCGGTAGATTAGCATGTTGGATTGTGTTTTCTTAGGAGAATCATTTGGTGGGATATCTCCATGCAACACATAACTTAACTCATAGATTACCAACAGTAATAATATACATGTGTGTGTTTGTGTATATATACACGCACATATATATATATATATATATATATATATATATATATATATATATATATATATATATATATATATATATATATATATATATATATGTACGTGTGTGTGTGTGTACACACACACACAAAGCTACTGTGGATGTGGATTATAAAATAAATTGTCTTCCACTCTAATTAAACTAATATCAATGAAATTAGTTTCACACAGATTTTACGAGAGAATAGGACTAGAAATTTGGTTCAACAATGTCTGAAACCAAAACAAGCAACCATTAAATAAAAAAAATATAGCTTCTAATTAATAAATATCACTAACTTTTTTCAATGCTTAATCAGCAGACAACTTTCACACACAAATACATTATTTTTACTTTGACTAAATACATATGTTTAAAGCTAAAAACCATGCTTTCAGTAATTCTGGCATCACTGCAAACAGCTCTGGAATGCACAATGTGGGCAGGATGAAGATGCAGAGGTCGTTTCACATGCTTTGTCCTTCCGGGAGGGCCTGGCCTGGCCCCAATCAAAAGGTCAGCGACGTCGTCTTGACCAAAATGTGAATAACCACTTGCAAGAGTGCTCACCGGATGGAAGTGATGGCGATCAGAAGAGGGGTTGATGATGGGGAGCCAAGTACTGCCGCACACTCGCCTCTTGGTGGAAGATGCATGAATGGAGCAGCCATGCCCCAACAACCATGTCGGTGACCATGGAAACCAGTCGCCTCAACACCCCTGAAGGCTTGCGCTTCAAACCAACCACCCTGGCACCGATCCATGTTGAGAGTCCACCTCCAAAAATAACAACCACGAACCGCAACAACAGAGCGGTCATTGTTGCTCCCCACTCCCAAGTGTGGTGCTTGCCCTCTCACCCGCCGCTCCTCCACGACCTATGACTACAGCGAGGTCAGGTTGAGGAACTTTGGGGTCTTGCTGACGCCCCCCCCCTTGGAGCCAGCCGCCTCCCAAATCACAACGCAGCCGTCCACTGAAGACGCGTACAGGTGCTGGGAGTCATAAGAGTACGTGATACTGCAAAGAGGAGGAGAGAGAAGGGGGGAAATTTTTTTACATAAATGTGGCAGTAATCACTACAATGCCTCTCATCACCCCCTGCCCCCAACAATGTTCTAGTCACTTCCTTGCAGACACTAATGTCTTCTGACCATAGTTCAGCCCCATTTTCTTGCAGACACCAGTGTCCACAGAAAATGCCTATCCCTAGTCATACGCTATGAGACCACCATCATTGGATTTTGAAGCCTAAGGAGGCCTCCAGGGGCACACAATGGCACTTGTTGAGGGTGCTCCATATTTTAAGGTTCCATATGCTTGTGGACTCATGTTGGCTGACGTTGATCTCTCCCATCTTCTCATCAATACAGTGTGACCACTTCCACTGCTGTTAATATGTAATAAATGCGCAAACTGGTGCAATCTGGGGCCCACCAGCGGCGCTAGTTACCTGAGACCCAATCTGTGCTTGGTGGGTCGTCGAGCTGGGCATATGGTGCCAGTTATGTTAGTTTCTGTTGCCCTTGTTTTCACTGTTTGTTGAAAATGGAAATTGACGAAGTTACGGAGCAATAAATCAACATCAAGTTTTTTGGGTAAGTGCGGTAAAAGTTATCAAGAAATAACTGAAATGTTGACAGCTGTTTACGGTGATAATCCTCTGAAGAACACATCTGTTTTCAAGTGGATTAAGCGTTTTAAAGATGGCCGACAAGATGCCATGTGTGATGATGCAAGGCCGTGACAACCTTCAACCACCTGTGTTGACGACAACGTTGATCGTGTGCGGTCCCTTGTCCTTCTTACCGATTGTCGTAAAACTGTCCGAATGATAGCCAATGGACTGGATTCAGGAGAATCAACAGTGCACACTATTTTAGCCGAGCATAATGGATGTATCCTTCACCATGACACAATGCACCTGAACATTCATTCGGCATTGATTGTTCGCCAGTTTCTGGCAAAAAATTCAATCACCTTGATCCTTGATCATCCTCCTTAATCGCCTGATATCGCCCCTAACGCCTTTTTCCTATTCCCAAAATACAAAAATATGTTGAGGAGACATATCACTGGGAAGAAGTGGAAGACACATTAGAGTAAGAAACGACGAGAAAACTAAAAAGCCTAACTGCCTTGAGGACATCCAAAAGGGTGCTTTGAATGGTGGAATAGAAGGAGATGGAGTAAGTGCATAGCCATGCGAATGGAGTGTACTTTGAAGGGGGACAAAATCGATGTGGGCTAAATTCAGACAAAATAAGGTTTTTAATGGCCTCAGTTCGCGTATTTATTGGACAGGGTAGTACTTTCCTAATTGAATTCTTCCTTGTTTCCAAATAAACACCCTAATTATGGCAACTAATATATTATCAATGCATCCTTTTTTGCAAAATGGCCAAAAATTTGAGCCATTAATGGAAAAATACTAATAAATTATGACAACATTGGGAATAGTTGGAAAGAATGCACTGAAGTGCTCTATCAAGCTCCCAAACCACCAGAAGATGGCTTAATCAAAGATGAAGGCATGATAGGTAAAGATGATCGGGGTCTGCATATATTAAGAAGTAAATTCAAAAGAGCTGTGGCAGAGCTGATAAACAACAAGGCACCAGGAGTTGACAAAATAAAAGGATAAATAATCAAGGTACTCAGGGTCAAAGCAAAGGATGCTCTCTATGGAATGATCAAAGATAGATACGACCCTCAGAATGATACTGGAAGACTTTGAGAAAAGTATAATGATTGCAATACCGAGGAAACCAAAAACAGATAAATACGGAGAACACATAACATTGTGCCTTCTGACTCAAGCATCAAAAATCCTTACCGGGATAATTAGCCAAAGAATAGAAGAGAGTATAGAAGGAAACCTCTAAGAAACCAATTCAAATTCAGCAAACACTGAGGTGCAAGAGATGCAATTCTCAGCTTGAGAGTTCTGGCCGAAAAAATGAGACACGTGAATAAGCCATTATATGCGGTATTTGTGGACTCAGAGAAGACCTTTGACAACACTGATTAGAACAAGATGTTCAGGATACTGAAAGTGCTTCGATTAGACTATAACCTTTAAAATAATCAGGTTACAACAATTCAAACAAAAAATGGAAGAAAAATAGAAGCTTAAATAAACAAAGGAGTAAGACCAGGATGCAACCTCTCGCCAGTAATATTCAACGTATGCCTGGAAGAGGCAATAAAAGAAACACAAGAATTGGGAATCAAAGGAGCCAAGGTGAATGGAGGAGAAATCAACATGCTCTGCTTTGCAGATGACATCGCAATAGTGGCGGAAACACGAGCGGACCTGCAAGCAACTCTTAAGTGCTATGGACCAAGCACTGGGAGAATATAATATGAACATCAACAAGAAGAAAACTATAATCCTTGTTGGTGGAAGCTGAATGCAGATATCACCATTCAAGGTGTGAAACCAGAGCAAGTGGAATCCTGGGCAGCAGCATAACATGAGAAGGAAGTTCGACTGACATCAAGATAAGGATAGCCCAAGCTAAGAACGCATTCATTAAGAAGAGACAATTACTGTGTTCAAAGAGCCTAAGGCTGGAAACAAGGAAGCAATTCATTAAGACTTTCATGTGGAGCATGAAGCTCTATGGCTCCGACACTTGGAACATTGGAAAAGTGGACCAGCAAAGAACAGAGGCCATTGAATCATGGTGCTGGAGGAGAATGCTTGAAGATTGAATGGACAGACAAAGTGAGGAACGAGGAAGTATTTGTAGAAGAGCAGAAGAGGATAGGACCATATGGAGAACTCTACGGCAAAGAAGATATATGAGGTCTGTTCAAAAAGTAATGCAAATTTTGAATTTTTGCTGCTTACATACAATTGATTTTTGATTTTTTTGTGGCGTTATGTATGGTACTTATGTCTCTCCTTTATACCGAAAAGTTGTGCCATTTTGAATGTTCCATTAATTGTTGACAGCTGTTTTGCTGGGACATGTTTTGGCTTGTCCTCGATTTTTACCTGTTCCAAAAATTGGATCAAAGAATCTGCATCAAATTTTGTGTGAAAAACGAAATTAAGTGCGTGGATGCGTTCCAAATGTTGACAATTGGCATATGGAGAAGCTACCTTGGAACGAAGCAATGTTTATTGGTGGTACAAAATGTTCTCAGGGCGCTGAGAAGTTGTGAACGACGAAGAGTGTATAATATGTAATGGGGATTACTTTGAAGGGGACAAAATAGATATCCATGAATAAATAAATTATTTTTGAAAAAACACAAAAGTCATGATACTTTTTAAACATACCTCGTAGATGGATTGGATACACATTGAGGCACAATGGATTGATTAGGAATAAAATAGAAGGGTAGATTCCACAAGGAAGACCAAGAGACATGCACATAGGACAAATTAAGAAGGATATAAAACAGAAATGGTACCAGGGATTGAGGGAATTCAAATTGAATAAAGTAGAATGGAGGACTGCAGTAAACCAATCCTAGGATTGAAATACTGATGACGATGATGCTTTTTTGCGAAAATTAGGCATTGTGGAAGCATTTGTAAAACTATCGCAGTGGTAGGCACTAGTGCTTGCTTAATAAAATGTGCGTCTTTATGAATAAATGAACATTTTTGAAAGCTACATTATTCTAGCCACTCCCTGTTGACGAGAACATTGATTTGTTGGAAGGGCTTGTGATAGCCCTATGCATTCAGGAGCAAGGATAAATGCTTCCAGTGCAGTCACCTATGCCACATAGGTCAAAAGGTAAAGCTAAATTTAAAAAAAAAAACAAACAGAGCCTCTTAATCAGTGAGGTGGCTGTAAAGGCATCCGGCACAAGTAAAGTAGTCTTCGGATGGCAGTCAATATCATGTAATAAAATTTTACTGATAAAGACAGTGGGAGAATACTTCAATTATTGATCTCAGGAAATAATGAAAGATACAAGTCCGGGCAACCAGCAATAGAATTTGGCAATCATGGCTGACTCTGGCCTTCATGAGGATCATCACATCACACAACTGACTTGAGTTAAGAATGCTTCAAATACAAGGGTGGTCCCATAAGCACCCGGCCTCACCTAGAGATGGCAGTAGTTGTTTGAAAAATATCACAGCATTAGAAAGTAAACAATCTAGTGAGCATATCTTTCAAGTTTAAAGATGCCACGTCATTTAGTATTTGTTTAGCAGCCATCAATAGTGAACATTTTCAGTGAATTTGTGAAAATGAAGAAAATAGGTCATTGTTATCTGATACAATACTTTTATTTGAAAGGCTTCAGCCCAACCAATTTGAAAGATGAACTGGATTCTACTCTGGGTGAGTCTGCTCCTTCGTTTACTACAGTAAAATATTAGGTAGCAGAGTTTAAACGAGGTTGTAGGAGCTGTCAAGACGAGCATCGCATTGGTCGACCAAATGAGGTGATGACTCGAGAAGTGGTGAAAAAAATCCAAAAATTGATACCGGATGACCGTCGACTGAAAATGCGCAAGCTAGCAGACATAGTAGGCATTTCAAAAAGTGCAGTACAATGCATATTAACTGAAAATTTGGACATGAGAAAGCTGTGTGCAAGATGGGTGCCGCATTTGCTCATACTCAAGCAAGACCAGTGTCGTGAAGATGTTTCAATTGAGTGTTTAGCAAGGTGTTTCACAGCATCAAAGCAGAATTTGTGCACCATTTCATAACCATGGATGAAATATGGGTCCATTACTTCACACCCGAGACAAAAGAGCAATCTAAACAATGGATTCAAAAGGGAGAACCACCTCCAAAGAAGGCGAAGACCGTTTCATCTGCAGGCAAGGTCATGGCGTCAGTTTTTTGGGATGCACGTGCGATAATTTTCATAAACTATCTTGAAAAAGAAAAACTATCAACGGCGAGTATTATGCGGACTTATTGCAACGTTAGAGCGAAATAATCAAGCAAAAGCAGCCGCATTTGGCTAAGAAGGAAGTGTTGTTTCATCAGGACAATGCAACAGCTCATGAATACGTTACTGCAATGGCCAAAATTCATTAATTTAAGTTTGAAATGCTACCTCATGCACCCTATTCGCCAGATGTAGCACCCTTGGATTATTTTCTGTTCGCAAACTTGAAAAAATGGCTCGGTGGTCAGAGATTTTCCAACCGTGAAGAAGTGATGTCGGCAGTTAATGGCTATTTTGAGGAGCAAGACAGTTCTTATTATTAAAAGGGTATCGAACTTATTGAACATCACTGGGAAAAGTGTGTATAGCTGAAAGAAGATTACATAGAAAAATAAATACATATTTTTTCCCCAAATTTTGGCGTTTTCTTTGTTGGGTCGTTTACTTCTGGGACGACCCTCGTATCCTGAGTGTGCTTTAACCTTCCTGTATGGTGCACCAAATATGCAATTCCTCTGCCAACGTTCCATATCCTTGCACTGTATCTGCAACTACACTTCTTTATTGCTCCATTTGTTACCCATCTCAAATTATGATCCAACTCTTTCTTCTCCTAACTCATGTTGGCATTCTTCCACTTCCTTCCATCGTCAATCTTTCCATTCATCTCGCATGCACTCCATGGTTTTTTAATCCTCATCATGTTTACCATCTCTGGAGTTTTGTTCGGGGCTTTCGATAACTCTTTTTTAAAATGCTCCGTTTAAAATTACTAAAATTAATGTTCATATATTTTCATCCCCCCTCCACTCCCAACACCTTCCATATGATTCCCACACCTCTATTAATTCCCCCTCCCAACTCTTCCCCTTGCAAACCTTTCCCCACCTTAAGGAAATTAAATACTTTAACTCCATGATGTGAAATGATTTTTACAAATTTTTCGATAAAAAATGATGAGGTATTTCAGTTAATTAAATTTTTTTAAATCTTACCCTCATAAGATACTTACAAGTGTGATAAATTGTGTATTATTCTATAATATAATATGTACATGAAAATTATCAAATTTTTTTACACCAATTTTAAGGCTTGTCCAAAAATAAAAATAAAGAGGGTCCACAATTTACTTAAGAGAGTAATCAATTACACAAGGGTACACAGTTTCCATGGTCAGTCCTGACATTTAACATTCAATATTCAGAAGAACTGAAGTATCAAAATGTTAAAAGTTAATGTAAAACATATACATTAAATGTGGGACACTTGATATGAAGGACAGAAGCTCACCTTATTATTGGTTTTGTCAGCATATCACACACTATTTCACGAATTAGATTCAGGTCCCAGGTGCTCCAAAGCCTGAGGAGGAGAGGAAGTGAATAAGCTATAGGCAACGGTCAATCAACAAAGGAGAACATTGTGCTGTCCCTCCCACTGGAAACACTCTGTGCGAGATATAACACTAAAATTTCATTGCTCCAGTAATCACTACTTCAATAAAAATAGTAATTAATAATAATTCGGCTTTATTTGGGCAAGATTGAGACTGTGGCGGTCCCTTCTTCTTCCATTTAACCCATCATCAAATACATTCAATGAAAATAAAATTACATTTAGGTGCTAAAAAATATGAGAGTTGCTATTTATATTTTGAGCCTACTTTGAAATACTAACCATGGAATAGTTCACAGATTTATTCCCTCCACAGGGAAGAGAATCCACCAGCATGATGGTTAGCACCATGTAAGTCTGTTGGATGCGGAGGGGGAACGGTACGACGCCGGTATTAAAAAGCTGATAACAAGGATGCAAAAAGTGATTGATCATCAAGGCGACTACGTGAAAAAATAGCTAAATGCTTAACCTTTCTGACAATGTAAGCAAAGTTGAGAATAAATTTGATTTTCCATGAAAAAAAAATAGGAGACCTTACTTTTCAATACGCCCTCGCATTTAACCGAGTCCACACATTGCATTTCGGTGTTCCCAATTCAGTAGGCATTTGGGAGGGAATTGCCCTTTCTTCAAAAATTCATCATTTGAATCAAATGATAACACTTCCCTTGGGAAAACCAAAAGTGAGTTTACTGCATTAGAGCTCATACTATCTTCTCAAAACACTAATCAGGAAGTCTTTATTCCAACCCTGGATATTTTAACATGTGCCATAGGCTTCTAGCATTGTGAGTAGTTTTGCGTGATGTACTATGTTGAAAGCTTTTTTTAAAACATAGAAAAACAAAATCTACTGGAACTTGGCACACTACACACCATCTGCTTTTCACAAAAAATCTGATTTGTACTCTAAGAGCAGCATAATTTTTCAAAATATTTATTAATGACTTATAACTCTAATTCAGCAAACCAAACGGCTACACCAAGGAATGAAAAGCATTCAGGCAGTAGATCACGACAGAAGAAGGCAAAGTCAATACCTGATGGTGCCATTGGACAGTCCGGCCACAACTGCATTCACTGATATGCCCTCTGGTGCAGTTGAGAAACATATTGATGTCACCCGCAGGACACCTTCCCCATCCACCTCCACTTGACCCAGAGGCTGAGCATTAACTGAGTAGAGGTGGATGCAGTTTGAGCCGCTTGCTGAGTCGCTCACTGTTGCTATGTCAGCGAGTGTTTCGCTCACGCTCACCAACGTGATGGGTGATGAGAGACTAGAGATGCTACGAACATACGTGAGGCTGAAATAGTACAACAAAACCACAATTGACTGAAAAATTTGCAGCTTTATAAATTCATAGAATTACTCTTCTCCCACTTTAATTGCATACAATTTAAATTTATAAATGCAATCAACCATTTGGCTGTTTACCCAAAGAAGGAGTGAGATGGCATTAGCTAACAAAAATATAGAAAAACATAAAAATGGACATTCAAAAGTATTCCGAAATTTTCAGCAGCAAGAGCTCCTTTCTCTAGGGAAAGAAGGAACTGAGGAGAAGTTTTCAAGAGAAAAGGACAGGAGGACGAGGATGACATTGGATGGAGGGAAGGAAGGGAAAGGTTTGGGAGGGGAAGAGTTGGGAGGGGAAGGTTTGGAAGAGTGGGATTGATATGAGGGGTTTTGGGAGTGAAGGGAGAATGAAAATAAATGAAGGGTGTGGAATTAATGTCTGATATTGATACCTGGCTCATTCCAGGAATAAAGGAGCCAGATGTATGCATGTTCCACTGCCTTGAGTTTGAGTGGAGGGTCGGAGGGATGCTAATTGGAGACACTCCAGCATTTATCAAAGGGAGTGTTACGCTCGGACGCATGCTTTGGGATTTGGATCATCCCAAACAGGAAAGAATTCTTGCATAAGGCACTAAAGTTATTGATCCTAATTTTATGGGTGTTGCAGTCTGTCCAATAAACATAGAAGGCAGCGAATAGTTGGCACTTGAGACGGTAAACTACATTGCTGGAGGTGCACAAGGAGTAGGGAATTGGTGGGAGAGAGTTAAAAAGCAGGTGGAAGAGGGATGGGATTTAGGTTTTGAAAATGGGACTTGTTTTGCATCTAGGTAGCTACTGCAGGGCATGGGGGTGGCTTTGGGATGAGCACAGATTTAATGGGTGCATTGGTGGATTTGAGGAGACCTGACGAGTTAGTGGGGCTTTCGAAAGTAATGGAGAGAAATTTAAGAAAAAGGTTGGTGGTGGAGTGTGGTTCTTGAGGACATGGTATTAAGGGTGGATCTAAGATACTGTGCCAGGTAAGTAGGTGGTACAAATTGAAATAGGGTGGGCCACTGTGGTGGAGGAAGGTATATATGATTTTGGATTCTTTCGTTTGGGAGGGGATTAGGATATCCTCATTGGAGGAATTGTATAGGTTTGAGAGAAATTTATGAAGTGAGTCAGGTTGATTGCAGATTTGGTGACTTTATATGGAAGGGAATACGGAAAGGAGCATTTGGTGAAATATGGGTGGCAACTGTTGTAGTGTAAGTATTGCTGTTTGTTGGTCGGTTTTATAAACATAAAAGCGGGGAATGTTTTGTCTATTAATGATATGTGAACATCTAGGAAGGCAATTTGGAAGGAAGAAATGGTAGAGGTGAAGAAAACAGAAGATGAAGCATTGAGGTCAGAAATGAAGGTTTTCAGGGATTTAGTGCCATGTGGCCAGATAGGGAAAATATTATCGATATATCTGAGCCACAATAGGGATTTCAGCGGTTGTTTTGAAAGGGATCCATTTTCTGTGAGACCAAGAAAGGAGGTTTGCACAGGAATGGCTGTGCCTGCTACTCATGGCACAACCCTTGATCAGGAAGTAGAATTTACTGTCAAAGGAGAAGGAATTATGGGCGAGGATGAAATCAGAAAGGCTTAGAAGCAATTCAATGCTGGGTATTTGTGGCTTAGGACATTGGGAGAGGTAGTATTGGAGGAACGAGAGGCCTTCTGAGTGGGGAATGGGGATATGTAGGGATGTGGCATCAATGGTGGCCATGGCAATATTGGTCTCTGGAGGGAGGTTTTTTTTTTCAAAATATATGCTTTTGGGACATTATGATAAGCTTCACTGATAATAACATTTAGGATTTCATCATTCATATTCAACGTTGCTGATTTGGTGGGATATCAAATTATTTTTCTTGCATACCTTTTCATTGCAACTAAATCATAAAAAGAATAGGCTATTCACAGCCAAATATTATAACCATATTTTTACAAAACAATTTTTCCCATGTTGAGTCACTTGTTCATAGACGGAGCACCTGGAATCTCAATATTCATCACTAAAATGTAATGCGCGAAGACATGCAAAGAATTTGGCATCAACATACTTGTTCAGATCCCAGATTATAGCCGTGCCATCTTGTGAGGCTGTGACAACTATGCTAAAGTTGCGGTTGATGCAAAGGGAGAGAATGCCAGCTGAGTGACCCTGGAGAGTCACGGGAGGCTTCACAAAGTCCAGTTGACCTTTGAGTGGACAGAAATTGTACTTGTACACCACCAGCTTCCCCGATGAGTGGCCCACCCACAGTTGGCAACAGTCAGGCACACTCCCACAGATCCAGATCTGCATTTGCAGTCAGTGGACAGAAAGAGAGAGAACACATCAAATAGAGGTAACAGCAAGGTGATAATGCTGACTTTTATGGGATCGTAGATTTTCGCGGCGTTCAGATGAAAGACTCTCCATTCTCGGGATGTCACCGCGTAGGTTGTTTCTCTGACAACAGTTTCGCCCGTGTTTCAACGAGCGTCTTCGACCTGAAGACGCTCATTGAAACACGGGCGAAACTGTTGTCAGAAAAACAACCTACGCGGTGACATCCCGAGAATGGAGAGTCTTTCAATGCTGACTTTTACTCGGTTATTTGTGGCAAAGAGAACAAATCCCCTCGAGATGCATCAATCAAGGAGGTAAAACTTGAAACAAACAAGTTTTTCATTAAAAAGCCACTGTAAAATTCAAAATTTTCTTACATATAACATTTTTGCATCTTTTTTCAAGTCAAAGATATTTCTCTAGCCAGATGAAACCCTATTTTCAAGTTATAATTGAGTCTCAAAATAAAAATACCTTATTGGGATGTTTATGGCATGGGAATAGCTATTACCATCTGGGACCATATTCAGCTGAAGAAGACTAGCGAACATCATTCATAATTAAGTTCATACATTGAAAGGCCATAAAAAAACCTTCGTTAGTTGTGCCAAGAAATTATTTTAAATTAATTTCTGAAAAATTGAATTTATTCAAATAATTTTTTTTAACCCTAGCTATGTAACTTCTAATTAGAATAAAAAATAAACGATGCACATTTCTCTTCTTGTACTTATATTTGAAGTAAATATTTCAGTTAATTTACAGTAGAACCTCATTTAATGAGCACTTTGTATAGTCAATAATTTGCAAAAAAAAAGCAAAAAATATTGTTTAAAATTGACTTCCTCGATGAGTGAGTGACTTTTTGCATATCAAGTAAGGACAAGAGGGGAGGGAGTTACTGGATTGATTCATACCCCCTGCTTAAGTTTGTGTTCATCACTTGTTCCGCTAGCATCTTAGTGCTGGTAGTGATCAAACATTTTCCAAACTCCTGTTCAGACATATCAATTGTGATTTTTTGCATAAAAGTTAAAAATAGTTGGTGCAAAGTTTTTACAATGTCCTCAACAAAAAATCCACCAGAAGTCATCAATAAGAGTATAAAAATAAAAGCGGAAATGAAAAATTAAATAATTGAAAAACAAGAACGAGGTGTGAGTGTGGTTAATCGAGCGTGCACTTACAATATGAGCCGACATTAAGGAGTGGACGTTTCTTCAAGAACACAGACAAATTGTAGGAAATAGATGCTTCAAATAGAGTAAAAAGAGTACGTACATATCTACGCAACAGTCACATATACTCAACAAAGCTGAAAGGTTGCTTTTCATATGGATAAACAAAAAGCAGTCATTAGGTGCCGGTATTCACAATAATATCATTTATGAGATGTTCCTTGACCTCATTAAGATGGCATTGAAATCGGCTGAAGAAAAAAGTACTTGAGGGTGATTTGATAAGTTTGAGAGAAGAACCAGATTCCACGGTATTGTGAGGCATGATGAAGCAGCAAAATCTTGCAAAAACATGGCAGAGAACTTCATCGATGAATTTAAGGCTTGTGGGATTACCTACCACAACAGATTTTTATTTGGAGCAAGAAGACACCCTCCTAAAAAATGAGTCCGACCTATTTCGCAGCCATGCGTGAATAAAAAACCATCTAAGGCTGATATTTTCTAGCATCCCAAGGTCGCTAATGATCACACCCTTTTCCATACTTGTTTCCTGGCAAATTATTGGTGACTTTTTTTTGAAAAGTTTAATAATATTTTGTGCATGGTTTAAAAAATGTCCTCAAAGAAAATGCCATAAGAAGACAGCCATAAAGAGAGTAAAAATAACTGCACAAATGAAAAGTAAAATCACCATTATTAAAATCTATCCTCAATGAGCAAGAAAAAGATAAAGGAGGTAGATGTTTCAAAGGGAGTGTAAAGAATATCTACGCAATGGTTATGTATTCTCAAAAATGTTGAAAAGTTGCTCCTCATATGTATAAATGAAAAGCATGTGCAATGCAACACTATTAACGAGAGTATCAGTTGTGAGAAGCCGAGAGTGATTTTCGCCGAACTATTTGAGAAGATGCCAGGATCATCAACAGCCTAAAAAGAAGTATTTGAGGGGAGCCGTGGGTGATTTGAGAAGTTAATGAGAAGAACTGGATGCCACAGCATTTGAGGCATGGTGAAGCAGCACACTCTAGCACAAAGTCAGCAGAGAACTTCATTGGTGACTGCAAGAAGATTTGCATTCTGAGAGCTACCTGGCACAACAGGCTTTTAATTGCAAAGAGGAGGGTCTCTTCTGGAATAAGATACCTCAGTGAATCAATATAATAGCAGAGGAGAATACATTTCTTAACCACAAGCCAAAAAAAGACAAGTCTCACGCTGATGTTTTGTTTTGATCGAGTAGCAATATGAAAATGAAACACCTGCTTGTTTACCACTCACAAAATCCTTGAGCCCACAAAGTCCACAGACGTTGCGTTAAGTCCAAAAGAGCAAGGTGAATTTGATTTGTTTTCTACAAATTGAATTTGCATTCCTGATTGGTTCGTTCTTTGATAGAAGATAAGATGAACATGATCCGCAATCGTTAACAATGAATTTATAATATTCTTGGAATGAACCTTATACATTATTTATTTTTTGGCAATGATCACACTATCGTATTTCACATAAATTTATAGGGAGAAATTTATTTAGCTTAATCAGTGTTAAGCATTACAAGTAAGATTCTGGAACAAATTGTGCAGGTAAAGTAAGATTCCACTTTTTTTGAAACGTTTGTACATCTATTAGAATAAACTTCAGCTTTGGCATGGCCAACCAATGGCATGCACATGCATGGCAAGATACAAAAAAAAGGGAGACAAAATTGAAATGAAATGGATATTTTCCTTGACAAAACACAATGATGAAAATCTCAATTTTCAACAAACAAAAGTGTGAATTCTTATTCAGAAGTACGTCCATTTGATTCTATGGATGTTTGGATGAGAGAGGGAGGGAGGAAAAGTTCTGACCGGGTCAAGATTTGATGACCGCATCACAGGCCATGGAGGCTGCTCCTTGCGCAGTTTGATACGCACAATGCCATCCGAATGCCCCCAGGTGACCAAGGCTGCTCCTTGTACGCATGCTGTGTTCAGCATACTCAAGCCTGAGGAAGCAAAAAAGAGAATTAGCACAAGTAAATACGCGGCATGCACTTGCAGTTCTATGCATTACGACACATACACAGGCTCATGGACAAACATTTCTTGCTGGCACAAAATGAGTCAAATTGAGGATGATGTCCATGGAAGGGAAATGGGGAGTTGGGGATTCAGAAAAGCAGGCGTCCTGTAGCACAATAAGACCTTCACTACTGGTGATGAAGATGCACAGGGAAGGCTACATCTACTGCAGCCATTATGGCATTTCTGTGGCTTTCCTGACATTTGGCATAGCTAACAACTCCAGAGGTTTCCAACCAGGTATGCCCTCCTTCTCCATCAACGATAAATGATTCGCCCATTGTCTTCAGGGCAATGTCGCTTCCTCATACCTCCCTCCCCATAGAGCGCTCATTTAAATGCTCAACTTGGGAATAAGAAGAGCTGTTTCTATGAGAAACCCTCAGTTTCGGTTTTGTTGGATCAAAACCAGAGCTGAGTGTTTCCTCATGGCATTTTCAGCATCCACTCATGAAATTTGTTGGCAGAAAAATTTAAAGATTCCCAACCCTGAGTCACACATGGCCATCTAACAACTATGAAGGCAGAGAAGTCACCAAGAAAGTATTATGATCAATAATTATTATGCATTTTTCCACAGAAAAAAACTCAAACACCAAGAAAATAATGATGTACTTATGAATTAATAGATTTACTTCTTAAGTAGCAAGTGGTGCTATTGAAAGCACTGAGCTAACAGAGTTTCCACAACTTGATACAGAGGAACCTCATAATACGAGCATAATATGTTCTGCGATCTTTCTCATAAATCAAAACAATCGTTTAGTGAAACAACTTTTTGCAAATAAGTTAATATGATCTACTATGATGCATTCCATGGCAAAAAAATTATGCACAAGGTTTATTCAAAGAATATTATGTATATATTGTTTGGAATCATGGATTGCATTCACCTTTTCTTCTATCTTGGAATGAATTAACCAGGAATGTGAACTCGATTTGTAAAAGTAAAAAAGAATCGAAATAAATCGCTGATACTTTATAATACGTACCTAATTCCTTCTTACCAGAAAGGTGTCTAGAGATGTTTGCTTTTGCTGACACTTCATAATTTGGTAAAAATTTGACTCAGAATGATCATTAAATAAATTTATTTCTGGCGTGAATTGCCACTGCCTCTTTAGGTCAATGCCTCGTGTACATGATACAATGTAAATGTTTACCATGACCTACACATCATATTTAGCCTTCTGTTTGGTATTAAACACTTCTTGAAGGTTTGGGGAGTTTCTGAATGGTAAACAAGCTGGGGTTTGGTTTTCTAATTACTGCTCGAACGTCCGCAAAATAGCAGTGTGAGAAGGTCTTTCATATCCTTGTGGCAGGGAAATGCAGTCTCTTCTATTGTTATGTGCACAAAAAATATAGGTATACTTCAGCATCATCTTCTCGAAGAAAGCCACCTCGTCAAAACATGTTGTGAAAGGTAACCCTCTGAATCTACAGGTTTTGTGAAGTCACTGATGAAGTTCTCTGCTGCCTTTGACTCAGGGCTTGCTGCTTCACCATGCCTCACAACGATGTTGATGACAGTTCTTCTCATTAACTTCTCAAATCACCCATGGCTTCCCTTGAATACTTCTTTTTTGGCTGTTGATGATCCTGGCATCTTCTTAATGGGTTCAGAAAAAATCACTCTCGGCTTCTCATAACTGATGCTCTCGTTAATAGTGTTGCATTGCACATGCTTTTCATTTATACATATGAGGAGCAACCTTTCAACATCATTGAGAATATTTAACCATATGGAAGTAAACTACACCACATCAAGGCATAAATCAACGAGTGATAATAATGCGAATAAAAATAGTGATGATATTAAGAGAGAAAACTGCGATAATATCACAAGTGAATACTGCAATAAAATCACAAGTGAAGTTTGTGATAATACCCCAGGTGACAATTGTAACTGTGAAAGAAAAAGTGACTCCTCCGACACATGTTCTAATTGATGTGACAAGGCACAGAAAGTAATGTCCATTTATTTAAGATTTTGCATTGACGCATCCAATCTTAGCATACTAAATACAATTACCTGGAGGTTCTTGCTCATGATTAAACACAGGCATTCTCCTTCTCAGTGAACATTGGCCGACTGAGAATGAAATTCATAAACATGCTCTCAATGGTTTTAAACTATTGTCATACCTTTCCACGAGGTATTTCATTGAAAAGAAATCCAAGAGCTGTATAATAACTATCAGCATTGATCTTAAACAAAAAAGTGTATTGATATCCCTCTGCTTGTATGTCCTCTTTCATTTTCCAATGACCTGAGATATTCACTGGATTCCTTTGGTTTAAAGTTAATGAATAATCAGCCCACTTAATTGGGTCAACAGTCAACCACTTCAACCTATACGGTGATGATAATAATAATATTTTTATTGTCCAATGACCATGCATATTATGTAGGTATAGGAGTTTTCAAACAGAAAGAAAAGTGCAACATACAGGTACATTTCAACGCGATGAAAATTTTAAAAAAAGAACATATACGAGATCTGTTCGAAAAGTATCACGGCTTTTGTGTTTTTTCAAAAATTATTTATTTATTCATGAATATCTATGTTGTCCCCTTCAAAGTAATCCCCATTAGATATTATACACTTGTGCCAGCGTATTTTTCCAATCCACGAAGTACCTCAAAATATCATTTTTTGTGATCTTGATCAGCTCCTCCTTCGGTGCAGTCTTTATCTCGTCAATCATAGTGTAGCGTCGTCCTTTCATGGAACTCTTCAGTTTCGGGAACAAGAATAAGTCCCTGGGGACCAGATCTGGGGAATATTGTGGCTGCGGCATCATTAGTGTGTTGTTTTTGGTGCATAAAAATTCGCGCACAAGCAACAATGTGTGAACAGGGACAATGTCATGGTGCAAAAGCCATTCTTTGTTCTTCCTCAAATCTGGGCGTTTGTGGCGGATTGCTTCGCGCAAATTGCACATAACTTGCAGGTAATATTCCTTATTTACCGTTCCTCCCAGTGGCTAGAATTCATGATGCACCACGCCCCTGCAATCAAAGAAAACGGTAAGCAAAACTTTCACATTCGACCAAACTTGGCGCATGTTTTTCGGCCTTGGCTCATGCTGCAGCTTCCATAGGGATGATTGAGTTTTAGCTTCCACATCATAACCATTAACCCATGATTTGTTATGACCTTCTGGAGCAAATTTGCTCTGTCGTCGCGGACAGAGTCCAACACCTCATTAGTAATGTTCATGCGTTGCTGTTTTTGGTCGAAACTGAGCACAAATTGAGGTACGAATTTCGCGGCGACCCGTGTCATGCCCTAATGATTGGTAAAAATCGAATGGCACGAGCCAATCGATATGTTTAGGTCCTCAGCAACTTCTCTAATGGTGATTCAACGATTGGCCAATACTATTTCCTTCACTCCATCAATGTTTTCATCTACTGGTGATGTGCTCGGGCGTCCGGCACGCTCTTTGTCGTTCACATCTTCTCGGCCCTCTGAGAACAATTTGTACCACCGATAAACATTGCCTTGGTCGAAGGTAGCTTCTTCATATGCCATAGTCAACATTCAGAATGCATCCGCGCACTTAATTTCGTTTTTCACACAAAATTTGATACAGATTCATTGATCCATTTTTTGGAACAGGCAAAAATCAAAGACAAGCCAAAACACGTCTAAGCAAAACAGCTGTCAACAATTAACGGAACATTCAAAATGGCACAACTTTTCGGTATAAAGGAGAGACATAAGTACCATACATAACGCCACAAAAAAATCAAAAATCAATTGTATGTAAGCCGCAAAAATTCAAAATTCGCATTACTTTTTGGACAGACCTCGTACATCAAAGTATTTACAAAATGGCACCACCTGCTATAAACATAGTGTCTAGTCTTAAAAAACCTGGCCAACTCAAAAAAAATTTCTTGTAACAACTATATATTTTATCATTTTAAATGCACCGGATTAGACAAAAGTAGCCAGAAAGTCATTGAAGATTCTGCTGGTGTATTCTGGGATTGTTTAACTCACCAATTAGCAGACAGTACCAGGGTTGACAAAATGGCTGACATTGAGCTTTGAAATCAGAATGGTTTTACCTGAAAGCCACAACAGAACTACCAAAATGTCCATGTAAAAATGTGACTTTTTACAGAAAGAGTTTTTACTTTTAGAGGAAGAGAAAACTCTTTCTCTAAAACTAAAAACTCTATCTGTAAAAGTCACATTTTTACCTGGACATTTTAAACAAAACTAAAAAAAATTACAAAGGATGTGATATCAAACAAGAAGGACCTAGAGCCAGCAATCTTCAAAAATTCATTGAAAACCATCCAAAATACTAAACATTGACAACCTAACCAGGATACTGATGTGGGAACCAGTTCCCAAGAGAGTTCAACGAGCTACAATGATGGTAACCTCTTAGTCCTGCAACACTAGAAGTAGAAGAAGTGTAATTTCTTACAACCTTCCCTGCTTCATCCTTTTGAATCAAATGCTACACTTCATAGAAACTAAATTGTGATCAGAGTCTCCATCTGCTCCCGGTAAACTGTGCAAGTTGATTAAGGTGTTGCTAAACCTGTGCCTAACCAGAATATAATCTAGCTGATACCTTTCTGAGTTACCTGGTATTTTCCATGTATACCTGTGCCTTTTGTGGTGTCTTAACTAAGTGTTGGTGATGACTAACTACTGTCTTCTACAGAACTCAACTGCTTTCTCCCCACAGTCATTCCTTGAACCTAAATCGTAGTCCCCCACCTCATCACCATCTCTTCCTTTGCCTACCGTCGCATTCCAATCCACCATTACTATCAAATGTTTCCCTGCAGGAACACACGCGATTATGTCCTCATCATGACTTATCGTATATCAACCCCATCAACTTCTTCCTTCTAATGATTACTCGGCGGCATGTATACCTGAACAATGACCAAGTTCGTCAGTCCTGCTTTCATCACTACTGGTAATATTCTATCCGTTGCTTGCTCTATGTTGACTACCCTTCTTCCTACTTTTTTATTCAATATTATGAGTAGATAGAGAATGCGGGTTCCAAAACAGCGAAAACCCCGCCACCTGGTGGCAAAAATCGTAACTAAAAACAAATGAATGTCGAAACAAAAGAGTCGCGCGATGCGGCAAAACAAACGAATGTCGAAACAAAAGAGGCGCGCGATGCGGCAAACAAATGAAGCACGCCACCTGGTGGTAAAAACCGTAACTAAAAACAAATGCATGTCGAAACAAAAGAGTCGCGCGATGCGGTAAACAAATGAAGCACGCCACCTGGTGGTAAAAATCGTAACTAAAAACAAATGAATGTCGAAAGAAAAGAGGCGCGCGATGCGGTAAACAAATGAAGCACGGTTGGCGTCGGACGACAGGAGAAGCACGCGATGCGCGTGTGCTGGTGGTAGAAAGCGTGACTAGTTGATTTACCTGCCACCTGAGTGCGTGATGCGGCAAACAAATGAAGCACGGTTGGCATCGGATGACGGAAGAATGCTGACAAATGAAGCGCGGGAAGCGCGGTGGGCGCTGGCTAGTGTAACTGGTTGATTGCCCTGCCGCCTGGTGGACTGAAAGCGAATGAAAGTGAAAGAGGCATGCGATGCGTCGGGCGTCGAAACAAAAGAGACGTGCAAGGCGGTACTGTAAACAAAAGAGGCACGGCTGGCGAGGAAACAAAAGAGGTATGCAATGCGGTAGGCTGTGGCGCTGGAGTCGCGTGGCCGGACCGGGTCGGGCGCACGTCTCTGCCTGAACGAGTCGTGACATGTGCGTGAGAGTCTTCTAAACAAGTTCGAACATGTCACACCCTCTTCATGATGTTGTGCGCATGCGCAGAGGTGTATAAAAGCCTCCGAACAAGTCGGGACATGTGGACGTTGGTGTATAAATACTCGACTCCATGGTGTAATACACCCATAATGAAAATGTTTGTGGTACCTTCAGTTACTGCCAAACTCGGAGGCGAGCATCCGCTCATTGTTCGCAAAGTAAATGATCGTGTGAATTCAGTGTATGAGATTATTCTCCCTCTACCACTCTTGATCGACAACGAAAAGAATGATCTCATTCTGGAAGTGGAATTAGTCAAACGGTGCATCGCGGAATTCAGACATATGAACAAATCCATTTCTCTCGTCTCGCAGAAGGTGACGTTCTCAGGTTTAGAAAATCCTACCACAAAACAGGTTGAATGCTTCAATGTCTCCACGATAAGAAACCTCAAATTGGGAGAGGAGATGCTGGAAAAGGCTGAGCGGCAAGATCCATCCATAACGTGCCACGTTTACGGAATAAGGGAGAGATCAAGAGGCATACGACAGACTGAAACAGACGGTGGACAGGGAGCTTCCACTCCTCCAGTGACTTTCACCATTGGTAAAAAATCAAGAGTGAACTATGGCGTGTGCTCAGAGGAACGCGGTAGACTATTGGGAGCATTTACGTTCATAATGAAAGTTGTTGAATCACCTGAAATTGTACTGTTTTAAAATTTCATGGGCATGTGATATAAACTAGATGGATATAATATATTTGATAAGATTATTAATAAGTACACAGTTTTTCCGTATTAAAATTTATTTCACAGTTTAAATACAAAATTTCAACTGTTACAAAAAGGCAAGGAACTTTCAAGAGCTGTGCACGACCGTCATCACCATCTTGGCTTTACGGTGCAAGATCGTCCACGCCTCAGCTCTTGAAACTTCCTTGAAAGAAACAGCACTAGTCAAACACGCGCTATTTTAATGCACATTTAGTTTTAGTATCCCCCAAATATATTAAAGGGGGTGGTGGTGTATCCGCCGCCGCCGGAGAGGGATGCACAGGCTTCCGGGGATATGTCTCCATCCGTCCCGAGAGGGGCAGCATATTATCCACCGGAGAGGGAAGAGCAGGCTGCCGGTGGTGGTATGCAGATGTCAACAACATCTCTTTTCCAACGACACTGCGCTGTATTGGTCCGGTCAACGCCGCCCGCAAGAGACTCTGAGACGACGACCGTTGGCTTTGCCGGGATAGGTCCAGGGGCTTCTCCTCCTTCAACTGGATCTGAGGTATGGAGTGTTGGCATACACTTGGAGGGAGAGGAGGAACGATGGTGATTTTTACCGACAACGGCCCTCCACACATCCAACAAGTGGCCGTACCCATGACGTGTTTGGAACATACATGTTCCACCTCCCTCACTTCAATCTCCCTCCCAAAAGAGCAGGTCCTGCAGTCGGACCCCTTCCTTAGTGTGGTACACTTCTATATCCAAGCACATGTACTCCATGATGTTGAATGGTTGCTCTTTCCGCTCAGCCGTATTTATAAGGAGAATGAGCAAGATGAACATGCTGCAGAGCGACGCTCGCGGTCAAAGAGAGGACTGACTAGAGGTGTGAGAAAATACTCCGCTCCCGCCGGCGCCGGATCGGGAATGTGTTAGTAACAGATGTGGATGACCTCATCTCGACCGCTGAGACGAAGACGCGTACGCTGTTCTCACAAGATTAGAAAATAAAGTGTTACTCAACTCCGACATGTGTTAGCAACAGGTGGGCTTGGATGATCTCATCCCGGCCGCATGTGGATGACCTCATCCCGACCGCTGAGATGAAGCTGAGATGAGCTTTTAAAGCTGAAGATTGGAAAGCATTAATAAATTCTTTCGAAGCGATTGACTCGGCTCTTGAAGTAGCTACTCAATCGAGTCATTCGGTAATTAATCATTTGAGTAATATTTCCCACGCTTTGAAAGTTACGGGCATTGAGAAATTGTGCATCACTTTCGGCGACGAGCAATACAACGTCCTGAGAGTGAAATTTCCAGTGGGATAAAATGTATCCCCGTTCTAGAATTTACCCACTAGGACCAGTCGTAATCAATGCATTGATATTGGACTTTCAAGCTCTGGTGTGGAAGAATGGTGTAATGAATGAATTCATAGTCAGAGAACTAGCCATCGAGGATCTCGAACATGACCGGCGTGAGTCGTGGGTGTTTCAGATACCTCCTGACTATGTTATGAACTGTGAAAATACATGGGTGCAAGAGCATCACCATGGGATACCTCCCAATGTTGGGGAAACGCCATTCAATGAGCTGCAAAAAATTCTTAAAGAAAATACGTTGTCCTATAAATATCTCTTTGTAAAAGGTATTGAAAAATCTAAATTCTTCTCTAATGCTTTAGATCGCAATGTGTTTGAAATTGGAAACCTATTTAATGTACCCTCTCTAAGGTTTCTTAAACCATTGGGAGGTAAGTGCTCATTAGCATGTCATCAGACGGATAAGTACACGTGCGCAGTAAAGAATTGTTCAAGATTGAAAAGATGGATTTGTAGCAATATTTCTAAGAACAGATTGTTGTTAAAATTAGAAGCTGAAGAAAAAGAAGAAAATGTACCCTTCTTTTAAATTGTATGTTACTCAATATACTTGTTCTTGTACTTAATATGCTTAAAATATATTGTGAAATGTGTTATTAAATCCTTGTTTGTTTTATTTACTTTTACCCTCTAAAACAATGAAAAAGAACAATTTCTCAGTCATTTTTTTATTGAAAAAACTTTACATATTAATTTCCAAATCATCTTAAGTACTGTTCACATTTTCAATGCTGGTAGTATTGTATCTCATTTACTTCCACCCTCTTAAGCAATAAACTACAACAAACATCACATATCAATGGATAAATCATGAACGAAGCGGGGAATCAAGGTTGTCGTCCTCCTCCTCCTCTTCATCTTCACTTAACTCAGAAAATAGTCCAATATCCTCAGTATTAAATCCACAATGAGGTAATGTGGTCAAAACGGCATACTCCGCCTTGTTCGGAACACATTTCGAACACCTTTTACATTCGTGAGCGGGTCTCCAATCTGCGGGGACTTGGCGGCAACACATGCAGCAAAAGTTAATTTCCGGATGGATCGCACTATTTTTCAGTCTCGTGTGAAAGACGCACTGACATGAAAGGTGCGTTTAACTTTACAAAACAATTGATGCTGACGTCTTCAACTCTTTTGCACAGTATTCTGTTCTTTTTCCTTACCCGAAGGAGGGGTAGGGGTCAGTCAGGGGTATCTACCGTGCACCCAAAATATAGCGTACCTCACGCAGGAGTATAGCTCCGTTGAACTCATCGCAGAACGAGTGATGGTGAGGGAGCAACGAGGGTGTTTTATAGGCTCGTTGAGCTCTCACAATACGAAATTCATCATTTTACCAGACGTTGGCATGCATATGCGTCTCCAACGCAGCTAAATGGTAACATCTGGTTGAATTTAAACATTGTGAGAACCATGCTCGGCACAGTTGAATGGCGACATCTGGTCAGAACAGGGTCATCCATTCGCGGGAAGCGTTTGGAGTCTACTCCCCACTGTCCTGTCGAACATTCTATTGAAATGTCACAGCTTCCAGACTCTATTGTGTTCATTCTTTATTCCCGTGAAATTGGAAAAAGATACTCTCGGAAGAATAAGATTATCAAACCTATGCTCCTAGAGCGTAAGGAATTGAGCATAAAGAAAGGTGGAGGTATTTTGTGTCCTCGCGAACTTTGTGTGCGGATTATCTGTGACCAGTGCATCTTTATTCAATATTCTCATAATTGCAGTTGGCCCGAAGTTGTGAGCTGTCCGAATTGTAACCAGTTCATCACCTGCAAAGGTTATTGAGTGGATTTCCTTGTTCGACCGGAGCGACATTCGCAAATTTTAAAAGAAAAAATATCCATCAACAAAGTACCTAGAGAGCTTTTACACAATACACTTCTTAATTTTTTTTTAATGATGGACCTAATGCAGATGGATAAATAAACAAATTTTGAATTCTAAGGTATTTCTTTCATTTATACACCTCTGAGAGTTTGTGTGAAGATATCAAGACGTGGGTTTGAAACAGACACGTCCACGCTTTTCATTCCCTCCTGTTGATAGTAGATAGAAACTGCCGTTCCTGAAACACGCCATTTAATATCGTGACGTTAGTTCGAAACAGAAACCTCCGCGCTTTTCATGACATCCTGTTACAGAGATAGGATAAGACGTTCCTGAAACACGCCATCTTGGATTTTCTAAAAGTCGTCCTCTCATGAACGTCACCCGACCCGACCCCTCCCCGCGACTCCAGCGCCGCAGCCTACCGCATTGCATACCTCTTTTGTTTCATCGCCAGCCGTGCCTCTTTTGTTTACAATACCGCCTTGCACGTCTCTTTTGTTTCGACGCCCAACGCATCGCATGCCTCTTTCACTTTCATTCGCTTTCAGTCCACCAGGCGGCAGGGCAATCAACCAGTTACACTAGCCAGCGCCCACCGCGCTTCCCGCGCTTCATTTGTCAGCATTCTTCCGTCATCCGACGCCAACCGTGCTTCATTTGTTTGCCGCATAACGCACCCAGGTGGCAGGTAAATCAACTAGTCACGCTTTCTACCACCAGCACACGCGCATCGCGTGCTTCTCCTGTCGTCCGACGCCAACCATGCTTCATTTGTTTACCGCATCGCGCGCCTCTTTTCTTTCGACATTCATTTGTTTTTAGTTACGATTTTTACCACCAGGTGGCGTGCTTCATTTGTTTAACGCATCGCGCGACTCTTTTGTTTCGACATGCATTTGTTTTTAGTTACGATTTTTACCACCAGGTGGCGTGCTTCATTTGTTTGCCGCATCGCGCGCCTCTTTTGTTTTGACATTCATTTGTTTTGTCGCATCGCGCGACTCTTTTGTTTCGACATTCATTTGTTTTTAGTTACGATTTTTGCCACCAGGTGGCGGGGTTTTTGCTGTTTTGGAACCCGCATTCTCTATCTACTATTATGACAATCCCTAGTTGGATCTCGTCCCCGATGCTGTATATTATTCTATAATTATCACTCCAGTACTCCGCTCTATCCTTCCATCTCACCTCACATAGACCTAAAATATCAATATTTCTTCTTTTCAAAATATCTCTATTTTATCTTTTGATAAACATAAATGTATTTTACATTAATTTATAGGGTAAAAATTGTTTTGCTTCACGAGAAAGATTCTGGAACGAACTATGCTTGAAAGCTGAGGTCCCAATGCGCTTTACTTGTCTAACAGCGGAAGAAATTAAAATGCATGTTTATTCTCACACTTTGAAGTGAAATTTATCATGCAACAATTTCAACACCCAAGCTTTATCCCACCTTTCAACAAATTAAATTTTTCCCGGTCCATGTTCAGTTCTCCTCGTTTATTGTTATGCTGTTATTGTCTTTTGTCCTATTTCATGTTTGTTATATTTTTCACTGTAAATTGGCGCTACTGCTGTATGTGAATAATGCTTTAAAATAAATAAATAAATTTGTCTACACTGATCTTTTTTTATGGCCCTTCACATACAATGAGAAAGAAAACTGGAAACCCAGGGTATCTGCATGAAAATTATCATCTATTAATCTGGCAATAAAAATGGCAGAGACATTAGGGAGAACAATGATTGCACAAAATAAATGAATGGTTCTGAGGGAGGTAAAGGGAGAGGGGTTAGAAGGAGACAGCACCCAGATTGTGGCTCCAGGAGGCACTCACTCACCTTTTGACTTGCCGTAGCAGAGAAGGATGGAGGTGAGGGGTGCCAAACCAAACACATCGTTGGTGATGAGGGGAATGAGGGTGGCCACTGCACTCCGGTGCTGCTGCCGCCACACCACTCGAGGGGGAGGGTCAGCAGGGGAGCCCACGTAGCTGCCCCACTGCAAGCCACGGACGCTAGGCAGCACGCTAGGCTGTGGGCAAAAACAAGCCGTAGAATGCATCTGGGGCATTGAAAATCTCATTCTAGGGCAAAGGTTAAATTGAATGGGGGAACACACCAAGCGCTGGATATTGACGCTCACAAGAAATTTCCGACACATTTTTTTTAATTCCTTGAAACGTAATAAAAGCCAAGCAGGTTGAAAGAAAAAAATATTTTCCACACGTTCTGGTTACATCCACAGGATCCCTTTGTCTTTGTCTCCCCGATGACATACTTTTAAGCAACCTGCTGAATATGAGATATCAGGAGACTTTAAAAGGAAAAGATGTTGAGAAGAAATTTTATCATTATAACTGCTGTTATATTTTCCATGCAGGTACGTGCAGTAAACTCTCACCGACCCAGACTATTGAATCGAAGAGGGCTCATTGTAGGGTCAGATATCAGGATGTGTTTTGTTGAGAGAGACAAGTAAATGCATCATTGTACCATCATATAGGATTAGGAATAAAATGGCATGATTACTGCTGATGTATATAGTATCATGAATAATAATTTTACCAGTCCATTAAAGAGTCACAGAAAACAAGATTATACACAAATGGTGCATTATACAGGATGCGGCGCTTGATAGTGGTGGCTCTTTGATTGTACTCTGCACTTGTACATAACATCTTGGCCATTTTGAGGTTATGACTGTTTACTAGATGCCTCTAGCTTTCAAGAACGCCAATCATGATCTCCAGTGGAACTACGATATGACAGGAAATGCAAATTGAAATTAATCTGGATTTAAGTGCCGCGCCTAATATTTCTAATCTTTATTTCAAGAAAACCAAAGGTGAAAAAAATGAAGTAAAAGTCTGGCTCATTTGTACAATATTTCCTTTTTCTTAGCCTGGGAAATCATAAAGTCATTCCATATTAAGATATCATTCGGTAGTCAAACAATCATTTAAGGTAGGTTTTTGATGGGCACAGACTGAACATACCTACACTTTTTAGCCACGCATAGAAGGACACTAAAATCCCTCATCAGGATAAACAACTCCCATTCTGCATGCATTCTATTGCAATTCATTCTGTATTACTTGCCCGTCCTTTTCCTTCCCCTACCTTGCTTGCCTAACATTCTTCCCGTAGCACAGCTCCTATTTTAACGTTTAATTTAGCTGTCATCACTCTAGCAAACCTCTGTTTAGACAGATATTTACTTCACACTTATCAAACTTCAATCTTATCTTTTCTAATGCACTCTGCGATGTATGTAATCCTTTGGCTGACTAGCTAACATAGTTTTACCATCCATAAAATCAAACTGATTTCATGGATTCTTCACACTCTTTCTCTCTTCCCTCCAACCCTTCCCATGTCTCCATCACCACTACCTTCATTTATATATTGAAACGAACAGACGATAGTGGACATCCCTGTATCACTGTGGATCTTCTATCGTGAAGATCAATCCGGTCAAAAAGCCTGCCTCATCCAATCCATCCCTGTGGGGCATGGGCATTCTATCTGCAAGCTACAAATGATATTTCCTTTGGCTGGCATTTAAACTGATTTCCCTTTAATCACACTGACCAGTCCTCGGCAACTCTCGCCCCATCGCTATGCAGATGCAGGAAAGTATTTAGTGCTTTGATGCAATTTATTTAATGGTTAATGCCATAGGAACAACAAAATGTGTATTCCGATCCATACTTAAGGTTCTTTGGGGAGAGCACTTTGAGTGAGTATACCGCCCGTCGAAGGGGACGTTAAGCTGCTGACCCCTTGAAGCTTTTCATTAAGAGTAGGCCAATGCCGAGTTTCTCACCACCTTTCAACCTTTCCTGTTCATTCCCAATGGTGCAAATGACCTCAGCTGTCAGTTGCCTCCCCCCTAAATACTGCTACTACAAAATGTAATTTGAAAATTTACAGGAAGTTAAAATCAGTTGCTTATACTACCCTGTCCAATAAATATGCCAAATGAGGCCATAAAAACTTTTTTTGCAAAATTTAGTCCACATCCATTTTGTCCCCTGTTCAAAGTACTCTCCATTCGTTGCTATGCACTTATTCCATCTTCTTCTTTTTCGTTGTTTAAAGCACCCCCCTGAATGTCCTCTTGGCAGTTAGGCTTTTTAGTTATCTAGTCATTTCTTGCTTTACTGTGTCCACATCTTCCCAGTCATGTCCCCTCATCACATTTTTGCATTTTGGGAAGAGGGAGAAGTCGCAGGGGGAGAGATATGGTGAATAAGGTGGATGATCAGAGATGGTGATTGAATTATTTGCCAGAAACTGGTGAACAATCAATGCTGAATGAATGTTCAGGTGCATTGTCATGGTGAAGGATCCATCCATCATGTTCGGTTAAAATAGTGTGCACTGTTGATTTTCCTAAATTCAGTTCATCAGCTATCATTCGGACAGTTTTTCGATGATCGGTAAGGACAAGGGACCGCACACGATAAATGTTGTCGTCAACACAGGTGTTTGAAGGTCGTCCCGGTCTTGCATCATCCGTGGGGTCTTGTCGGCCTTCTTTAAAACGCTTAATCCACTTGAAAACAGATGTGTTCTTCAGAGGATTATAACCGTAAACAGCTGCCAACATTTCAATAATTTCTTGATAACTTTTACATCACTTCACCAAAAAACTTGATGTTGAGTCATTGCTCCATGATTTGGTCAATTTCCATTTTCGACAAACAGTAAAAACAAGGACAAGAGTAACTAAGATAACTGGCACCATACGCACACTTCGATAATCCACCCAGCACAGAGTGCTCATTTGGTCTCAAGGAACTAGTGCTGCTAGTGGGTGGGGCTTTAGTCTGCATCATGTCTGCCAGGTTGCACCAGTTCACGTATTTTTTGGGCAGATCACATATTGTTACTGCTGTCCTCTTGTATTTTTGGATTTTATTTTTTAACAGCTGATATATATGCATATCCATATCTTTAACATCAATGAAGCTATTACTATTACTATTAACCTATCCTGCAATCTACTCATGAGGTATTTCAAGAGTCATCTAAAACCAAAAGAGAGAGAGAGAGTGGATATTCCTACGAAACTCCACCACTGGCTCCAAGGAGGAAGAAGAGAAGTGATTTCTTGTGGATGACAATCATTGTAAACCAAAGTTATTCCGCTTGTCCTGCATGCACAAAAGCAACATTGGATGTGAGCAGAAAGTAAGGGTTCGCATTATGAAAGGCACACAGATGCACTAGATAGCAGGATTATAAATGCATTGGGAGCAAAATGGAATTTAAATTTTGGGAGGATAGAAAGAGATGAAAATGGGATGGAAGAAGTTTAATTACCACAGACACTGAGGACGCCTTGGAGAGAAGAGTCTGCACAACCATGGGGTGCGCAGATCGGAAGAGTTGGCGAGGAGTCTGTCCATACGTCTTGATCATCGTCTCCCATGCAACCCTCTCCAGTGGATCCTGGATTGACTCCACATCAAACCCATAGTACGTCTGCAAATATATGCATAAAGAAACAAAAGGTCTAGGCAAAGCATTCCAATCGACTGTTCAATATTATGAGTGACTCAACATCCCTGCTTTTACACAGACATTGTTATTTCACAATCAAGTGCACTTATGTACAATCATCTGAGACAGCCTGCTCATTATTGGCCCGTCTATAATGATTTCTTAATTTGAGGTATGCACCCTTATCACCAGTCGAACCTTCGGATGAAGTTATGGGCCATCACTTTGTTCTTCATACTTATTTGATCTTTTGGATACCATTTCACCTGACGAGAAATATTTCTGGCAAATTTCCTTTCGCATATCAAAGAAAAAAGCAGATATAAAGGTCCATGAATAAAAAGAGGAACTATGGGAATCATCCACTGCACTTGAATGGATTAGGTGGTATGACCAAGGTACATGGCATAATAAATGAATTAAGTCATCTAATTTACAATCAGAAAAGGGCTCAGTCTTACCTGACTTATTTCCTCATTATCATAGATACTGCAATAAGGCATGCATTAATATTCCACTGTATGATCTGATAGCCAAGCGTCAAGCAACACTTACCTGGTCCCTGACAATATTTGGGATGAAAACAAAATTTTATTTGAATCAGCGCAATTTTGATGCAATAAAGTAAGGAAAACGAGATAGCTGAGACCGTAAATTTGATTGGCACTAGGTTGTAAAGGGGGGGGAGGGAATAACTGTTGCGTCGAGGCAGTGCAATAGACAAAAAGGAAAACAAATGAGCAGGTGCTGGGCATGATGGGGGAGGAAGATTACTGTGGGGAAAAATCAAAAGGAGGCAGGAGAAAGATGGAATCAGAGAGCGTTTTGGTGGGCCCTGGGATGTTGCAGACTGAGACGTGTAGAGGGAGGGGAGAACACTTTGGGCAAGCAAACAAGTTGAGGGATGGAGAGCATTGGCATTTGGATGTGAGCATGGAGACGCAAGAGTGTAGCATTGATTAAGGGATTTTATAGCAGGGATTTCAGATTGAGTCTTGATGGGTAAAGCTTAGAAATGTAGCATTTGTTAGTCTGTCTTTCTACCCAAAACTATCCCAAAAGAAGAAAAAAGAATTGAGAATAAATAATGAGCCATGGTAGTGTCAAAAATGTTAGCCCTACTACTTGTCTCTTGACCCACAACTCCATCGAAGCAAACAGTCAAAGTTGGGTTTAACTTTCAGCCAACATTTCATTTTACTCTCAAACCTAGACACATAAGACTCGAGGACTGAAACCAATCATTTTTATACGAGGCTCTAGTCTCACAGGGGAAAAATCTACCAAGCTTCTTGCCATTGTTTACAGTTTCTCTCTGTCAGCCTCACTAAGACAATACTGGGGCTACCATAAAATAAAGTCAATATTGATACTTGTTTCTACTTATAATTGCACCGTTAAAAATCTGTGGAAAAATACGAGTCTTTCTTTTTAGTATGGATATTAAATACTTCCACGAAGTGAAGCCTGAAACGATAGAATATATGCACCGTTAGAGTTCAATTAATAACAAGAATCACGAATTAAGAGGAAATATCGCGGGTCACTACGCAATTTAAACGCAACAAATTTGCAAAATTGCTGTGCTTAATTGTTCCCTAGGAAAAATGTTATCAGATTCACGCCAAGGTTGTTCAATGGGGTCAGGAGTAAGACTCACAGCAGGATGGAAGACGTTGATGGCATCCACGGCTGCGCGCCCCGTCTGCTTGCAACCGAACACGAGGTCAATCCAGTGGTGTATGTGCTCCCGGACATGGTCTGACTCAAGGGCCTGCCGATGCACCAGGATAAACTTGCGGGGGTCACCCTCGCACCAAGGGGGCAGGTGCACGTCACCCACCCTCTCCCCACTTTGGCGCACGCCAAAGTTGAATCCTATTGAGTTTAAGGGAAATCTTAAGAGTGAGTAGCAACAGCGCAAGGGCACAATGCATGCGGATTTGTCCGCTCATGCAATTTAAAAAGTTAAAGTCACGTTATAATTACAAACATGAATGCTTAAGTCATTTATTAGTTCTCACCCAACACTTGTGGGAAGTTTGCGTAAAAAAGTTTTGGCAGCAAATTTTTTTTGACGTGCATAGCATAACGTGTTGGATTCAGACCATCAGTTAAGTATGTACATGATCGCAGATTGTATTGGCATTGATACAAAGACAGTGCACACCATCATCACTGAAAATTTGGCCATGGGAAAGATCTGTGCCAAACTCGTCCTAAAGGTCTTTGGACAGACAACCAAAAGAGCAGAGTCGATTGTCTGCTTGCAAAGACCTTCTGCTATGGTATCGTGACAATTCCCCAACCCCCTTACAGTCCCAAATTGGCACCAGCAAATTATTTCCTATACCCAAAAGTGAAATCCTCCTTCAAAGGACACCACCAAGGGTCGTCAAAGTGCCATCAAAGAAGCTTGCATGTGCACCATTAAGGATTTTCCGGAATCCGCCTACCAGGAATCTTCAAAGGAGGATTATACGTATTATAAGCAATGCTTCTTGCGATGCACCTTGTAAACCTCACTTCAAAAGACTTTATGCATTACCAGTACCTTGCATATATATATTTAATGTCATCTTGCATGCAAAGGGTAATATTTCTCAGTGCAGATTCAACTGCGATTACCATAGTCACTATAAAAGGACCTGTAATGACCTATACCAGCCATTTGTCAGAACACACAATACCACTCATGGGCCCAAAGCAATGGGCTTAAGGTTATTCAATAAACTTCCCCATGAAATCAAGTATGAAACAAAAGTACCTGTTTTCAAGAAAAAGCTGTTCAACCTATTAAAAATAATATGTTCTATTCTGTAAATGTATACCTGGAATTGTCGCTATGCGTCAATTCCGACTTAACTAATTAATATGCAAATATACTAGTGTATTGGTATATATAATATATATTGTATTTCTTCTAAAATTGTGAAATTTAAATCTGGCGTGTCCAATATTTGTGTATGTATGAATATGCAACAAATCTCCTGACAAATAAATGCATTATTAATATCATTTGAGTCGTGGAAAAGTCGCTGGCAAAAGTATGTTGATGCTCAAGGGAAGTACTTTGAAGAATTTTGAGGCATTTTTGCAGTATCTCAAATTAATTTTTCCTAAAATTTTCCTAATACTTTTTATACAAACCATCTATCTATTCTAAAATAAGTATTGATAAACTACCACCACTAAAATTGCAAGGATCTATCATACCATACCTAAGGACAGTAAATAATTTAGGCTTAACCATAAATGAAACACTATCTTGGACTGATCATGCAATTGCTATCTGCAGAAAAATTAACTCATCCCTGCATTCACTGAAAAGGTTAAAGCACATTGCTCCGCCCTCCTTAAAGATGCTTCTTGTGTCCTCTCTTCTCATACCCCACTTTGATTACTGTGATGCAATATACCAGGACCTTTCAGGCAAACTGAAAACCAAACTCCAGAGGGCCAATAATTCCTGGGTGCGGTTCATATGTGATCTTAGGAAATACGATTATATTTCCGACTCATTTAATAGAATATCCTGGTTAAAGCTAGAAGGCCGCAGGCATTTACATATTCTTTCACTTTTCTACGGAATACTTTCAAACCACACACCTAAATATCTATACAAAAATTTCCTCTTCATCAGCTCAATCCACAACAGAAATACTAGGGGTAACAATAAACTTCTTGTCCCACACCATCACACTGAAATCTATCACAAATCTTTTCATGTTACAGCATGCCGTCCGTGGAACTCTCTCCCAGATGACATAAAAAACTCTTCATCAACCACAACATTTAGAAGAGCACTTCACAAGTTCATTTTCCTCAGGTACTTCACTTAACCAGTATACCCTCCGTCATTCCACTCAGCTGCTATACAGACCACTGTGTCTAGGTCTATATGTATTTGTGTACATATGAATTGTAACTATAATTTTAATGCCTAATATAATATGTATACTACGATGGGTTAAATGGAAGAAGGGACCATTTGGTCTCAATTTCGCCCAAATAAAGACCTCTATCTATCTATCTATCTATCTAAGCAATTTAGAAAGAATCCTAGGTTACCTCCATGAGTACCTAAATGCTTAAGCTCGATATCTGCAACAATTTTTCCACAAAACAATGGAAATTTTTGGACTGATGGTTCCCACCCAGGCAGATGGAAGGAGCACCACATTTGCACACAGACATGTCACTCACTCCTCCTTCACACAATTGGAGTTCACATTCTGATGTTCTTTGACACTTTGCGGGATAAAGCCATAATATGACGTCAACATTCATAATGGAAAATGCAATAATTTCACGTGATTTCCAAAGGTGACAATGGCATACCAGCATAATACTACGGCTTCAAAGCTACACTGAAATCTAATTTGATCTCCAAATACGTTATCCCTCCACTAGATCTCACAAACAGTTTCAGTGAGAGAATAAAATCTATATTCCTCAGGGAACTTGGGAAGGTGATGCAGACATTTTGCTTTTTGTCAACTCCCCTCAATAATTTGTTGGGCTAATTTGAGTAGAATTGCTGGTGTTGGTGATGATCATATTCAAATAATTATAGATGACCAAGAAGGTATTAGCTCCGCTGATGATTCTGTGAATGGTCTACATTTCACATTCCCAACAAACCGACAAAAGGAGTGAGCTGCATCCATTCATTTTGCACAACATACCTACACCTAAATTATTCTTTAACTCTTATGATATTTTTTCAAATCCATCCCCAACTAGTTAACAGTTAAATGGTGGAATTATTATTGTCTGTCATCATTAAGGATGAGTCAGAGTTGAATGCTGATTCCAAAACAGACTGAATGCGACTCGCCTGACTCTATTGTCCTACTATGTATGAGGCAGTAAATTAAAAACTCCACAACCTGGTGTGGCAAGAGCTGACTATGAACCATTTTGACTCAACTCAAGAAATGATAATACTAAGATCCAGGTGTTTACAGGATAATATATGGCATTGATCCAGCAATAGGTTTCGATGAAACAAGAACTTCTTTGGAAATCAAAGTTTATGAATATTTCTTATTCAATAGGATTGGCCTTATGACCAAACACGTGAAAGTCTTCTCCCTTTTTTATTTCTCTTCCAGCTTAAAGCAACAACCCCAAATTGGGAAGTACATGAAATATGAAATACGAGGCATATTCATAAGGTAAGGGCCATTTGCTTATATTTAAATATTGGCCCTTCAGAACACAGTTTTACTCCTACAGTGCCATCTACTGATTCGTTGAGAAGCTATAGTAGCATTCGTTTTGTTTGAGAAGTCGTTTGCTTGTCCGTGCATGCAAACAACAAAATCCACGAAAATCAATGATCCCGCCAGCTGTGAAGTACATTCTGTCATACGATTCTTGTATGCAAAAGGATTGTCAGCCACAGAAATTCATCGGGAGTTATGCCTAGTTTACGGACCTACAGTTATGAGTGAAGGAAAGGTTGGACAATGGTGCTGTGATTTTAAAACTGGACGAACAAATGTCCATGATGAAGAGCAAAGTGGCAGGCCCAGTATTCTGACCGATGAAATTGTTTTACAAGTAGAACAAAAACTGCAATGTGATTGTTGATTGACAATTAATGACCTGACTGAACAACTTCCTCAACTTGGACACACTACTGTCTATAATATTGTCACGGAAAACCTCGAATACCATAAATTGTGTGCAAGGTGGGCACCGAAAATACTCACCAACCACCACAAAGAGCAAAGAATGTCCAGAGGGGAGAGTTTTTTGACTTTGACCACCCACCATACAGTCCTGACCTGGCACCTAGTGACTACTTCCTCTTCTTGCACTTGAAACAGTGGCCTGGTGGACAACATTTCGAAACTGAAGAGGAACTCAAGAACGGCATTGCCAATTGGTTCAAATCTCAGGCGGCGAGCTTCTATGCAGAGGGGTTGAAGAAGGTGAAGCAGTGGTACGAAAAATTCTTAGCAGTGAACAGCAATTATGTAGAGAAGTGAAGTAGGTTTGTAGCTAACTAAAAGTGCCAATTACATGTGTTTCATATGAGTATATTTTTACCGGTGACCAAACGGCCCTTACTTTATGAACATGCCTCGTATAATAAAATGAATTTTCATCTGTTGACAAATGATTTATCAGACAAATGCAAATTCCAAAAACTTGACAATCCCTTCAGTGAGAAATGTGAGCTGATATACTTTCTATGTTCACAAAGGCTTAAATTTGTGACATTTTTACTTGGTAAGGCATCTCGAAATACAAGAAATAGATTTACAAGATACTTTTTAACAGAAGTTATTGTTGAGAATAGAATTGGTAAATTTATATTTAATGAATTACTCTAGATTCCACTGTTATGGTCAATAAGAGATCCATTGTTTCGCCAGGTCAGGAATTCGTTGTTGAGGAAGCCAAGAATCCTGCTTGAGGGAGGCTCTGAACAAAGATGGCAAATGATACCCATATTGTTGCCTGTTGCTATGCATATAACTTGACTTCGACTCTAAACTCGTAAAGTGAAGGAAGAATGTAATGTCTCATGTGCCTTGCCTCACATCATCGTAGTTGGTCAGCCAATAAAGGTGGACAAAGGAATGCCTGCATCAGTGTTTACGTATTCATTATAAAATGACCATTTCCCATTCTCCAACGCTTGGAGTAGTGTGTGAGTGGATGCCGGTGGCACGCGTGCCAAGAGGAAGACCGCCACAGGGAGGATGCGGATGGCCAACAGGGCATACCATGCAGCATCAGTACAAGTATAGGACCTCATCAAGGTGAATTCATTGAAATCTTCCTTCTATATGCACCCCTGCAAATCTCCACTGCCATCTGTGCGCGAAAAATAAATTTATTGTTAAAGAAATTGTTTTTTTTTCTATTTAAAAAATTATACTCAAATTGGTCCTAGGTTGTGCTATTTTCGGAGTTTATAACCAATTTATGCAAAAAATTGGAACCCTCTACTCCTTAGTGGAATGGCGTGATGGTCATCAAACATTAATTTTCACATTTATGACGATAGGGATAGTGAAGTCCCTTTGAAAAATTTTCCAAAGGATTCGATTAAATGTAAAACGTGCGTATTATGAGTAAAAACAACCTTCTGAGTTAAGAAGAAATTCTGGAAGGAAGAAGAACTCGGGAATCAATTCCTTCACATCTGTGGTTGAATCTGTGCTGGTTAACCTCCATGTGGTTTGGAGAGAATGGAATGTTCGATCTGGAATGTCGAAATTCTGGTCTGAAAAGCAAAAACAAATACAAAAAATTGAAATGGCTTGTAAGAACAATGAGAATCATATATTTCAGGAAGAATGATATTTTTATTAAGCAGTTTAAACTGTTTCTATACACCTATCATACTTTCTCATGACAGTCCAACATACGCTTGATACAATTAATTATACATAAATATACACATATATGTGGGTCGAGGTAGCTCAGGAGGTGGAGCGCTGGACTACTGACTGGAGGGTCCCAGGTTCGATTCCCGGGCAAGCCTCTGGGCACCTGCAGCTCCACCCAAGCTGTGAGATTTTTTGGGTACCAGATCTTCCTTGGAAACCATAACCGGCACAGGGAAAGGAATGATGTGTGAATTTTCAAAAGCCATAGGGCTTAGTATTGGGTGAACTCTGCCATTACCTACCAAACCGACCTTCAGGTTGATTACTGTGTTTATGGTTTATACATATATATATATATATATACAGGGTTCGTCCGGAAAATAAGTGTACTGATGTTTTCCCGCCGCTCCAGGCGCGCCCAGCACCGCTCTTACGGGCTGCGATTGGAGGGGGGTTTGTTGGCAAGCGACGCTGAAAAAGGCAGTCGGCTCTGAGCTGTGGTGTAGTGAGGAGCTCTGTTAACGTGAACCTCCACGCTCGACCCACGTCACGGAACGTGATGCCGAAGTTTTTGGAGCAGCGTTATTCCATCAAATTTGCGGTAAAGCTTGGGAAATCGTCTACCGAAACTGTCGGTATGATTAACCAGGCTTACGGGGAGTCAGCCATGTCCAGAAACATGATCTTTCGGTGGCACAAGATGTTCGTGGAAGGCAGAGAAGAGGTCGACGACTAACCACGGCCTGGACGCCCATCAAAGACACTCACCGACGAAAATGTGCGAAAAGTTCGCGATGTACTGAACTCTGATCGTCGTCTTAGTGTTCGGATGATAGCAGAGCAGTGTAATGTGCCAAAAACAATAGTGCACGAGATTATTAGGGAGCAATTACAGATGCGAAAAATTTGTGCAAAGTTGGTGCTGAAAGTGCTCAGTGATGATCAAAGACTAAATCGTTTGGAAATCGCGACACAACTTGCGGATCACTGCAAAAATGATCCAAATTTTTTAGAGAACGTTGTTTCGGGTGACGAGACGTGGATCTTTGAGTACGACCCGGAGTCGAAGAGACAAAGTGCGGAGTGGCACACCCCATCATCACCCCGTCAAAAGAAAGCTCGCATGAGCAACTCTCGGATCAAGGCGATGTTCATTGTCTTTTTTGACAAAAGGGGAGTCGTCCACTACGAATTTGTACCTGAACGACAAACTGTAAATGCTGCATTTTACGTCCAAGTGCTCGACAGGCTTCGAAAACGAGTCGCCCGCGTCCGGCCAGCGATCAAAAACATCTGGCGGCTGCATCACGACAATGCGCTGTCTCACACCGCGCTTGTCGTGTCGGACTTCTTGGCCAAGCACGGCGTGGCAACGCTGCCGCACCCGCCCTACAGCCCGGACTTGGCACCACCGGACTTCTTTCTGTTCCCGAAGATAAAGAGGAGTTTGAAAGGAACGCGATATGGGACTTTGGATGCCGTCAAAGAGGCCGTGACAACGTGTCTTCGAGAGGTTCCCGATGATGCCTTCGCGGGAGCGTTCCAGGAATGGGAACGCTGGCAGCCCGTCAGAGCGGTGCTGGGCGCGCCTGGAGCGGCGGGAAAAAATCAGCACACTTATTTTCCATATATATATATATATATATATATATATATATATATATATATATATATATATATATATATATATATATATATATATATATATATGTATATATATATATATATATATGTATAAGTATATATATATATGTATATGTGTATGTGTATATATATATATATATATATATATATATATATGTGAGTGTGTGTGTGTGTGTGTGTGTATATATATATGTATATGTATATATAATATATATATATATATATATATATATATATATATATGTATACATATTGTTGTATACATATATATGTATATATATATATATATATGTATACATATTGTTAATCAATATATAAACACACACACATATATATATGTTGAAAAGCATCAGTGATAACGGACAACCCTGCCTTACAACTCTTCCTAACACTGACCACCCAGACTCTCCGTTCCCTACTCGAACCTGAGCAATCTGAGACTTGTACAGGTTGCGGATTAGCCTCCTGTCCCTTCAATCTATTCCTACTTTCTGCAATATGCTCATTAGTTTTACCAATTCACTCTATCAAAAACCTTTTCAAAGACATTTATGCCTGTTTTGTAGATTTTCTATTTTCCAGTAAATTAACATTATATCTTCACAGTTGCGGGTATTTTACAGGATTTATTGAACATTATTCTTTCTCAATCCTGTTTTTTTTTCAAGGATTGTTGTCCAACCAGCAAACATATGCACACATTGTGTACGCACCTTGGTAAGTAAGGAACATTCGCGTGAAGGGCGGCAATCGTACAAGGAAATGAAGGACTGTTCCAGAGTTGGAGTAGTGCGAGCCGTAGTGGTATGGTTCCTGGTTCACGCTGATCGAGTTGAATACATCTTGCAATTCCTGTTTCAAGTACTGAAACAAATGGTGAGGAGAAGACAAACGTAGGCGGACTTATTTATACAATTCATCATAAAGCACAAAAGCAATCTCATTTCTCCACGAGTTTATTACTCCTAAATATTACATCCACGGCATTAATACGTACATTGTAGTTGCTCACATAGTGTTGTTCGTTCTTCTTCTCCTGCACTGCCATTGGTTTCTTCAAGTTGCTGGATGAGAGTGCCAGGGAGGACGGGAGAGAGAGAGAGGGAAAAATGAAATAAGCTAATGGCACCCATTCTCATGAACATCCCGTATCATTCCTTACCACAAGAGAATTCTTTTAAACAGCTATCTTTAAAGCACAAAAAATGCAGTATGACCTATTTTGTTCAACACATTCTACAAATTTTTGTTTTTACACAACTAAATTAGTTCCCAAAAAGAATGCTCCAAATAAATTGTTAACACTGGACAAAGAGAAACAATGAAATAACAAGTAGATTAAAAGAACTTCAGCATTGTGTCCTAACAAATAAAAATGTTTCCTTCCTAAATATACAGGAACCCGAAAAAACTAGACTTTGTAAATAGTAATTTAAACCACCACTTGCCCATTCCCTTAGATGCTTCTGCCAGCATGAAAATACTGCTCATTCAGTGAACATTTAAGTGAGAGTTAAGTGTACCGGTAAGTCTAGATAAAAAGAATTTAATGGCTCTAATTCCATGACTTTGTAGTCAGTTTATCTTTCCAGAAAGGCCAAAATCTCACAAAAAACGTATGCTAATGATCGCTGATATGCACTAATATTCATTAAATAATATGCCAATTAATATAACATAGATAATTAATGACTTATTTCTTGCATGGTAAAACTATCTATTTCCTTGCTTTAAAAGGAGAACATGCAGCTCTCTGGGATAATGAATGCAAGGGAAATGATAATGGAAAATTAAGGGGATGATACAAAAATGTTTAAATTGAAACATTAATTACTATTATGGACAACTTTTGATTTTGTGAAATTGAGAACTTGAAAGAAAGCCTAGGTATTTCAAACTTATAATTTTTAAAAAAGTTCATCATGAATTTTTAAAGAGCATCCCATTATCTTTGAGATTACAGTAGTTCTATCAAAATTTCTGGGTGCTGGGAAGAGAGAGTGGCACGAATAATATGAAAAACAGATAACCCAAAAGTGGATAACTGAGAGTATACTTCACCATCCACTCATTCTTGAGATCATTATTATTTAAGAGTCAGGAAGAGCGGCGCCTACCGAAACACTTTTGGGTCGTGAAGGTCCAGGGTCTGACTTGTGTAATCAGCCAATATAAATGGGAAAACTGGGTACTGCATGAGATCGTTGAAAGATCTGCCGGCCCTCTTGTTCAGTTGAGTCAAGTATTCAAAATTCGTGATGAGGCCCTCTCGCCACATCTGGAGGATGCTGCTCAGGTTATCACTGGGCATTTGATTGGGTAGCTGGCACTTGGTCAGCTCCGCTAAAAACATGTAGCGCTCCTGGAATGGCAATTATTCAATGGCAAAATTACTGGCAGAATGTGATCGGCAAGGTTGGCAAGAGTGAAGGAAAGAAGCTGAGGGTGCGCTGAAGCAATCTGGGAAACAGACATTGGAAACTTTGGTCACCAGCATGAGAATTCAATTTGATGGGAATTTCCATTAGACAGTTTTTGTTGCTAGTACAAATATAAAGCTAAAACAATAACTTACGAGGGTCATCCGGAAAGTAGTACCCGTTCGTGAAATAAAGACACAAAAGTAAATATTAACAAACATAAAAAATTTTATTTGAAAGAGGATACTTTAAACTACTTCTCAACATAATCTCCAAGCAAATTAAGGCATTTGTCATAACGTGTGACAAGTTTCTGTATTCCTGCTGCATAGTCCTTCGCCGCCAGCTCATTGAGATACAGGGTCACTCCTTCTTTAAGTTCTTCATCGCTGTCAAATCTTTTTCCTGCCAAAAAGTCTTTAAGCTTTGTAAAGAGATGAAAATCTGAAGGGGCCAAGTCCGGGCTATACGGTGGATGGTCGAAAGTTTCCCATTTGAATTGCTGCAAAAGTTTTTGTGTTATCCCAGCTGCATGAGGCCTGGCATTGTCATGAACGAGAATGACACCAGTAGACAATAGACCTCGCCGCCGATTTTGTATTGCCCGCCGTAATTTCTTTAATGTTTCACAATACGCATTGGCATTAATAGTGTCTCCACGGGCCATAAAATCAATAAGCAATACACCTCGTCGATCCCAGAAAATGGTTGCCATGAGTTTCCTGGTGGACAGAACTGTCTTGAATTTTTTTGGTTTGTTTGGTGAATGAGCATGATGCCACTCCATTGACTGTCGTTTACTCTCAGGTGATGCATAACAAACCCATGTTTCGTCACCAGTAATTATGCGAGTCAAGAAAGAGTCTCCTTCATCAGAATAACGTCCCAAAAACGTCAGTGCTGCAGCCATACGCTTGGTTTTGTGCTCATCTGTAAGCTTGCGAGGGACCCATCTTGCACAAATTTTTGCATAATGCAGATGGTGTTTAACAATTTCATGAACAATTGTTCGAGAAACATTGGGAAAATGCTCACAGATGTCATCAATTGTGACGCGCCGATCGTTCCTCACGAATTCGTCAACTGAGCTCACCAGTTGGTCTGTAATGACAGACGGTCTCCCCGAACGCTCATCGTCGTGTGTGTTCCCCCTCCCCATGTTGAAGTTGCGACACCACCGCCGAACAGACGACTCGTCCATTACATTGTCTCCATACACCTCCTTTAATTGGCGATGAATATCACATGGGCGAACGTTTCTTGCATTGAGGAATTTAATCACTGCCCTCACTTCACAACTGGCGGCGTTCTCAATTTTTTTAAACATTGTAAACAATCACAGAAACAACACAGGCAATGCTAGCGTCACGCAACTTGGCTCAGAGAAGGCAGACAAGCCACTGAAGCTATCTGACCTCGTCCAGCGGCTACTCGCGTCGTCAGCACTTCATGCGGCACAAACGGGTACTACTTTCCGGATGACCCTCGTATATAGTGTTCCACAAAAATGAAATGGCAAATAAAGAAAGACCAATCAATGGTGAGGTCTGTCATTTCAATCAAATTCAAAATATGAACTTTCAAATAACCAATTCTCTTTCATTTTCAATCAAAGCGATCCTGACTGATCAAATAAAACAAAAATCACACAGACGTCCCCCCACCAGTGAAGATTTATTATAAGAACAACATCTTATTATCTCATTTATTTATTCATTAGTACTTCATCTTGTTATTTTACAATGGTAAAATGTAAGTTATGACACACAAAAACAAAAAAAATGTATACACACATTTGGAGAAATAGTTCTTGTAAAATTACCGCACATTAAACCTTCACAAAAAATATTCATTCAGATCATAAAAACAATTTTTGATTAAAAATGATTTTAACCTAGATTTAAGCATCTAATATGAGTTGCTATCTGTGAAATTCTGCATAAAACTCTGCAAATCCTTCATGAAAACCTTCAAATTGATTACGAAGGCTTATGGTGAGGATGCTATACAACATACCACATGTTATGAGTAGTTTACCCAATTCAAAAAGAGGCGGCAATCAGCGGAAGACAACGAGCATTAGGGAAGACCATCAGCGTCAACTGATGACCCCCACATAGACAAAGTGAATAATCTCATTCATACAAATCGACATTTGAGTGTCAGGGAACTTGCAAAAGAGTGTGGCATCTTGATGGGTTGGTACTCTGAAATTTAGACTGATAACTTGAAAACACATCAAATCGCCGGCAAATTCATGCCTTCCCAGATGACAGCAGTCCAGGAAGAACGTCAAGTTTAAGTCTGTCAGGAGCTGTTTGATGGAGCTGAAGAGGAAGAAGCCTTCTTGTCCTGGATCATAACAGGTGATGAGTCACGGGTTTATGGATATGACATCAAAACAATAGTGCAACCTTCAAAATGGATTGGAGAAACATCCCTCCGCCCCAAAAAAAGACAGGGCAAGTCTGCTTTAATGTCAAGGTGATGTTCATTGTGCTTCCCCACCCACCCTACTCACCAGACCTGACCCCATGTGACATTGTCCTGTTCCCCTAACTAAAAACCCCGCTCAAAGGAAAATATTTCCCACCATTCCAGAGATAGAGAAAAATTCAACTGAGGAGTTTATGAGCATTCCAGAAGAAGCATTTCAGGACTGTTTCAAAAGTGGAAACACAATTGGGACAAGTGTATACATTGGGGATGATTCTGCTTTGAAGGGGACCCTGAGCAATAATTTTTATTGGAGTATTTCTTTTGTAATAAATAAAAAGTTTGGGAACTTTTTGAACAGGCCTTATGTATAAATCGATATAAAACTCCCAAAAGAAACCTACGCACATTATTTCTCAAAAAAATTCATGTTGTTCCACGTGCAACTTTGCATTTTCTTCTACTGTCACTCCTCTTTGGAGGCATTGTCAAAATATACTGCATTGTTTAATGCCAAAAAAATCCCATCATCATCAAATGTCAAGGTGTATGGAGATTTATGAAATCACATGGAAAGAATCATGTACATATTTCAAATATGTGTTGCATGTCTCAAAAAATCAGCATATAGATGGGCATATTAATCAATTGGCAAGAAGCATATAGTTATTCATACTTTCAAATATATATGAATATTGATTGAAATATTGCCATTGTTTCAATACCATTCATAAAATATTACAGACTGTATGTCTATTTTGGCAGAGTAGATCAGTGTTGCCTCCTGCGACTTCTAAATAAGCCACGGCCTGCACACAGACTCCATCCAGATTAAACACGAGTTCAGATTAGCAAAGGTTTCCTGAATTAATTTCCATTGCACTATATTCAAAATAATAGCTAGAGCTACTTCTCCCTTCATTTGTGAGCCCACCTGAGAGGAGCCAAAAGCAATGAGGTAGGTCTTGCCGTTGATAAGAAATATCTCAAGGGCTCTCTCCTGCAGCTGGAAGCGGCGATTGTACACCCCCAGGACATCATCCAGGGGCCACACCATGGACGAGGGCGAGGGCGGCGGATGGTGGGCATCCCCTCCCGCCATACACCCCTCGTCATCGGCCACAAAGTACAGACTACTCTCCCCAATCAAGATCTCGCCTGGCACCTCCAGTGCTGGTGCCACTATGCATGCGGCACAATTGTGCCGGATCTTCTCATCGGTCAAGAGTCGCTCAATCAGGAGCGAGGACACCTGTGGCCAACATGCCTTCTTCTCCTGCACAAACAGGTACGACAGTGGCGAGGGACATTCAAATGCATCTGCAAGGGATCAAAGGAATAGCAGTTTTAAGGGAAGTGACCAACAGCTGAGGTCATTTGCACCATTAGGGATGGGAACAAAAGGGGTAAGAGTGGTGAGAAACCCGGCATTGGAATTAGCCAACTCTTAAAATCAAAGGTGCCAAGGGGTCTGCAGTTTGATGCCCCATCCGACAGACGGCACACTCATTCAAAGGGCTCTCTACGGAGCGCCTCAAGTAGGGATCTGGGTACCACCTAAAGAGATCTGCCATCTTCAGGATTCAAACCCGGGCTCTCTCAGTGAGAAGCCAGTACATTAGCTGCACAAATGGATAAAAGGACAGTATTTTCATTATTCTCGTCATCACAGTTTTGCAACATGGAGGGAGGAACAGAGGTATTGAGTGACACACAAAATAAATTTGCCAAATAGAGGAAGCTTTCCATAATCAGGACCTGACTAATGCAAACTGAGTCTGACTTAGAACCACTGGTTAAGTGTTAAGGAATCGCACCACGTAAGGTACGGTAAGCACATGCACTCTTGGCTACATAATACATTTTGCCAAAGAGGAGTTCAACCTGCATTAAAATTATGTTGAATCATTTAAATTGTTTTAACAAATAGTTGCCATTGATACTTTACATGCTTAGTCATTACATATTATCTATCCATGAAATGAATATCAAAGGAAATCTTAATTATTTGTTCATTTTATTAATGATCACCCCTAAAAATTTGAATAACCTTTTTTGGTTGAACAGAATTCGTTCATTTAAAATGTTAATAGTAGCTTTCACAACTCAATCAAATGATCACCAAGTGTTTCAAAATTGAGTGGTAATAATTATATGATTAAATCTTAGGATATGACTTATTTTAACTTATTTCCCTTGAAATTTCTTCAATTCATATCCATCTAAATTATGACTAAATGGTCATTGGACTTAAACAATCTCCCGATGACATCTGGACATAGATGGAATCCATAAAAATTGCCATGGCCCAATGGCAACCCTAGCCAATGGATGGATTTAGCGGTTGCAAAATGAAATAGGATTCGTTGGAGAAGATGTTGGGCAGGAGTGAAGATGGTGAGCAAAGGATTGATTGATGAGTCAAGACTAAAAGTAATTTCCCGTCTGATGCTGGCAGTCACAATATGGATTTTTAGGTGAATTGAAAAAGTAACAAAGTCACTAAAAAGTGGTAAGTTTTGAGCCCTGAGAAGCTCTGGTTTAACAAATGGAATATTAATCAATGAATTATCATTTTCATCGAAATACGTTCAATAAATAGGATCATTCCAAAGGAACAATAAGCCCGCATTATCATTGTCCAGTTAAGTTTGAATTTTGAAGAGAATGAACTATGTGTTAAATTCTAAGAAACTGCGGGAGATGCCATGATAGTAACTTTTAATGGAGTCATCCGCTACGGATAACTCAACGCAATGCAACAATTTTAGAGTGTAAAAATCAATTGTCTTGAGCAGGATTTGAACCCAGATCTCTCCAAGTTCGGCCGAGTGCTTTAGCCAATTAAGCTATCGAAGCATCCTCTTACAATCCGAAATTTTGGGGGCTTTAAAGGAACAATGTGTTACATGTATTTGTGCCGCTGGAAATAAGTAAAATCATTTGGAGTGGTGAGAAGGATTGGTGGACTTGCCAGGTAACTGTGTGACTTCAAATACAGCATTTGAATGTTAGAAGAAACAATACAAAGTGGCTGATTCTTCTCTCAGAGACATGATTATTTTACAAATTTCTCAAAACCACCCACACTTCTTAGCAAATTTTAAGATTCATTTAAGATAAGAAAGCAGAGAAAGGAAACTTTTGTGCCCTTGACTATCCTGGGGACTTGTTCTGCAAGAAGCATTTATCCTGAATATTTCTGGTATCTTTACTTCACTGTTCTTTCTACATAATTTCATCTCCTTACTTTGATTTTCCAGTTTTATCAACATTTATTTTTCAATCCCATTCCATTAAATCATAATACTTGGACTTAATCATTTCCATCAACTTTTCATTCTTATTCCTTCCCACCCATTTCCACATGTTCATTAATAAAAATTTGTTTTTCAAATGCCTTCAAGCAGCAGTATTAGTTTTAGGGTAGGCAACCGACGGCCGAGGTCATTGGCACCATTAGGGATGGACAGGAAAGGACGAAGGGTGGAGAGACACCTGGCATCGGCATTAGCCTACTCTTAAAAAAAGGTGCCAAGGGGTCTGCAGTTTAACGTCCTATCCGACGGACAGGGCACTCACTCGAAGTGCTCTCCACAAAGCACCTCAAGTAGGGATCGGGATACAGCTGAAAAATATCTGCCATCTCCAGGATTTGAACCCAGACCCTCAAGGTGGGAAGCCTGTACGTTGGCCACCGCACCATCCCAAACCCCATGTCTACAAGTCCTGACTACATCAGTGATAACGCAGCAACACAAGTATGTCTGCCTGCTTTCATCTCTAACAAGCAATTAGTGCTATCTAATGAACTGCAAACTGCCGTATTTTCCCATCGATAACATGTATCTTATGTATAATGCGCACCCAGAACTTTGTAGTTAGCATTAATTTGAATAGATACCACACACCCAGGGTTTCATAATTAAATCATTATTGCCTGCGGCTATCTACCGTAAGTAAACAGAAGATTGGAGCAAGGTGATTGACATTAATTCCAAACAACAGAAGGACCAAAAAATAAACAATATTTCCTAGCCAACACAATATGCCACCTTACTGGTTTTTCTCCATGGTTCATAAGTCGAAACGAGACATAGGTTTGTGTGCCCTTTCATTTGCTACACACAGTAACTTTCAGCAAATCAATTATAAAAAATGAGAGAATGAATGAAATAGAATTTTCTGATTATGTTTGCTTCACTTTGCTTTGTTAGTATCATCTAGACACCCTCCAAGTGCCATGAAAGTGCCGCCTACATGGTGATAGTTTCAAACCTAAATTGAGTTAAGCTTTGTTAGTTTAGAATTTTTTCAAGAAAAATTACCCATGGAGAAGAGAATCGTTTACATTGATGTTTAAGCTAGAGGTAATCAATTTTGCAAAAGGAATTCGTGAATCGCCGCCAGGATTTATCCATTAATAAATCTTTTAAATCGAAGTTACGTTCTAGTTGGGAAAAGTGGATGATGCCTGATATGTATGAAATACTACACAGAATTGGGAAGGATAAAAAGAGTGTCTTATGAAGAAATAATCCGGTGGATCCTGGAAAGTTGGCAGGGTGTCAGAGGGACTTGTGCAAAAAATAGATTTGAAAAAGCTTAAGGCAAATTTTGACGCCAGTGCCAGAAGATGAGGAAGAGTTAACTTCGGAGAGTGAACTCGGTTATGTGCCTGAAGAGATAATAAATGCACTTAATGCATTAAATTGTGATTCAGATGATGAATTTCTTGGATTCGAGTGATCTACCTATCCTATCATATATTTATACATACGTGTATATAATATGACGTACTCTCCATATACATTAAGTACTATGTATTACAATAAAGAAGTACTAAGTATTAGATTAAATGAAGTATAGAAATTATATGTTTCTTCTTTTTCTCATGGATTTATGGGATGAAATAATGGTGAAAGTAGCAGATCTGTATAAAATAGAATGCAATTAGAAAGGCACCCTTCCAGACCAATTTATTTTTGCGAGACTCTTCCTTAAATTGTTGTGTATATAGGTATGTAAATGTTTCGATTTTTTCAATTTGCATTACATAACGTGCATCGTCATTTTTTCGATCACCTGAAAATTTTTGTTAGGATAAAGCGCGCGTTATCGATGGGAAAATTATTCATCCACATGCCACTGAAACTATTTCAGTGGCGTGTGGATGAAGGCCAAATAATTATGTTATTAGAAATTAATGCCATGGGATTGTGGATCCACTTATCTGTGAATTCATATCACTCACTTCTTCAATAAGTTAGTGAATTGACGCATTTATTTTACTTAATTTTAAGAGGATAAGTTATAGCCTGTCTCATTGATCACATTCGGCATAAAATTTAATTGCTGAAGCTTTCATTTGCACAGTGGAGAGATGGTTCCAAGAAACTGCGGGAGATTCCGCAACAGTTACCTTTGGCGGAGTCAACAGCTAATATGCATTACAATGCAACAATTCCTGGGTGTAAAAATCATTCACCTTGACAGGGATCCAGGTTTAGGTAAATGATTTTTACACCCTGAAATTGTTGCATTGGAGAGAGGGTGTTGAGTGTTTGGATTACCCAGTTTTTCTTGAGAGTCACTCATGAGGAACTTCTTCCCAATGGCCAGGTGGCACCTCTCCAGGCGAATGCGCATCCTTCCTGGGCCCTCAGTGGGGTCCAGCTGCCATGACCTGCGCACCAACAACAATAACTGTATAATCTTGACCTGAAGATGATGTAACACACTGAAACCCTGTCGTACAATTAAAATTATCTGGTGGAAACCATTTGTTTTTTATTAGGTTTTAATTCCACCACATCATGCCTGAAACTACTCAATTTGCTAAAAACAACACAACAATATTACCAAATATTTGGGTTTTCCACATACATTTTCAAATCTCTTGGGATGAACACACAAATACTTAAACTAGTAAATTAAGCTCAGCCTGCTTCTCAATAAGGTCCATCAGATCCACTGTTTCAGTGGATGTTCTCTGGGACCTATACTATGGAGAATTTTTTTCTCACATAGACTATAGTATCCTTTACTGGGGTTCATCATCTAAGGCCTTGGCCATTTTCAGGGTCCAAAAAAGAGCCATTCGGCTCATGACTTTTGCTAAACACACTGCCCATCATTGTCCCCTGTTTAAAAAATTGGATATATAGCAAGTGCCATGGGTTTCTATTTTTCAATCCGAGTATGTGATAAATTGTGATATTTTACAAAACAGAATGAGCAGCTGCACAGTTTATATGTGCATACAAAAAATGCAGGTGCTGGCCCAAATTGTTGGGCCTTCAACTTTATGATAAACTCCCAGCTGAGATTATGACCCAGAAAAGTGTACTGCATTTCAAGTCAATCTACTTAGGTTCTAAAACTAAAAATAATTCATTCAATTGCTGATTTTCTCAATAATGCCTGATATGTGCTTAGTATTCATTGTATGAATTTTGTTACTTTACCCTGACGTGCCCTACATCAAGTGTAAAAGTTATAACAACTTGATCGCTGGACAAATAAAATGTATTATTATTATTATCAACATTTATAATAACAGGCAGAAGGGATAGCTCGATCACCATTCATCTGATTAATTAAGAAATAAAACACACTAAGGATCATATTACACTGATCAGCAGATTAAAACCACCTTTCCCAACACAAATTGGTGGCCTTCAATATCTGACTTACTGAGCACCACACTCATCAGAAAATTAAGCTATGCCAGCAAATTGAAGCACATCCAACACAACAATGGATGTGCACCAGGAATGGTACACACTAAAGTGGCAAACAGAAAGAAGATACTGGCAAACATGCAAACTACGTACACAGTACGGCAAAATTTATACCATTAGAAGAAATTCTTTTCAATTCCCTTTTATTCTATGGCAACCTTGAGGGCTAATGAAATATTCAAACAAATCAACAAAAATGTCATATATGTATATACCAACCAGAACACACTTCCAACTCATTGGGAAACTAACACAAATATTAGTAAAACATCCAGCACAGAAACTTAAGGGATTTATGAGATGGGGTTTGCACATGTCACCTTTCATAAAAAGAACAATTGTTATGTGGCCTCACAATTGAATTCAAAGAACACTTACAGCACAATATGAAAATAAATGTTCCGCCTGAACAGTAGTCACAAAATAAATTTTTGAAACTGGTCAACTCACCACCAAATAAGACTTGACAATCAAGGAAATTTCTAAACTTGACACCAGAAAAAGCCCACACATATGCACCAGGATGGTGTGCACAACTAATAGAGCACCATTAAGAGTACACATTTAGTCCTAAAATTTGAAAAACCACCCGCACCAACAGAAAACAGACACTTTCTAAGCCCTTGCCTTCCCACCGCCACCCACTTACCCTTTTGCTATCACCAATCAAAACTGTTCACCACTCCATACTATTCACCAACTTGAGAGAACCATGCTACTGCAGTTTCATCTTCCCAGTCTCAAGCTCGCAATATATTTTGCCCAACTGAAATATTGGCATTCAGCTATCTAGATTAGGAAGTTGCCAGGGACAGAATTTGCAGCTAAGTTGATAGGTTATACATATATAGAGGGATGTGCATGAGGGAGTAGCGTAGAATGGCAGAAGATTCAGTCAAAGTTAAGACGGGAGGCTAGGAGTGGTGAAGATGGGACATGGTTTACATTTCGATCCATTACAGAGAATTACTGTGGATTTTTGAATGACAGAGGATTCATATACAATTCCAGTTAAAGCGTTAAAGACAACCATCTTTACTCAATGCCTGCACAGAGGCAGCACTGCGCAGCTCCATCCTAAATCAATGGTGGGATGCATGGCTGAATGTCACAAAGCTGCATGGGATAAAGTCAGTGGCATCAGCTTAGCCTTCATCTGTTAGGAAGAGCCAGAGGGAAGAGGTGGTGATCGCATGCCTGAGGATAAGGCATTGTGCCCTAATACACTCATACCTCTTCACGGAGGGAAACCACCGCCGGTTCAAATCCTTGTGGCGACAAATATTTTTCACTGGTATCTCGATCCCTACTTGAGGTGCTTTGTGGAGGGCACTCTGAGTGAGTATGCTGTCCATCAGATGGGACGTTAAGTTGCGGACTCCTTGGCGCCTTTCGACAAGAGTAGGCTAATGCTGACACCAGGTTTCTCTCTCCACCCTTCATCCTTTCCTGTCCATCCCTAATGGGGCAAATGACCTTAGCTGTCAGTCACCTCCCCTAAATACTACCACTACGGAGGGAGAACAACCATCTCGCTGCGAAGTGTGTGACCTGCCCCTGACGGTGAACAATATCGTGGCACAATGTGACAAATACAAACAGAGGGCAAGAGGGACTTTTAAAGTAAGGGGTGCTCTAAGCAATATTTTAGGGGGATAGCCCTAACTCCTTAAATAGAGTTTTTACCTTTTTAAGAGAAACTGGCCTAATAGGAAAACTATAGCTCAGGTATACTATTTTTTAGGCCTTTGGTTTTTAATATTTATGTATTTATTTATCTATTTATTAAAATGGTTTTGAGGTAATAAATCATTTGAAAGTGGTGCAAAATGACCTTAGCTATCCACAAACTCCATACATGAACTACTGCTACTCCTCAAATGTCCAGTGAAACTGGGGAAAACCGCTGCAGGCTCTCATGCTGTCTTAAAGGAAGTGGACAGAAGTGAATGTGTATCATGCACACAAGGCTATGAGTAATTTTGAAGGTTTAAAACGAAAACGTGAAATGAACATAGGTTAATTGATCAGCGAAAATCACCATCTGAGTGTCCGAGCTCTCTTCCTGGAATCTCAGGAATTAACAAAGAAAGTGTCGGTCAAATTTGCATGAATCATTCAACATGCATTAAGTTTGAGCAAAAATGATCTCAAAACCTCTCACCCCAGAGCGAATGGGGAATCAAAAATGAATTTTTTTGCTTATCTTTTAAACAACACTGATAATGATCCAGAATTGTTAGACAGAGTGATTACTGGTGATGATTTGTAGTTTTTTACCCATGATGCTGAAACAAAGCACCAATCGATGCATTGGAAGGCCTCAAACTCACCACGGCAAAAAAAGCAAGAATGAGCAAATCATCAAAATTCAAAGCCATGTTGATTGTTTTTTTTGACAAGCATGGAATTGCCTGCACTCACTGGGTCCCCAAAGGTCAGACAGTCAATCGACATTATTATGTTGAGGTTCTGACTGCCCTTCTCGAATGAGTGAGGAGACGAAGACCTGATTTGTGGAAGAGCAATTCCTGGATGCTTGACCGAGGGAATTCCATGCCAGCCTAGCAGGTTACCCATGCACAAAAGGTAGGAAGTATGATGCACCACAGAAAAGAGGAAGAGTGTCGATATTATCAAGGAATTGCCATCTCCTAGGAGTGTACAATTGTGACAGTGAAAAGAAAAGTGGTTCGACGTGACTTTGTGTAGGTTATACGAGGACTGAGGCCATAAACACTTTATTTTGCCAAATTTAGTCTACATCGATTTTGTCCCCTCCAAAGTAATCTCCATTCATAGGCTATGCACTTATTCCATCTTCTTTTCCACTGTTTAAAGTACACCCTTGGAAGTTCTCGTGGCAGTTAGGCTTTTCAATTAACTCGTCGTTTCTTGCTGTAATATGTCTTCCACATCTTCCCAATGTGATGTCCCCTCATCACATTTTTGCATTTTGGGGGCATAGGAAAGAGTCACAGGGGGGGTGAGATCTGGCGAATAAGGAGGATGATCAACGATCAAGGTGATTGAATTTTTTGCCAGACTACTGGGGAACAATCAATGCTGATGCATTGTCATCATGAAGGAATAATCCATCACCTTGGTCAAATTTGGTCGCACACAATCTCTTGAATGCTTGAGAATTGCAAGGTAGAACTCAGCATTTACTGTTTGTTCTTCAGGAAGAAATTCATGATGAACAACACAACTTTGACATCAAAGAAAACCAGGAATATGACTTTGATTTTTGATTAGCTTTTTCTTGAATTTTTGGTTTGAATCAATCCAATTGATAATGGTTGCTTTCTTCAGAGCATTCCGCACCATAAACAGCAGTCATCATTTCAGTAATTTCTTGACAACTTTCACCGCACTTCACCAAAAACTTGATGCTGATTTGTAGCTCTGTGATTTGGTCAATTTCCATTTTCGGCAAATAGTATATACAAGAACAACAGAAACTAACATATAACTGGCACCATACGCACAGCTCTACGATCTGCCAAGCACAGACGGATCATTGGGTCTCGGGCAACTAGCGACATTAGTGGACGAGGCATATAGTTCGCGTCATGGCTGCTACATTGCACCAGTTTGAGCATTTATTGGATGACATTCTTCATTTAATATCAGATGCCACATCTTTCTCCAAAGTGGATATGGCATCGGGATACTGGCAGTGTGATGCCAAGGAGAGCAACCGGGAGAAATCAACCTTTACTTAAGGCTTCACCAATGTAACTTAGCTGCCTTTCAGGGAGTGCAACGACCCAACCAATATTTTATGGAGATTTATCTATCTAGTGCTCGTGGATGCTCATTGTAAGTGCTGTTCGGCATACATAGATGAGGTAACATTTCAGAAATGATTTCACAGAGCACATCGGAAGACTAAAAGATGTGTTCCCATGACTGTGGACTTGGAGTTAAGCCGGAGAGGTTCCAAATAATGAGACCAATGCAAAATTTTTAAGCCATGTAGTGTTGAACAAGGACACCTTGCCACAATCACACAGAAGAAGTGCCCAGCATTTCTGGAGAGGTAAGGGGCACTTCATGGAATGGTGTCTTATTATAGGTGGTTCATGGGGAATTTTTTGTGGATTGCCTTCCCCTTTCATAGGTTGGCCAAGAAGCATATACTTTTCAAATGGATCACCAAATGTAAAGTCATCCTCCAGATGCTTACACAAAAGTTGAAAATTGTGCCTATTATGCCCACTTCCCACTGATGGACTGTGAATCCATGCTGGGTTGTGATGCCAGCAGAATGGTATTAGGATGGTGCTTAATCAGAGACTGGAAGACAAGCAAAGGGCCTATCACAACAGAATGCTCTCGCATGCCAAAAGGCTTAATTGTTTGACACAGTATGAACTTTTGGTAGTGGTTAACTTGACCTAGCATTTTAGAAAATATTTATTTGGAAAACATTTAGCAGTGCACTCTGACTATAACTCTTTTCAATGGTTGAAACTATTTTGTGAGCCAGAAGAACAAATTGCTCGCTGGGCAACTGTTTGATTTTGAGTAAATGTCTTTCTCGAGTAAATTTCCAAGTATAACTATTAAGCAATGCATCAACCTGAAAACAAACATGGAAATGCCAAAATTTTGCGCCGGCCCACATTTAAACAGTGTGGATTGGGGGAGAATGGATGAACTGATTTTGGTTGAAATTTATGCGGTGCTAGGAGTTCCCACAGAAAGGATGTGGGGGAAGCAAAGGAGGGGGGACCCCTTCTTGAATAGTGCAGTAGGGTAGCAGATACATTCAAATGCGCCTAAATCCAGCAACCCGAGAGAAAGACAAGGAGAGAGACTGCCCCGCAGTAAAGAGTTTTGCAGGCACAATGGGACCAATCGGTGCATAAGGACAGGATTTTCTTTCAAAGGGAGATTGATAGGAGCCAAATCAAGTTCCTTCTCATCTGGATAAAACGATACTGGATGCAATGTGAAACTATTTTATGCTGGCTAGATGAATCAAGTAAATAATAAATGATATAGTTAAAAATACTGATTCACTTGCTGGATACAATGGATTGATGCATGAGGAAGTAAAATGATCCTTTGGCAAGTTTACATTGGTCAACAAACAAGGAACTAATAACCAAGAGTGATAACTACTACAAATTGAAAAAACATCAACTGGCAAAACAGTCTGATTTAAAAAGTTGAAGGTGGTCGTAATGACCACATCAAAATGGGTTGAAATGGTGAGTTTAAGCATGATGGAAACATGCAAGTGTGATCTGACTTGTATTAACAGTAATTTCCCGCAGGATTCTATTTGAGGCACCTCTGTTGAATAGATCAATTTCACAAACCAAGGGTCGACTGTATATTAAAATAAGAATGTTGACAAATATTTACTATTTTGTTTACCTTTCATTCTCCTGGTTTCATACGTGAATTCTTAAAATGCCTTTACAACCTTCATACCTTATGAAGTGTAACTGACAGTGCATACAAGAAAGGAGCAATCCTTTGTGATTAGCACAAACAACCAAGCTCGTTAAAACCTTGTTAAAGTTCACAAAGATAGCTCAACAATAAGAAAAACATGAAGAAGGGAGGGTGAGGATTCATACCTGGGGTATGACTTTGGGAAGTACCAGACAGCTCTTTCATGGGTGAATTGTCGAACAATATCTCGCCACTTGGCCTTGACCTGGACATCCATGCTGTATGCCACCTTGATATGTTCCATAAATACCTTCCTCTCAACATTCTGTGCATTCACCACAGTCCGCGTGACATCTAAAGCACACTCCGTGATGCTCTTGGCCAGAGCCTCAAACTTGTGTACACTCCTGAAAGTGAGAAAGACACAAATAAAGTAATACGGTCAATTTGATTTTACAACAATCACAACTAGAAATATATTTCTGCTTCCCATGCAGTTTATATTAACCTTTTCTTCGGTAAACATTCCCTACAACAGTGGCTCACCTGACTGACTCATCTAATGCACATAAATTTTAAGAAATTATATTTCTTGATATAAAATGATGAAATTGACTGGAACCTTATTAAATAAAGCAGATACTGAGTAGCGTGGCCCTTTGAGACATTAAGATTATAGGAATATCGATTGCTGTGAATGTCATGTTTCCCAAATATGTGTAATTATCCATGTGCCGGCATGCACAGAGAAAAGGGGAGGGTGACATTTTACAAACAGGTCACATGAAAGAATGTTGATTTAAGTAAAAGCTAAAATTTTGTGGGATAAGAAGATTGGTTTACCAGGAGTACAGACGATACTCTACACCTAACTTTTATAGCTTGCTGCTGTAATGGAAGATCTTATGAGACACTGATAAATTTCCCTAAAATATTGATACCATATGAAAGATGAACTTGCACCTTAGCATAATATTGGGCACATATGAACACTGGCTAACTTTCTAATCATAAAAATGTTGAAAGTCTGTTTCTTAATGAATTCTAGAATAGACCTTCCTGGTTTTTCTTGCGTACGGAGCCCATGAAATTTGACAGAACCTACCTCTGAGAAAAGCAGAGTAATATTTAAATACTAAAAAACTTTATTTAAATACTAAAAAGTTATGCTCCCTTGGCATAGGAATGAATACAGGATGTTTTTTCACCATATAAGTAAGAGTAAAGTCATTGGCATTATGCCACTTTAGTATCTCATCATATGTTGTTGTCATATGATCATTCAAATCCAAATTCACTAAGAGATATTAGGATCTGGAGTTACATCAGCGTAAATTTTTAATTCCAGGTGAAATTTCACCAATTTCAAAATGCAAAAAATCAATCACCATGATCAGGATTAATAGATGAGTCCGTTCAAAATCCGAGAGATGAGCTGGCTAGTCAGCTAGGGTTGTTGTGGTGAAATTAACAGCATTCCACTCCTCAAGGCTGGGGCCGTTTTCACCTGATTCTCTCTCTTAGGTATTTCACAACCCCCAGGTAATACTCCTAGTTGACTTTTTGGACTTTAGGTAGGTATTCATGATGTACAACCCCCATAGCATAAAAAAAGTCAACATCACCTCGACATTGGAGCCAACTTGTCATCTTTTTTGGGGTGGGGGGATGTTTCACCAATCCATTGTGAAGGTTACACTTTTGTTTCAATGTCATATCCATACACCCATGACCCACCACCTGCTATGATCCTGGACAAGAAGGTTTCATCCTCTTCAGCTTGATCAAACAGTTCCCAGCAGACACTTGAACTCGATGCTGTTTCTGGTCGGCTGTCATCAGGCAAGGCAAGAATTTGGCAGCGGCTCAATAGATCCTCAATTTATCAGTCAGGATTGCATAGTATGAACCAACCAAGATGCCGCCACACTCTTCTGCAAGTTTTCTAAAAGTCACATGTCAAATTTCACAAAGCTAGATCATTCACTTTCTCAATGTGGGGGTCATCAGTTAACGTTGATGGTCTACCGGAATGATTTTCACTCAGTGCCACCCCTTTTCGAACCGGGTGAACCACTCATAACAAATGGTATGTTTCATAGCATCCTCACCACAAGCCTTGGTAATCAACATGGAAGTTTCCCTGATGCATTTTCAGAGTTTCACGTGGAATTTCACAGAACAAGGCTGCTCCTTTAAAGGACTCATTTCCATGGATCCCATTTTTCATCGCACTCCACCAACACTCCCTTCACAAAAATTGCCATAACTAATCAACAAAACAAGATATCAACAAAGTGGTTGAAGGAAGTGATTCCGGAAGTTTCTGTGGACACAATGCCTCCAAGCAGAAAAATAACCAACAGGAGGGGCTCTATTCAAAGAGTTGGGGAACCTTTTGAAGAGACCTCATATACTGATATATTTCAAAAATATCATATTTTGTTTGGATCTCAGTCTATTTTATCAATCAATTCATAAAGAATTCACAAATCTGACTTGACAGGGCATGTAAGGAATGGAACTATGCAATGTACCACCAGGGGATTTGAAAACAATTAATACTTGGCAAATATCTCATTATAATTAAGATTCCTCACTCCATTGAATCAATACCTGCATATTCAATGAATGACGTATGCAATTGGAATGGTGCACGGCAATGCACCCAGGCAAGAGGCAGCAACTCACCGCATCTGTGCACTCTCGTTCTGAGTGCGCCACAGCACCCGCTGCCTTCGCAGTTCCTCCTGAAGGAGGGAGACCTCCTCTGCCCAGAGGGGGTGGCCAGGGCCCATTTGCTGGACACCAGGGGCCACCAGTGATATGCCCAGTGCCTCCACCCTTGCTGAAAAGTGGTCCTTCCTCCCAGCTGCTTGATGCACCACATCCTGACAGAACACAGTCAGCCTGTGCTCCACCTGTTTGGACCAACACGACAAAGGGAAACTGATGGAGGCATACCATGCATCCACCCCACAATCAGTGGAAGACTGCTGTGATAAGTACGGCATGAAATGGGCATCGCTGTGATACGAATGATAGTACCATAGTACACTTTAATTCCCTCAGTGGGGTGCATGTTTTGGGTGGACACAAACTTCACATCACTACATTTCAAAGCCATGTCCAACAAGACAAAACCTGACATCCCAAATAAACCATTCTTCAATTCTGCTTACTTTCTACCTCCTTCATTGTATCCAACATGCCTATTCTTTCACTCTCCTCCACCTCACCCGCCTATTACTCTTCCTATTCACACCCTCTCCAGCACTCTTCCGCCACAAGTAAACTGCTCTCTGCACCTACCTTTCCCACTCATCTGCTTTAGATTTCTCCCAACAATGCCTCTCATCACCCCTCCCTGGTGCTTGCTCATTTCTTTTCCTTTACATCCCCTTTACCTTTCCCACACTTCTCCAAACACATGTCAAAAGAATCCATTATCTAGACGTATTATCATATATCTTGACAACTGAGTTTCCAAGCTGTTTTAAACTATTCTCCATTTAAAATTTTCACAAATCTTTTCTTAAGAAAATTATTTTAATCTTCTTTTCATAATCATCCTTGCTCAACGTCCCTGCCATCAATTCCCTCCTCACTCTAAAGGCTTCTTTGCCTAACGTAATTGTTCCACTCATGTCCTGACTACTTTCACCATTTTCATCCAAAACATTCGACCCATTCTAGTTGATAACAAACAATTTCATTACTTAAATTACCCCTCCTTTTTCTCAAAAACCTCATAAACTATGTTTTATTGACATTGATACTCATCTCTTACCTATCACACCAATTATCTAATATGCCTAGAAATTAAGCACTGCCAATACATATTTGATGATTTCTGGCTCAACTTTGTGGAAGTTCATGTTCATTAAATGAAGAATACAATGTATGTATTTCCCACTGTTCTTTAATTTGGTACCACTAGTTTCAACGCTTAGGCGTCATCATCAGGCGCAAATTCCCCCCCCCCTTTCCCCTCTCTCACCCACCCCTTTCCTCACAAGAATGGTATCTAAATGGACGTAACTTGACTAATTTGTACTTGATCATGACGCCCAAGCGTTGAAACTAGTAGTATCAAAATAAAGAACAGTGGAAAATACATTGTGTTCTTCATTTAATGAACTGCCAATACATTTGTAGTTGAGCAAATCAGTGTAAAACACTGATAATGAAATAAGTAAATGTAATTTGTTGATTATACAAAAGTTTTTCTAGAGTCAACCGAAATCCATTGTGGAGAATTTTAAAACAAAGGGATTCCATCACAGTTAATGAATGCAACAAAATGTGTACAATCTATCACAAATTACAATAGCCAGCAATGAAAGTTAAACAGATTTAGTTCAAATTAGACTAAGAAAAGAATGTCAACCACTTTTTAACTTTGCATTGATGAAGTGTTACGGTCATTAGTGGGAAAAAAGAAATTATTATAGGTGCAATGCTATTTGCTAAAAAATATGCATTAATGCTACTGTTTTCAGGTGACTAACTATGTTGCCGCATTGCCAACAATAAAAAAGGTACTTCAAAGGCAGTGATGCTGAAAATATGAAGTGATGGCCAGGATCCAAGTGACAGAAACATAAAGTTTTACAGGTCTATTTTTATTTATTGTCTAGTGCTAGCAAATGTAGGTTGTAGGTGATTTTGCACCAGAAATTTGACACAACAGTTTAAGTTTTCCCATAAGAAATTGCAATGTACAAGCTAACAATCATTGTTGAAAAAGACAAAAATTAAAAGTTTCTAAGACTGCATTATCAAATTACACTATCAACCATTTCAATATATTATGCATTAGCCCAAGCCAAAGAGGGAACCTTGTTCATGATGATGAAAAACTAGTCAAGTCATTAAGACCAGCCAAAAATGTTCATGCATATAATTACAATATGGCATGTATGCTATGAAAATCCTGTATCCATAAAACTATTCTACATACTATTAATAATAGCTTCCCAGTATATATTCGTATACCAATTATGCATCATGCCAACATGGATTGATTGCTATAATATATTTAAAGGCCAAGGGAATCAGCTGATAAGTGGATATAAATCAAAACAGTTCAACAAGAATTAGCTGTAGCAATTTTGTATGGAGAAAGAACCCTCATTAAAATGAGATTCCACAATCTTTTTAAATAAAAATTAAAGGTATGAATAGACATTATAATCCAGCTTATGTACTTCCATATTGTTGCAGCAATTACAGTCTGAGATGAAGGCTGACAGAGAGGCAATGATACATTACACATTTACAAGTAAGAATACTTTTCACATTTTATTTATTTATTTATTTATTTATTTATTCAGTATAAGTCCGAAAACAGCACATTTAGGCCTTTACATCGAACTATTAACAACGATAACAATGTCACATTTACAAACACCCAAGCCCTAGATGGAGGGAAACTCACCCAGGCGGGAATCGAACCCGCGACCCTTGGAATGGTAGACGAGGACGTTACCCCGCCGCCACCGGGGCCGGGGTTACATTCTTTTAAAGAATAATTTTGAGAAATCCCAATTAGTTCAAGTAAGACTGTAAGAGGCATATGCACCCTCGCTTGACTTTAACCCTTTGGTAATTGAGCCAGGGCAAACAAGGAATAAGAATCTAAGAAGCACAAGGCCCACCACCATTGGGCACCTTGAGCCCAACATTTCATTGGCCTCCTCCAGGAGTGACGGGGGGAGGGGGGGGAAGGGGGAGGTACCTGTGGATGCGTCTGGAGTACCATGGCTAGGATTTCGCGGCAATTGGGCTCGTCGCTCAAGATGCACAGGGTGTGAGCCCTGTGGCCAATCGGCTGCCATGGCGACAACAGGAACGTCAGCAAGTGGCCCGCCTGGATTCGGAGGCAGTCCCTCGAAGCCCACGCAAACAAATGCCAGGGGCTGTTACCCTCACCACTCAGGGATGACAAACGTGGCTGGTGGGAGCCATGCCTGCAATTGCATTGCGTCAATAACTTTCACTTTGTCTAAACCTACATATATGCATATACACAGGCACACACCCACATCAATATATACACACACTAATACACACCTGTGTACACACATAAATACAAGCCTATCTACTTCCTATGGTAATGGGTATGTTTGAGGAAAGCTTTGAATTAAGTTTTACAAATTCAAAACATAGTAGTGGTGGTTACATTTTGTTATAATTATGATCATGTATCACATGAGGGGGAACAAATAGTTTCAACCAATCAGAGAAAGCTCTCAGTCTTTCTTGGAAAGGGACAAATTTCACAACAAATTATTTTTCTCTAAAAGAATAACACAAGCAAACAGGCAAAATATGTATAAAAAAAACACCAACTGCCAATTGAAACAGGTTTCAAATTCAATTTTTTCAATTAAAATTAAATGAATAATACAATGTATCTTTCCATTGTCTTTTATACATGTACAACCAGTTTCAACGCTCAAGCGTCATCATCAGGTAATCTCTAGAGATCATTAAAAACATGGGCAGAGGAACACAAACGCTGTTTCAGGAACTGTGACCTCAAGCAATCACACTTTGCCAAGCATCTATGGGAAGAAAACCATGGGAGTGATTTCAACCCGGAACTCTTACACCAGATGGAAAAAGGAATGAGGATGGACAAGTGGGAAGAGGTGTAAATCAGGAAGAATTTAACAACGGGTAATTTGGTCAACGATTTATTGTTTGAATACCTCTCCCCAATCCTGGAAGTACCCCTATCCCTCACAGATAGACCCAACAAACCTCCCACCCCACTGCGAACCCACCAAGCACCTGTCCTGATGCTTAACACCCCTCTCCCCCCTCCCCATCAACGCCAATCGCAACCCCACTTTCTTTCCCTTCCTTCTCTCCCCCCCCTCTCTCACCCACCCCTCCTCTCCTTCATGAATGGTGTATAAATGGACTACGACTTGATTAATTTGTACCTGATGATGACCCTTGAGCGTTGAAACTAGTTGTACATGAATAAAAGGACAGAGGAAGGATACATCGTATTCTTCATTTAATTAACATGAATTTCCACAAAGTTGAGCTGGAGACAATTGAATTTTCAATTTTTTCATTTAAAAAAACAACAAACAGTCAAGTCTTTCATAAAAATCATCAATGGTGCATGGGCCATTCAATAATTCCTCCAAAAATTGTAACTTGGAATGCAAGAACCCTCCGAGGGTATGAAAAACTAGAAATTCTGAGAGGAGACATGGGGAGAAACAAGGTGGGTATTATTGGAAGAGGCAAAGCAAGGTGGGATGGATGTGGTGAAGAGCAATGTGGAGATGCTACATTATAATACAGCGGGAAAAAGCGAGGAAGGAATGGATTTGGATATATTAGACATAAAAATAAAAAAGAAATGTACAAGGGAGGTGATCTACGACAGTGACAGAGTGATAGGTATGAAGATAAGAGCCCACAACTAAAAACCCTCTTGTGATTCAGGTGTACTTACCGACAGGCGACTATAATGATGAGGAAGAGGAGGAAGCGTATTAGAGAAAATGAGGAGAGACGAAGCACAACAATGCTGCAATATTATAATGGCGAATGGAACGTGAGTAGATTAGGGGAAAGGTGTGCCGAAAGGAACGGTTGGGCAGCATTGACTTGGAAAGAGGAATGAGATAGGCTGATAGTGTTCTGTGCAAGAAATAAGCCAACAGTGACATACACTATGTTTTCTATTCCAAAGAGAAGGTTGCACACCTGGAAAATATGCATAGAAAGGCAGATGCAAGGTGTGTCCGAAAAGTATCCTACCTGCGTTTTTAATTTTATTTTTTTATTGTGAGGGTGTTGTGCACCAGAAATTTGCTCCAAGAAGTCAGACGATCAACAAAGAATATTGCGTTGAAGTTCTGAAGAGATTGCGTGATGCCGTGAGAAGAAAACGACCGCGTCTCTGGTCAATTGAGGTTACTGCTTGGCTTCTCCACCACGATAACGCGCCAAGCGCATTCATCGAACCTTGTGCAGACATTTTTGGTGAAAGACAGGAGATTGTACAGCAGCTTCACCAGCCTCTGTACAGTCCTGAAACACACCTCCCTACGACTTTTGGGGATGTTCCCAAAATTGAAAAATGGCGCTCAAAGGAAAGCGGTTCGACACGATTCGGAGTAATGCGACGTGCGATCTGAAGGTCAATCCAAAATCTCCGTTCGAGGCGTGCTTTAAGATGTGGAAGCACTGCTGGGAGTGTGTGGTTCAATCAAATGGGGACTACTTCGAAGGATGCCATACGGCCCGGATGACCATGAAGATTAGCACCGATGCGGAGGTATGAACGCAGGTCGGATAGCTTTCGGACACACCTCATGGAATTTAGATTGGTATAAAATAGATACAGCAACGGAGTGAAGTGGGTTTGTGATCTCCCTGGTACAAATATTTATGGTGACCATGTACCTCTTATAGGGTCCCGGATTCAATTCCCAGGACAGGCACTCTGGGCACCTGCAGCTCCGCCCAAGCTATGTGATTTTTCAGGTACCAGGTCTTCCTGGGAAACCATAACCGGCACAGGGAAAGGAACTGGCCCCCCTACCCTGATGTGTGAATTTCACACGCCGTCGGGCTTAGTACTGGGTGAACTCTACCACCACCTACCAAACCGACCTTCGGGATGATTACTGGGTTTTATGGTTTATGGTACCTCTAATGGCAGAAATCGAGGTAAGACAGAAGAGGATAAAAAGACAGCCAAAAAGTGGGCTTTGGATAAACTAAAGGAATTAGACAAGGAGGACATTGGTGTGAAGATGTATGAGGAGAAAAAGAGAATGAATACAACAACTGAGGAGGGTGCAGAGGAACAGTGGGAGAGAATAAAGAAAGGAACATCATAAAATCTATTTAAAACCATCAAATTGGTGGTCTGGATGTCTTTGTATGATGGTGTAGTAAACTACATGAAAGAGATGACCACAACTGAATGTTATGTTGGAATACTATGACACAATGGGCAAGCACTTTTTGGTTTTGCAGAGCAAATTATATTTTTGGCCATTGCATTGAGTTGGTGAATTACAGGGGCATTACTACATGTACACCAAAATTTTACCTTGTGCCACAATAACACAGGCTTACAGGCATTTAGTTTATAGAATCACACCAAACTTACTCATATAGTATCATATTATTGCAAAATCTTTGTACTTGCAATTGCAGAGTCAGACGAAACCACAAATATTGTGCCCAATTTCATGGCTTCATAATATCCCTTTATGCTCCATTTATTAGTATGCCTTTTGGTCATGGTAGGCAACTGAACTTCATAACATGCTATATATTACGAATAAGTTTCACTGAAATCATTTCAAAGTCAAATATGCTCTAGTCCTTACCATGTTCCGCTGCCAATGACATTCTTGTACTTGCCCCGTGACGTTTTCTCCAGCACAGCAGCCAGGCCTTGGACGATGAGAGAAAGGATGAACCTTGAAAAGTTGACCTCACTCTTACTCATGTCATAGCAGCCATCCTTAGGTTCTGAGTGGAACATGAAATTAGGAGGGCAACATTGTTACTTCTGAATAAATAGTTTATTAGATATATAAAATTGCACCAGAGCAAATTAAGTTGCATAATATGCATAGATAACAGAAAAATTGTTACAGCGAATAATGAAAACAGCAGGCAAAAAGTCTGCAGAACTTATTTCCTTTAGTTTGATAGGCAGCTGCCCCTGGAAGAATAATTTCTTAAATGACCAGAAATGATTGCATTAGTTGACGATGAGGCGAATGATTTCTATAATTTGAAATTTCTGAATTTTATTCATATGAGGGTTGCTATTTACATTTGCAGCCTAATGAAAAGACAGTAGTTTATTGTTGAAAATGGCTTTATTATTTTTTGAAGTATTCTCCATGATAATTAACACACTTTTTCATGCACTTGAACCATTATTCATAACACTTTTCCCACTCCGATTGAGGTACCTCCAAAACATGGTTTTGAATGCATCAACAGCTTCTTCAGGTTCCTAAAAATGTTGGCCTCGCAATATTTTCTTGATAAACGAGAATAAAAAGAAGTATTTTGGTCCTACATCAGGGCTATATGGAGGATGACCCATCAATTCGGCATTTTGGCCAGCCAAATGGGTAGTTGTTTCAGCCGATCTGTGACAGCTTGCATTGTGATGACGAAGAATGATCCTTTGATGCTGCTTCTTTTTCCGTACGTATTTCACCAAGCCCTTCTGGCAATCAAATGCTCATGAACCATTCAGAATTCATGGTTATACATTGCTCTAACGGTACGGTTGCCACTTGTCCAGTTATTCTGAAGACAGAGGCGATCATTTGCTTCGATGTGAATTGTGTACATACCACTTTTGTCAGATTTGGCTCATCTTGGAAGTCCTAAACAGTGGATTGGTATTTTGTTTCTGGCTCATACGTATAGATCCAAGATTCGACACCTGTTTAGTTGTAATACACAGCTTTTGATGCACCGCGATTGTAGTATTTGTTGAGTATTTCTTTGCACCAATTGACACAAGCATCTTTTTGAGCTTTTATCAAACTATGCGGGATCCAAACAAATTTTTTTCACAGCTAAATGTTCATGCAATATCCTATTGATGCTCGTCATACTAATCTCCAAGGATGCCTCAATCTCACGATAAGGCACATGACGATCTTCCTTTACTAGTTCCTGCACAGCATTGATGTTTTCTGGCACAGCGACTGATTTTGGTCGACCTTCACGACTTTCGTCGCTGAGCAAAAGACGGCCATGATGGAATTCATTATACCAGCGTTTCACAGTGGCAAAGAATGGGGCTGCATTGCCAAAAGTGGAAGTAAGTTGATCGATGCAAATATTCGAGTCACTGTAAACAACATAAGTTATGAACAAACTACCAAATGTTCTGAAGAACATTAGCGTTTAAAGGGTCAAACTCTCAGATGAAAACGTCACATGGTGCCTAAATCACTTAGTGTTGTCAAGGCTCAAGATGGAAATTGCAACCCTTGTATTAGTGGATGACTCTGTTGAAAGTTACTGTAGCAACTCTCCCGCTATTCTTTATATTTGACATAGTATTAATATATGGGAAATGCATTTTGCTTTTCCGGGTATTTTTTAATGACAGCACCACAACCAGTGACATTTCGAAGGTAGTCAAGCCATTATTACTGTTTTACCACAGGTGTCTTGCCTCTGGCATTTTCAGATTCATTTATGATCACCAGCTACAGTGACTGACGAGGCATATTTTGCATTATACATGGCCTGTCGAGGAAGTATCCAGCCAAGCAATATTTTGAGACTAATAACCAAAACTAGAACAATGAGGATGCCTTAGTTGTCCCCTTAGAAGAATGTACTCCCCTTTGGGTACCTCACACACTTATCCCAGCGTCTCTCTGCCACTTTTCAAAACAATCGCCAATGTTTTTTTTACCGGAATGGTCATCAGCTGCCTCACTGCATTCTCCTTTATCTCGTCAACTGCCAGTCGGGAAGACTGAGCTTTTGTTTCAGGGTCATAGTCCATAACTGCAGATGAATTACCTCCAGCTACGATGTTTTTTCAGCAAACCTGGTTCATCATTTGCAGCTTGGACCAACGCCCCCGCGACTGCAACACAATATTCTCGATGTTGACGAGATAAAAGAGAATGTGACAAGGTGGCTGACGACCATTCCTAAAAAAGGCCTTGCCGATTGTTTTGAAGAGTGGAAAAGAGATGCTCGGGTAAGTGTGCGAGGTCCCGAGGGGAGTACTTCGAAGGGATAACTAGGCCCTCTCATTGTTCTAGGGAGCTGTTTTACACAAAATATTGCATGGCTGAATACCTCCTGGATGGACCTCATTTAATGTCATTTTGGCTGGATACCTCCTGGATGGACCTCATCTAATGTCATTTTGGCATGTCATTTTCCCAGATTGAAGTAGCGTGACTTTCCAGAAATTCCTAGCTTGATCTTTTATGACCATATGCTGAGCAGTGCATTTAAAGTAATATTTTCAACGTCACTGACACTGGCAGGGACTTATTTGTTTACAACTAAAAATTGAAAGCATTCACCTTAAATTACCATGCACAAAACCCTACAATTCATGCGTCAATCAATGCCACGAACACTCAGACATTGCCTTACCAGTATTAACCAAGAAATCAACTGACTTCTGCAGCAGCAAGCGAAACCTCTCATTAATGTCACTCCGTGAGATGTCCTTGGCCTGACTGAGAGGTTTTACATAGTTCAAGTTGGTGTCACTGACTGCAAGCGCAGAGGAGTAGGCACCACTCGTCAGGCTAGAGCAGGTCGGGGAAATCTGGCCATCCATCTGGTGGCAGTCATCATAACTGGTTGACAGCACTGATACAACATGAAAGGAGAGAAGGTCTCATACAACTGAAGAGTCAAATTCACAGGAGCAGAATGTCCCATGATAACATCTCATGTTTTAAAGTTAGAAAGGAAATGATCTCAGCTTACAGTTTATTCCAAGCAGCCCCGAGCCTTATACAATGAAACAAACACAAATCAAAATAATTAAAATACAAGGTCTGTACGAAAAAAGATGAGACTAGTCTTTAAACATGCGAATTGTTTGACGGATCACAATCAGTTAGGTGTCATCTTTTAGTGACGTCTGTAAGACGTAAAACACCGTCTTGCTCATGGCTCTATCTCAACTTATCTCCGCACAACAGCAATTCTTGTCTGAGTTTGCAAATGCTTGCTTGAATTCCTGTGATGGTGAGAATGAAAGTGTTGGAGAAACAGTGCATGTGCACTGAACTTTGTTTTAACCTCAGGAAAAGACAACTGAAACTTATGCAATGATTCATTCAAGAGGCATTTGGCAAATGAGTGTGGCACGGTGTTTACATTGGTATAACCACTTCTGGTCAGGGCAAACCTAGACCCATGAAGAATCAAGAAGTGGACGACCATCGATGTCAACAAACGACACCCTCGTCAACAGTGTGAGTGATTTAGTGCATGAAAAATGTAAGTTAACTGTCAGGGAAACTGCCAATAAATGAAGTTAACATTAGTTGGATTGTGTTTCACCACTTTGACAGAAATTCTGGTCTTGCAGCACATCACATTCAAATTGTGCCTTGAATGTTAACAGATGAACAGTGACAAAAATGCTTTGGCATCAGCCAGGAACTGCTCGATCATTCAAACTACGACTGAAACTTGTAAAAAACAATCTTCCCAGACGATAGTTCACAGATGCAGAGGGGTCATCTTCCCCACGACCCAAAAAAGCTCGAATGTCGCAATAAAAAACTGAAGGTGATGTTGATCCTTTTCTTTGATTGGGAAGGGATTATTCATTATGAATATGTCCCCAAAGGACATACAGCGATTGGACAGCACTATAGAGAGGTCATGAGAAGGTTAAGAGACACCATGCTGCAGAAGAGATCACAAATGTGGAAAATCAAGTCTTGGTGCTTTCATCACAACAAAGCACTGGTGCGCACATCATTGATTGTTACTGAGTTGTTGGCCTGAAACAGCACACCAGTGACCACCCAGTCACCTTTCTCTCCGAATCTTGCTCCAGTGAACCTTTTCCAATGCCCTGAGTTGAAATCCACCCAGAAAGAATGCTGGGATGAAAATATTGAAGAAATTCAACAAGATTGTACCGCAGACTTAAAGGCTTTCCCGAAAGAAGCATTCCAGGTGGCACTCAAAAGCTGGAAAAACATTGGGAATGTTATAGAAGGTGAAGAGCATAATTAAATGGTAACTTAATCAAGTTTTTATTCAAACAGTCTTTATCTTTTTTGGAAAAGACCATGTAATCACATATGAATGGTTTTATATTCTTATAGCATTTCTTTTTATTCTTCCTAGGTTTGGTGGATTTCTAAATATCAAGAAGTCCATCCTTCTAAAATGCAGCAGCCCAAAATCACCTGCATTTAAACCAATTCAGGTCATGGCCAGCGTGTTTTGGGATGTGAAAGGGATCATGTTAATTGATTACCTAGAAAATGGCAGAAAAACTACAAGCGAATATTACTCCAAACTTCTCGAACTAGATGACAAAATTTGCGAGAAGAGGCATGGCTTGAAGAAGAGAAAACCATCTTTCACCAGGACAACCTGCTGTCACCTGCTCACGAAGGTACCCTAGCGATGGGAAAACAATGGGATCTGGGTTACAATTTGCTCGGCCATGCTCCACATTCTCCTGATTTAGCTCCCTCAGACTTCCATCTGCTCCCAATTTCACAGCCTTCCAGACTTTTACTTCTGGGAAGGAATACTGATGTTGGAGAAACGCTGGACCATGTATGTTGAAGTCAAGGGAGATTATGTAGAAAAATTCAATCATTCTTTAAATGAAAATCGAAGTCTTTCATTGACTTTTCATCTTACCCTCGTATCCCTGTGAATGTCATCATCATAAGAGGATAAGCATTGCACATCACCACGAGATTGGGAATCAAAGACTATTTTATGCATCCAAGATGCACAAAATGCTTTTTTTATTTTCATTGTTCACATAGTAGTTAAAGAGATAAATAAAAATCCTGCTCTTTTACAGTTCATGTCTTTTTCTTATTATTACCTTTAAAGCATGCAAAAGTGTAAATTCTCCTTTTCCTGCAATTTGCATTTTCCCACAATTTGCAATTCTTTCCTGGGGTCCCTAGATAAGTGTAAATTAGGAGCTGTACTGTAGTTTTAAAATGGGAGAGCAGCCAAAGGTATCTGCAACTAGCTATCACATTCCTTAACGTTGACCTCCATGCATCACTTCAACAACTAGGAGTGATCATATTCTTGATTTATTAGTAGCAGACCTTACTGAAAAAGTCTAAACTATAGAAACTATAAAAGAAATTAGTGACCACAAAGCAGTGAATGCTAAGTTTTCCCTACATAGGGTCCAAAATCCTAAAAGAAAAGTGAACTTGTTTAAAGAAGGGGACTACAATGACCTAAAGTGCATGCTGCAGAGTCAATTTGCAAATTTCATGAAAGATTGTAAACACCAAAATACGGATGATATGTAGGGATCCCTTCCTTGAGGTCACAGGCTCAGTAGTCAACCAATTCATTCCCGGTAAATTTATAAAAGATAACACAGAACATAGATGGTACAACGCCAATGTTAGAAAGGCATTGCAACTTCAAAGACTACGTCACGCCAAGATGAAAAATATTAGGGATGATATCTCTAGTGACAAAAAGAACGAGATCACTTATGATTACAAGATATCAAGGGCAAATACCAAGAATGAATTTTGAAAAGCGTTAAGCGATTTCAAAAGGAAAAGATAAACAGAAAATTTGACGGAGAATCCAAAAGCATTTTGGTCGTACATCAGAGAGGTTCAGGGTAAATAAGTCAACAGTTAACTCACCCAAAAATGATAATGATGAAAGAGTAACCAGCATTTTGGAAAAGGCTAACTTATTAAATTCCTTCTTTCAAAGCATATTCACCATTGTCTCGCTAAATGTCTCCAATAGCTTGCCAAATCATGCTGGCCAACCAATGTCTAAAATTGAAATCTTTTGCCAAAAAATATTAAGCCAGCATAATCATCCAGGCCTGATCAAATACCCACTTGTATATTTAAGGAACTAGCATTTGAAATTGTGCCATATCTAGAAACGATATTTAACAAATCAGTAGATTTCAAGGTTCCCAGTGATTGGAGAATGGATGGCGTAACACTCTCGAGCAAGGTTATGAAGCATATAGTTGCTAGTTCGATCTTGAGACACCTCGATAGTCAGGAGTTATTAATGAAAAATCAGTACGATCCAAAAGGCCACATCCTGCGAGATAGAACTTGCACTTTTTGTTCATGATATCCTTATTTCAGGAAAGAGCAATGTTCCAGTGGACAGTGTTTCTAGATTTTAAAAAAAGCTTTTGACAATGTACCTCATAGTAAACTACTCACAAAGCTAGAAGCATATGGCATATGTAAAAATATGCTGGGTTTGAAATGAAATAAGTAACTTGGTAATTCTACACACACTTTATTTAGAACACGACCTAGCTGATGATGACATCCAATGTTGAAACCTAGGTCGTGTTCTAATTGAAGTGTGTGTGGAATTACAAAGTTACTTATTTCATTTCAATACGTTGTGTCAATTCCATTAAGTTGCCCTGGAGACAACAAACAAATCCTGGGTTTGAATAAAGACTCTTTGAATGGTCGCATACAAAGGGTATTCAAAGATGGTGTTAGCTCTAATGCAGTAGAAGTCACTTCAGGTATTCCCCAAGGAAGTGTTATTGGACGTCTTTTATTCCTACTTCACTCTAACAATATTCACTCCATAGTCACTAGTAATATACATTTATTTGCCAACGATGAAGTGGTTCACAGTGCTATCTGTGATCCTGAGGATAAATCAGCTATATCAGATGACCTTAATGCTATACAACACTGGTGGGACACTAGATAATTAGAATTAAACCTAAAAAGTGCATAGTGATGACATTTTGGGAAAAAACATTCTCTCCTGCATGCCTACTGCATAGGGAACACTGAAATGGAATGTGTAGACTGGATTAAATACTCATGACCTCTTCAGGGTGAAATATATATGGAGAATGTGGACAAGCTAACAAAAATTTAGGATTCATTAGAAGAATACTGGGTCTACGAATAAGTTGAAGAAAAATGTTACCTGCCGCTGGTTAGGCCTCATATAGAATATGGTGCTAGTATATGGGATCCTCAAGAAGTTTAATTGATTGCCAAATTAGATCGCGATCAGCAAAGAGGAGCTAGATTTGCAAAATGTTGTTATGATAAAAGCATAACATCGAATCAAATTTATGATAGGAGCTAGGCTGAGAATCACTCATGGAGCAAAGGTTAAATTACAGGTTAAATCTCTTGCATTAATTGAAAGGATGTCTCTTCAGCGCTGATGCAAAAAAAGAATAATTACCCTCATCATACTATAGTAGAAGAGATCATGTCAATGACATTAGAGAGATTAGGTGTAAAAAAGATTGATTTAAGATGTCATATTTCCCATGATCGATAAGGAATCCAAAATATGTTGTCCAACTGAGCTAGGAGGGAAAAGTATTTTGGTCAAAATAGTCCGGTGTGCATTCACCCCCTGTCACCCGTCGTAGCAGATAATCGGAGGGTGCCAAAAGATACTAATATTTAACATTAGAAAAGCGGAGCACCATAGAATAAAAGCCTTTGGAACATGGTGCTGGCAGAGAATGCAAAGCAAATTCACTGAATGGACAGATATGTGAGGACTGAACAAGTATATAGAAGAGGAGAAAAGGATAGGACCATATGGAGTACTCCATGGCAAGAAAGAAGAGGATGAAATAGAAACAACTTCAGGCCCAATGGATTTTATAGGAGCATAATACAAGGAAAAAGTGAAGGGAAGAACCTGCGAGAGAGACCACCACACCATTCCATAGGAAAATTAAAGAAAGAGGAAAAGCTGAGAAGTCACCAGGGTATGAGGGCATTAAAACTGAACAGGGACAAATGGGCAGTCAACCAATCTCAAGAACTGATGATGATACATTGTATGTTTTAAATTGTGATTTATACATTTTACATGACCTAAATTTGTGTACATGTAAATATGCACCAAGAGGGTTATTACGAACTGCATACCACTGTCGGAGTTCACTTGCCTGCGGTATGATACCGTCCAAAATGAGTCTTACCAGCCGGAGCAATTACAAAAGGCATGACTGACTCTGCCAGTTGCTAATATACTCGCAGAAGTGAGTCTCACCATCCAAAGTGATTATGAATGACTTTGGCACAGAGTGATACCACATTAAGGGGCCCGAGTTATGCCATGGCCTGCATTAATGGAGGATGCCCTCAACTCATCCCAAGATGACATGTGTAACGTCCAGCCAATGACATCCCATTTTTGTAATGCCAACCCAGTAAATATACTGAAAATCAACCACCACATATTACTATCTATATTATTAAAATATGGCAATCCACTCGATAAAATACAGCTAGTTCATTTAAAGGAATGATTAATTATTAATATAAACTTTGCAGTTGATATACTTTTAACAATAATGCAATATGTCCTCACCTATGGCTGCAATATGCTGGAAAGTCAAAGAAATTAGCCATTAAGTGATTATTAAGCTCTCATTAGATCAAGATTCCAGTGTACGAGGTCAGGCAATAAATATGCAAACTGGTGCAATCTGGCGGCCATGACGCATACTATAGCCCCGCCCACTAGTGGCGCTAGTTGCCTGAGACCCAATGAGCCGTCCGTGATTGGCGGATCGTCGAGCTGTGCGTATGGTGTCAGTTATGTTAGTTTCTGTTGTCCTTTTATTTTACTCTTTGTTGGAAATGGAAATCGACGAAATCATGGAGCAATGACTCAACATAGAGTTTCTTGGTGAAGTGCGGTAAAAGCTGTCAAGAAATTATTGAAATGTTGGCAGCCGTTTACGGTGATAACGCTATGAAGAAAACATCCATTTTCAAGTGGATTGAATCAAAACGAAAAATCAAGAAAAAGCCGATCGAAAATCAAAGTCATGCTCCTGGTTTACTTGGATGTCGAAGTTGTGTTGTTCATCGTGAATTTCTCCCTGAAGGACAAACAGTAAATGCTGAGTTCTACCTTGCAATTCTCAAGCATTTGAGAGATCGCGTGCGACCAAATTTGACTAAAGGCAATGGATGGATCCTTCACCATGGCGATACACCTGCACAATCAGAATTGTTTGTTCTCCAGTTTCAATCACCTTGATCCTTGATCATCTTCCCTATTCGCCAGATCTCGCCCCCCCCCCCCCCCCCCCCGTGACTTTATCCTCGTATTCCCAAAATGCAAAAATGTGATGAGGGGACGCAAGCAAGCAAAGAAAACAAGAAAAAATGAGAAAACTAAAAAGACTAACTGCCGAGGACTTCCAACGTTGCTTTAAAGAGTGGAATGGAAGAAGATGGAATAAGTGCATAGCAACGAATGGAGAGTACTATGAAGAAGGGGACAAAATTGATGTGGACTAACTCATGCAAAATAAAGTTTTTCTGGCTTCAGTTCACATATTTATCGGACAGACTTCATACTATCAAATGCTTAACAACTTCCTGGGTCTTTAGAAGAAAGAGCAATACAAGGAGAGCAATTAATGGTGTGGCTTAGTTATTGCGTTGAGAGTTCTCTTTTCTAATGTGATCAGATTTCAAATATGACAATTCAACTCCAGAACAAGTTTCCAACATTCACAGAATATTCTACTTCTGCTTTACTATCGCGGTTTTTTTAATTTTTGTTTTTATTGAAACTATCCAAACCAATATTAAAATTAAATTGAAATTAAATTTAAAATACTTCGCCTTTCCACATAAACCACTTTTATTACTACCTAGGTTTTGTTATGGTATAACATCAATACCATAACGAAACCTAGGTAGTAATAAAAGTGGTTTATGTGGAAAGGCAAAGTATTTTAAATTTAATTTCAATATGAAGAATTTCCACCAAGTGACGCCAGAAACTGTTTCATTTAAAATTAAACTTTGAGCCAACTAAAAGTAGTTGATAGCTACTACAGGTGATTTAAATAAATTGACTCCGGCTGGAGAAAATGTATTCCATTTTGTGAGGCTGAGAATACAACACCAGCAGTAAACTAGTTTCATAATTATTTTAGAGTTGATTAACATACGTCTTAATAACCAATTTGTATTACAAAGAAATACTGACTAAACATTTTACGTAATATAAACATACAAACTTACACTTATGAATGGAATCTAGGACAAAATACGACAATATTAGGCTTCCCATTTTTTAATCCCTTGTGCACTCAAGAGCCACCCTGGGAAATGACATATGGACAGAGCACCAATGGCAATCAATACAAGGTGGTGTAACTTCAAAAACATATCTCTGACTGATATTTTTACACACGGAGTGAGCACACTTGAGAATATTCAACATTTTGCAGTGTTCTGACAAAGAGGGATGCATAAGAGTAGAGCTACCTGATGAAAGGGCGGATGAGGTGCTCCTGGGGGCAAGTCCAGCAGGAAGAGACTTTGTTGGGTGTTGAGACTGGGTCAGCCATGGTGGAGATGACGTCATTCGCACCTGGATTGCATCAATTGCCCCATTCAACACAGCCAAGTGGGCTTCTCGCAAAACCCGCACACAAACAGACTTCGAGCCACATGATACCTTCTCCAAGGACTCCACAAAATTCAGCAGATTCTGTATGTCATTAATCACCTGTTAAACAAGACACAGAGCAGTAAAGTATCACATCAGCAACTGGCTCATATCAGGAAGAAAACCTTGCACCCCCCAATAAGCTCACTTCCTCCAGCACTAATGCACACGCGAAAACAACCTTAACTCTCCCTTATCACGTATAGCTATAATCAATAATCGAAGTATTAGACTTAATACCATTGGAAATTCATCCAAAATCATTAGCTTAGGGCAGAATCCGTCCTTTTTGACCAGTACGTTCACATATTTACATTACTTCTTTTAAGGATTGCACAGTCAGTGGGCACTATTCTGATTGTATTGGATTGACCCTGTTGATATTTTGAAGGATTTGGAGGTGAGCAACCTTCACCATTTATTCAAACGGGCATTAAGTACACGCTCGATTATCTGGGTGCAGATTATCCATTTCGCAGACTACTAAAAGCAGTACTTTGCGACAATTTCTCTCATAACATTCCATTAGGTTATTATCACTTTTACTTTTTATGCAACACTTAGTTTCTGTTATTATTTTGATATTATCCTAAATTGAGGGCATGGTGGCACAGGGGTTGAGAGCTGGATGACTGATCAGAGGGCCTGGGTTCAATCCCAGCGTCTCGAACCCGGGCAAGCCTCTTTGGGCACCCTCAGCTCCACCCAAGCTGCACGATTTTTTTAGATACCAGATCTTCCTGGAAAACCATAACCGGAACAGGTAAAGGAACCGGCCCCCCAATCCTGATATGTGGATGCCACCGGGCTTAGTACTGGGAGAACTCTACCATCACCTACCAAACCAACCTTAGGGTTTCTGTTTCAATGGTTTATCCTAAATTGCATTAAAAGCAACCATTTTCTATTCCTTCATGACACTCCCATACTATTTAAGGTTGAATGCCGGCAGCCTCTCAGTTTATCAGCAGAGATACAACGCATGTGTGTGTGTATTTGTAGGTATTTGCAGAGGGGGTGGCATCCCCATGAGCCCATCGTGCATTGTTTTGCAGCTGCACCACTTTGAGATTAAACCAAATGTGCTACATTATATTGTTACTACTGGCTAATACAGAGATTATTACTACTGAGATACAGAGGAACCTCACTTAATGAGAACCTCATATTACGAGCAAAATTGTTGGTCCCAAAAATGATTTGTTTAACGAGTGACTTCTCACATAATAATTGATGAGGAGAGGGGAATCCATGGAATGATTGCGTGCCTGCTACTCCAGTTTGTGTTTACCACTCGTTCCACAATGCCTTTAAGGCTAGTGATAAACAAATTTCTTTCAAACTTATGTTCAGGATTATTAATGGGGATACTTTCGTGTTAAGTTTAATAATACTTTGCACATGGTTTTAAAAATGCCCCCACAAATAAACTCATAAGAAGAAAGCCGTAAGAGAATAAAGATAAAAAATAACAGTAGGAATGAAAATTAAAATCATTGAAAATCAGGAATAATTCGTGAGCATGGCTGATCTAGTACGCACACCAACAATTGATCGACATCAACCATTGGCCTTTTCTTCAAGAACACGGACAAAATTAGGGAGATAGATGCTTCAATGAGAGAGACAAGAATATCTACGCAACGGTTACGTATCCTCATTGATGTAGAAAGGTTGTTTCTCCTACGGATAAAGGAAAAGCAATTGCAATGCAACACTATTAACAAGAATATTATTTGTGAGAAGGCAAGAGTAATTTTCAGCAACCTCGTTAATAAGATGTCATGATCATCAACGGCCAAAGAAGTATTTAAAGGGAGTCGTGCATGGTACCAGAAGTTAAAAAGTAGAACCGTCACCCACGGCATCGCGAGACATGGTGAAGCAGCAAGCTCCGAGTCAAAGGCAGCAGAGAACTTTAACGGTGACTTTGAGAAGTTTGTAAATTCTGAGGGCTACCTGACCCAACATGTTTTTCATTGTGATGAGACTTTTCTTTGGGAAGAAGATGCCGAGGTGAGAATGAGCCACCCAACTACAAGGCAATGAAAGCCTGTCTCAAGCTGCTATTTTGTGCCAATGCAAGTGGTGCTCTGGAAATTAAACCCATACTTGTGTACCATTCAGAAATTCCACGAACCTTCAAGAAATATTAGTTCCAAAAAAGCAGGCTAAATTTGATGTGGACACCACAGGAAACTGTTCCATCAAAACATGCGCATTAAGCATTGTCCTGATAAGGCAGTGGCTATGCGCACTCAAAATTTATTTAACGATCATTCTGAGTCGCATTTCTACCAAATTTTAAAGATCAACAAAAACAAATGTATCTACACAGCTTTCTAGTAGAAAGGAATTAGGTACGTATAATAAATAATAAACTATTTATTAGGATTCTTTTTTGCTCTTACAAATTGAGTTTGCATTCCTGGTTGCTAGTTGCATTCCTAAACAATGTTTATATATAATTTTCTTTGAATAAAACTTGTGCATAATTTATTTTCTTTGGCATGGAATGCATTATCAAACTTTGCATTCATTAAGTGTGAAAATTTGTTTCGCTAAATGAGTGTTTTGCATTAAAAGAAAGATTGCGAAACGAATTATGCTAACAAGGTTCCACTGTTTTATCAAAATTTGAGATAATGGCAACAATTTTCTGTGCTGGATGCAGAAAGAAACACTTAATAGTAAATATGATATGAGGAAGTTATAATACCCTTAATACCCCTATAGAGCCATAACACACAGGGTGATTTTAGAGCACATTTGAGTAAAGAAAATTGCCTATTATGGGGAGTAAGGTTAATACCATTGAGAATACATTCCATTTTGTGAAATGAAAAACTTTTAAAAAAGGTATTTCAAACTTATATTTTTTTAAAGTATACCAATATTTCAAAGTATTTAAATATACTAGGTCTGTGCAATAAATGCGCGACCTGGTGCAATCTGGCGGCCATGACGCAGGCCCCACACGCTAGTGGTGCTGTAGTCTGCCCCACACACTTGGTGGTCGAGCTGTGCATATAATGGTGCCAGTTATGTTATTTTCTGTTGCCCTTGTTTTTAACATTCATCGAATATGGAAATTAATGAAATCACAAAGCATTGAATCAACATCAAGTATTTTTGGAAAGTGCGGTAAAAGTTATCAAGAAATTACTGAAATGTTGACAGCTGTTTACGGAGATAATGCTGTCTGAAGAATACATCCGTTTTCAAGTGGGTTAAGGATTTTAAAGATGGCCGAAAAGACGCCACGGATGATGATGCAAGGCCGTGACGACCTTCAACCACCTGTGTTGACGACAACATTGATCGTGTGTGGTTCATTGTCCTCATCGATCATCGAAAAGCTGGCAGAATGATAACTGACGAACTGAATTTAGGAAAATCAACAGTGCACACTATTTTAACCGAACATGATGGATGGATCCTTCACCATGACAATGCACCTGCACATTCATTCAGCATTCATTTTTCACCAGTTTCTGAGAAAAAATTCAATCGCCATCCTTGATCATCCTCCTTATTCGCCAGATCTCGCCCCCTGCAAATTTTTCCTGTTCCTTCAAAATGCAAAAATGTGATGAGGGGACATCATTGGGAATACAGGTATGTAGACACAACAGCAAAGCAACAAACAACAAGAAAACTACAAAACCTAACTACCGAGGACTTCCAAGGGTGCTTTAAACAGTGGAATGGAAGATGGAATAAGGGCATAGCAACGAATGGAGTGTACTTTGAAGGGGACAAAATTGATGCAGACTAAATTTTGCATTAAAATTAAATTTTTTATGGCATCAGTTCACGTACTTATCTGACAGACCTTGTATTTAAGAGTATGATTTTATCAAACCTTAGAGGTGCTGGAGGGAAGAGAGAGAAAGAGGGAATAATGGATAATCTGCAAAACAGATAATTGACAGTTTACAGTAGTAATAAAAATATCAAGAGATTTACTAAGGAAGTAATAACTCACCAGAACTAACAAAATACGACATGGGGTGATGAGAAATTCAATTAACAGCATTGTCACCACGTTAACTCATCCATTGGCATAATGCCTGTCACATTGAACTACGTATTGAAGTGCATAAGGAAACTTAAATGCAAAGCATCTGTGGGAAATTATGACAATCCCATCATGATTATGAATAAAAATATTCCAATGCACTAAGTAAATTCTTATCATTAATTATAAGGGAGCCCTTCATCAGTGGGGATCGGGATTGGTGCGGCGGCTATCATACTGGTTTCCCACCCAGAGGACTCAGGTTCAAATCCCGGCGGTGTTGAATAATTTTCAGAGGTATCTCGATCCCCACTTGAGGTGATTTGTGGAGGGCACTTTGAGTGAGTACACCGTCCGTCGGATGGGACGTTAGGCCCTTGGCGCTTTTCATTAAGAGTAGGCTAATGCCGACGCCGGGTTTCTCTCCACTCTTCATCCTCTCCTGTCCATCCCCTATGGAGCAAATGACCTCAGCAGTCGGTCGCCTCCCCCAAATACTATTACTACCCTTCGTAAGTGGTGAATTTCTAAACTATCTAAAAATTGCTAAGATTAAACTTGTTCAAGAAAAAAGGTGATATGGCAATGTAAAGAATTATTATCCAGTGACTTTAATGTCTTGAATTTGAGTTATTGGCTTCAAAAAACAATGAATTTGGCAAATAAAATGTTAAGAATGACAACGTTCTTCAAATTTCTTTCAACGACTTGATAATGGCATTTTATGTTGAAACCATAGTCAAAACATTACAATAAAGAGCATGGACAGTTGAAAATATACTATGAGTACAAAATTAAAAGGACTAATATCCTACAAGTCATATAAATGTTCAATAAGTAGTTATAAATAAGTTTTAAATTGATACCCTTCCTATGACTTAAAATACCCATATTAACAACTAAAATAGCCTGGTGAGATTTTGGAATTAAACAGATTTCTATTGTTAAATTGCCATTGGTAATAAAAAGAGCCTGACAAAGAGAGCCATTGTGGAGTGAAGTGACCTCTCATAGTAGTGAGTGTCCACCCTAGAATTCACCTACCCAATATCTTTTTTGTTTTCATCAAAATTAACAATTAGAAGTAGATATAGCGAAAATTATTTTGGAAAATTAAAAAAATAAGTATCAAATTATTAAATAAATATTCATGTAATTACAATATCAATTATTTACTCCTAGTGAGTTTTAACAATTATTTACTCTAAAATATTTCAGCACTTAATGGAGTAGTTTCATTCTAAATTTTTACCCAAAACAATTGGTTAGAATAAAGTTCCATCAGAACTTCTTCATGCTGTAAAACTATCAATGCATTATTAAGTTTCGAACCTTTACCTTGATAGCCTTGCGCAAAATGTCCTCTCTGAAATTATATTTTACCTATAAAACTAGAGAAGTATTATACCTAAGATCTAGCAGACAAAATTAATTTACAGCTCAAACTGAAAAGCCACCTGCTAACCTGACCACAAGATCTTGGAGGTCATAATCTTCCAGACTCTTTGTTAGTACCACCAGGTCTGTACATAAAAAGATGAGACTGTTCCATTAAAAACATGGATGGCATAAAAAGTACCAGGAAAAGTTTTGGAAAAATAGTTTTCAGTAGATATTGCTACAATGTTTCAAAATTCTTCAAAGTAAATCCCTTGAGTGCCAACACACTTTTGCGGGCAGATTTTCTACAACTCAAAGATTCCCAGGTAGGCAGATTTCAGAAGGTCCTTAAGCTTTCAGTGACAATGGTCTGCACTGTCATCTTGACAATACCATCTGTGATCATGTGCACACTTAACCAATGGTCTGCATTCAGGACTTCACCAACACATCAGGAAAAAATTGTTGCCGATACTTTTTATACAAACCTTGTACTTAATTTTGTTAGTCACTCTTGAATCGTGCTTTTTGCCTTCACAATACCACCCTTAGATGCCAATAAAATGCTCCCAAATTTTGCTCCAACTTTCCAATGCCACCTGGAACACTTCTTGTTGAATTTATTCAATATTTTCATCCCAGCATTCTTTCTGGGTGGATTTCAACTCAGGACATTGAAAAAGGTTCACTGGAGCAAGATTCGGAGAGAAAGGTGACTGG